>NW_027133654.1:10000000-11200000 GCF_026122565.2 Emydura macquarii macquarii
TGTATGGAAAATCCTGTTCTCCTGGGTTTCATTGCTTTCCAGAAGACAATGAAACAATGCCTTCACGAGCCACTCCCAGAAATCATTTTGCAAATTACCCAAGCTAGTGACTATGTTCTACTTTCTGCTGACAGCTGATTCTTCAAACAAACAAAAAATCAAAGTTTTAATAAAAAAAAAATTAGACACTAAACACATGCAAAGTAGTGTAGATCTCTAATTACTATGTTTGCCAAAAATTGTAATGAAACATATACCCCTTAATTGGTTCCAGTAAGGACATCAAGGCTGATGGCTTGTTACCACGATCTCTTTGAGGAAGCCTTTTCCATGGTCATGTGATTGATTCCATTGCTGTGGAATCGCAGTTATCGTCTGACTTTTGTATTTTGCATTTTGAACATTTCATCTAGATTATTCTTTCGCTAAATAAAGAAAGACGCATTTGTTCACTTTGGGAGGTACCATCTGGTTTGAGTTTAGCTAGGGAGGAAGGGAAGCAGGGGGAGGGAAGTAGTTTTCAATCTGACAGCACAAAAGGAGCCCACAGCAATAAGTCTGGGAAAGCATGTTCACCCAAACCAGCCTCGGAATTCTATGTCAGTGTAATCCAAAACACCTGTTCCAGGGCTCACACCTGGGGAAGGCACATGCACAGGTCCAGGGCCAGATTCCTCTTTATTCCAACTCTGCAAATTAATAGGTTATGTTTGCCCTCTGGTGGCTGTTTGGGGCTACAGCAGTGAACAATTTATTGTGAACCCAAGGGTACTTATAAGGTAGTGGTGCCCAAACTTTTCCTGTTGCCCCTCACCACCACCACTCCTTGCCAATAATGGAATCTGTCCATGCCCCACGCTCCATCATTGCACAGTTGCCTCAGCAGAGGGGCTTGGCCTGATGGCAGAGCTGGGGGCAGAACTGCGGATGAGGGAGGACCTGGGGCTACAGGCGAAGCTGGCCTGGGGAAGGGACAGGGAATGAGGGCAGAGCTGGGCTGGGGGCAGATCAGGGAGCGAAGTAGAGCTGTGTCTGGGGCCAGAGGTAGGCTGGGGGAGAGTGGAGCTGTGGCCAGGGCCAAGGCCGGAGCTGGGCTGAGTGGTGCTCCCTCCCTGCCCACCGTGGGGACTGGCCCGGCCCAGGCCCCACCACACATTCCCCTGAATGTTCCTCCAAGTGCGCCCCATAGTTTGGGGACTGTTGCTATACGGCTTATGATGAAGTATGATCCTTAACAAACATGGAACTTTGTTCTACTACTGAGTCGAAAGGAAGCTTAAATCTACTGATTACTCAGAGGTTAAAGAGATATTATAGGAAGTACTTTAAAAACTAGTGTTAAAAATAAGCTACCTTGTTCTTTCTGGCACAAGGGATGCGGGACAGAGAGAAGCAGCTCTGGATGAAAATAAAGCAACTCTGGATGGCTACTTTCTCCTACTCAGGCGTCTATGGGTGGTACACAGCTACTATGGTTGTACATGTCTTTGGGTTGTACACAGCAACTAGCGGGGAGAGTTGACATCATGATCCAGCTCATATTTGTGTCTGTGTGTGGCTTGGAGGGGAAATCATACTCTAGCTCATTTGTGCTGTGGTTGCAAGGACAAAGATCATACAGCATCTCATTGCAGGGGCAAGGGCTGAGGCCTTTGCGTTACCGCTGTCTTTGGCAGAGGATGACTTGTGATGAAGCTCTTTGCTTAGATCTGAGCACTAAAACACTCTCAGCCACACACTCAGCCTTGCAGAGCAAATCTCAGAGATGCATGGGCTATCCAAATCCTTACCTTACCCCCCTTGCACAGTGGAATTCCACTGCTTCCATCGTGTTCAGGATGTTCTATATTTGGGGAAAGAAGCAGGTTTTGCCCCTTAAAATATATGGCACACTGGTTGCACTCAGTTCTTCTATGATACAGAGATTTGAGGATGTTCTGCTAGTTGCATCTAAGCAACTATAAAGATTAATTTCCTCCTAAGGAGGAGACAACCCAGATGAACTGTGAGGACTTAAATTGCACAGGCATTTGTAAGTATACTAAAAGATTTCAAAGATAGTTTTCCAAAAGATGGTGATGTGCAGTGTAACATCTAATGCAAGCAGCCACAGTCAAATATTATTGAAGTAATATTCTCCAAACCATTTCTCACCTGGATTTACTCTGACAGCATATTCACTCTGATTGTGTGTACACAGGTTGAATTGTGTGATCTTCCCTTAGTCTGGAATGCAGGCATCAGTCATCTTAGACTATCTGCTCATACTTAAAAGATGTTACTCCCACTCTCTCTTCCCCCTCCCACTATTTAAGGACAATCTCAAGAGAATAACATTTCTTCAGGGAAAGTGAATGTGTTGGTATGTCCTCATGAAAGATTGACTCTTTGTACTCTGGGAAGGGGAGGCTGCCACAGAACAGATCACTACTGTTCAAACACCTGAGGACAAGTATGTGGAAAATGATATGAGGCCCTGAATGATTTAGTCAGTGACAGACTCAACAAAAGACACACAGATATATATGTGGGGTTGCATGCTTTAATTTGGTGGTAAAGCCAAGTCCAGTTTTATCTTCCATGTTGGCTTTACCTCCTATATCATTCAGAAGACTTTTATCTCTGGTGGCTCAATGGTTATTTAACTAGTATAATGCAATATACTGTAATGTTATCTTCAGAAGAAGAAAAAGGAAATTTGCAAAATCCATTTACATATGTGGGCAGGAGCTATGCCAGCTTACATGTGCTGATGATCTGGCCCCACATATCGCTCATGATAGCACTAGTGATAGAAGACTGCCCCGCCATACTCAAAGCCCTGTTATTCACACACTGAGCCTGTACGTCCTCATTGACATGACACCATTGGCTTCAGCATAGTTCATTTATGATTGGTTGTGAATGAGAAGAGAATCCTGCTGAGTGGTTTCATGAAAGACTGTTAGGGTATGGCTACACGTCAACTGGGTGTGTACCTCTTAACCGGGGCAGTTGTAGCCGTGTGGGTCATAGAATATTAGAGAGACAGTGTGACCAACAAAAGTAGGCCAATAAAAGATATTACCTCACTCACCTTGTCTCTCCCAACCCACAGACACTAGCTCTGCCTAATCTACATGCTAAAAATAGCTGGGAGGATGTTGCAGCATGGGCAACTTACCTTAGCTCGGATCCAAGGGGTCAGGCAGGCTTGGATCGAGGCCACTAGCCCAAGTCCCTGACCCAGTCACAAGTTCCACACTGCTAATTTTAGCTCACTAGCTAAAGTAGAGCTAATACATATTTGTCTACCCCCATCAGGAAGCACTCTCCCAGCTGCTATGTCCACATAACCTGAGACATTATGGGCCTGATCTTAAAGGCATTTTATGCATGGAACTCCCCTTGTCCACAGCGAGTGCCAAAGCAGGAGCAGCTGCAGGATTTGCTCATAATATGCATATAGTATATGCCCCAAAAAATTAATAATGGGGTCTTTTTTTGTCTGTAAATAAAGCTTCCATGGGAAGTCCATTTTCAAAATGAAATGAGATTGTGCGGGAAGGGAGCTGCTGGTTCCTATATCTTTAGCTTCCACAAAGAGCCCAAATAATTATGCTATGTTATACCAGCCAACATACATGTTATTTTGCATGCCATTAGGCCACAAATACTCTTTTGTCACTCCATTAGTCTCTCACCAACTCCAGCACCTCAGGCCTCCAGAAACCTCTGTTTCCCAGATTGATACACTTCTCAGAGCCATGCCAAGGATTTGGAGCTGAGTTACAATTGCTAGAAAGCTGTCTAGAGCCATCTAGTCTGCAAGTAATTTTGATATGAAGAAAATAGCATTTAACAGTGACAGACTTGGACTAAAAATAGGATTTTAATAAAACCTGGTTTGTTGCGGTGGGCTCATTTAGGCACCAGTATTAACAAATTTTGTTATATTGAGCACTGCTCAGGGGAATCAACACGGTTTGGAATGAAATGTATGCAGACACATATATACCGTGGCCTAAGTTTTCAACAGTAATTGGTGGTTTTAGGTTGCCTCAATTTTTTGTGTGCCTGGTTTGAAACTTCTTAAAGGACCCTGATTTTTAGAAAGTGCTGAGCCTCTGTCCTCTGAAAAACAGGCTCCTTTAAAGTGTCTCAAGTTGGGCACTGACAATCATTAGGCAATTCTGAAAATCCTGGTCTGTACCTACATCTATCTATAGATATTGGAGGTGATCTGGAAGTTTCTGACAAAATGCGTTTTAGCAGAAAATGCAGTTTCTGGAAAAATTCAGTCGCTGAAATTTTTTGATTTTTCTAGTGGAAAATCAAAGTTGAAGTATATTTAGTTTGGGGTCTAGTTGCCCAAATAGAAGCATCTAATTTCCAGGCCAGTTTGACATTAATCTGTACATGCCTGAGATAGTGCAGTGCCTCATGGAAACTATAGTTCATGCACCTCATGTCCTCATTCTCTTCTATGGACTGGGATCCCTGTCTGGACTTCATCTCCCATGATGCACCTCATTCTTCCTTCTGACTTATACACTGCATCATGGGACTTGGTTGAACATAGCATATCATGGAGATGTAGTCTGGCCTTGGAGGCACTGTATCTCTGAATGCCTTCCTGAACTAACCAGTGGTCATGTCAGAGCCACTGCAGCAATTGTATTAGGTGATTTCAAATTCTGCACTTTTTATGGCTCTTCTATGATAACCCAAGATTCCACAGCTACCAATGACAGCCGCAGCACTAGCCCAGGGATGTTCTGGCTCAATACCTACAGTTGGAGGCACTTTGGGTTTTGTCTTTGGCCTGGGACTGGAGATGGATGTTATATCCTCATCACACTGGGGGCTATCAATGCTACAGTAGCCCAGCAATAAAAGGTTCTTGGATACTATCCCAGCAAGACAGAGGTCCTGAGGCAGTAACCCTTGCAAAGGACTGTGCCTTCACATCACACCAGCAAGCTAGAGTTGCCGAGCCCATGATGTCACAGAGGCCCAGGCTTTTACATCAGCCCAAAAAGATAGGGATGCTGAAGCAAAGACCTCCTCAGAACCTGTGCCGTCTATTCACCAGCCAGCTAGAGGTGCTGTGCCAATGACTTCACAGCGAGAGACGCCCATTGATGGGGAGTTTCTGGAAATTTACCTTTATGGAAGAGAATTTTCCCAAATGTTCCATGGGTTTGGGAGGATTTGTCTTTCACAGCTTTGAAGCTGCTCTTCTCTACAACAGTCTGAATTTCTTCTTCACTCAGAGTGAACCCAAAGAAGTCAGCTATTTTTTTTGCTCTCAAAGGCTGATTCTGAAAAATGGAAGGAAATACAGTGGTGAATATTACTGAAACAACATTCCATTTGGATTGTACCTGTGGAGTTACTATAGCAGGATCTCTGAAGGCTTCATACTTTCACAGAGCAGAATTACTGTGAAAATTTGTAACTACTTGATTTTGCATCATGGAGGAATTCTAACAGGTGTAACATACAGGGAGGTTCTGTACAACAGGCCTCGTCCTGAATTCCTCATTCAAATAGGATACTTTGTCTAAATGAAGATTGGGCTCTATAATTTTTTATATGTGGCTGTACTTGCAAGTGAGTAATAACAATACATTGTGCTTTTGAGCACATAATTAAGTCCAAAGAGTTTGTGTCTGTTAGTATTCAGACACATCAGGTATATTGAAACAAAAGGCATCGCTAAGAAATGTGCAAATAAGGACAAGCCTGAATAAGGAATTCTGTACCCTTCACACACCAAGTGTCAGTGCATTTTGACAGATACAACACTGAGCAGAAGGAGCAGTTCTAAGGAGATTTGACAATAGTGGACCAAAAAATAGGAAGAAGAAGAAAACGAGGAGAATCAAATAAGGCAGCCTCTGAGAACAGGCCAGGAAACAGAATTTCCATCCTACAAAAAAATTTGAATTTGCAGAACCTTTCATCCAGAACTGGGATGAAAGGCTAAAAATTGAAACTCTGCAATACATTGTTTCAGAAATGCTGAAATGTTCCTAGAGTGGAAATGTTGTGGCCTTTCCAAAATGAGAGATGACTCCTGGGACACCCAGCAGATCACTTATTAGGCAGGCGGCCTGGAGAGCTGGCCAGCCAAGGACCCCAGTAGCCCAGGGAGCTAGGCAGTCAGCTGCTCAGGCAGCATGGGAGCCCACCTGCTTGCCTGTCCATTCATCCAGCAGGCATCCCAAGGAGTCAGCCTCCCGGTAGCATAGGGAGCTGGAGAGCTAGGTAGCCCAGAAGCCCAGTTCTGCAACTGTTCACCAGATGGGCTGCCAAGGAGCCCGGCTGCTTAGGAACAAGGAGTCTGAAAGCTGGGGACAGCCCCATTTCCACCACTGAGGCTGCCGAGAAGCCTGGGAACACAGGGAGGTGGGCAGGGGGTGAGCTAGTAGGTAAGCAGGCAGGTAGGATGGCCGGTTGGCTTGCCTGGTTTCCATTAAAAGTGTTGAAGCAATCTGCATGTTCCCGCAGAACACGAAGTCTATCAAATCAGCATTTTCTGTTGGAAAGTTGACAACCTCTTAGAGAGAGAGAGGGAGAGACTGTATTAAGATTTTTCTAAATGGATTTAGTGCAGGGCAAAGGTACCAAACTGCAGGCACTGAAAAAATTAGATCACCCTGTTTTTATTTTTTATTTTTTAAAACCATCTCACAACCAACTTGTCCAATTTGCATCGAGATATCCAGGGAAAAAATCTACCCTGCCCTATATCAGAGCTGTGAACTTTCAGGTGAATTTATTTCAATTAGCAAGGTTGGGTGTCGGGATCATAATTGGACTGCTAACTGAATACTTTTTTTCCACCAAAGCTATTATACAAGTGGTTAGTGTTTCCGCATAGTCACTCTCCATATGCTTTGTGATACCTGGTCATAATAGGAAGACATGCTAACGACAGCCTTGATTTACAAATGTAAGTTGTTGTTAAATGACTTTGTGGATTTTGTCAGTGTTTCACACACTTTGTGATTTGTAATTTAGATTTTAATTAAATATATCAAATACAACACCATCCAGCTCACTCATATGTGGGATGCGTAGAAATACACATTTCATTCCCCATTGGTTACACATGGCCATATCTTATTGTCCTCCATTTCAGCAAAATTTCTCACTAAAGACAATTAAAGTTTTGACGGAGTGAAGACTAAAGAAGTTGGCCAGCTTTACGATGAAGATGTTTGGCCTGAGTTTCGGAGACACAGAGCACCCACAAGGCCCAATGAAACCAGCGGGAACTGTAGATACTCAGTATTTTTTAATATTAGGCCAATGGCTTATGTTAACAATACAGGGGTAAAACTAAGCCTGGTGTAAGTGTGTGCAAATCCATTGAAAGATAATGGAGTTTGACCTGCTTACAACAAGGCTGACGTTGGCTCTTGGTAATCATTTCCCCATGAAGTGGACATTATTAGATGTAGGCCTTATTCATTCCAAAGTCTCTTGGTTCCTAGATTCAGGTTTCTTTGGCACCCTGGAGGTCAAAGAGGATGAACTTTCACCCTGTTCAGAGGTCTTGCACCAGGACTATATGACATTTGCATATTTCATCATAGGTTTTAAATAGAACTGGTTAAAAAATTTCCACTGAAAAGTGTTTTTAATAGCATGTGGCTTTTTGATTAAATTTTCTTGAAAATGTCTGTTTTTGTCAGTTTCTGTCAAAAACAAAACGATTTTTCTCCCAATTTTGGGGTGGATTTTATTTTTCAAGAAAATACTTTTAAAAATGGAAACAAAATTTTAAAAATCATTTTCCAATGAAACTTTTCACAGGGGGAGAAAACAATTATTTGCTTTCTAGCTCTACATTTAAGTGAGATTGAAGTGGTATATAGGCCTTGCATGGGCCTATATTACCTGTTATTATCGTTAGCTGTGCACTATTTCAGCATGAAGTAAAGTTTCCTTTAAACAGTATTAACTTCACCTCTTTCATCTCTTCATAGGTTATCATCATAACATTTTCATCATCAATATGCTTGTTCCATTCAATTAAATAATCAAAATAGGAGCCCCAGCACACTGGAGAAAAAAACCCAAACAATCAAAATGATTCAATAATAATGAGGTAAAGATTAATTGAGACAAGGGATGCTCATTCAAATCTAGACTCCTTTTATAGGCCCAGATAGGCTGACTTCTTGGTGTCAGACAGAGTTTTGAAGTGAGGACTACAGCAACATTTTACCACTGCTCCTCTGAACAGGAGCAATAAGTGTTCCTGCCATCTGACGGCTAGTATAGGCCACTGATGGAAGAGTACACATCTATTAGGTGGAAGGTACTAAACACCCTCTTAATCACCTTAGGGACATAGCATAGAATCGGGCAAGCTAGCCAGCCGGAAATTCCAGAGCACTCCTGTTTGCCATCGAGACATCCTGTAGGACGGCTGACTGGGTTGATCTCGTCTCTGTTTCTAGCTACAGCTGAGTGAGTGATGGAGTTTTTGGTTCAGGCAGTGAACTGAAAAATCCAAAAAAAGAATTGTGTTTGATTTGAACCAAAAACAATTTTAAGAAGTTTTTTACCAAATAATAAAAGAAAAATAATTAGTTTAGAATCAACCAAAATGTTTCACTTGATGCCAAACAAATTTTATTTTGAGTTCTTCATTTTGTTTCAGCCGTTTTGGGTGCTTTTTGCCCTTTTTTGTGGTTTTTCCTCAATTGGCCAAATTTAAAAGTGAAATGCTGTTTTAAATAGAGAAGTTGAACAAAACATTTCAACCTGAAACAGCCAAAATGAAGTGATTCAGAACAATTGAAACAAAATGTTTCCTCCGTTTAGAAATTTTTTGTTTTCAAACAAACTATTGATCAAATTCCACCTGAAGTCAGCAAATATTTTTGGCCTCCAAAAAAACAATTAGTTGAAAACATTTCACTGACCCCTATTCCCAAATTTATGCACCAGTGGGAAGAACTTTAGCCTTCTACCCAGTAAATGAATTCAGTTTATGTATAGATGAGCAGACACAAAGGTTACATGTATAGGGGAAAGTTGTTTTGAGTTGGTTTATTGGGTTTGGATTTCTAGGTCAGCATGCTTATGCCTGTTTTAATAAGTATTAGGATAGTCTGTAATATAGCTCATAGTTAATTTCCTAAATCTGTGTTTCAGACTATATAAGGTTCAGGGTAATGATGGCCAGGCTATAAGAGCTTACATGACTTGCTCAAGGTCACAGAGGGAGTCAGTGTCAGCCAAGGAATTATCTCTTGATTTCAGGGATCACATTCTGATTTCAATTACACCGTTTATAAATCCAGAATAACTCTCACTAAGACCACAAAGTTCTTCTTGAATTACAAGAGTACAACTGAGATCCGAATCTGCCCTAGGTCTTCTTGAATCCCAGTGACCATTTTTCCAATGCACTAATTAATCAGTATATGTTAAAAATAAATAAATAAATAACTAAAAAATTGGAGTGTACATTTTCCATGCATAAACGCTGTAAAATACTCATTCCATGAGTTGAAGGAGGGAAGTGGAGGCATGTTGTTGTAAAAATGGAAGTAAGATACAACGGTGTCTTTTGGATTTCGAACCAGCAACAGTATCTAAAAAACATAAGTAAATGAATTATTTGTTTAAAACTTGCAAGTCAATACAAATAGTTTGTACTTTGCCTAGTACAATGAGGTCCTACCCCAGGACTAGGGCTCTTGGCGCTATAGTAATACAAATAATTAATAATAATTAAGTAATAAAAATTGTATATTTTTTAAACAATCACATCATCAGTAGAATCAGATTAATTAATTTTACTTTATTTGAAAAATAAGAAATGGCTAAGCACATTAGCAGGATATTTCTGCTGAAAAGATAGCAGAGAAACATTAAACATTTAAATTGTCAGTATTAGGTTTCAGTGTTAATGCCTCGTGTAGAAGAATGGGGCCTGTTTACTCCCAGCCTAAAGCTATTCTTTCAGCTGTTTGTTTGCTGACTCAGTACACAACACTGTATCAGTTCATACACAGAAATCTTATCTTCACCACTCTAAAAGCTAGATGGAATCATAGAAAACACAAGGCCCTGCATATAACATAAAGAAAATCCAAGCTGGTCAGAAAATGCCATTACAGTGTGTGTTTTCTATGATAATGTAAATGAGGACTCACCTTGGCCTTGCTATTGAAAATAGATTTGGGCAAGACTTGAGGAGGGAGATGTGTTGTTATGATTCTTCTGGAAGGTAATTCCTTCATCCTCTTCAAATAAAAATTGGAAAGAAACACAGAATTAAACATCCCGTTTAATAACATTTTATTAAGAATTATATGTTTTTAAAAATTAGACTAAGGAGGAAATAATATTTCTTCCCTGCCAATCTAAAGGGTGACTATTTTACTGAATTTATTTGACTTATCTTAGCAGAATCTAAGACACATTACCATTACTTTTCCAAGCCCTTCTTGAATCTCTCATTTCTTTCACATTTTAACTGCCATCCTCCTAACTGTTAATGTTCCTCTAATGTCCTCTCCTCAGTGTGGCCCCATGTATGCTGCGCCTCCACAGGAAGTACTGTGCAAGACCCTGTTCTAATAGAATTTCCAGCCTTGCCAGAAATAGGGATCCTGGTGAGATCTCCAGTGAGTTTAGGCAGAACCAGTGACACACTCAGTATCTAAAAGCTGACAATAAGCACTTCTCCAGAATCTAAGTCTTACACATTCAGATGAACAAAACCAGCAAACCAATCTGCACCTCTAGTGACTCCCAGTAAGGGGGTGTCTGCTGACATCTCTTCAGGGGAGGCTTTGTGGCTTACCAGATGGGTAGAGCACTAGACTGGTTCTCAGGAGACCTGAGTGATTCTGGGCAAGTCATTTCTCCTCTCTGTGCCTCGGTTTCACCTTCTGTAAAATGGGGATGATACTTACCTTCTTTGTAAAGTGCTTTGAGATCTACTGATGAAAAGAGATATATAAGAGCTAGGTATTATTAGATGTGTCTAATGAGTATATTTATACAGTTCCAAAAAAACAGGTCTTCATGCCACAAAATCAGCATAATAACTCTCTCGAATTGTCCTTAGAGATGGGAAATCCAGTTTAAACAGAATAAAAGCTATCCTAAATCTTGAACCAAAACTTTTTTTTTCTTCCCAGTTTGATAAAGTGAAATCCACGGGGTGGCTAAAGCATGGTACTGGAAATCGGGAGACTTGGACTCTTCCCTTTTTGGCTCTGTCACAGACTTCCCATGCTTCCACTTTGGGATCAAGGAGAGAAAATATGGTAGTGGGAGTATTAGTTGAAGACTAGTGAGCTGATTTAGGGAGTGTTTGGCTGGATGAGAGAAGGAAAGGGGGAGAAGGATGGAATATGGGTAACGGGGGAAGTTGAAGGGAGAAAGAAGTGGATTTTTCAAAATAATTGAGATTAATTTGAATGAACATCTAATGGACCTGGAGACAGGATGAGGTCCCGCTACTGGAGCAGATCCTTCTAGGTCGGGGCTTGAGATGGAGGACAATGTGAAGATGTTTGCATTGCTTGTGCTATGAGAGCTTTTTGGATAAATATAGGGCCCTATAAGATGAAGTCATTGATATGACACATTTCTCAGGCAATAAAACAATAAAATCAGTTACTTACAGAAATGCTCAAATAAGAACACACACAAATTCTCTCTACAGGGAGTGTTCATGGCATATCAAACAGCTGTTGAGCAGCAGAGCTGGCCTTAGGGGAAAAGGAGCCCTGGGTGAACCCCCTGCAACTTACAACCCAACCCGCCCGCGCCCTCCACCAAGCCGGGACACCATGTGGGCCACGGAACCTCCTTGACCACACCTGGGCAGTCACCCACGTCGCCCACTCATAAGGCCAGCCCTGTTGAGCAGCTGCAGATTCAGTGAGCTCTATATCGGTGTTAGAGGTTGTTCCTCTGGGATTAATCACCACCAGATTTATGGACAGGTCTTGCAGCCAGCAGCATGTACACAGAGCCAGATGGGATTCTAGAGGCAGGTCCAACCAGAGAGTTGATAAGGGTTCTCTGTTTCGCCATGTGTGCTCCCTAACATATCAATCTTCCCTTCACACACCTCCCTGTCCTCATTCTTGGGCAGATTACTACTGCCCTCTTCTGGGGGAGAACTGTGGCTAGGCCCAGAGTTGGCACCCTGCTGCATTCACCGCCTGAGTCCACTCTCAGTTTTGGAGTAATTTCGTGCAATACTATGGTCCTAACACCATTTAGTGCTATCTAACGTCCTTCTCCTGCAATAGACGAATGCAGTGCCAAATCTTGACCTTGTCACGCTGTAAGGGTGGAGCCCTCCCTTGGCTCTGTGGCCCAGCTAGGGCTGTGGAGTCATTTAGGATTTGATCAAGCCAGTTAGTATCTGCAACAGGAAGAAACTGGTTTAAAGGCTACTGAAGTGAAAATTGTCACAAGTGTTGGATTTATTTAGCTGCAAACAGCTGTGTATAGTATCAATTGTGTGCAAGAAAAAAACATCAACACAAGAATACTAGCTAACTAAATTGAAATTTTACTTTGCTACAGGAATTATTTCCTGTTGTTTATGACATAAGCTGTGAGTGACCAGAAGTATCATTTGATTGGGTTAAATAATCTGTCAACAAACAGGAATAGCTCTGTTTGTGCAGCACATCCTTCTTTGTGACTGACAGTTTAGTTATAAATCACTACCTTAAAAACCATGTTCTCTGGATGAGATCCTGTCACAAATATATGGAAGACATATAGCTATAGGCACCACTCTTGTTACTGACTGTACTCGTACTTCCCAGTCCAGGGTAAACCATTAGTACTAGCTTGACCAAAAGCAAAATAGACAATAATGGCTTTTCAAAAGAATAAATCAATTTGGGAGAAAAGGACAGAAACACTCATGATCACAGTTATGTGAAATCTGGATACTCTCATATCTGTGAGTCAAATTTGCTCAGTTAATAAATGAGCGAATTGTTTTCCAAACTACCAGCCTTTCAAACTGATAGTCAAGCTGTCTTCTTCTCAGCTTATTCATCATGACAATGCAAAATATTAGTAAAGATTTCTGGTCTTCATTGAATCAGATCTACAATGAGACACACATGAACATTTTATAATGCATTTCCTCTGATGCTTATGGATGCAACCTTACAACCCAATATCTTTCATGCTTATGAATATAAATTTATCTTCATTATGAAGTAGATGCTATCAAAGATCAACACATCTTTTTCTTCAAAGTACCTGTTCATATTCTAAACTGATAAACACTGGACTTACAGTTACTTTAAAATGTAAATATTCAAAGGAAGAGGAAAGTAATTCAAGGTCATTAATTTTAAACCTCACTTTTCCTTACCTCATGTACACTACAGTTTATTATATTCAGCAGTGCAGAAAGCATATGGCAGAAATTATTCTTCTCACCTCATTTATGTGAACAGTCCCCAATACGGGATCTTCATGACGGACTGCATTTACTGTAAACTGCAGCCATGTATCATGAATCCATTAAATGTTGCCTTATCATTCCTAACTATAATATTTCACATTTGAATTTTGTAACAAGAGAGCAATATTCACCATTTTTAGGGTATCCTGCTAGGATCACATCGTCACTTCTGACTTCAAAGGAATCGAGAACTTGGAAAGTTTCCGGGTTGCAAAAAGTAAAAGGGTACAAAATTCCCTTATGGGAAAAGACCAGGTCTTCAGTGGCTGCCTTTTCACTATCAGCCAATGCCTTATCCAGATATTCAGTCACTGTCATCCTACTCTTAGCCATGTTTGTTTCTCTGTGAAACTGCACTCAGCGAGACTGAGACACAGGCTGTCTTTTAGCAGAATCACCGTGGTAGTGATATACAGTGAAATTAAATGGTAAAGGACACTCCCTCAGACATCAAGGTAAATGTTACTGATTAACTTGGAAAGTTTGAGAGTCCAAGGGGCAGTGGTACTGAAATTTCTAAATATCTGGACCTATAAGCATCACAGAGAAAGGTGCACAATATTTTGCATCCAGTAGTTTCCACATGAGTCAAAGAAAGTTTTCAGATACTCAGTGATTTTAAAAACCAAGCCATTTATTTAAGTATCTATAATTGGGGTTAGGAGCCTAATTTTAGGCATCCGTTTAAAAAAAAACCCAAAAAACCTTGCTCGTGTATTGTAGTTATGATACAGTTTTCTTATGATGCATACATTTTTTTACACATATCAGCAACATCTTTTGGTGCAGGGCCAGAATGCCAAATACTTTACTGTTGGTGGCATTGACAGATCCTCTCTCTCTCTCTCAAAATATTTTGTTCTCATTTGTTACTGTTAGCCAAGCTTTCCATACTAGGCCAAATTCTGCTCTCCATTACATTGGTGTAAGTCCAAAGTTATTCCATTGACTTCAGCCGTTTTTTGCATTCAGCTGAACACTCCTTAAGCCGTCCGTGAAGTTCTGCCTCATTGTATTTAGTTCACGTTTTCTTCATAAAGCAGCCCTTTCACTTGCTGATGATTCTATCTGATCTGCACCCAGTTTGTCAATTCCCTTCTAGCAATGAGGTGCCCAGAAGTGAACATGGGCATTTGGAGCGGAATTTGACATAAGCCTTTTCTCTAAGCAGTCTAAAATGGCCTTGGCTTTTTGCATGAGCCACTTTGCAATGCAAACGGTGGTGGAATTTGCTGTCCACTATCATGTATGTGTATACTGCAAGTGAAGGTGTGATTGTAGCACAGGTAGGCGTACTCCTTCTAGCTTTAATCTAGCTACTGCTGGTAACAGTTGTGTAGATGTGGTGTCACGAGCTTCAGCACAGGCTAGCAACTAGCACACAAGCCCACTGGGCATCCTGGATATCCTGGCCATCCTGGTTACTAATCCATGCCGAAGCCTGTGCTGCCATGTCTGCACTGCTACTGTTACCTGTGCTGGCTAAATTAAATCTAGTATGGATGTGCCTATCTGTGCTACAACCGCACCTTCACTTGCAGTGCAGACATACCTCCAGCGTGTCTTCAGTGGTGGTGTTTCTCAGGTTTCTCCCATCCTTTGTTTGTATGTCTCTTAGGTTATATTTTCCCAGATGGATCTTCTGGAATTTATTTAAAGTAGAGTTCCTATTTTGCTATACTCTGACCATGTTTATAATCTCCATTTTGATTGCTTTAGTATTTTGTTTTCCTAGGTGGTGGTCTCCACTCCAATATGCCAGTATTCCAATGAGTAGCTCATCTCAGCAACAGGTTCAGCAGTTGTCTGGATAGGCTGTTCTCAAACTTGAGTGTTTTTTTATTATTCTTGCTACTCTCATTCTCATCGAATTGTAGTGCTCAGCAAAGACACTGAATTTAGAGCAGTGGATAATGAAGCCTTCACTTTCATCACCGCACAAGTACATAAAGGACATAGCAGCCCTCAGCCTGAGCTGTGCAGGGAAAGCCTGTGTGGGGAGGGGGATGGAAAGTAATTCACTCTCAGTACCTATTTAGTCCTTGGCCTGCTGAGTGCTTGCCAAAAATCTAAACAGTAGAGAGACCTTTTATTGCCTTACATACTTTATGGGTTAGGTACAGAGTGACCAAGGATCCCAACCACGAGGAGAGGGCCACCCCAAAATCTCATGCCAGGAGCTATATCTTGGACTCCAACAGCTGGTGTGAAATGGCATGGTACAGCAATTGTTAGTACAAATATAATCTGACACCTAGTGGTTTTACACAACTAGTGGATAAAATTAAAGATCTAACTAAGTGATCATTGCCGTAGATCCAATTCTTACTTGCTTGACTCATGCACTGAAGTCATTGGTACTACTCATCTGAATAAGGCAAGTAGGATTTGCTTGGTTGCCGGGGTTGTGTGAGAATCAGTAAAATAGAGCAAAGACTGAGTCTTAACTACATTGTAGCTCTAACAATTGCAAAATCAATAGTTCAAGATGACACATAAATATGTATAATGCTTGAGTCTGATATCACAGCAGTTTTATGCTGGTGTAATTCCACTGACATCAGTGGACCTACTGCTGATTTACACCAAGGTAAGGAAAGAGGGGAATCAGCCTCAGATATTTTGGTATTCTAAATCTGCTAGTTTTTCCAAAGTCATACTGACTAAGGTAATGTTATCCAGAGATGAAAATTATTTTTAAAATGTTATATTCACAATACTTTCAGGGCTACTGTGGGGCAAAAATAATTTTGGAAGACATTGACTTGTTTAAAATAGTTTTCAATCAAAAATCTTCATTTTTCATATATTCTTAATTAACCTAGTAAGACTTGCAGACAGTGCTGACTGACATGGGACAATGGGAAATTTTCCTCCATGTGATATACACACGTATACACTTATTTGTGTTTGTCTGGCTGGAGCCTGCTGGAGGATATAGATACCTTTCAGATATATTTCTTCCCCTTTTCCTGATTCTTTTCCTCATGCTAGGTCCCATCAGATGACAAAATGTCCCTTCACCACTGAGTGTTAACACCCTTCCTGTTTTCATCTACTTTAATTTCTGGTGCTGAGTCAGTAACCTTGCAAGAACTATGCCTTCTGATCAACCCAGTGAACTAGATGTGCTGACCTAATGACTTCACAGAGGTCTAAAGTCTAACATAAGCCCAGAAAGATAGAGTTGTTGAGCCAGTTGTATCACAGAGATCCCTGTCTTGAGTCAGCCCCACTTGCCAAAGTTGCTAAATTACTGACCTCATTAAGATTAATCCCTTGATATTAGCCAGCAAGGTAGAGATGTTCAGCAAGAGACTCCACCGAAACAATTGCCTGGATATTATCCCAGCAAGGTAGATGTTTGCAGAACCAGACACCTTTGCAGACACCTATGCCTTCATGTCACTTGAGCAAGTTACAGGACCTGAGCTAATAATCTGACACGAGGTTTGGAACTTTTTCTGTGAACTATAACCGTGGTTTTCAACTTGTGGTTCGCAGACCCCTGGGGGGAGCCCACAGACTATATCTAAGATTTCCAAAGGGGTCCACTCCTCCATATGAAATTCTTCAGGGGTCCACAAATGAAAAAATGTTGAAAACCACTGAACTATAACCATCACAGAGAAACTAACTCAGTGCTGGCCCAGTACTTCACTGTACAATTACCAGTCTGTTGGAAGTGGACCCAATCACTGGATTCCATGTGCTTTCAACCAGCTGGGTCTGGGTAGAGCTCAGTGAATGTTCCTAGCTCTGGGACTCCAGAGCACACTCCCAGGTTCAAAGCACTTATTTGACACCCTTCCTTGGGATGTGAGATGCGGCTATCCTCCGAGTTCCTCCTAGACCCTGGGGATGCTGGGCCTACTTGTTTAACAGCTTCAGAGTCAAGGTGGCAGGAAAGCTAGGAAGGCATTCTTAGCAGAGGAATTTCTTCACTCTCCATTGAATTTATTTTCAAAACTTTTGAAAGTTACAGATCTTGGAAAATAATGGAAGTCCTGAGATACACCTTCTCCTCATCTGAACTCACTTCTTCTTGTGAGTCTCAGGTTTGTCAGCATTTCAGACTGGGCAAAGTCCCTTCTGTTCACTTGTTTCTACCAGTCCTCCTTACGCGTGGCGGTGGTCAGCACCTGCACAGAGCAAACCCACAGCCTTAAACAGGGCCTCGCTCTCTGTGTCCTCTGCTCACCCTGAAAAGCACCAGATCCACCAGTCACACTTGCTCAGCCACTTGCCAGCTGCTATGTAGAAAAACCATTATTCCATAGGGATGGGTCAGTAGCTGAGAGTCCATCTAAATCCATGGTCCCAGACTACAGCCTTGATGCCTCTCAGTGATGGTGTTTCAGCAAGATGTCAAGCACCTTTCCTGGGCACGGCAGCTGTCTGAAATGCACCATAACAGGCTGCCCATGAGCAAATTTGAACTAATGCAGCTGTAGTGCCAATATTTCAAGACTGACACAAAAGAGCCTTCACAATTTGAAATAGCCAAATCCCAAACTGTCAATCTCAACACCCAGAATTTCTCATTAGGCTCCAGGGGAGAGCACCTAGATTCTCAGGAATTTTGAAAATCAGGCCTAATTTTAAGTGCCTAAATATGGACTTAAAAACCTAATTTTAGGCTCCTATTTTCAAAACGATTGGAAATTTTAAACTGCAGTGTTGTTATACTGCAGTTCTGGTGAGCTCTGGTGCACTCTGCAACCCTAACTTCAAGTTAGCAAAGATGGTTTGTTTTTGTCTTTGAATAATAAAAGAAAGCTTGTCTTTGAATAAAATGTAGCGTATAAGTTTAAAAATAAAGGAAGCATTCCATTTCCTAAATAGTATTCATATTTATTACATCTATTAAATTAGTGCTTGTAGGCCCCAACCAAAATCAAGTCCCCATTTTACCAGGTGCTGTATAAACACAGGAAGAGACCGTTCTGTCCCTGCCCTCAAGTATTTACAATGTAAATAGACAAGACAAACAAAGGGTGGATGGTAAAACAGAGGCTCAGCATGAATAAGTGACTTGCCAAAATTCGCAAGATAGATCAGTGGCTAAGGCAGTAGATATGGGTCTACTGACTCTGACGTTAATACCCTATCCAGTAGATTTCAAGCAATAACTAGCTTTTTATTAACAATGGCTTTATTAATTTCTGGCTGCAGGAATAATTGAGTTCATAGACAAGAATTTTAATAAATGACTGGTCAGAGCTAAAGGGCACATGTCCGCTTGTTAGTTTCGCTAAACTGAACAAAATCCATCAGGCTTCATTATTCACTGCCTTACCTTTTGTCTACTATATCTATAAAAGAGCTATTCTGGTCCAAGGCCGGAGTACCATATATTTTACTGCTTCTGATGTTGACTTTCATCTTTGGCTTCTCTTTTGAAAGTCAGAGGCACCTGATATGTTGGAATTAAACCACCCAGGCAACACATCTTGAGCAACTATGTTAGGTGTTTCTTTTGAAGTAACCCATCCAAATTCTTACCTCACCTGTCTCTGTTTAGTTTATGAGAAATAGGTGAGGTCACAACCAGTAGTGAAAGGGCTGTATTTATTTCCTTCTCATAGAATAATATATGGACAAAATCCTGCTAGCTCATCCAGTCCATCTCACTGCCAGTTCAGGATGCTTCCATGCTACATACCTTCTGGTGCAGTCTCCTACCTAATTTTAAGTGTCCACAGATGATGAGGTTTCCCGGTATATTACACAATTTAATACACTTCTCTATCAAGAATTTTTCCCATTCAGTTCAAATTCACCTCCCTCTTTGATATATTCCTCTGGCTTCTGTCAAATAGGTGTCAGCTGCTACCATGTCCCTACTTAGCTGCCCTTTACATACTGGGTGAAATTCTCCACGAGGTTACACCATTGAAAATCTTAAGAAATACCATAGATTTTGGCAAAGTAAGTCCTGATTTAAATGGTGTAACTGAGAACATAATCTGGCCCATGCTATAAATTGCTCTTATAAATCAGTCCTTCTACCCCGTTAATAACCTTTGTTGATCTTCTCTGAACTGTACCTAGTTTGTCAATATCTTTCTAACAATGAAGATCACAGAACTGAACCCAATATTTCAGGCACAGTCAAGTAGAGCCATATAGAGGGTAAATATCACCTCCTGGTTACATGGAGTGATGAATTACCCTTTGCACCCTAAACTTCTACTGACAATTTCATAGCAGCCATATGGTATGACAAAATGATATACAGTGTGCTGTCCACTTTCACACCTAAATCCCTTTCAGCATTGCTGCCTCCTATCTACTGCCACTGAATATATATGTTGGAGCTTATATTCCTCCAGGAAACAACAGGCATTTATTCAAGTTGATTGCTATTCCACTACACTCTGGCCATTTTTATAATTTCTGTCTGTCCCTCTGTATCATCTCTTGGCACTTCTTGGTGTTCTTGGCTCCAATATGCCAGCATTTGACTGGCTGCCTCATCTTGGCATCAGGTAAGCATGCCTGGAATTTTATTCTTCTTAACAAATTTTCTGTTGAATTTTAGTGCTTAGGAAAGATGCTGAATGTATAGCAGTGGAGAGTGAAGTCTTCTCTTTATCCATGTAATAAGTACAACAGGGCGCATCAGTGTCCTTCACCTCCCCTGCCCATCAGCATTTCCCTGGCCGCTGCGTTGAAAGCCTAGGGTGCAGGGCATTTCAGTTTCCTTGTTCACTCAGTTATTGCAATTGCTACCTTATCTGTTTAATGCATTATATATTAGAACATACTTCAGACATCTTTTTCTGAGAGCCACTATCCCACTAATGACTTTGACCATCAGGAAGGGCTACCCCAAAACCTCAAGCCAGGATCTATGTCTGCATGGTACATCCATTATTAATACAGAATGTAAAAGTCTGATACCGGGTGGTTTTCTATAACTAATGGAAAACATTCACTGGTGCTCTTGCTTGCCCGACTCATGCACTGAAGTCAATGGGTGCGTCTATTCATGTGATGAAGGCAACCAAGGTTTGACTCCAGTGCTGTCCTGCTGTGGGAGAGTAGTCAGAAGCTGTGAAATAGCAAATATGCCAATACTAGACTGTAATTTTTATTGTATTATAGCTACAGCAATAACAAAAGCAATAGTTAAGAATGACACACAAAGAACATGTGTATAGGGCCTGACTCTGCTCTCACTCATGTCAATTTTGTACTGGTGTAATTTCATTGACTTCAATGGAGCTGCTGACAACTGACACCCATATAAACAAGAGGAGAATCAAAAGGATGTATTTTGGGATACTAAGAGCCAAATTCTTTGCAGGTATAAATGGGCACAATTCCTCTGACTCCAATTGAGTTTCACTTATTTACACCAGCAGGGAATTTGGTCATAAATCTGCAGGTAAATTTCCCAAATCCATTCTGACCCAGACTAAGACTCTACTTTCAGAAAGATGAAAAGCTTTAAGAATATATTGTGCTCCTTTTATTTTAATAATTACTCTCTCTCCTTCCATTTGATTAATGCTTGTTATGGGTCTTCTTATAGAAAGATTTGCATTAACATGGACTGGGGTTGAATTAAACTCTGTGTTTGGTAGAAATTGCTTTGTGAAGAAGAAACCTCATTGAAAATATTTTTTGAAAATATTTCCACATACCAAATATTGTTAATATTTTAGAAAGACTGATGGAATTGGGTGAAATGTGAAAAGGGAGTATTAGGGGCGGGCAGGATTCTCCCAGGTGATATGTACTGGAACAGTGATGTAGTATTAATCTGGATATGAGTAATTACAATATCACTGACTAAATAGATGCAATCTAAGCATGCGGAGGGTCTTAAGTTTAAAGTGAGAATTAGCAATCACTTTAAATAGAGCTGGAGTGTGATCATTTACATACATTCAGAGAAGTTTGGATCAATTGATCTATTTTGCTAGTGTATGTAATACAAGTAATCTGATAGAATTGTGGGAAACTGGTGCTTCAACAATGTTGTTTTAGTCCTCAGGTTTTGCAGTATACCTCATACTTTATCTTTGCTCCCAGCTTGGTTCTTGCTAGGCGTTCTTCAAATGTTTTGTCCATCTCTTGGTTCTGATTTTCATTAAAAAGGTTCTTCCAGTCGTTAACATCGCCTACAAAGAAGCAAAATTTATTTTCTATAATTCATGTAGAAACCCCTTGAAAATGAGGAATGTACCATTTCTAGTTTTTCCTAAAAATCATTCACGCATTTTATCACATTTCACTAACTGAAGTGTTGTTGTTGCTCTGTTTTTTTAAACACTATTTACGGTTTAGGCCTGATTCAGTGTTACTTCAGTGTAATTCTACTGACATCAGTGGAATGACACCTCTGTAAAACTGCTATAACAGTGTGGAGAATAAGGCCCAAAGTGTTGAATCATTTGAAGATACAAAAGCACTTCAATTTCAGCTAGTCCACTGGGACCTTCATTGACCTACATTCAGTAGAGCACATAAAAAGGAAAATGCACCTTATTTAAGGAAATAAAATAATTAGTAGGACTTCACACAGCACTGTTTTGTGAAGCGGCACCTAGGACATAAAGAGGAATTACTTGTCTGAATTCCCATTAACAGATGACTGTGAAACTGGTATTCACAACAGCAATCTCAGTGTCCTCCCAAGACAATGCACCGGAAGCTGCAATACTGTACAGGCCCATCCAGAACCCTGGGAACATATTCTTATTGCTAGCCCATGCCGGGATCCATGCCACTGCATCTTCACTGCCATTTTTAGCAATGCTAGCTTAAAGGTAGCGTGGGTATGCCTACCTGAGCTGCAATCACATTTCTGACTGCAGTGTCGACATACCCTATGGCAAAGTGGATTAGCTTTAAAACCAAGAAAAAGAAAATACCCACATCGGGTCCCCAGAACCATCCAAGCTCTGCAGCTCACCCTATTTTCCTTTGACCACAGGGAAGGAAACTTATCACTAAATTCCCACTCTCTTTGTCTCTCCTCGCCCCAAACTCAAGAGGGTCACCTTTGGCAGGGGCAAAAGGAGTAGCTGGTAAGGAAGGCAAATGTCCAAAGACAGGTGTCCAGAGTTAGCTGAAGGATTTTTCTGACATTCTCCTTGAAAGAGGAATTATTGGTGAATTATTAATTTATATGCAACATGAGTGTTCAAATATCATTATCAAATGAAAATAAAACGCGTTTGCTGTTAATAAATGTTAGCGTTATGTCTGCAAAAATTTGTAGGAGATGATTTCCAAAGCTGCTGGGAGACAGGTGGTTGCATATTTGGAATTTTTTAGGAGTTCACCTTTGCGGAAGAGAATATTGCCTACTTCACCATGGGTTTTCTGGGCGTTCGCTTTCATAGCCTGGAAGCTGCTCCTTTCTGCAACTGTTTGAAGCTGTTCCTCAGTCAGGAGCAACCCAAAGAATTCAGCTATCTTTTTCACTCCCAAAGCCGTGTTCTGTAAAGAAGAAGATAACACATTGGATGTTATTCAGATGAAATGTATTATTTTATTTTCATGGCATTTCCACTTACAATAGCTGGCTCCATATTTTCATGTAATGTGTTTAGATGGCTTCAGCATAATGAAGTGGTGCAGAGAAATTATGCTGGCCTTCTGTATAGAAGTGAATTGCACCCAGTTCTATTTCAGATGGTATAGCATTGACACTTTGGAGGTCATGAAAAAGACAATCTGTAGAATTGTTACCAGTACACTTCGTCAGTAACAAGTGTTCTTTTTAAAGTGTTAACCTCACCTCTTTCAGTTCTTCATAGGTTATTGTCATAACATTTTCATCATCAACATGCTTGCTCCATTCACAAATATTGTCAAAATAGGAACCCCAAGGCACTGGAAGACACCAAAGAATCATAGAAATTAATAATTATGAACATGAATAACGGCTGAAGACAGAGTATATTTCTTAAAACCTAGACTGATTGTTAAAGCTTTAGACAACGGTGTCCACCGAGCAAGTGTGAAAAATTGGGGCAGGAGGGGTCGGGGGGGGGGGGGGAGTGGAGGGGGGTATTAGGTGCCCATGTTAAAAAAAGCTCCAAATATCAGGATTCTCCCTATAAAATCAGGACATCTGGTCAACTTACTTCAGATTGACCCACTGCCAGGTAGCATAATCTCTTGGCACTCTTGAAGAAGACTGTTAGAAGTTGATGTTTACTTAGCACAGCAAAGACATCATAGGGTTTAGTCCAGTTCCATGTACCAGAATTTTAGCAGTTTTAGTTAGAAACCTCTCTGTTTCTTTTATTCCCCAAACACTTTTAATGGGAAATGAATTGTCATCCCTTACCTATAAAATAGGGGGAGAGATACAGGTGGGTTGGTTTGCCTCTGTTTTAAAGTTTTTGATTATTTACAGTGTTATTTTAAAAATGTATTTACTATTTGCATTTTCCCAACAATAGAATGCCACTTTTTAATATCCTGATATGTGTAAGGCCAGACCAAAACGAGAGCCATGTCTGTGGACTTTGCAAACTGGAAGGAAAGGGTTCCTCTACTGATGGTGTGGCGGGGGTGCACTTTACATATTTCAATTCCCTCCCACTCTCTTACAAGGCAACACAAATAAATCCGCAGACACTCTTAGGTGGTATCTGCCTCAAAATCCTTACCTACCAGTGAAGGGAGAGGGAGTTCTAGTTCACCCCATTCATAGAACTTTAGCCTTGAGCCCAAAAGCCAACATCAGCAGTGTGGGCTTCCTTATAAACTCTAGATTGCTCCCATGAAACTGTTTTCTTCTACTTCTCAGTGATGTTTATAAAAATATGCATGTTCCCACCATAAGCCACTTTTTAAAGAACATTCCCTGAATTTTTAAAAAATACTTCCATTAACCTCTGTAATTCTGGTGATAAACTAAAATGAAAATAGTCTAATGAATCGAGATTACAAATTCCATATTTTCAGATTTATTCTACACATTAAATAATTGGCAAAAGAAGAAAAAGGAACAGTACTTTTTCCAGTCATGAAAGCTGTGAAGAACTCATCCCAGGTCTCATAAGATGAAAGTATAGATATGCCATTGCTAAAATGGTAAAAAGATGTAGCTACGTCTTTGGGATTTCGAACAAGCACCAGTATCTAGAAAATTAATATATGTTATATATATATATATATATATTTCTGGCACTAGACATAACAAAAATACAGTATCAGAAAAATAATAATATTTAATTATAATATTGGTAATTTCTTGGCCATCATATATTAGCACAGAAATAACCATTTGATGTTATATGCAAAAGGTACAATTCTTTCATTATCTCTCACTAGACATCAAAGATTAATGGCTGAATTCTCAGAAATCTGTTTGTCCTGTTTTCCCCAAATTAATTATACACTATCTCCATGTGCTTTGTCTGAAACAAGACTCTGTGAATGTTCTTAAAATAAACCTGATTAAAAGTTACAGGGGCAAATTCAGGGGTCAGATTGGAAAAATAAATGGTTGTACTCAAGCTCCACCCACACTGAAGCACCACCCACTAGTGACAAGAAAATGAGATGCCACCCACAGTAGACTGTGTAGCAATTCCTCTCTATCACTGTAGCATCCCTCTTCCACTGGGTGATCCTCATGGGACTGGATACACCACAGAACACACAAAGATCTGTGTGTATTATGCATGTGTTATCTATCAGTACACTTTTGTACACGAGCAAAACGTGGACCTTATACTTTCATCAGTAAAAAAGGCTCAACAGCTTTCACACATATTGTCTTCGTCAAATTCCTGGAATCTTCTGGAGGGACAAAGTCACCAACACTGAGGTGTGCAAGTGGGCCAGCATGCCCAGCATGCAAACACTCGTTAAACAGAGATGCCTCCACTGGTTTAGGAATGTGTGCCAAATGAGTTATGGGTGCATCCCAAAGGACGTCCTCTATGGCTAATTGGCATCTGAGAAAAGATCTAAAGGATGCCCAAAATTGTGTTTCAAGAATGTGTGCAAGTGAGACCGGAAAGAAATGGGCATGGATATGGATAACTGGGAAGATCACACTCAGCACTGCAGCCTTTGGAAACATGAGCTCAATAAAGGTTTCCAAAGCTACAAGAGGAAGCAGTCCAGCTTAGCAGAGGAGAAAAGAGCTCGCAGAAGGCAGAGTCCAAAGGGTCGAAAAACCACCTTTAAGTGTGAAAAATGCAGCCATGATTGTCTCTCTTGAGTGGTTCTCTTCAGCCACAGTCACGGCTGCCATAAAACCAACAGAGCAAATTTTTTACTTCTTCGGGGCGCATATCCTTGGTCCCTCGGATGCGTACTATTTTTAATGCCCAGAATTTGTTGTGATGTGAAGTGAAGTAGCTATGCTGTACCAGAGGACCAGGCCCTAAAAGTGGCCAGAATGAGCACTATGAACCTATTCTGCAGATTTTAAAAATGATAATGGCAGTCTAAAGGGGTCTGAAAATTCTACAGAAGCACGTAGGCCTTCAGGACATTTAAATGAACACTCACCTTGGCTTTATTTTTGAAGATCGACTCAGGCAGATTGTGTGGAAGGAGATGAGTGAATATAACTCTTCTAGAAGATAATTTCTCCATCCGCTTTAATACAAATTGAAGAAAATTGGAAAACAAGCAATTTAATTATTGTAACATAACATTTTCTGCAATCCTGTGCCAAAAATACCCCATTTCTATTGTATCAACGGCTCTCGAAAGCTCTGTGGAGCTGGTAGCAGTTTTCATATTTTTGGAGTTCTGTGGTTTTCCTGCGACCAGTGTCTCTAATCTATAGACACCCCTGAGTGTAGTAGATTTGGGAAGAGAGCTGTCCAGTGCCAGTAGATAAAGTGAAATATGATTTTACACTTCCCCCTGCATAATGGAACATGCCTAAAAGTAAGAAACAGAATGAGGGAAATGGGAGATGAGAGCTAAAGGAACCTGTTTGGGATCAAAAGGAGGAGTTAGAAAGACGGGGGAATCTGTTGGGACTAAGAGAGTGGGAGTTGGGAACCAGAAGAAGGAAAGAGGTTCTGGTTTGGTTGAAAGGGGGAGAAGAAGATGGGACACGGAGAAGAGAGGAATGCAAATAAAAGGGCCACCCCAGAAAGTTCAGATTAAGCATCCAAACTCTGAATCCTCTTGGCTGTATCTTTGGAATAGTGCCCATCGGTACTTGGCATCCTTGTTTACAGTCTCAGCAAAAGGCAAGGGATTGAATTAGGCATTGGGGATGGAGCTACTCTGTCACTTCTTGATCTAGGTTCTCTATGTCAGCACTAAGGCATATTGGCAAGATAGTGCAGAGAGCCTCTCACTAGCTCTGCAGGGGCTGTCTCTCTTTTCTGGATCAATTAACTTCGTCTTTCACAAGCATTAAGTTCACTTCAAAAAAAAAGTAAGTACATGAATGAAAATGTTAACAAATGGACAGACTGGAGATGGTGAGCAGCAGAGCAGTGATGGACTGAATCAGCCTCGTATTGGTGCAAGAGCTGTTTCATCAAGGATTAAGCACTCAGGCCGAGATCCATTAAGGGACTTAGTCATTGCTACACTCAGTATTGCATCACCTGATTTTTAGGTCCCTAGACAACCACAGGAACAACACTGTGATCCACAAAGCCAGAATTAGGCACCGGGGCTCCCTATCCAATGAATGGTGAGACGCAGGTGCCTTAGACTGAGACCTGCAAAGCCGGCCTGCTGAGAGAGGAGCTGTGATGCTGGATGGAATATGAATGATCAGTTATGATATTATTGATATCAATATTGCAAAATTACAATAATTTGTAAGAGATATGCCATGTCAGATACTGCTGGAAAGGGTATAATTTGCTAAGTATGATAATATTGTTTATGTGCATGTAACATCTATGTACTGTAGGTTATGGATATGTATGATATACGTCCATGTCCAAACATGGACTCGCGCTGTCCTCCTGATGACTCATCGAGGGCCATTGTCTTCACAATGAGCCCAGGGAGAGAAGCCAGGACTGCACCTATGAATCATCAGGACAATTGTGAAGACATGCCTGTGGTCAGGGGTCTGCAAGGCCTTGCCCTGCCCATTGCTGTAGGCTTATCTTTGAACAAGCCACATGGCAGAGCAGAGACTATAAAATGCTTCACTAATTTAGCCCATTTTGTCTTCATTCCTGCTTCCTACCTACTTCTGGGCCAACTCATCTGCAACTGAAGCTGTGAAACAAAGGTCTGAGACCCATCCAGGTACTGGATGTGCACCAGAAGGATAATACAAGCCTGCAAACTCCAGAGCTCTATTAAAAACCTGATAGATATGGACTTTTAAATCATTTTTGTGTATCTGATTGCTTTCATCATATAACACCTCTCAAATTGTTTGTTTCTTTCCTTTTATAATAAACCTTTAGTATTAGTTACTAAAGAATTGGCTGGCAGCGGGGTATTTTGGGTAAATTCCAAACTTATATTGATCTGGCAATGTGGCTGAGCCTTTGGGGATCAGGAAAACCTTTTTGGTAAAGGGAATAGACTTTTAATAACTTATCCCTTCACTGGACCTAGTTGCTGACTGGGAGCCTGAGACTGAAATGCAATAAGAGGGCTGTGTAGCTCCTTGTTTTTCACCTTCTTGATAACCAGTGTGGGGGATCAGAGGCACTGTTGGTGACTGGTTGGTGAATTTACTGCAGTGTTACCCACCAGTTTGGGAGAATCCGCTCTCCTTTTTGCAGCCTGCGTTGACCTTTGCATTTTCAGGTGGGCTACCTAGACATGGACAGGTCACAGGAGCCACCTAAGCAAGCCAATGGGAGACACTGCCGAAAAGGTGTATGCTAAGCCTTGCCCCTTGCTCAGAGATAGTGCCCACTATCTAGGTGCGGGCTGCTGGGAGGTGTCTATCTCTGCTAGCGATCCACAAGCTGGGAAAAGATAGGCACTCTTCTGCCTAAGTCACATGTGGTGCTAGCAGACCAGTGCCAGCTCATGCCACAGCTCCTTGGCCTCAATTGAACACATCACAAATGCACAGCTGGAAACCAGTCTGACTCACCTGTGTTAGTATTGCTAAAATTGGTATTAGATTTATAAAAAAGTGTTTAGACTTTATGATATGCTTGTAAGTTGCTGCATGCATTAGTCTTACTTATAACATCTGTATCCCATGTTATAAGGTCATATTTAGGGGTTTGTTCAGTAACTGTAAAAGTGTTTGCTCTGAAACAGTAAAGCACCAGTCAGGAGAGAGACATTACCAAGTGTGAAATACTAGTTAGCCACAGGAGGTGTTGGCTCCTGCACAAGAGAAGGCCCATAAAAACCAGAGAAACCACCGTGAAACATCAGAGGACAAAAGACTTTGTTGATTGCTCCCACCCACACCCATAAACAGGAGATGTGCAGTGAACTTGTCCCATCAACTTGAACTCTGGAGGAAGGGAATAAAGATCCCTGATAAGAAAAAATGGAGTCTTTTTGCTGCTTGCACTTGGAAGGACAAGGATTACTAAACATAAGCAAAAGATCCCCAGTGCTTGGCCTGGGTTAGCCCTAAAGAACATACAGAGCTTTCTTATTAAAGAAGCTTCTACCACCTTTTGGAACCTAAGTCTGTAATTCATTTGTGTGTGTGTGTGTTTACCTGCTTTAACCTCGTAAATAACTCTCTCATTTCTTTTACTTAGTTAATAAATCTTTAGATAGTTTGTTATAGGATTGGATACAAGTGTCTTTGATGTGAGATTTAACTGACCTGGGGTAAGTGACTGGTACTTTGAGACTGGGAGTAATCTGAATATTATTTTTGCATCTGACGAAGTGGGTTGCAGCCCATGAAAGCTTACGCCTGCAGAAATTAAATGTGTTAGTCTTTAAAGTGCTACAGGACTCTTGTTGTTTTTGCTGAATATTGTTGTGATTTTTGGTGTAAGGGGCCATATTTCACAAAGGCAAGCTAGATAGACTGGAGTACCCATGGGGACTGTGCCCACTTGATACCTGGTTGCTGAAATCTAAGCATAGAATTCACAGCCAGCTTGGGGTTTGTGCCCTGTGTCATAAAAATCTGCCCTGAGGTGGTACACACGCTCTTGAGACAGACACTCCAGAAAGCTTGACGGCATGAAGGGCTTGATCTGGTAGGTGTGCTCAGAGGCAGCCTGGATGTATATAAAACAACTGGGTGAGGGGCGGAAGGGAAACAGGGAGGAGTAGGAACAGGAACACCTCCCTTTTAATCATTAGTTCAGTGGTGAAGGTACTCACTGAGGATGTAATAGACACCCCCTCACACACACACCCCTCCGGTTCAACTCCCCGCTGTGCCTGATGGGGTGAATGGATTTGAAGAGGGATCTCCCACCATTCATGTGAGTGCTCTAATCACTGGACTGTAGAGTAACTCTCTATCACTCACCTCATTAATATTTAATTAGTCAATCATTTCATTAAGGTGGAACAAGTTCAGTAGGAGAGATTGAAGGAGGCCCACATCAGAATATCTCACAGTCCAGTTGTCAAGGCACTCACCCGAGAGTGGGGAGATCTTTGTTCTTCAGATTCTTTTCTCCTCATCAGGTAGAAGGTAGACTTGAACCAATGGTCTCTCCCATCCTGTCCATGTGACTGGGCTAAACAGTAGAAGGGAGGTGGTTCTCTCCACCACCGCCTGTTTTGAATATATCTAGGCAGCCTCTGAGCACAGCTACCGGATCAGACTCAGCACACCAGTTAGGTGGATTGCACTGGAGTTTAGTGGGGAAATAGGCATCTGTATGCCTAGAGGGAGGCAGCCAGGCACATACCCAGAGGCAGAAACATAGGTGCCCAGGGAACTTTTACTGCAAAAACTTAGGTGACGTGTGAGTTTAGGCATCTACTGGGTTAGGTAGCAGCCAAGCATGGGTTTTATGGATTGCTATGGAGCCTAAAAATGGAACGGAGGCATTTAAGAATCTTTGTGGATCTGGACCCAAGCGCCTGCATTTCCATTCTATTCCATGGTCTTTGTATTTGACTTTGCATGGAACTCTGCCTTATACCCTCTTTGGGCCAATATATTATTGAGTTTTTGTAAGTGTCTCATGTAATTGTTATAAATTTGCACCCTCTTCAACTCTTTATGGCTGCCCATTTAGTAGCATGTCCCTCTGAACTGGATGGCACATACAGGATTTGTTCTAGTCACAGCAGTCACCATAGTTGTCTAGAGGCCTTTCTCTACAATAGAGTATTTCACACACCACACTGTCAACAATTATATGTGAAACTGTAAGTCTTAGCAATTTCAGTAAGCATTCAGGTGCAGATATTCAAAGCTATTTAACTGCCTAACTCCCAATGAAATCAATGGGAGTTAGGGGCCAAAATACCTTTAAGGATCTGGTCCTCAGTTCTCACCTGATATTTCTCAGGATCTCCAACTTCAAAGTAGGGAACTTCTAGTTCTTCATCATTCAGGTTATTTGTTTCATCTTCATTATTTTCTGCAGCTGTTGTTACCAAGTTAGTTAAGATCTGACCAACCCAATTGGTACCTTAAAAAATTGGAATGAAAAACAGAATTGGATGAAAAACCTTTCAAACAATTACAATTTCTCATAGTTGAATGTATATATAGCAACTGGAAAGATTTGTATACAGTGTATTAACTAATGAACGAGAAAAATCAATGAAGTTCATTTAGCTAAATGAAAATCATTTGTAATAAAGGAAGATTTCCTTTTTTCTTGCTGTGATAAATGTGGGTGCTCAGTGGGAATGTTGATCTGTACCCCAAAATATGGCCTACATAGAGGATTTTTGAGGCATGGTCTACAGTAAAAAATCAGGTCAGTTTAACTACGTCCGTCAGAGGAGTGAAAATACCATACCCTTGAGCGGTTTAGTTAAACCAACCTACATCCCCATGTAGACAGAGCTAGGTCAACTGGAGAATTTTTCTGTCGACCGAGCTACTGCCTCTCAGGGATGTGGATTACCTAAGGCAATGGGAGAATCCCCTCCCATTGGGGTACGTTATGTCTACACTGTATCATTTTGAGTATAGGCAAGCTTTCAGATGGTACGTTGGAATGTCCAATGGGAACAGACAGTGTTAGTATACGATCACACCGTCAGAAGTCCGGTGATGGCAAAAGATTAAGGCTGAATGGGTGTAACTACTGTGACAGGGGCTACCGGAGGGTGGTAGAAGGGCGCTACGTTAGCCCAAGAATGATCAAAGCCCTGTTCGCCTAGCAGCTGCCCAAGGCTCCCTCCAGGCTAATCAGGGTCAGTTGAGGCCAGAGCCAGCTGGGATCAATTAGGGTCAGCTGAGGCCAGAGCCAGCTGAGACCCATTAAGCACTGCCTGGGAGCAGATATGAGCTCCCTGCCAGCCAGGTAGTGTGCTCTTGGAGTTTCGAGAAGGAGCAGGCGTCTTGGAGTTTGGAAAAGGAGCGTTGGAGAAAGAGAAGGAGCTTTGGAGAAGGAGAAGGAGAACAGTGAGTGGCAGAAGCCAGAGGAAAACAGGGGGGGCTTCCCCGGTGGGGTGGCCACTTAGCCCCGACGGGGTCCCGGGTAGGGAAGCAGCCCATTTCCTTTGAGCAGCAGCCAGCCACTGCTGTCCGCCAGGGCCTCTGGGCTGGTGTCCGAAGGAGAGGGCGGGCTCGGACACCCCCTACCCCCAAACCCTAGAACCCAAGGTCCCAAGGGCACTACTCGGCCTGCGAAGACCTGCGGGAAGACTGGTCCGAAGAGAGACGGCCGCCATCTTGAGACTGGTGGGAGTCCCGGGCGGCCATTTTGTGTCCTACCATAGTGAAGAAGCACTCGGCCCAGGGGAGCACGGAGGCCACCCCATCACACTACATAAGAACGGTCATACTGGGTCAGACCAGTGGTCCATCTAGCCCAGTATCCTGTCTTCCAATAGTGGCCAGAGCCAGGTGCTTCAGACAGGTAATCATCGAGTGATCCATCCCCTGTCGTCCACTCTAAGCTTCTAGCAAAGGGACAACAGAGACAATAATGACACTCAGAGCATGGGGGTGCATATCTCACCATTTGGCTAACAGCCATTGATGAACCTATTCTTCATGAAATTTTCTGATTCTTTTTTGAACTCTGTTATAGTTCTGACCTTCACAACATCCCCAGTCAATGAGTTCCACAAGTTGACTCTGCATTGTGTGAAGAAGTACTTGCTTATGTTTGTTTTAAACCTGCTGTCTATTAATTTCATTGGGTGACCCCTAGTTCTTGTGTCATGTGAAGGTGTAAATAACATTTCCTTATTCACTTTCTTCACACCAGTCAAGATTTTATAGACCTCGATCATAGCCCCTTAGTCATCTGTTTTCCAAGCTGAAAAGTCCCAGTCTTTTTAATCTCTGCTCATACAAAGAAGCTGTTCTATACCCCTAATGGTTTTTGATGCCCTTCTCTGTACCTTTTCCAATTCTAATATATCTTTTCTGGGAGGGGGTGACCAAATCTTCACACGGTATTCACAATGTTGGCATACCATAGATTTATATAGAGGCATTATGATATTTTCTGTCTTATTATCCATGCCTTTCCTAATGGTTCATAACGTTCTGTTAGCTTTTTTGACTGACGCTGCACATTGAGCAGATGTTTTCAGAGAACTATTCACAATAACTCCAAGATCTCTTTTTTGAGGGGTAACAGCTAATTTAGACCCCATCATTTTCTATGTATAGGTGGGATTATGTTTTCCAATGTTCATTGATTTGCATTTATCAACAATGAATTTCATCTGCCATTTTGTTGCCCTTTCACCCAGTTTTGTGAGATCCCTTTGTAACTCTCTACAGTCTCACAAAACTGGAAACTGCCAAACTACAGAGCGATGGGCATTCTCGTAAGATGGCCAGGAAGGGAAAAATCAGTCTGAGGGTTTGTCTAGACTTAAAACGCTGCAGTGCTTAAGTGTAGACATGACCTACACCAACAGGAGGGATTCTTCCAATGGCACAGGTAATCTATATCCCCAAGAGACAGTAGCTAGGTAGATGGAAGGATTTTTATATTATCCCAGCATTGTCTACATGGGAACATAGGTCAGTTTAACTATACTGCTCAAGGGTATGGATTTTTCCTAATGCACACAAGAGCCCTGTAACAGAGACAATTCAACAATATGCTAAATGGGCTTAGACACACTCACGGGGGAGAGATGGAGTAGGGGGAGAAGGGATTTGAGAAAATCTAGCTTCCCTGATAGCAGAAATCAATGTGAGGGACCACACTGTCTGGGTCTGACAGAAAAAGTGGGACCAGACTTGATAACAAGAGCTCCAGGGCTTCCTAAAAGAGCATAATTCAGGTCTGTTCTTTTCCTATAACAGAAAAGAAGTCTATCTAACTTAGCTTCTAGTGATATGAAAAATAACATGAGGCTAAATATGCATATAAACTGTTTCTTGTTTTGAAATAATTTTTTCCATGCTTATTCCATTGCAAATAAACATATTGATTTTAAGAAGACAGTTAGTCACTGAATCACTGGTCACAGGCTCCCGAAGGGAAGAAATGCAGATGTCCAGTTGGACCTGCAGGGTAATAAGTGGTTGGCATAGATGTGGTGTTGAACCCTGATCCCCATTTAAGGGCGGGGACATTGTGAAATTCAACCCCAGAGACAAGTAAGGGCATGAAGTCTAACTTCTGAACAACTGCACTCAGAGAGACCAGAGAAGGGACAGAGATGCACTCAGCCTCATCACTCCAACACTTACCATACATGAGGTTCAGATTAATAGAATTATTACATTAGATAACAGAGGAATATTAATCATAATCTGGAAGAAATATTCTGATTCTGCTGTGAATTGTACCCTCTATCTGATCCTGTCCCTACTTTGTCAAAACTCCTCTTAAGTCAAATCCATCCCTGATGTGACTCCAAGTCAGTGAAGTTACATCAGGATTGAATTTTCTCCATTAACTTCTAGTCTTGGTTACATTTTATACAGTGGAGGAAGTTTATGGGAATTATTCAGACCATCAATATGTATTTTAGTCAGGCTTAGAAATTAACAGACTGGAGAATAGAGCCCCATTTTATACCTATTTCAGTAGTCTTTGATTAGTTATAAGAGAAGTTTTCCTCTCACTTCTTTTTTCTGGTAAAAATCTGATGTTTCCTTTTCTAAAAGACCTGAGTGGGACTTTAAAAATCTAGCCAAGTCTGAAGACTGTACTGTACGGTAACTTATTCTACTGGTAGGTAATGTTGTACACAGAACTCCAGGTTGTAAAACTATATCATAGAAAAGTGATGGATCATATTTTGATGCATAAATGAAAGAGAGCATAGAGTGAGTTCTCACCCTCAGCCTTGCATTGCCTGACAGGTGAGTGTTGGTTTTGTCCATCTTTATTGTTGCATTAATGACAGTTCCCCCAAAGCACAGGGAAATTTTGAAGGAATGCCAGTAGAGCAGATGTGGGATAATCTGCCTCCCATGTTGTCTCATTCTGATCTCTAATAGAGAATGGCTTAAGACAAGAATCATCAAATTTAATATCATAATTATGATAAAACTTTTGGAAGTGATAACTAGAAATTCTTGTCTTCCATGTAAAAGTCCTATCCCTTTTTGAATCTTCATAATCTCTTTGCTTCAGTGACTTCCTGCAGCAATTAATTCTAGTCTTTAAAGTTTCATAGAGAATAACATTCAGTTTCATCACCCACCTAGGAGTGAGTGAAATCTATGGAGGGAAAAAATTAAAGGAATTCATGTAGAATTATTCACTGATTCACCTTCCATGATTACACAATCCTAACATTTCAATTTTTCAAGTATCAGAAGATTGCAATTTTTTAAATAGGGAGATATAAAAATGAACTATAGGATGTTGTGTATGAGGAAATCAAATGCTAAATTTCATGCAAAATTACATATTTGTAAATTTTGTAAATATAAATGTACAGCAAGTATAGTACTACAAAATAGTATATATGCTCCACAGGAGTGAGTTATATTTACGTTAAAAAACATTTCTTTGATTTTCTTGATCTGGGCATTTAAATTCTTAACCATAACATTGGCAATAGCAGTGGCATTTCTTCGACTAGGAATATGTCATTTTTCTTCTCTCGTTCGTATGAATAGTTTCCATTGCCATATCATCCTAATTAAGGTTATTTAACATAAACTGAAGTAATCCTTTCATTGTTTTTACTACAGCCTGATTCCTTATAATTATATTACACCTTGTATTTCCATAGCAAACAAATTATATTCACCTGATTTAGGGTACCCTGCAAGGATCACATCTTCACGTCTAGCTTCAAAGGACTCAAGAGCTTTGAATGTTTCAGGACTGCATACAGTTGTGGGGTAGAGAATCCCCTTGTAAGAAAAAAGCAGATCTTCATGGTCCATCATGTCAGCAACAGCCATTGCCTTATCCAGCAGATCAATGAATTTCTTCCTATGGTTTGCCATTGTCTTCTCTCTTGAAGTAAAACTCTAGGCAAAAAGAGACAGGCACAGACTACCTTTTAGAAGGCCCTTTAGAGATCAGGTGAAGAACACCTGACTTCTCCCTATTCATCTGTACAGAGAGATATAGTCCCAGATAGTGAACCCGATCTAGCTCTGGTTGGAGTCATTTACAGTCCTTTCATTGACTTCAGTGGGAGTTGAGCAGGTCGAAAGAGGAAAACAAGGGAATTAAATTCTTCTTAAATCAAAACTCTTATATAATTTCAAAATATCATGTGTAAAAGATTGCTGTAGAATCAGTACATAGTGCATGTGCACATAATACATTAATGACATGACAAAAATCACACTTATACCATATTACTGTTTAAATGGTACATGCACAAAAGTAGGTTTCCCATGGTAAACCTGCCCTTTTACCTACGCTTTACAATGGGGTTTTTTTCATTACAAAATCACATGGTTCTTTGAGTCCTGAGGGCTGAATAGTTGAGAATGGAAAGGAGAGTGGTATCTATGTAGGGCTCATGGCTGCAGAACTCTCCTGCTCTGGTGGGTCACCAAAACCTCCATCTGGTGGCCTTCAGGCTACAATGAGTAGCTCATCCTTTCAGCCAAGCATTTTTTCAGGCCCAAGAGTCAGATAATATGGGCCCATATATTCTTCACAGACCTTTGCATCAATACATATTATGTGTATTTGTGTGTTCCTGGCTTGTTAGATGGGTTTTCTGTGGAACCTGGAATTACTAGGGGGTAATTAATGCAAACTCCCAATTCTTCTCATGCAGATACCCAGCATTTGAAGCTCTGCAACCTAGGGAAAGGGTCCCTGACTGGTTTTACTTGTTTCAGGTGGCCTGGGCAAGAAAGGCACCTAAAGTGTATAAGGGGTCAGCCTGAGCTGATTGACGGACTCATTTTGATCCAGCAAGTCAACACAAACTTTGAACCAATAGGGCAAACCCTACTAAAGGGTTTGAAGAACTGGAATCTGCCAGCATTTCCATAAGAGAGATGGGGTATCTCTGTTAAGCTTAGACCTTTTATTGTCAGTTAGACCTTTTATTGTTTTATGGAATGTTTTCTCTGTAATGCTTTTATACAGATTGGGTCAAGGGTGCAGTTATTCCAAAACTGTGAAACTGCCAATTTACACCAGCAGAGAATTTGGTTCTATGAGCCTAAAAAAAAAACTTCTGTTGTTGTTCAGCATTAATATTGTCATAGTGTTTAGACACCAGGAACAAGCCTAAGCCCTGTTGTGCTAGGCCCTGTACAAACATGTGTGACTCAGTTGTGAGCTGAGCTGTACACCCACACAGAGAAGAAAGGAGGCATAAGGAACCCCCTTATGCCCCTACGCAAATTACCTCTATTATCAGAGTTTGTGTATGAGAGAGAGCAGCTGCCACGGGACTGCTACTGTCTCTCTTGCCCAAGTGGGTGGGTAGCTGTGTGGTGTGGGTGGACCTTGGTTCTGTCCTTCCAACATGCCAGCCTACACACTGGAGCTAACATAGAGTGGGAAAGCAAAAGAGCTAATACAGATTACTTCGCCTTCTGGAGCCAGACGGAAGCAGGAACCAGATTGTGACTCTGAGTTATAAACTGGTTTTACCAACACTTTTAGGGCAGTACACTGCCCTCTAACAGGCCAGGCAGTAGAGATATTCACAGCCATAAAGATTTTATTGTCCATAAGGGGTTCTTTACTCCCAGATCTCTGTTGCTGAATTAGCTGGATGAAAGTGGTAAGAGTGCAGTGGATTTTTACACAATTCTATAGATATTTTAATTTGTGCAATACAGGATACTTCCTTGAAAAAATTGTACCCACTGTTTATTGTATACCAAGAACTAGTGGAACTATTAAAACCTAAGGTGCAAAATGATAAAACTTGCTTTTTAATTGCAGATTACGCACGTTAGCAGTTTTGTACCATTTTATTGCATGTGGTCAATTCTATGTCATTGATTAAAGGAAGACAGTAAGCTGCATATTAAACATCCTTGTAAAATTCAAGTATGATAAAATATCAGTTTGTTAGAACATGATTGTTTACAAATTCATACAAAAAAGTCTGGATCTAGTAAATGGGCTTTTCCTTGTCTATAAGACTAGCATGCTTGCTTGCATATATATTTATCTTTCCTTAAAGTATTGTTGTTTTATTCTAATAGATTCATATTAAGGTATTATAGCTGTAATGTAAGGGACCTTACAGCCCACATCCTGTATGAAAGCTAAGGCAGTTAGCATGCATATATTCAGGACCTTTGGCCCAGATAAGTAATGATGAGTTGAAGGATAAGACATATATGGTTATAGCCTTTACTCTAGATAAGTCAGGAGGCATCACAGCAGAGGGGGCTGTCTCAGGTTATGCCCCGAGTAAACCTAACAGATACACTACAGAACCCACAAAAAAGGCCAGAAATAACAAAGGTACCCTAATAATTTGGGGGCGAAAAATCCAGGTTTGGTCTTAGAAGGAGGATTCATATTGCTCAGGATATAAGAAGGGGAAAATCGTGTTACTTGGGGTGATCGTCAGCTACTCCTTCTTGAAGCTTCTTTTAGTTAGTTTATTAAGATTTCTTCGTTTATACTTAGTATTATTTGTAGTGTTAATTTTAGCCTTATAGCTCTTAGCCCCCAAGCATCGCCTAGCTCTCCACCCCTTTACTCAAGAGTTGAGGAACCAGACATCTCTCTCAACCAGGTCATCAAGGAAGCGTGTGGTATATTAATCCAAAGCATACCATAGAAATATATATAAAACATGAGTCTTTAAATTAAGACTGTATTATCCATTATCCTTTTGATTATTCATTTTCTTTTCATCAGTCATTTGTCATCATTGTATGTTCTCTTAATAAAGCTCATAAAATTATCCAAATTTGGCTATCAGTGTGAGAATTCCTGTCGTGCACCCCAGGGTTCCTATAAAACTCTTCTGGATCCTGATTCTGGGACAAGAACCTCATTATTATCTGATCAGATCAGATCAGATAGAATGGCGAGCCTATAACCCCATTCAAATGACTAAAACACCCAAAATCAGGCTACAGACTGGTGAGCCACCAGGAGACTAGAGGAGTGTGTGACAGGAATTATAGGAGTTTCCTAGAATTCACCTAAGGTAAATTAAGGTAAGGTAAAATAAGGTAAATTTACCTAAGGTCAATTGAGCTAGAGAGCAAAAAGAGCTATCTGTGTATGAGTCTGGTAGGCTGCTTTGAAACATCAGAAACTTAATGTCCTTTGAATGTTTCTTTCCAGTGGTCCCAGAAGTGTTTTTCTGTTCCACTATAGCATTTGTTTATGTGTAGCAATTAATCTTGCAAGAAAAGTTGTACTGTTTAAAGTGATATGCGCATTTAAGGGGCTTTGGAGTGTAGGAAGAGTATTGATATTAAGGTACCAGAAGTGGAAGTAACTGCAGCAGCACCAGGGCCCTGTGACCCACACTTTGAGGTTGCGGGGAAGTTGATTTTTGCCTAGTTTAAGCTGCAAGAAAGGCTGCAGTATTTTCAGTCCCTACAACTCTCCCAGGCTGCGCCCAGATCCATCTATCACCAGCTTACCCCGGCTGTTTGGTAGGTCCAGACTGAGTAAAGATCTCTTGATCTGCTAAGAGCACATTAGCCATCGAGGGAAGAGAAGGGAACTCACCCCCACCCTTCTGTTGTTTTGGGGAATTGTCTGACGTCACTGAAATAAATTGTTGAGACCCCTCACGGGTTTTATTTTTTTCCTTTTATTATCTCTTCTCTTGTTATCGAAGGGACACCTTCAGATTCAATGTTAGAGATTTTGAAGTTTCCTACATAGTGGTTATTACTATAGTGTTGAAAATTAGGCTAGCCAATCAAATTTTATAGTGTTTAAGTTTAGAGTTTAAGATCTTCATTTTGGATTTTGAGTAAACTCATTTAGTATTAAGAAGAGTGAGGCAAGAGCCGTAGAGTTTGTGGGTGTCGCCTGCAGTACGGCTTTGGAGAATTTTGCCAGGAAATCCATTAAGCAACACAGAGGAGGTTTAGGACAACTAAGAGACAGTGAAATTACCTTTGAACATAGTAATCCATGGGGTTTTGTGAGTCAGGTTTTTGATCAGGAGGTAGAACAAAAGAAAAGAAAAAAAAGGCTAAAGAGGTGAAAGAAATTGCTGTAGAGTGTTTGCTGACAGCTTGTACCGCTCTTGGATGAAAATTGAATAAGAAAATAGTTACTTAGAAAGCCCTGCAAACTTTGGAGGTGAATGAGAAACTAACCAAAGCAAACAAATCAGCTAAGTGAAGCTTCGAAGGACCGATTAGCCATTGATAAAAAAAGACAGGAGTTGGAGATAATGTTAGAGCGAAGTCAGTATCAGGTGCAGGAAGCAGATGAGAAAATTTGTTGCTGGCAGGAAGGGGCAGCTGCCAGCGTAAGATCGTTAGATGACTATAAATCAGAGCATGGTCTGTTGTCAGATCGAATCAGTGAGTTGGAAAGGCTTTGTGAGATATTAGAGAGAGAGAAGATGAATCAGCGCACAGCATCGCCAGAGTATAGTAGGGCTGCAGAGACTTTGGCAGCAAGCTCCTTGAGAGAGAGAGTAAGCAGGGAGGTGCAGACGGTGACACAAATTGTGAGAGAGAAGAGGACGATGGAGCATTGGTTCCTATCCCCATTGGTATTGTAGAACCAACGGAGACAGATCAACTTGCAGGACCAATTACTAGAAGTAGGACGAGAGAGTTAGTTCAGTCTGACACGGTACCTTTGGAAGCAGAGTCGGAGGTTACGTCTCAGGAGTTGCAACAAGAGGTAAAGCAGTTGAAAGCAGTCTGTCACTAGAAAATGAAGGTCCTATAATGGCACAGCAGGAGGAGGAGGAGGAGGAGGACGTCATCTCAGAGGATGTGACCGGTGATGTACAGGATAAGATGAGCAGAGCAAAAGGGGAGGAGATAATCTTCTCTTCCATTAGCATCTGCCCTCATTAGAGAAGCGGATGTGCCTTTGGAGTCTGTGATTGTGCAGGAACTAGAAGATGCAGTTTCACAAGTGACACAAACAGCTAGTGCCTGTGATATAGTAGTCTCTAGATTACACCAGAGAGCCATACAACAGCCCAGGGATGCTATCCCTGTGCTCCCACCTAATGTTACATTAGCACCATATAGTTTAAGAGATCTATCCCCTTTGGGGGGTCACTTTGTGTCATTTGAACAATCATGATGAGCATTACCTAGATCCCTTGAATTTCATTGACCAAGAGATCACCCCCTTGGTATATGCTGGGATCTCTTGGTGTACCTCTAGAGCACCAAACGACAGCTCTTCAGGAACTAGGGAATGTCCTGTGCCAATGTGAGAAAGCCTTAAGCGGGGAACATAGAAATTTAATGGAAAGCTAACAGGGATGTGTTATTGACTTGATTAATCAGTTGTTGTACTTTATGAAGCAGGCAATTGACTGCCCACTGGTGATCATCCCGGAATGTGGCATGGTGTCTCTAGTGGAGGAATCAGAACCAGAAGGCTATAACCTGAACAAACTAGTGGCTAAACGCGCTGACCAACCTGAGTTACAATCTTTGCTCCGCAAGCATATGGACGCATTTGCTACACACAAACGTGATTGTGGATGTATGGCAGTCACTATTGTTGTAGAAGGAGGAGATGTACCAGCCCAGAAACAGCATTCTTACCCAGACCAAGCCAAACCATATATGGACAAGACTGTTAAGTCTTTACTAACATAGGGAGTACTACATAGATGTACTTCCACTGCCAATTCCCCTATTTGGCCTGTTAGGAAACCAGATGGTTCCTGGCGTCTCATGATTGATTACAGATGTCTTAATCAAGTAATACCTACTTGTGACCCTACAGTGGCCAAGATGCCAGACCATCTAAAGTCCTTAGATCCAGAAAGAGCATGGTTTACTGTTCTTGATATCAGTAACTGATAATTCATTTGCAATATTCATTGTCTCATTCATTTCCTCCTCTGTATATTTTGCACCTTTAATTACCAAGTCATTTAGGATTTGATCAAGCCAGTTAGTACCTGCAACAGGAAGAAACTGATTTAAAGGCTGCTGAAGTGAAAATTGTCACAAGTGTTGAATGTATTTAGCTGCAAACAGCTGTGTATAGTGTCAATTACTGTGCAAAAAAAAAATTAACACTCACGAATAGTAGCTAACTAAATTGAAATCTTCCTTTGCTACAGGAATAATTTCCTGTTGTTTATGACACAAACGATGAGTGACCAGAAGTATCATTTGATTGGGTTAAATAATCTGTCAACAAACAGGAATAGCTCTGTTTGTGCAGTACATCCTTCTTTGTGACTACATTAAAGTAAATCACTACGTTAAAGTCCATGTTCTCTGGATGACATCCTGTTACAAATATATGCAGGACATATAGCTATAGGCACTACTCTTGTTACTGACTCTACTCGTACTTGCCAGTCCAGCGTAAACCATTAGTACTAGCTTGACCAAAAGCAAAATAGACAATAATGGCTTTTAAGAAGAATAAATCATTTTGAGAGAAAAGACAGAAACATTCGTGATCACAGTTATGTGAAATCTGGATACTCTCATATCTGTGAGTCAAATTTGCTCAGTTAATAAATGAAGGAATTGCTTTCCAAACTACCAGCCTTTCAAACTGATAGCCAAGCTGTCTTCTTCTCAGCTTATTCATCATGACAATGCAAAATATTCATAAATGTTTCTGGTCTGCATTGAATCACATCTACAATGAGACACACATGAACATTTTATAATGCATTTCCTCTGATGTTTATTGATGCAACCTTACAACCTTATATCTTTCATGTACTTATGAATATAAATTTATCTTCATTATGAAGTAGATGCTATCAAAGATCAACACATCTTTTTCTTCAAAGTACCTGTTTATATTCTAAACTGAAAAAACTGAACATACAGTTACTTTAAAATGTAAATATTCAAAGGAAGAAGAAAGTAATTCAAGGTCATTAATTTCAAACCTCACTTTTCCTTACCTCATGTACACTACAGTTTATTATATTCAGCAGTGCAGAAAGCATATGGCAGAAATTATTCTTCTAAACCTCATTTATGTGAACAATCCCCAATACGGGATCTTCATGACGGACTGCATTTACTGTAAACTGCAGCCATGTATCATGAATCTATTAAATGTTGCCTTATCATTCCTAACTATATTTCACATTTGAATTTTGTAACAAGAGAGCAATATTCACCATTTTTAGGTATCCTGCTAGGATCACATCGTCACTTCTGACTTCAAAGGAATTGAGAACTTGGAAAGCTTCAGGGTTGCAAAAAATAAAAGGGTACAAAATTCCCTTATGGGAAAAGACCAGGTCTTCAGTGGCTGCCTTTTCACTATCAGCCAATGCCTTATCCAGATATTCAGTCACTGTCATCCTACTCTTAGCCATGTTTGTTTCTCTGTGAAACTGCACTCAGCGAGACTGAGACACAGGCTGTCTTTTAGAAAAATCACTGTGGTAGTGACTTTGGCATGGATTAGGAACCAGAATACATATCCAGGATGCCCCGAAGGCTTTGATGCTATTTGCTAGCCTATGCTGAAGCTCGTGACACCACATGTACACAACTTCTACCAGCAGTAGCTAGATTAAAGCTAGAAGGAGTATGCCTACCTGTGCTACAATCACTCCTTCACTTGCAGTATACGCACACATGACAGTGGACAGCAAACTACACCACAGTTTGGATTGCAAAATGGCTCTTGCAAAAAAGAAAAGGTCATTTTAGACTTCTTAGGGAAAAGGCTTATGTCAAATTCCGCTCCAAATGCCCATGTATAGCAGCCCTCAGCCTGAGAGAGAGCCTATGTGGGGACGGGGACAGAGAGTAATTCAGTCTCAGTACCTATTTAGTCTTTGTGCTGCTGAGTGCGTGCCAAAAATCTAAACAGTAGAGAGACCTTTTAGTGCCTTGCCTTACATACTTTATGGGCTAGGTACAGTGTGACCAGGGATCCCGACCACCAGGAAAGGGCTACCCCAAAAATCTCACGCCAGGAGCTATATCTTGGATGCCAACAGCTGGTGTGAAATGGCATGGTACAGCAATTGTTAGTACAAATACAATCCGACACCTAGTGGTTTTACACAACTAGTGGATAAAATTAATGATATAACTAAGTGATCATTGCTGTAGATCCAATTCTTACTTGCTTGACTGGTGCACTGAGGTCATTGGTACTACTCATCTGAATAAGGCAAGTAGGATTTGTCCGAAAAAGAGTGCTTGCTTGCTGGGGTTGTGTGAGAAGCTGTACAATAGTGTAAATAGTGTAATAGTGTAAAGTTTTAAGTGTCCCCAGATGATGAGGTTTCCTAGTATATTACACACCTTTATACACTTCTCTGTCAAGAATTTTTCCCATTCAGTTCAAATTCTCCCTTTTTCAGAGGCACTCCTGTACTCTTATACACCCATGTACTAAAAGAAAGAGTTCATCTCCCTGTTTGATATATTCCTCTGGCTGTCAAATAGGTGTCAGCTGCTATCGTGTCCCTAATTAGATGACATTTAGCCCATCTGTACATACTGGGTGAAATTCTCCACGAGGTTACATCACTGAAAATCTAAAAAAATACCATAGATTTTGGGAAAGCAAGTCCTGATTTAAACTTGTGTAATTGAGAACATAATCTGGCCCACGCTATAAATTGGTCTTATAAATCAGTCCTTCTACCCTGCTAATAACCTTTGTTGATCTTATCTGAATTGTACCTAGTTTGTCAATATCTTCTAACAATGAAGATGGCAGATCTGAACCCAATATTTCAGGCTCAGTCAAGTAGAGCCATATAGAGGGTAAATATCACCTCCTTGTTACACGGAGTGATGAATTCCCCTTTGCACCCTAAACTTCTACTAACAATTTCATAGCAGCCATTTGGTATGATAAACTAATATACAGTGTGCTCCCCTCTTTCACCCCTAAATCTCTTTCAGCATTGCTGCCTCCCATCTACTCCCACTGAATATATATGTTTGAGCTTATTCTCCTCCAGGGAAAAACAGGCATTTATTCACATTGATCGCTATTCCACTACACTCTGGCCATTTTTATAATTTCTGTCTGTCCCTCTGTATCATCTCTTGGCACTTGTTGGTGTTCTTGGCTCCAATATGCCAACATTTGAATGGCTGCCTCATCTTGGCATCAGGTAAGCATGCCTGGAATTTTATTCTTCTTAACAAATTTTCTGTTGAATTTTAGTGCTTAGGAAAGATGCTGAATGTATAGCAATGGAGACTGAAGTCTTCTCTTTATCCATGTAATAAGTACAACAGGGTGCATCAGAGTCCTTCCCCTCCCCTGCCCATCAGCATTTCCCTGGCTACTGCATGGAAAGCCTAGGGGACAGGGCATTTCAGTTTCCCTGTTCACTCACTTATTGCAATTGTTACCATATCGGTTTAATGTATTATATATTAGGCATACTTCAGACACCTTTTTCTGAGAGCCACTATCCTACTAATGACCTTGACCATCAGGAAGGGCTACCCCAAAACCTCAAGCCAGGATCTATGTCTGCATGGTGCATTCATTATTAATACAGAATGTAAAAGTCTGATACCGGGTGGTTTTCTATAACTAATGGAAAACATTCACTGGTGCTCTTGCTTGCCTGACTCATGCACTGAAGTCAATGGGTGGGTCTATTCATGTGATGAAGGCAACCAAGGTTTGACTCCAATGCTGTGCTAGTGGGAGAGTAGTCAGAAGCTGTTAAATAGCAAATATGCCATTACTAGACTGTAATTTTTATTGTATTATAGCTACAGCAATAACAAAAGCAATAATTAAGAATGACACACAAAGAACATGTGTATAGGGCCTGACTCTGCTCTCACTCATGCCAATTTTGTACTGGTGTAATTTCATTGTCTTCAATGGAGCTGCTGACAACTGACACCCATATAAACAAGAGGAGAATCAAACGGATGTATTTTGGGATACTAAGAGCCAAATTCTTTGCAGGTATAAATGGGCACAATTCCTCTGACTCCAATTGAGTTTCACTTATTTACACCAGCAGGGAATTTGGTCATAAATCTGCAGGTAAATTTCCCAAATCCATTCTGACCCAGACTAAGACTCTACTTTCAGAAAGATGAAAAGCTTTAAGAGAATATTGTGCTCCCTTTATTTTAATAATTACTCTCTCTCTCTCCTTCCATTTGATCAATGCTTGTTATGGGTCTTCTTATGGAAAGATTTGCATTGACATGGACTGGGGTTGAATCAGACTCTGTGTTTGGTATAAATCGCTTTGTGAAGAAGAAACCTCATTGAAAATATTTTTTGAAAATATCTCCACATACCAAATATTATTAATATTTTAGAAAGACTGAAGGAATTGGGTGAAATGTGGAAAAGGAGTATTGGGGGCGGGCGGGATTCTTCAAGGTGATATGTACTGGAGCAGTAATGGAGTATTAATCTGGATATGAGTAATTACAATATCATTGACTAAATGGATACAGTCTAAGCATGCAGAAGGTTTTAAATGTAAAGTGAGAATTAGCAGTCACTTTAAATAGAGCTGGAGTGTGATCATTTACAAAGATTCAGAGAAGTTTGGATCACTTGATCTATTTTGCTAGTGTATGTAATACAAGTAATCTGATAGAATTGTGGGAAACTGTTGCTTCAGCAATGTTGTTTTAGTCCTCAGGTTTTGCAGTACACCTCATACTTTATCTTTGCTCCCAGCTTGGTACTTGCTAGGTGTTCTTCAAATGTTTTGTCCATCTCTTGGTTCTGATCTTCATTAAAAAGTTTCTTCCAGTCGTTAACATCGCCTACAAAGAAGCAAAATTTATTTTCTATAATTCATGTAGAAACCCCTTGAAAATGAGGAATTTACCATTTCTAGTTTTTCCTAAAAATCATTCCCGCATTTTATCACATTTCACTAACTGGAGTGTTGTTGTTGCTCTGTTTTTTTAAACAGTATTTACTGTTTAGGCCTGATTCAGTGTTACTTCAGTGTAATTCTACTGACATCAGTGGAATGACACCTCTGTAAAACTGCTGTAACAGTGTGGAGAATAAGGCCCAAAGTGTTGAATCATTTGAAGATACAAAAGCACTTCAATTTCAGCTAGTCCACTGGGACCTTCATTGACCTACATTCAGTAGAGCACATAAAAAGGAAAATGCACCTTATTTAAGGAAATAAAATAATTAGTAGGACTTTACACAGCACTGTTTTGTGAAGCGGCACCTAGGACATAAAGAGGAATTACTTGTCTGAATTCCCATTAACAGATGACTGTGAAACTGGTATTCACAACAGCAATCTCAGTGTCCTCCCAAGACAATGCACCGGAAGCTGCAATACTGTACAGGCTCATCCAGAACTCTGGGTACATATTCTTATTGCTAGCCCATGCCGGGATCCATGCCACTGCATCTTCACTGCCATTTTTAGCCATGCTAGCTTAAAGGGAGCAAGGGTATGCCTACCCGAGCTGCAATCACATTTCTGACTGCAGTGTCGACATCCCCTATGGCAAAGTGGATTAGCTTTAAAACCAAGAAAAAGAAAATACCCACATCGGGTCCCCAGAACCATCCAAACTCTGCAGCTCATCCTATTTTCTTTCAACCATAGGCTAGGAAACTTATCGCTAAATTACCACTCCCTCTGCCTCTCCTCACCCCAAACTCAAGAGGGTCACCTTTGGCAGGGGCAAAAGGATTAGCTGGTAAGGAAGGCAAATGTCCAAAGACAGGATGTCCAGAGTTAGCTGAAGGATTTTTCTGACATTCTCCTTGAAAGAGAAATTTCTGGTGAATTATTAATTTATATGCAGCATGAGTGTTCTAATACCATTATCAAATGAAAATAAAACGCATTTGCTGTTAATAAACATTAGAGTTATGTCTGCAAAAAGAAGTAGGAGATGATTTCCAAAGCTGCTGGGAGACAGGTTGTTACATCTTTGGAATTTTGGAATCTTTGAAGTTCACCTTTGCGGAAGAGAACATTGCCAAATGCACCATGGGTTTTCTGGGCATTCGCTTTCATAGCCTGGAAGCTGCTCCTTTCTGCAACTGCTTGAAGCTGTTCCTCAGTCAGGAGCAACCCAAAGAATTCTGCTATCCTTTTCACTCCCGAAGCCCTGTTCTGGAAAGAGGTAGATAACACATTGGATGTTATTCAGATGAAGTGTATTATTTTATTTTCATGGCATTTCCACTTACAATAGCTGGCTCCATATTTTGTAATGTGTTTAGATGGCTTCAGCATAATAAAGTGGTGCGGAGAACTTATGCTGGCCTTCTGTATAGAAGTGAATTGCACCCAGGTGAGGAATGCTGGTAGACTCAATCTCTAAATAGCAGAGGTCACAATATAAATGAGTAGGTGTTTATACACATGTATACAGTTGAATACCTACTCAGATGGGGATATGCATATTAGTTATTTGAGAATTAGGCTTTCAGAATATTTTGGCTCATACTAGAGCTGGTCTGGAAACAGGAAAAAAATTTGTGAAAAAAATGGTTCCAATTTTTTCTCATTGAAATCTCAACAAAAAAATGTTATCAGAAATCAAATAGCTGAATGTTTTAGCTAGCTCTATTTCAGATGGTATAGCATTAGCACTTTGGAGTTCACTCAAAGGACAATCTGTAGAATTGTTACCCTCATCTGTAGAATTATTACATTCGTGTGGAATATGGAGAAATACACGTTTCATTCCCCATTGGTTACACATGGCCATATCTTTTTGTCCTCCATTTAATGAAAAAATTCTCACTAAAGACACTTAAAGTTTTGACTGAGTGAGGACTGAAGAAGTTGGCCAGCTTTACGGTGAAGATGTTTGGCCTGAGTTTCAGAGACGTGGAGCACCCACAAGGCCCAGCGAAACCAGCGGGAACTGTAGATACTCAGTATTTTTTAATATTAGGCCATTGGCTCATGTTAACAGTACAGATTAAAAACATATTGGGGTAAAACTAGGCCTGGTGTAAGTGGGTGCAAATCCATTGAAACATAATGGAGTTTGACCTGCTTACAACAAGGCTGACGTTGGCTCTTGGTAATCATTTCCCCATGAAGTGGACATTATTAGATGTAGGCCTTATTCATTCCAAAGTCTCTTGGTTCCTAGATTCAGGTTTCTTTGGCACCATGGTGTTCAAAGAGGGTGAACTTTCACCCTGTTCAGAGGTCTTGCACCAAGACTATATGATATTTGCATATTTCATCATAGGTTTTAAATAGAACTGGTTAAAAAATTTCCACTGAAACATGTTTTTTTAATAGCATGTGGCTTTTTGATTAAATTTTCTTGAAAGTGTCTGTTTTTGTCAGTTTCTGTTAAAAACAAAATGATTTTTCTTTCAATTTTGGGGGGGATTTTATTTTCAAGAAAATACTTTTAAAAATGGAAACAAAATTTAAAAAATGGTTTTCCAGTGAAACTTTTGACAGGGGGAGAAAACAATGATTTGCTTTGCAACTCTACATTTAAGTGAGATTGAAGTGGTATATAGGCCTTGCATGGGCCTATATTACCTGTTATTATCGTTAGCTGTGCACTATTTCAGCATGAAGTAAAGTTTCCTTTAAACAGTATTAACCTCACCTCTTTCATCTCTTCATAGGTTATCATCATAACATTTTCATCATCAATATGCTTGTTCCATTCAATTAAATAATCAAAATAGGAGCCCCAGCACACTGGAGAAAAAAACCCAAAAAATCAAAATGATTCAATAATAATGAGGTAAAGATTAATTGAGACAAGGGATGCTCATTCAAATCTAGACTCCTTTTATAGGCCTAGTTAGGCTGACTTCTTGGTGTCAGACAGAGTTTTGAAGTGAGGACTACAGCAACATTTTACCACTGCTCCTCTGAACAGGAGCAATAAGTGTTCCTGCCATCTGACGGCTAGTATAGGCCACTGATGGAAGAGTACACTTCTATTAGGTGGAATGGACTAAACACCCTCTTAACCACCTTAGGGACATAGCATAGAATCGGGCAAGCTAGCCAGCCAGACATTCCAGAGCACTCCTGTTTGCCATCGAGACATCCCATAGGACGGCTGGCTGGTTTGAAAAAGAAGGATCTCGTCTCTGTTTCCAGCTACAACTGAGTGAGTGATGGAGTTTTTGGTTCAGGCAGCGAACTGAAAAATCCAAAAAAAGAATTTTGTTTGATTTGAACCAAAAACAATTTCAAGAAGTTTTTTACCAAATAATAAAAGAAAAATAATTGGTTTAGAATCAACCAAAATGTTTCACTTGATGCCAAACAAATTTTATTTTGAGTTATTCATTTTGATTCAGGTGTTTTGGGTGCTTTTTGCCTTTTTTGTGGTTTTTAGGATAGTCTGTAATATAGCTCATAGTTCATTTCCTAAATCTGTGTATCAGACTTTATAAGGTTCTGGGTAATGATGGCCAGGCTATAAGAGCTTACATGACTTGCTCAAAATCACAGAGGGAGTCAGTGTCAGCCAAGGAATTATCTCTTGATTTCAGGGATCACATTCTGATTTCAATTACACCATTTATAAATCCAGAATAACTCTCACTAAGACCACAAAGTTCTTCTTGAATTACAAGAGTACAATTGAGATCAGAATCTGCCCTAGGTCTTCTTGAATCCCAGTGACCAGTTTTGCCAATGCACTAATTAATCAGAATATCTAAAAAAACAAAAACAAAAAAAACCAGAGTGTACATTTTCCATGCATAAACGCTGTAAAATACTCATTCCATGAGTTGAAGGAGGGAAGTGGAGGCATGTTGTTGTGAAAATGGAAGTAAGATACAGCGGTGTCTTTTGGATTTCGAACCAGCAGCAGTATCTAAAAAACATAAGTAAATGAATTATTTGTTTAAAACTTGCAAATCAATACAAAATAGTTTGTACTTTGTCTAGTACAATGAAGTCCTACCACAGGACTAGGGCTCTTGGCGCTATAGTAATACAAATCATTAATAATAATTAAGTAATAAAAGGGTATATTTTTTAAACAATCACAGCATCAGTAGAATCAGATTAATTAATTTTACTTTATTTGAAAAATAAGAAATGGCTAAGCACATTAGCAGGATATTTCTGCTGAAATGATAGCAGAGAAACGTTAAACATTTAAATTGTCAGCATTAGGTTTCAGTGTTAATGCCTCGTGTAGAAGAATGGAGTCTGTTTACTCCCAGCCTAAATCTCTTCTTTCAGCTGTTTGTTTGCTGGTTCAGTACACAACATTGTATCAGTTCATATACAGAAATCTTATCTTCACCAACCTAAAAGCTAGATGGAAACATAGAAAACACAAGGCCCTGCATATAACATAAAGGAAATCCAAACTGGTCAGAAAATGCCATTACAGTGGGTATTTTCTATGATAATGTAAATGAGGACTCACCTTGGCTTTGCTTTTGAAAATAGATTTGGGCAGGACTTGAGGAGGGAGATGTGTTATTATGATTCTTCTGGAAGGTAATTCCTTCATCCTCTTCAAATAAAATTGGAAAGAAACACAGAATTAAACATCCCGTTTAATAACATTTTATTAAGAGTTCCAGAGGGGTAGCCGTGTAAGTCTGGATACAGCAAAAACAACAAGAGTTCTGTGGCACATTAAAGATTAACAAATTTAATTTCAGCAGGCATAAGCTTTCGTGAGCCTCAGCTCTCTTCCTCAGATGCAGTAGGTTGAAATTATACAGCAAATGGGTAACTTCTCCAAAAACGGACTTCAAAGAGAAACTGCTGAGTTAGAAATTATCTGCAAACTTGATACATTTAAGATGGGTTTAAACAGAGATTTGGAATGGCTATCTCATTACAGGAGGTAAATTGCTTTCATCACCCATTCTCACCTCCTACTCAATGGTTGTCATTAGACCTCAAGTACCCGGCTTTTATCCACCTACCCCATTGTTCTCTATGCACTTGTATATGTATATGATGCCTCCTATATGTTACCCATTTGCTGTATCATTTCTACCTACTGCATCTGAGGAAGTGAGCTGAGGCTCACGAAAGCTTATACCTGCTGAAATTAAATTTGTTAGTCTTTAAAGTGCCACAGAGATCTCATTATTTTATTAAGATTTATATGTTTTTAAAAATTAGACTATGCAGGAAATAATATTTCTTTCCTGCCAATCTAAAGGGTGACTATTTTACTGAATTTATTTGACTTATTTTAGCAGAACCAAAGACAAATTACCATTAATTTTCCAAGCCCTTCTTGAATCTCTCATTTCTTTCACATTTTAACTGCCATCCTCCTAACTGTTAATGTTCCTCTAATGTCCTCTTGTCAGTGTGGCCCCATGTATGCTGCGCCTCCACAGGAAGTTCTGTGCAAGACCCTGTTCTAATAGAATTTCCAGCCTTGCCAGGAATAGGGATCCTGGTGAGATGTCCAGCTGAGTTTAGGCAGAACCAGTGACACACTCATTATCTAAAAGCTGACAATAAGCACTTCTCCAGAATCCAAGTCTTACACATTCAAATAAACAAAACTAGCAAACCAATCTGCACCTCTAGTGACTCCCAGTAAGGGGGCGTCTGCTGACATCTCTTCAGGGGAGGCTTTGTGGCTTAGCAGATAGATAGAGCACTAGACTGGTTCTCAGGAGACCTGAGTGATTCTGGGCAAGTCATTTCTCCTCTCTGTGCCTTGGTTTCACCTTCTGTAAAATGGGGATGATACTTACCTTCTTTGTAAAGTGCTTTGAGATCTACTGATGAAAAGAGCTATATAAGAGCCAGGTATTATTAGATGTGTCTAATGAGTATATTTATACAGTTCCAAAAAAACAGGTCTTCATGCCACAAAATCAGCATAATATCTCTCACTAATTGTCCTTAGAGATGGGAAATCCAGTTTAAACAGAATGAAAGCTATCCTAAACCTTGAACCAAAACCATTTATTTTTTCCGTTTGATAAAGTGAAATCCAAGGGGTGGCTAAAGCATGGTACTGGAAGTCGGGAGACCTGGATTCTTCCCTTTCTGGCTCTGTCACAGACTTCCCATGCTTCCACTCTTGGATCAAGGAGAGAAAATATGGTAGTGGGAGGAGTATTAGTTGAAGACTTGTGAGCTGATTTAGGGAGTGTTTGGATGGATGAGAGAAGGAAAGGGGGAGAAGGCTGGAATATAGGTAACGGGGGAAGTTGAAGGGAGAAAGAAGCGGATTTCTCAAAATAATTGAGATTAATTTGAATGAGCATCTAATGGACCTGGAGACAGGATGAGGCCCCGCTACTGGAGCAGATCCTTCTAGGTCGGGGCTTGAGATGGAGGACAATGTGACGATGTTTGCTTTACTTGTGCTATGAGAGCTTTTTGGATTAATACAGGGCCCTATAAGATGAAGTCATTGATAACGACACATTTCTCAGGCAATAAAACAATAAAATCTGTTACTTACAGAAATGATAAAATAAGAACACACACAAATTCTCCCTACAGGGAGTGTTCATGGCATATCAAACAGCTGTTGAGCAGCAGAGCAGGCCTTAGGGAAAATGGAGCCCTGAGTGAACCCCCTGCAACTTACAGCCCAACCCACCCACCTCTGCACTGAGCCGGGACACGGAACCTCCTTGACCACACCTGGGCAGTCACCCACGTCGCCCACTCATAAGGCCAGCCCTGTTGAGCAGCTGCAGATTCAGTGAGCTCTATATCAGTGTTAGAGGTTGTTCCTCTAGGATTAATCACTTATCTCCTGAATTTTTGCTCCTCTTGGTCACTGTATTTGACAGTAAAGGAAAGTCTTCATTATAACCTAGGAAGTGATATTTGTCTAGTAATTGTCATTCAGTCACATTCCCACTATCCCGCTTTATTTACTCATTGATCTGCAGTTTTATTCCTAACGTTTAGGGATTTTTTCCCATTGACCACCTCAGAAAAGCCACAGACCAAGGGGAAGAATGGGTCCAAATTTCTCTGCTGCAATTCTGGCTTCCCACCAGATTTATGGACAGGTCTTGCAGCCAGCAGCATGTACACAGAGCCAGATGGGATTCTAGAGGCAGGTCCAACCAGAGAGTTGATAAGGGTTCTCTGTTTCACCAAGTGTGCTCCCTAACTTATCCATGTTCCCTTCACACACCTCCCTGTCCTCATTCTTGGGAGATTACTACTGCTCTCTTCTGGGGGAGAGCTGTGGCTAGGCCCAGGGTTGGCACTCTGCTGTATTTACCGCCTGAGTCCGTTCTCATTTATGGAGTAATTTCGTGCAATATTATGGCCCTAACACCATTCAGTGCTATCTAACGTCCTTCTCCTGCAATAGACGAATGCAGTGCCAAATCTCCACCTTGCCAGGCTGTAAGTGTGGAGACCTCCCATGGCTCTACGGCCCAGCTAGGGCTGTGGAGCACTGCACAGACTGAAAGGGGGAGCGGTACGAGTGCTGTGCCCTCCCCTTGTGGACCCCAGTAACTTTGAAATAAGAGGTGGAGTCTCTCCAGCAGACTGAAAATCCTAGGAAACTGTGAGGCAGCAAATCAACCTTGGAGCTCAATGAGAGTCACAACAACAGCTGCTAGCAACCAGAATGGGAGACTCCTAAGCCAAAGACATCCCCTGTCAAGGAAAATGAAAGGGAGAGGGGCAACAGAAACTCCCTTCCACCCCCAGTCCTATTCACAATTGCCTCTTTTGAGATGGCTGCTCTCATCCCTCGTCTCCATAGGGTCAGCTCTATGGGTACAGTAGTACGGTTCAAGGGTCCTGCAAAGGAGAGAGAGAGATGGATCGGGATCTAAGGAAACCCTGGAGTGGGGAGGTCATTTACATGAATTCTCCACCCCTTGTCTGAACCTCCCTGGTTTCCAATCATGAAGCAGCTAAGCAAATGCACTGCACCCTGATTGTGCTGACCTGATCACGCCTTGGGGGAGGTAACAGCCCTCCGCAGTCTGTAAAAAGCAGCCATTATATGTTATCAATTCTTAGATATCTCAAACAATGCATATTAACATTTGTAATATCATCCCACGCTGACCTTAAATTTCTCTGGATCCCCAAATTCTAGACGTAGAAATACTGATAATTCATTTCCAATATTAATTCTCTCATTCATTTCCTCCTCTGTATATTTTGCAGCTGTAATTACTAAGTCATTTAGGATTTGATCAAGCCAGTTAGTACCTGCAACAGGAAGAAACGGGTTTAAAGGCTACTGAAGTGAAAATTGTCACAAGTGTTGAGTGTATTTAGCTGCAAACAGCTGTGTATAGCATCAATTACTGTGCAAGAAAACAACATTACCACTCAAGAATAGTAGCTAACTAAATTGAAAACTTACTTTGCTATAGGAATAATGTCCTGTTGTTTATGACACACACGATGAGTGACCAGAAGTATCATTTGATTGGGTTAAATAATCTGTCAACAAACAGGAATAGCCCTGTATGTGCAGCACATCCTTCTTTGTGACTGACAGTTTAGTTATACATCACTACCTTAAAAACCATGTTGTCTGGATGAGATCCTGTCACAAATACATGCAGGACATATAGCTATAGGTACCACTCTTGTTACTGACTCTACTCGTACTTCCCAGTCCAGGGTAAACCATTAGTACTAGCTTGACCAAAAGCAAAATAGACAATAATGGCTTTTCAAAAGAATAAATCAATTTGGGAGAAAAGGACAGAAACACTCGTGATCACAGTTATGTGAAATCTGGATACTCTCATATCTGAGAGTCAAATTTGCTCAGTTAATAACTGAAGGAATTGCTTTCCAAACTACCAGCCTTTCAAACTGATAGTCAAGCTGTCTTCTTCTCAGCTTATTCATCATGACAATGCAAAATATTCATAAATGTTTCTGGTCTTCATTGAATCACATCTACAATGAGACACACATGAACATTTTATAATGCATTTCCTTTGATGCTTATGGATGCAACCTTACAACCTTATATCTTTCATGTACTTATGAATATAAATTTATCTTCATTATGAAGTAGATGCTATCAAAGATCAACACATCTTTTTCTTCAAAGTACGTGTTCATATTCTAAACTGAAAAACACTGGACATACAGTTACTTTAAAATTCAAAGGAAGGGGAAAGTAACTCAATGTCATTCATTTTAAACCTCACTTTTCCTTACCTCATGTACACTACAGTTTATTATATTCAGCAGTGCAGAAAGCATATGGCAGAAATTATTCTTCTCACCTCATTTATGTGAACAGTCCCCAATACGGGATCTTCATGACGGACTGCATTTACTGTAAACTGCAGCCATGTATCATGAATCCATTAAATGTTGCCTTATCATTCCTAACTATAATATTTCACATTTGAATTTTGTAACAAGAGAGCAATATTCACCATTTTTAGGGTATCCTGCTAGGATCACATCGTCACTTCTGACTTCAAAGGAATCGAGAACTTGGAAAGTTTCTGGGTTGCAAAAAGTAAAAGGGTACAAAATTCCCTTATGGGAAAAGACCAGGTCTTCAGGGGCTGCTTTTTCACTATCAGCCAATGCCTTATCCAGATATTCAGTCACTGTCATCCTACTCTTAGCCACGTTTGTTTCTCTGTGAAACTGCACTCAGCGAGACTGAGACACAGGCTGTCTTTTAGCAGAATCACCGTGGTAGTGATATACAGTGAAATTAAATGGTAAAGGACACTCCCTCAGACATCAAGGTAAATGTTACTGATTAACTTGGAAAGTTTGAGAGTCCAAGGGGCAGTGGTACTGAAATTTCTAAATATCTGGACCTATAAGCATCACAGAGAAAGGTGCACAATATTTTGCATCCAGTAGTTCCCACATGAGTCAAGGGAAGTTTTCAGATACTCAGTGATTTTAAAAACCAAGCCATTTATTTAAGTATCTATAATTGGGGTTAGGAGCCTAATTTTAGGCATCCATTAAAAAAAAAAACCTCTTGTAGTTACACTACAGTTTTCTTATGCTGCATACATTATTTTTCACATATCAGCAAAATCTTTGGTGCAGGGCACGAATGCCAAATACTTTACTGTTGGTGGCATTGACAGATCCTCTCTCTCTCTCTCAAATATTTTGTTCTCATTTGTTACTGTTAGCCAAGCTTTACATATTGGGCCAAATTCTGCTCTCCATTACATTGGTGTAAGTCCAAAGTTATTCCATTGACTTCAGCCGTGTTTTGCATTCAGCTGAACACTCCTTAAGCCGCCCGTGAAGTTCTGCCTCATTGTATTTAGTTCACGTTTTCTTCATAAAGCAGCCCTTCCAGTTGCTGATGATCTTATCTGATCTGCACCCAGTTTGTCAATTCCCTTCTAGCAATGAGGTGCCCAGAAGTGAACATGGGCATTTGGTGCGGAATTTGACATAAGCCTTTTCTCTAAGCAGTCTAAAATGGCCTTGGCTTTTTGCATGAGGCTCTTTGCAATCCAAACTGCTGTGTAATTTGCTGTCCACTGTCATGTATGTGTATACTGCAAGTGAAGGTGTGATTGTAGCACAGGTAGGCGTACTCCTTCTAGCTTTAATCTAGCTACTGCTGGTAACAGTTGTGTAGATGTGGTGTCACGAGCTTCAGCACAGGCTAGCAACTAGCACACAAGCCCACTGGGCATCCTGGATATCCTGGGCATCCTGGTTACTAATCCATGCCGAAGCCTGTGCTGTCGTGTCTGCACTGCTACTGTTACCTGTGCTGGGTAAATTAAATCTAGTATGGATGTGCCTACCTGTGCTACAACCGCACCTTCGCTTGCAGTGCAGACATACCTCCAGCGTGTCTTCAGTGGTGGTGTTTCTCAGGTTTCTCCCATCCTTTGTTTGTATGTCTCTTAGGTTATATTTTCCCAGATGGATCTTCTGGAATTTCTTTAAAGTAGAGTTCCTATTTTGCTATACTCTGACCATGTTTATAATCTCCATTTTGATTGCTTTAGTATTTTGTTTTCCTAGGTGGTGGTCTCCGCTCCAGTATGCCAGTATTTCAATGAGTAGCTCATCTCAGCAACAGGTTCAGCAGTTGTCTGGATAGGCTGTTCTAAGACTTGAGTGTTTCTTTATTATTCCTGCTACTCTCATTCTCATCGAATTGTAGTGCTCAGCAAAGACACTGAATTTAGAGCAGTGGATAATGAAGCCTTCTCTTTCATCACCGCACAAGTACATAAAGGACATAGCAGCCCTCAGCCTGAGCTGTGCAGGGAAAGCCTGTGTGGGGAGAGGGATGGAAAGTAATTCACTCTCAGTACCTATTTAATCCTTGGCCTGCTGAGTGCTTGCCAAAAATCTAAACAGTAGAGAGACCTTTTAGTGCCTTACATACTTTATGGGTTAGGTACAGAGTGATCAAGGATCCCAACCACGAGGAGAGGGCCACCCCAAAATCTTACACCAGGAGCTATATCTTGGACTCTAACAGCTGGTGTGAAATGGCCTGGTACAGCAATAGTTAGGACAAATATAATCTGACACCTAGTGGTTTTACACAACTAGTGGATAAAATTAATGATCTAACTAAGTGATCATTGCCGTAGATCCAATTCTTACTTGCTTGACTCATGCACTGAGGTCATTGGTACTACTCATCGGAATAAGGCAAGTAGGATTTGCTTGGTTGCCGGGGTTGCGTGAGAATCTGTAAAATAGAGCAAAGACTGAGTCTTAACTACATTGTAGCTCTAGCAATTGCAAAATCAATAGTTCAAGATGACACATAAATATGTATAATGCTTGAGTCTGATATCACAGCAGTTTTATGCTGGTGTAATTCCACTGACATCAGTGGACCTACTGCTGATTTACAGGGTAAGGAAAGAGGTGGTAAGGAAAGAGGCGAATCAGCCTCAGATATTTTGGTATTCTAAATCTGCTAGTTTTTCTAAAGTCATAGTGACTAAGATTATGTTTTCCAGAGATGAAAAGTTTAAAGAAAATGTTATATTCACAATACTTTGAGGGCTACTGTGTGGCAAAAATAATTTTGGAAGACATTGACTTGTTGAAAATAGTTTTCAATCAAAAATCTTCATTTTTCATATATTCTTAATTATCCTAGTAAGATGCGCAGACAGTGCTGACTGACATGGGACAATGGGAAATTTTCCTCCGTGTGCTACACACACTTATACACTTATTTGTGTTTGTCTGGCTGGAGCCGGCTGGAGAATATAGATACCTTCAGATATATTTCTTCCCCTTTTTCTGAATCTTTTCCTCATGCTATGTCCCACCAGATGACAAAATGTCCCTTCACCACTGGGTGTTAACACCCTTCCTGTTTTCATCTACTTTAATTTCTGGTGCTGAGTCAGTAATCTCACCAGACCTATGCCTTCTGATCAACCCAGTGAACTAGATGTGCTGACCTAAGGACTTCACAGAGGCCTAAAGTCTAACATAAGCCCAGAAAGATAGAGGTGCTGAGGCAGTTGTATCACAGGGACCTCTGTCTTGAGTCAGCCCCGCTTGCCAGAGTTGCTGAATTACTGACCTCATTAAGATTAACCCCTTGATATTAGCCAGCAAGGTAGAGATGTTCAGTAAGAGACTGCACAGAAGCTGTTGCCTGGATATTATCCCAGCAAGGTGGATCTTAGATGTGGGATGCTGCAATCCTCAGAGTTCCTCCTAGACCGTGGGGAAGCTGGGCCTACTTGTTTAACCTCTTCAGAGTCAACATACCAGGAAAGCTTGGAGGTTACAGATCTTTGAAAATAATGGAGGTCCTGAGATACACCTTCTCCTCATCTGAACTCACTTCTTCTTGTGAGTCTCAGGTTTGTCAACTTTTCAGGCTGGGCAAAGTCCCTTCTGCCCACTTGTTTCTACAAGTCCTCCTTACACGTGGTGGTGGTCACCACCTGCACAGGACTGAATCCCAGCCTTAAACAGGGCTTCACTCTCTGTGTCCTCTGATCACCCTGAGAAGCACCAGATCCACCGGTCACATTTGCTCAGCCACTTGCCGACTGCTTTGTAGAAAAACCATTATTCCATAGGGATGGGCCAGTAGCTGAGAGTCCATCTAAATCCATGGTCCCAGACTATAGCCTTGATGCCTCTCAGTGATGGTGTTTTAGCAAGATGTCAAGCACCTTTCCTGGGCACGGCAGCTGTCTGAAATGCACCATAACAGGCTGCCCATGAGCAAAAATTTGAACTAATGCAGCTGTAGTGCGAATATTTCAACACTGGCACAAAAGAGCCTTCACAATTTGATATAGCCGTATCCCAAATTCTCAAACTCAACACCCAGAATTTCACATTAGTGTCCAGGGGAGAGCACCTAGATTCTGAAATTTTGAAAATCAGGCCTAATTTTAAGTGCCTAAATATGGACTTAAAAACCTAATATTACGCTCCAATTTTCAAAACTATTGGAAATTTTAAACTGCAGTGTTATTATACTGTGGTTGTGGTGAGTTCTGGTTCACTCTGCAACCCTAACTTCAAGTTAGCAAAGTTGGTTTGTTTTTGTCTTTGAATAATAAAAGAAAGCTTGTCTTTGAATAAAATGTAGCGTATAAGTTTAAAAATAAAGGAAGAATTCCATTTCCTAAATAGTATTCATTTTATTACTTCTATTAAATTAGTGCTTGTAGGCCCCAACCAATATTAAGTCCCCATTTTACCAGGTGCTGTATAAACACCGGAAGAGACGTTGTCTCCTTGCCCTAAAGCATTTACAATTTAAACAGACAAGACAAGCAAAGGATGGATGGTAAAACAGAGGCTCAGCATGAATAAGTGACTTGCCAAAGATCGCAAAATAGATCAGTGGTTGAGCTGGCACTAGACACAGGTCTACTGATTCCTACGTTATATCCTATCCAGTAGATTTCAAGCAATAGCTAGCTTTTCATTAACAATGAGTTTCTGGCTGCAGGAATAATTGAGTTCATAGGCCAGAATTTTAATAAATGACTGCTCAGAGCTAAAGGGCACATGTCCGCTTGTTAGATTTGCTGAACTGAACAAAATCCATCAGGGTTGATTATTCACCGCCTTACCCTTTGTGTACTATATCTATAAAAGAGCTATTCTGGTCGAAGGCCGGAGTACCATATATTTTACTGCTTCTGATGTTGACTTTCATCTTTGGCTTCTGTTTTGAAAGACAAAGGCACTTGATATGTTGGAATTAAACCACCCAGGCAATACATCCTGAGCACTACGTTAGATGTGCCTTCAGAAGTCGCCCATCCAAATTCTTACCTGGCCAGTCTCCGTTATGTTTATGAGAAACAGGTGAGGTCACAACCATTAGTGAAAGGGCTGTATTTATTTCCTTCTCATAGAATAATATATGAACAAAATCTTGCTAGCTCACCCAGTCCATCTCACTGCCATTTCAGGATGCTTCCATGCAACATATCTTCTGGTGCAGTCTCCTACCTAGATTTAAGTGTCCCCAGAAGATGAGGTTTCCCGGTATATTACACACCTTTATACTACACACATCTACTTCACACATACTACACATACCTTCTCTATCAAGAATTTTTCCCATTCAGTTCAAATTCTCCCTTTTTCAGAGACACTCCTGTACTCTTATACACCCATGGACTAAAAGAAAGAGTTCATCTCCCTCTTTGATATATTCCTCTGGCTTCTGTCAAATAGGTGTCAGCTGCTATTGTGTCCCTACTTAGCTGCCATTTAGCCCATCTGTACATACTGGGTGAAATTCTCCACAAGGTTACACAACTGAAAATCTGAAGAAATACCATAGATTTTGGGAATGTAAGTCCTGATTTAAACTGGTGTAACTGACAACATAATCTGGCCCACGCTATAAATTGGTTTTATAAATCAATCCCTCTACCCTGCTAATAACCTTTCTTGATTTTCTCTGAACTGTACCTAGTTTGTCAATATCTTTCTAACAATGAAGATCACAGAACTGAACCCAATATTTTTGGCACTGTCAATTAGAGCCATATAGAGGGGAAATATCACCTCCTTGTTACATGGAGTGATGATTTCCCTTTGCACCCTAAACTTGTACTGACAATTTCATAGCAGCCATATGGTATTACAAACTGACATACAGTGTGCTGTCAAATTTCACCCCGAAATCCCTTTCAGCATTGCTGCCTCCCATCTACACCCACTGAATATATATGTTTGAGAATATATTCCTCCAGGGAACAACAGGCATTTATTCAAGTTGATCGCTATTCCACTACACTCTGGCCATTTTTATAATTTCTGTCTGTCCCTCTGTATCATCTCTTGGCACTTGTTGGTGTTCTTGGCTCCAATATGCCAGCATTTGAATGGCTGCCTCATCTTGTCATCAGGTAAGCATGCCTGGAATTTTATTCTGCTTAACCAATTTTCTGTTGAATTTTAGTGCTTAGGAAAGATGCTGAACTTATAGCAGTGGAGACTGAAGTCTTCTCTTTATCCATGTAATAAGTACAACAGGGTGCATCAGTGTCCTTCCCCTCCCCTACCAATCAGCATTTCCCTGGCTACTGCATGGAAAGCCTAGGGGACAGGGCATTTCAGTTTCCCTGTTCACTCACTTATTGCAATTGTTACCATATCGGTTTAATGTATTATATATTAGGCATACTTCAGACACCTTTTTCTGAGAGCCACTATCCCACTAGTGACCTTGACAATCAAGGAGGGCTACCCCAAAACCCCAAGCCAGGATCTATGTCTGCATGGTGAATCCATTATTAATACAGAATGTAAAAGTCTGATATCGGGTGGTTTTCTATAACTAATGGAAAACATTCACTGGTGCTCTTGCCTGCCTGACTCATGCACAGAAGTCAATGGGTGGGTCTATTCATGTGATGAAGGCAACCAAGGTTTGACTCCAATGCTGTCCTGCTGTGGGAGAGTAGTCAGAAGCTGTGAAATAGCAAATATGCCATTACTAGACTGTAATTTTTATTGTATTATAATTACAGCAATAACAAAAGCAATAGTTAAGAATGACACACAAAGAACATGTGTATAGGGCCTGATTCTTCTCTCACTCATGCCAATTTTGTACTGGTGTAATTTCATTGACTTCAATGGAGCTGCTTACGACTGACACCCATATAAACAAGAGGAGAATCAAACGGATGTATTTTGGGATACTAAGAGCCAAATTCTTTGCAGGTATAAATGGGCACAATTCCTCTGACTCCAATTGAGTTTCACTTATTTACACCAGCAGGTATTTTGGTCATAAATCTGCAGGTAGATTTCCCAAATCCATTCTGACCCAGACTAAGACTCTACTTTCAGAAGGATGAAAAGCTTTAAGAAAATATTGTGCTCCCTTTATTTTAATAATTACTCTCTCTCTCTCCTTCCATTTGATCAATGCTTGTTATGGGTCTTCTTATGGAAAGATTTACATTGACATGGACTGGGGTTGAATCAGACTCTGTGTTTGGTAGAAATCGCTTTGTGAAGAAGAAACCTCATTGAAAATATTTTTTGAAAATATCTCCACATACCAAATATTATTAATATTTTAGAAAGACTGATGGAATTGGGTGAAATGTGGAAAGGGAGTATTGCGGGGAGGGAGGGGGGTGTTCTTCCAGGTGATATGTACTGGAGCAGTGATGTAGTATTTATCTGGATATGAGTCATTACAATATCATTGACTAAATGGATGCAGTCTAAGCATGCAGAAGGTTTTAAGTTTAAAGTGAGAATTAGCGGTCACTTTAAATAGAGCTGGAGTGTGATCATTTACAAACATTCTGAGAAGTTTGGATCACTTGATCTATTTTGCTCGTGTATGTAATACAAGTAATCTGATAGAATTGTGGAAAACTGTTGCTTCAACAATGTTGTTTTAGTCCTCAGGTTTTGCAGTACACCTCATACTTTATCTTTGCTCCCAACTTGGTTCTTGCTAGGCATTTTTCAAATGTTTTGTCCATTTCTTGGTTCTGATCTTCATTAAAAAGTTTCTTCCAGTCGTTAACATCGCCTACAAAGAAGCAACATTTATTTTCTTTAATTCATGTAGAAACCCCTTGAAAATGAGGAATTTATCATTTCTAGTTTTTCCTAAAAATCATTCACGCATTTTATCACATTTCACTAACTGCAGTGTTGCTGTTCCTATGTTTTTTAAACACTATTTACGGTTTAGGCCTGATTCAGTGTACTTCAGTGTAATTCTACTGACATCAGTGGAATGACACCTGTGTAAAACTGCTCTAACAGAGTGAAGAATAAGGCCCAAAGTGTTGAATCATCTGAAGATACAAAAGTATTTCAATTACAGTAAGCCATTGGGGCCTTTATTGACCTACATTCAGTAGAGCACATAAAAAGAAAAATGCACCTTATTTAAGGAAATCAAGTAACAAATAGGACTTTACACAGCACTGTTTTGTGAAGCGGCACTGAGGACATAAAAAGGAATTATCTGTCTGAATTCCCATTAACAGATGACTGTGAAACTGGTATTCACAACAGCAATCTCAGTGTCCTCCCAAGACAATGCACCGGAAGCTGCAATACTGTACAGGCCCATCCAGAACCCTGAGTACATATTCTTATTGCTAGCCAATGCCGGGATTCACGCCACTGCATCTTCACTGCCATTTTTAGCCATGCTAGCTTAAAGGGAGCGTGGGTATGCCTATCCGAGCTGCAATCACATTTCTGACTGCAGTTTCGACATACCCTATGGCAAAGTGGATTAGCTTTAAAACCAAGAAAAGGAAAATATCCACATCGGGTCCCCAGAACCATCCAAACTCTGCAGCTCACCCTATTTTCTTTCAACGATAGGGGAGGAAACTTATCGCTAAATTCCCATTCCCTCTGTCTCTCCTCACCCTAAACTCAAGAGGGCCACCTTTGGTAGGGGCAAAAGGAGTAGCTGGTAAGGAAGGCAAATGTCCAAAGACAGGATGTCCAGAGTTAGCTGAAGGATTTTTCTGACATTCTCCTTGAAAGAGAAATTTCTGGTGAATTATTAATTTATATGCAGCATGAGTGTTCTAATATCATTATCAAATGAAAATAAAATGCATTTGCTGTTAATAAATGTTAGCGTTATGTCTGCAAAAAGAAGTAGGAGATGATTTCCAAAGCTGCTGGGAGACAGGTTGTTACATCTTTGGAATTTTGAAATCTTTGAAGTTCACCTTTGCAGAAGAGAACATTGCCAAATGCACCATGGGTTTTCTGGGCATTCGCTTTCATAGCCTGGAAGCTGCTCTTTTCTGCAACTGCTTGAAGCTGTTCCTCAGTCAGGAGCAACCCAAAGAATTCAGCTATCTTTTTCACTCCCAAAGCCCTGTTCTGTAAAGAGGAAGATAACACATTGGATGTTATTCAGAGGAAATGTATTATTTTATTTTCATGGCATTTCCACTTACAATAGCTGGCTCCATATTTTCATGTAATGTGTTTAGATGGCTTCAGTGTAATGAAGCAGTGCAGAGAACTTATGGTGGCTGTCAGGGCGTGCAAGACTTTGTAACGCGAGGTCAGCTTAGTATGGCAAGAGCTAGGCCCTAAAAGTGGCAACAGGCTTATGAGCAAAAGTTAGGCTTCTCAAGAACCAGACTTGTAAGGAATAAGAGGAACTGTCTTCAGGTCTGAAAATATCCTTAAAATGAATATAGAACCCAGCTGACCATAGGGTCAGCAAAAAATTAGCAGCGTTAGCAGTAAAATCAGCAACTCTAGTAATAAACAACTAACGTCACTTTATTGCGGATTGGTCCCTAGCTAACTGCCAATAAAATAACAGGAAACAAGTGTTAAGGCCCAATCCCCAAGGGAATTGAAATGTAGCCAATAAGCTTATTGCTAGAATTGGGGAAGGGGGTATTTTAGGACCTCCAGGTGCGCCCTGTCCTGAGGCTCTCCGTGGATCCGTGGAGGTACTAGCGGATGCCCCGGGTGGGTCGGCTTCCTGGTTGCAACTCGCTTATAGGGTGGAGAATGGGCCTCCCCACCCTCGTGCTGGTAAGCGCCTGATTCCCAAATGTTAACAGCTTGCAATAGCTTAACATTTGTAACTCTTGTAACTTAAGTACTGCCTTAAATAAATTGCTAAATGGGCACTTCCTGTCCGCCTGTCTCTTCACCACTGAGATCTAAAAATAAGAACCCTCGGTCTCTGCGGAGCACAGTGGCCTTCTGTATAGAACTGAATTGCACCCAGGTGAGGAATGCTGATAGACTCAATCTCTAAATAGCAGCAGTCACAGTATAAATGAGTAGCTGTCTATCTATACACATGTATACAGTTGAATACCTACTCAGATGGGGATATGCATATTAGTTATTTGAAAATTAGGCTTTTAAAAGATTTTGGCTTATACTAGAGCTGATCAGAAAACAGGAAAAAAATCGGGAAAAAAATGGTTCCAATTTTTTCCCAATGAAATTTCAACAAAACAATGTTATCGGAAATCAAATAGCTGAACATTTTGGCTAGCTCTATTTCAGATGGTATAGCATTGGCACTTTGGAGTTCACTCAAAAGACAAACTGTAGAATTGTTACCCGTACACTTCATCAGAAACAAATGTTGCCTAGAGCATAAAGTGTTTCTTAAAAAGTGTTAACCTCACCTCTTTCAGTTCTTCATAGGTTATTGTCATAACATTTTTATCATCAACATGCTTGCTCCATTCACAAATATAGTCAAAATAGGAACCCCAAGGCACTGGAAGACACCAAAGAATCATAGAAATTAGTAATTATGAACATGAATAACGGCTGAAGATGGAGTATATTTCTTAAAACCTAGATTGATTGTTAATTCTTCAGACTAGGGTGACCAGGTAGCAAGTGTGAAAAATTGGGATGGCAGTGGGGAGGTAATAGGTGTCTATGTAAGAAAAAGCTCAGAATATTACGATTGTCCCTATAAAATCAGGACATCTGGTCAACTTATTTCAGATTGACCCACTGCCAGGTAGCATAATCTCTTGGCACTTTTGAAGAAGACTGTTAGAAATTCATGTTTACTTAGCACAGCAAAGACATAATAGGGTTTAGTCCAGTTCCATGTACCAGAATTTTAGCAGTTTTAGTTAGAAACCTCTCTGTTTCTTTTATTCCCCAAACACTTTTAATGGGAAATAATTTGTCATCCCTTACCTATAAAATAGGGGGAGAGATACAGGTAGGTTGGTTTGCCTCTGTTTTAAAGTTTTTGATTATTTACAGTGTTATTTTAAAAATGTATTTACTCTTTGCATTTTCCCAACAATAGAATGCCACTTTTTAATATCCTGATATGTTGAAGGCCAAACCAAAACGAGAGCCATGTCTGTGAACTTTGCAAACTGGAAGGAAAGGGTTCCTCTGCTGAAGGTGTGGCGGGGGTGCACTTTACATATTTCAATTCCCTCCCACTCTCTTACAAGGCAACACAAATAAATCCCCAGACACTCTTAGGGGGTATCTGCCTCAAAATCCTTACCTACCAGTGAAGGGAGAGGGGAGTTCTAGTTCACCCCATTCATAGAACTTTAGCCTTGAGCCCAAAAGCCAGCATCAGCAGTGTGGGCTTCTTTATAAACTCTAGATTGCTCCCATGAAACTGTTTTCTCCTTCTCCACAGTGATGTTTATAAAAATATGCATGTTCCCACCACAAGCCACTTTTTAAAGAACATTCCCTGAATTTTTAAAAAATACTTCCATTAACCTCTGTCATTCTGGTGATAAACTAAAATGAAAATAGTATAATGAATTGAGATTACAAATTCCATATTTTCAGATTTATTCTATACATGAAATAATTGGCAAAAGTAGAAAAAGGAACAGTACTTTTTCCAGTCATGAAAGTTGTGAAGAACTCATCCCAGGTCTCATAAGATGGAAGTGTAGATATGCCATTGCTAAAATGGTACAAAGATGTAGCTACGTCTTTGGGATTTCGATCAAGCACCAGTATCTAGAATATTAATATATGTTATATAGATATCTATTTCTGGCACTAGACATAACCAAAAACAGTATCAGAAAAATAATAATATTTAATTATAATATTGGTAATTTCTTGGCCATCATATATTAGCACAGAAATAACCATTTGATCTTATATGCAAAGGGTACAATTCTTTCATTATCTCTCACTAGACATCAAAGATTAATGGCTGAATTCTCAGAAATCTGTTTGTCCTGTTTTCCCCAAACTAATTATACACTATCTCCATGTGCTTTGTCTGAAACAAGACTCTGTGAATGTTCTTAAAATAAACCTGATTAAAAGTTACAGGGGCAAATTCAGGGGTCAGTTTGGAGAAAATAAATGGTTGTACTCAAGCTCCACCCACACTGAAGCAGCACCCACTAGTGACAAGAAAATGAGATGCCACCCACAGTAGACTGTGTAGCAATTCCTCTCTATCACTGTAGCATCCCTCTTCCACTGGGTGATCCTCATGGGACTGGATACACCACAGAACACACAAAGATCTGTGTGTATTATGCATGTGTTATCTATCAGTACCCTTTTGTACACGAGTGAAACATGGACCTTATACTTTCATCAGTAAAAAAGGCTCAACAGCTTTCACACGTATTGTCTTTGTCAAATTCCTGGAATCTCCTGGAGGGACAGAGTCACCAAAACTGAGGTGTGCAAGTGGGTCAGCATGCCCAGCATGCAAACACTCGTTAAACAGAGATGCCTCCACTGATTTAGGAATGTGTGCCGAATGAATAATGGGGGCATTCCAAAGGACATCCTCTACAGCTAATTGGCATCTGAGAAAAGATCTAAAGGATGCCCAAAATTGTGTTTCAAGAATGTGTGCAAGTGAGACCGGAAAGAAATGGGCATGGATATGGATAACTGGGAAGATCACACTCAGCACTGCAGCCTTTGGAAACATGAGCTCAATAAAGGTTTCCAAAGCTACAAGAGGAAGCAGTCCAGCTTAGCAGAGGAGAAAAGAGCTCGCAGAAGACAGAGTCCAAAGGGTTGAAAAACCACCTTTAAGTGTGAAAAATGCGGCCATGATTGTCTCTCTTGAGTGGTTCTCTTCAGCCACAGTCACGGATGCCATAAAACCAACAGAGCAAATTTTTTACTTCTTCAGAGCGCATATCCATGGTCCCTCGGATGCATACTATTTTTACTGCCCAGAATTTGTTGTGATGTGAAGTGAAGTAGCTATGCTAGACCAGGCCCTAAAAGTGGCCAGAATGAGCACTCTGAACTTATTATGCAGACTTTAAAAATGATAATGGAAATCTAAAGGGGCCTGAAAATTCTCCTGAAGGACGTAGGCCTTCAAGATATTTAAATGAATACTCATCTTGGCTTTATTTTTGAAGATCGACTCAGGCAGATTTTGTGGAAGGAGATGAGTGAATATAACTCTTCTAGAAGATAATTTCTCCATCCGCTTTAATTAAAAGAAAATGGAAAGCAAGCAATTTAATTATTGTAACATAAAATTTTCTGCAATCTTATGCCAAAAATATCCCATTTCTATTGTATCAACGGCTCTGGAAAGACTCCCAGTTTTCATATTTTTGGAGTTCTGTGGTTTTCCTGCGACCAGTGTCTCTAATCTATAGGCACCCCTGAGTGTAGTAGATTTGGGAAGAGAGCTGTCCAGAGCCAGTAGATAAAGTGAAATATGATTTTACACTTCACCCTGCATGATGGAACATGTCTAAAAGTAAGGAATAGAATGAGGGAAACGGGAGATGAGAGCTAAAGGAACCTGTTTGGGGTCAAAAAGAGGAGTTAGAAAGATGCAGGAATCCATTGGGACTAAGAGAGAGGGAGTTGGGAACCAGAAGAAGGAAAGAGGCTCTGGTTTGGTTGAAAGGGGGAGAGGAAGATGGGACATGGAGAAGAGAGGAATGCAAATAAAAGGGCCACCCCAGAAAGTTCAGATTAAGCATCCAAACTCTGAATCCTCTTGGCTGTATGTTCGGAATAGTGCCCATCGGTACCTGGCATCCTTGTTTACAGTCTCAGCAAAAGGCAAGGGATTGAATAGGCATTGGGGATGAAGCTACTCTGTCATCTCTTGATCTAGGTTCTCTATGTCAGCACTAAGGCATATTGGAAAGACAGTGCAGAGAGCCTCTCACTAGCTCTGCAGGGGCTGTCTCTCTTTTCTGGATCAGTTAACTTCATCTTTCACAAGCATTAAGTTCACTTCAGAAAAAAATTAAGTACATGAATGAAAATGTTAACAAATGGACAGACTAGAGATGGTGAGCAGCAGAGCAGTGATGGACTGAATCAGCCTCGTATTGGTGCAAGAGCTGTTTCATCAAGGATTAAGCACTCAGGCCCAGATCCATTAAGGGACTTAGTCATTGCTACACTCAGTATTGCATCACCTAATTTTTAGGTCCCTAGACAACCACAGGAACAACACTGTGATCCACAAAGCCAGAATTAGGCACCGGGGCTCCCTATCCAATGAATGGGGAGACACAGGTGCCTTGGACTGAGACCTGCAAAGCCGGCCTGCTGAGAGAGGAGCTGTGATGCTGGATGGAATATGAATGATCAGTTATGATATTATTGATATCAATATTGCAAAATTACAATAATTTGTAAGAGATATGCCATGTCAGATACTGCTGGAAAGGGTATAATTTGCTAAGTATGATAATATTGTTTATGTGCATGTAACATCTATGTACTGTAGGTTATGGATATGTATGATATACGTCCATGTCCAAACATGGACTCGCGCTGTCTTCCTGGGCTACCCCCAGGCAGATTAGTATCTGCAATGATGACTCACCGAGGGCCATTGTCTTCACAATGAGCCCAGGGAGAGAAGCCTGGTCTGCACCTATGAATCATCAGGACAATTGTGAAGACATGCCTGTGGTCAGGGGGGCTGCAAGGCCTTGCCCTGCCCATTGCTGTAGGCTTATCTTTGAACAAGCCACATGGCAGAGCAGAGACTATAAAATGCTTCACTAATTTAGCCCATATTGTCTTCATTTCTGCTTCCTACCTACTTCAGGGCCAACTCATCTGCAACTGAAGCTGTGAAACAAAGGTCTGAGACCCATCCAGGTACTGGATGTGCACCAGAGGGATAATACAAGCCTGCAAACTCCAGAGCTCTACTAAAAACCTAATAGATATGGACTTTCAAATCATTTTTGTGTATCTGATTGCTTTCATCATATAACACCTCTCACATTGTTTGTTTCTTTCCTTTTATAATAAACCTTTAGTATTAGTTACTAAAGAATTGGCTGGCAGCGGGGTATTTTGGGTAAATTCCAAACTTATATTGATCTGGCAATGTGGCTGAGCCTTTGGGGATCAGGAAAACCTTTTTGGTAAAGGGAATAGACTTTTAATAACTTATCCCTTCACTGGACCTAGTTGCTGACTGGGAGCCTGAGACTGAAATGCAATAAGAGGGTTGTGTAGCTTCTTGTTTTTCACCTTCTTGATAACCAGTGTGGGGGATCAGAAGCACTGTTGGTGACTGGTTGGTGAATTTACTGCAGTGTTACCCACCAGTTTGGGAGAATCCGCTCTCCTTTTTGCAGCCTGCCTCGACCTTTGCATTTTCAGGTGGGCTACCTAGACATGGACGGGTCACAGGAGCCACCTAAGCAAGCCAATGGGAGACACTGCCGAAAAGGTGTATGCTAAGCCTTGCCCCTCGCTCAGAGATAGTGCCCACTATCTAGGTGTGGGCTGCTGGGAGGTGTCTATCTCTGCTAGCGATCCACAAGCTGGGAAAAGATAGGCACTCTTCTGCCTAAGTCACATGTGGTGCTAGCAGACCAGTGCCAGCTCATGCCACAGTTCCTTGGCCTCAACTGAACACATCACAAATGCACAGCTGGAAACCAGTCTGACTCACCTGCGTTAGTATTGCTAAAATTGGTATTAGGTTTATAAAAAAGTGTTTAGACTTTATGACATGCTTGTAAGTTGCTGCATGCATTAGTCTTACTTATAACATCTGTATCCCATGTTATAAGGTCAAATTTAGGGGTTTGTTCAGTAACTGTAAAAGTGTTTGCTCTGAAACAGTAAAGCACCAGTCAGGAGAGAGACGTTACCAAGTGTGAAATATTAGTTAGCCACAGGAGGTGTTGGCTCCTGCACAAGAGAAGGCCCATAAACACCAGACAAACCACTGTGAAACATTAGAGGACAAAAGACTTTGTTGATTGCTCCCACCCACACCCATAAACAGATGTGCAGTGAACTTGTCCCATCAGCTTGAACTCTGGAGGAAGGGAATAAAATCCCTGATAAGAAAAAATGGAGTCTTTTTGCTGCTTGCACTTGGAAGGACAAGGATTACTAAACATAAGCAAAAGATCCCCAGTGCTTGGCCTGAGTTAGCCCTAAAGAACATACAGAGGTTTCTTATTACAGAAGCTTCTACCACCTTTTGGACCCTAAGTCTGTAATTCATTTGTGTGTGTGTGTGTGTGTTTACCTGCTTTAACCTCGTAAATAACTCTCTCATTTCTTTTACTTAGTTAATAAATCTTTAGATAGTTTGTTACAGGATTGGATACAAACATCTTTGATGTGAGATTTAACTGACCTGGGGTAAGTGACTGGTGCTTTGGGACTGGGAGTCATCTGAATATTATTTTTGTATCTGACGAAGTGGGTTGCAGCCCATGAAAGCTTACGCCTGCAGAAATTAAATGTGTTGGTCTTTAAAGTGCTACAGGACTCTTGTTGTTTTTGCTGAATATTGTTGTGATTTTTGGTGTAAGGGGCCATATTTCACAAAGGCAAGCTAGATAGACTGGAGTACCCATGGGGACTGTGCTGTGACTCCATGTTAAGGCTGTTACAGTGCTTGAAAAGTTCCCACTTGATACCTGGTTGCTGAAATCTAAGTATAGAATTCACAGCCAGCTTGGGTTTGTGCCCTGTGTCATAAAAATCTGCCCTGAGGTGGTACACACGCTCTTGAGACAGACATTCCAGAAAGCTTGATGGCATGCAGGGCTTGATCTGGTAGGTGTGCTCAGAGGCTGCCTAGGTGTACATAAAACAACTGGGTGCGGGGGCGGGAGGGAAACAGGGAGGAGTAGGAACAGGAACACCTCCCTTTTAATCATTAGTTCAGTGGTGAAGGTACTCACTGAGGATGTAATAGACACCCCCTCACACACACACCCCTCCGGTTCAACTCCCTGCTGTGCCTGATGGGGTGAATGGATTTGAAGAGGGATCTCCCACCATTCATGTGAGTGCTCTAATCACTGGACTGTAGAGTAACTCTCTATCACTCACCTCATTAATATTTAATTAGTCAATTATTTCATTAAGGTGGAACAAGTTCAGTAGGAGAGATTGAAGGAGGCCCACATCAGAATATCTCACAGTCCAGTTGTCAAGGCACTCACCCGAGAGTGGGGAGACCTTTGTTCTTCAGATTCTTTTCTCCTCATCAGGTAGAAGGAGGCAGCTGGACACATGCCCAGAGGCAGAAACATAGGGGAACATTTCCTGCAAAAACTTAGGTGACGTGTGAGTTTAGGCACCTACTGGGTTAGGTAGCAGTCAAGCATGAGTTTTTTGGATTGCTGTGGAGCCTAAAAATGGAACGGAGGCACCTAAGAATCTTTGTGGATCTGGGCCCAAGCACCTGCATTTCCATTCTATTCCATGGTTTTTGTATTTGACTTTGCTTGGAACTCCTCCTTACACCCTCTTTGGGCTAATATATTATTGAGTTTTTGTAAGTGTCTCATGTAATTGTTATTAAGTCGCACCCTCCTCATCTCTTTCTGGCTGCCCATTTAGCTGCATGTCCCTCTGAATTGGGCGGCACATACAGGATTTATTCTAGTCACAGCATTCACCATAGTTGTCCAGAGGCCTTTCTTAGCAATGGGGTATTTCACACACCACATTGTCAACAATTATATGTGAAACTGTAAGTCTTAGCAATTTCAGTAGGCAATCAGGACCAGATATTCAAAGATATTTAACTGCCTAACTCTCATTGAAATCAGTTAGGGGCCAAAATACCTTTAAGGACCTGGTCCTCAGTTCTCACCTGATATTTCTCAGGAACTCCAACTTCAAAGTAGGGAACTTCTAGTTCTTCATCATTCAGGTTATTTGTTTCATCTTCATTATTTTCTGCAGCTGTTGTTACCAAGTTAGTTAAGATCTGACCAACCCAAATGGTACCTTAAAAAATTGGAATGAAAAACAGAGTTGGATGAAAAACCTTTCAAAAAATTTCAATTTCTCATAGCTGAATGTATATATAGGAACTGGAAAGATTTGTATACAGTGTATTAACTAATGAATGAGAAAAATCAATGAAGTTCATTTAGCTAAATGAAAATCACTTGTAATAAAGGAAGACTTCCTTTTTTCTTGCTGTGATAAATGTGGGTGCTCAGTGGGAATGTGGATCTATACCCCAGAATATGGCCTCCACAAAGGATTTCTGAGGCATGGTCTACAGTAAAAAATCAGATCAGTTTAAATACATCTGTTAGGGGAGTGAAAAATCCATACCCTTGAGCAGTTTAGTTAAATCAACCTACATCCCCATGTAGACAGCGATAGGTCAACTGAAGAATTCTTCTGTTGACCGAGCTACTGCCTCTCAGGGATGTCGATTACCTAAGCCAATGGGAGAATCCACTCCCATTGGGGTATGTAATGTCTATACTGTATCATTTTGAGTATAGGCAAGCTTTCAGGTGGTATGTTGGAATGTCCAATGGGAACAGACAGTGTTAGTATACAATCACACCATCACAAGTCTGGTGATGGCAAAAGATTAAGGCTGAATGGGTGTAACTACATAACAACGGTCATACTGGGTCAGACCAGTGGTCCATCTAGCCCAGTATCCTGTCTTCCAATAGTGGCCAGAGCTAGGTGCTTCAGACAGGTAATCATCGAGTGATCCATCCCCTGTCGTCCACTCCAAGCTTCTGGCAAAGGGACAAGAGACAGTAATGACACTCAGAGCATGGGGGTGCATATCTGACCATCTGGCTAACAGCCATTGATGAACCTATTCTCCATGAAATTTTCTAGTTCTTTTTTGAAATCTATTATAGTTCTGACCTTCACAACATCCCCTGTCAATGAGTTCCACAAGTTGACTCTGCATTGTGTGAAGAAGTACTTGCTTATGTTTGTTTTAAACCTGCTGTCTATTAATTTCATTGGGTGACCCCTAGTTCTTGTGTCATGTGAAGGTGTAAATAACATTTCCTTATTCACTTTCTTCACACCAGTCAAGATTTTATAGACCTCGATCATAGCCCTTTAGTCATCTGTTTTCCAAGCTGAAAAGTCCCAGTCTTTTTAATCTCTGCTCATACAAAGAAGCTGTTCCATACCCCTAATGGTTTTTGATGCCCTTCTCTGTACTTTTTCCAATTCTAATATATCTTTTCTGAGAGGGGGTGACCAAATCTGCACACAGTATTCACAATGTTGTCATACCATAGATTTATATAGAGGCATTATGATATTTTCTGTCTTATTATCCATGCCTTTCCTAATGGTTCATAATGTTCTGTTAGCTTTTTCGACTGATGTGGCACATTGAGAAGATGTTTTCAAAGAAGTAATCACAATAACTCCAAGATCTCTTTTTTGAGTGGTAATATCTAATTTAGATCCCATCATTTTCTATGTATAGGTGGGATTATGTTTTCCAATGTGCATTGATTTGCATTGATCAACATTGAATTTCATATGCCATTTTGTAGCCCTTTCACCCAGTTTTGTGAGATCCTTTTGTAACTCTCTGCAGTCTCACAAAACTGGAAACTGCCAAATTACAGAGCGATGGGCATTCTCGTAAGATGGCCAAGAAGGGAAAAATCAGTCTGAGGGTTTGTCTAGACTTCAAGCGCTGCAGTGCTTAAGTGTGGACAAGACCTACACCGACAGAAGGGATTCTTCCAATGGCACAGGTAATCTATATCCCCAAGAGGCTGTAGCTAGGTAGATGGAAGTATTTTTCTATCATCCCAGCATTGTCCACATGGGAACATAGGTCAGTTTAACTATACTGCTCAAGGGTGTGGATTTTTCCTAATGCACACAAGAGCCCTGTAACAGAGACAATTCAGCAATATGTTAAATGGGCTGAGACACACTCATGGGGGAGGGATGGAGTAGGGGGAGAAGGGATTTGAGAAAATCTAGCTTCCCTGATAGCAGAAATCAATGTGAGGGACCACACTGTCTGGGTCTGACAGAAAAAGTGGGACCAGACTTGATAGCAAGAGCTCCAGGGCTTCCTAAAAGAGCATAATTCAGGTCTGTTCTTTTCCTATAACAGAAAAGAAGCCGATCTAACTTAGCTTCTAGTGACATGAAAAATAACATGAGGCTAAATATGCATATAAACTGTTTCTTGTTTTGAAATAATTTTTTCCATGCTTATTCCATTGCAAATAAACATGTCGATTTTAAGAAGGCTGTTGGTCACTGAATCACTGGTCACAGGCTCCCGAAGGGAAGAAATGCAGATGGTCAGTTGGACCTGCATGGTAATAAGTGGTTGGCATAGATGTGGTGTTAAACCCCGATCCCCATCAAGGGCAGGGAGATTGTGAAATTCAACCCCAGAGACAAGTAAGGGTATGAAGTCTAACTTCTGAACAACTGCACTCAGAGAGACCAGAGAAGGGATAGAGATGCACTCAGCCTCATCAATCTAACACTTACCATACATGAGGTTCAGATTAATAGAATTATTACATTAGATAACAGAGGAATATTAATCATAATCTGGAAGAAATATTCTGGTTCTTCTGTGAATTGTACCCTCTATCTGATCCTGTCCATACTTTGTCAAAACTCCTCTTAAGTTAAATCCATCCTTGATGTGACTCCAAGTCAGTGAAGTTACATCAGGATTGAATTTTCTCCATTAACTTCTAGTCTTGGCTACATTTGATACAGTAGAGGAAGTATATAGGAATTATTTAGACCATCAATATGTATTTTAATCAGGCTTGGAAAGCAACAGAATGGAGGATAGAGCCCCGTTTTATACCTATTTCAGTAGTCTTTGATTAGTTATAAGAGATGTTTTCCTCTTACTTTTTTTTCTGGTGAAAATCTGATGTTTCCTTTTCTAAAAGATCTGCGTGGGACTTAAAAAATCTAGCCAAGTCTGAAGCCTGTACTGTATGGTAACTTATTGTACTGGTAGGTAAAACTGTATACAGAACTCCAGTTTCTAAAACTATATCATAGAAAGTGATGGATAATATTTTGATGCATAAGTGTAAGAGAGTATAGAGTGAGTTCTCACCCTCAGCCTTGCATTGCCTGACAGTTGAGTGCTGGATTTCTCCATCTTTATTGTTGCATTAATGACAGTTCCCTCCAAAGCACAGGAGAATTCTGAAGAAATGCCAGTAGAGCAGATGTGGGATAATCTGCCTCCCATGTTGTCTCATTCTGATCTCTAATAAAGAATGACTTAAGACCAGAATCATCAAATTTAATATCATAATTATGATAAAACTTTTGGAAGGGATAACTAGATATTCTTGTCTTCCATGTAAAAGTCCTATCCCTTTTTGAATCTTCATAATCTCTTTGCTTCAGTGACTTCCTGCAGCAATAAATTCCAGTCTTTAAAGTTTCATGGAGAATAACGTTCAGTTTCATCACCCACCTAGGAGTGAGTGAAATCTATGGAGGGAAAAAATTAAAGGAATTCATGTAGAATTATTCACTGATATACTTTCCATGATTACACAATCCTAACATTTCAATTTTTTAAGAAGTATCAGAAGACTACAATTTTTTAAATAGGAAGATCTGAAAAAAGAACCAAAGGGTGTTCCGCAAATGCTAAATTTCATGCAAAAATACATATTTGTAAATTCTGTAAATATAAATATAACAGCATGTACAGTACTACAAAATAGTATATATGCTCCACAGGAGTGAATTATGCTTATTTTAAAAAACATTAGTTTGATTTTCCTGATCTGGGCATTTAAATTCTTAACCATAACATTGGCAATAGCAGTGGCATTTCTTCAACAAGGAATATGTCATTTTTCTTCTCTCGTTCGTATGAATAGTTTCCATTGACATATCATCCTAATTAAGGTTATTTAACATAAACTGAAGTAATCCATTCATTGTTTTAACTACAGCCTGATCCTTTATAATTATATTACATCTTATATTTCCATAGCAAACAAATTATATTCACCTGATTTAGGGTACACTGCTAGGATCACATCCTTACACCTAGCTTCAAAGGACTCAAGAGCTTTGAATGTTTCAGGACTGCATACAGTTGTGGGGTAGAGAATCCCCTTGTAAGAAAAAAGCAGATCTTCACGGTCCATCATGTCAGCAGCAGCCATTGCCTTATCCAGCAGATCAATGAATTTCTTCCTATGGTTTGCCATTGTCCTCTCTCTTGAAGTAAAACTTTAGGTAAAAAGAGACAGGCACAGACTACCTTTTAGAAGGCCCTTTAGAGATCAGGTGAAGAACACCTGACTCCTCCCTATTCATCTGTAGAGAGAGATATAGTCCCAGATAATGAGCCTCATCTAGCTCCGGTTGGAGTCATTTACAGTCCTTTCATTGACTGCAGTGGGAGTTGAGCAGGCCGAAAGAGGAAAACAAGGGAATTAAATTGCTTCTTAAATCAAAACTCTTATATAATTTCAAAATATCACGTGTAAAAGATTGCTGTAGAATCAGTACACAGTGCACGTGCCCATAATACATTAATGACATGACAAAAATCACACTTATACCATATTACTGTTTAAATGGTACATGCACAAAAGTAGGTTTCCCATGGTAAACCTGCCCTTTTACCTACGCTTTACAATGGAGTTTTTTCATTACAAAATCCCGTGGTTCTTTGAGTCCTGAATAGTTGAGAATGGAAAGGAGAGTGGTCTCTATGTAGGGCTCATGGCTGCAGAACTCCCCTGTTCTCGTGGGTCACCAAAGCCTCCATCTGGTGGCCTTCAGGCTGCAATGAGTAGCTCTTCCTTTCAGCCAAGCATTTTCTCAGGTTTGGAGTGAGACAAGGAGACTTTTGCTATCTGGTGGTTGGGTGCGGATGGTTGATTTTTCCCTGGATAATGGGTTTTTTTCTTTAATGAATACATAATGATTTATTAATGATTATTATGTTTGTATTAATATTGCACAATTAGTGTGTGTGGCAAGGTGCGAAATACTAGACCCACTGAACTCGACAGCAAAACTCCCATTGATTTCAATGGGGCAAAGATTTCACCTAAAATCTCTGCCCTGAGGAGCATGTATGTTCCCAGCCTTTCTCATACTGTATTCCCATGATCAGTAAATCCCATCCTCCTCATTCACTGAATCCTATTCCCACAATCCCAGTCACTTATTTGAAGACTTTGACTCCCTTCTTAAACTCTACACCTGTCTGCAGAGGAATTTGCCCAATTCTTCAAAGAGAGAACTGAGAACATACTATGGTCAGGGTGGGGTTCTGATGGTGGAACCACAGCCCATTTCATTTCAAACCCTACTCCAATGAAATTATTTGGGGTCTGTGAGGGAAATCTTAAAACATTTCCCTCCTGCAGCTATTTAATTGTTATAGATAGATTTTTATGATCAGGCACAACAGTAATAGTATATCATTCCAGAATGGAGATTAGTACTGGAAAGCCAGCTAGAAAAAGTGCTAAGAGATTGGGAGTGCTGGGAGATTGGGAGAGAGCATGTTACTTTATACAGATTATGTAAAATGTGCAGATTCACGAGTGCTTCTGAATGCATCAAATGCACAAGGGGAGATTGGCAAAGGAATACAATTTTGTTTAAGCTCCTAAGAAGGTGTTTACAAAAAATGGAGAATTAAAAAGATTAGAGCACTTGGTAGTATCCAGTGTAATGAAATCCATCATTCTTCCCAGCATATCACCTCCTAAAAGGACAACAATGCAGTCTCTGAACTGCTCTTTACTGAACATGAGGCTTTGTGGGGTAACTTAATGGGCTTCAGTCATGATGTCTTCAGAACACTGGCAGATGATAATAGCTAGGCTAGTGGTGAGCTGACTACTGCTTCTGATCTCCTTGTTTGGCTCCATTAATAACCAATCATATCCTCAATACCTTCATATTGTGCACACAGCTAGTTTAAGAAAAAAACATGTTCATATTAACATTGTCACAGTGTTGTGTCTCCTACCATCCCAATCCTGCTCTGGTTTTTTCAACCATCTCTTACATCTGGTCTTAAACTAAAGGTACATCTCCACAGAGAGAGCTGTTCATGGGCTAGCCTACTGGAGTTAGCTTGAATCCAGCCAGCACAAGTAACAAAAGCAATGAAGATTGTGTAGGTAGTAAAAGCCCAGCATGGACCCTGGGTAAGTATTCAGCTCATTAGCCTGCTCTGAAGCCCACACTGTGCTGTCTTCACTTCTATCCCATACTAGCTGGATTCAAGCTATCTTGGGTAGGCTAGTCCACCCCCAACTTTTGCTGTGTGGACATACCTTAAAAATGTAAACTCTGTGGGACAGGGATTATCTTTTACTGTGTGTCTGTACAGCTTCTAGTACAACGAAGACCCCCATCTAGGCATTATTGTAATAATAATATTAATAATTAATAATATAGTTATTTACATAATGATAAATGTATATATAATATAAATATGAATTAAATATTATATTAATATAATAAAATAATAACGGGTCTAATTTAGGAAGGACTAACTTCCATGAGCTAAAATCATGAAGATTGAGGAAGCTTTGCCATTGACTTCTTTCGAGCCAGGATTTCATCAGTATGGATGAAAGTCAAGATCCAAGGCATGGTGCAAGTCAAGATTCTGAGACAATCAACAGCAAAAGCAGCAAAAAGATTGGACCCTGGAAAGGGGTATGCTGCAGGGCAGGGGTATTAATTGATAAGTCAGGAGTGTCAAAATCATTTCAGAATTTGTGGCAGTCCTAAAATAGATGAAAAATATCGGCCAATTTCTCTCCTGGTGCAATCTGGTGCAGATTCATTGATGTCCGTTGGGCTGCCTGTGAGAGAGATGATGAACACTGGCACAGCTCTGAGACTATTATATCAACTTTGTAAATGTGAGCTGCATTTTTGTGAGCCAGACACTGGAAGCATGAAGGCTTCAAAGACTATTGTATTGAAAAAAGCCAGATGACATGGGCCCATATACTCTTCATAGACCTTTGCATCAATACATGTTATGTGTATGTATGTGTTCCTGGATTGTTAGGTGGGTTTTCTGAGGAACCTGGAATTACTAGGGGGTAAATCATGCAAACTCCCAATTCTTCTTATGCAGATACCCAGCCTTCGAAGCTTTGCAACCTAGGGAAAGGGTCCCTGACTGGTTTTACTTGTTTCAGGAGGCCTGGGAAAGAAAGGCACCTAAAGTGTATAAGGGGTCAGCCTGAGCTGATTGATGGACTCATTTTGATCCAGCAAGTCAACACAACTTTAAACTAAGAGGGCAAACCCTACTGAAGGGTTTGAAGAACTGGAATCTGCCAGCATTTCCATAAGAGAGATGGGGTATCTCTGCCAAACTTAGACCTCTTATTGTCAGTTAGACCTTTTATTGTTTTATGGTATGTTTTCTCTGTAATGCTTTTATACAGATTGGGTCAAGGGTGCAGTTATTCCAAAACTGTGACACTGCCAATTTACACCTGCAGAGAATTTGGCCCTATGAGTCTAATGGTGTATTAAATAGCACCCTTCAAAATAGACTGGTCTGCAGTCTACAGAGGGAGAATGAATTAATTCGAAAGCCTATTGTCTCATATTTCAGATGACTGTAGATATCCATTGACATGGTCGATGGAAATGACCACAAGGCCCTTCCAAGCATTACATGGATCCTACAAATGTACACAAGATAGTAATGGAATTTTCAAGCAAGGACCTCAGGAAGTCAGGAATGTACCTCAGGTACCATGATGGGAAAGTCAGAAAGTGGCTGGGCAAATTGTGCAACAAATTTTTCATAAATATAATTTGGAATTTTAAGTTAATTTGCTTTGCCTGAAAAGATATAATTTAAATAATATAGAGTAATACAAAGAGTTGACTTAGACTCATAGACTATAAGGTCAGAAGGAACCATTATAATCATCTAGTCTGACCTCCTGCAGAATTCAGGACACACAACTTCACCCATCCATTCCTGTAATAGACCTGTAACCTAAGACTGAGGCCTGGTCTACATTGGTGATGAAAGTCAACGTAATGTCACTTACGTCTATCTCCTAATGCCTGCATCTACACTGGCACGATAGTTCCGTCGACTTAAAGCGTGGCAAAAGTCGACGTAATAAAACCACTTCCGCAAGTGGCATAGCATGTAAATCGAATTTCATGGGCTGATTTTGAGTCAGTGTAGACAAAGCATAACGTAATTCAATGTAAATGGCTTCTGAGAGGTATCCCATAATGTCCCATTGGTACCACTCTGGACATTCGCGCTCTGCTGTTACGTGGCCACGCAAACAGGAAATGGCCTCTCCCCTCATACTCCAGGAAAATTTGAATTTTCATTTCCTGTTCAGACAGCGTGGAGAAAGCTTTGTAGCTGAACTCATCATGACTAGTGCAAAGCCCCAAACCCTCTCTAGCATGGAGTTGACCAGAGGTCTTACATCTCATCGGTCTGTGGGTGAGGAGTCCGTTATGGCTCAGCTCAGAGACAGCAAAAGAAATGTGGACATTTACGGGAAGATTTCGCAAGGCATGTTGGGGAAGGGGCACAAAATGGACATGCAGCAGTGCCACATGAAAATCAAGGAGCTGCGGCAGGCATATCAAAAAGCCAGGGAAGCTAACAGCCATTCTTGCTCCTCGCCCCAAAACATGCTGCTTCTACAAGGAGCTGCATCCAATTTCCGATGGTGACCCCACCATGGTGCCACCACGCAGCATCGATACCTCTGCTGGATCCCAGTCAAGGGATAATGATGAGGACTCCATGGAGGAGGATGAGGAGAGCAGGGTGTTCATTCACTCAGACAGTCAGGACCTATTCCTGACCCCAGAGCAGTCCAGCAACACACAGGACAGCAATAATGATCCCGGGGAAGGCACATCTGGTGAGTTTTATTTTTCTTCTTTGCAGTTATGTCCTTTTAAATGTGGCAGAAGGGGATTTCAGGGGTTTAGCGGACTTTACTGGGGAGTTACTCCCGGAACAGATTATTTATGTGCAGAGGTATGCTCTGAGAATCATCCGTTGTTATCTCAAGGAAACTTTCATGTAGATACTCTGTTACCCTTTGCACAAGGTTTTGGGGAAAGGCAGCCTTGTTTCTTCCGCCACGGTAGGATACTTTACTGCACCATGCTGCAATCAAGTGAGCCGGAATCATGGCGGAACACAGCATAGCACCATAAGGGCCAGGCCAGTACCCCGCTGCATGCAGCAAATCTTCCCTTTCCTCTTGCATAACCCTCAAGAGACTGATATCGCTCATGGTCACCTAGGGAAGACGGCACATGTTTCAAGTATCTGAGTTATACAACCAATACCCTATACTTCTCTAGTCCCCTTTCTATTGTCATACTGAATTAGTTCAATAATATCCAAAAGTATCTGATGATACCATTAACCCACGGTGTCCTCAGATCAAGTGTGCCCACCTCGTCCCAAAACGGTCATCTTAATTAAACCGTGGTGCCCGGTCACCCCTCTCATACAGGACTTTTGAACTGAGCCTTTTAGAGATAATTAATCCTCTCTATAGCAGAGTAAAGTGCCCCTGGCTTACCGTCTCTGTAACGGCAGAGCGAGCCAACCCTTCTGAGATGTCTGGAATGGAATGCAGGTCTGGCTTAGCCTTGTGCACACTAAGGGGAGTGTTTTATACACTGTTGCAGTTGTGTCATTTTCATGGGTCTGCTAACAATGGCAACGTTGTGTATTTCTTTTCATTCTGTAGACACCTTGGCCTTGGGCCCTCCCCTCTAGAATTGCTGCAGAAAGACTATCACAGATCAGAAAGAGGGAAAAAAAATCGTGGGACAACATGTTTGGCGAGCTCATGAACGCCTCCGCGGCCACTGAGACAGAGCTCCAAATGTGGCGGCTGATTTTGTCCCAGAACATGGACATGGACAGGGAGAATCAAAGAGCGATGCAGGAGCATGATCGCAGTACCCAGCAGGAGATGCTGCGAATCATGCACAATCACGCAGATATGCTCAGGTGGCTTGTGGATCTTCAGGAGGAGCAGCGGCCAGACAGAGTCCCGCTGCAGCCCCTCCAGAACGCTCCTTCGCCTATGGCTTTGCTGCCCTCCCCCTCCTCCACCCTCAAGTGGTCTCAGAGGAGAATGGCCTGGCTGCACTATGTGGTGCACTCCACCCCTTGGAGATAAGCAGAAAGCAGAGGTGGCCATGCTGACAACTGTCCTGCAAGCAACCATGCTATCCCTTGAGATTATGAATGAACATTCGCCCTCCACCCCCACCGACTTGAATGTTCATAAATAAAAGTTTGGATCATTTCGCTTTATTAATTCATAGCTTGTTTTGGGAGGGCTTTGGAGAGTACTGTTATCGATGGTAGGGGGATGATAAGCAAAGGCATAAAACCTACAGAAACAGAAATCATTATTGCGTCTCATTGCAGAACGTGGTTTTCAATGCTTCCCACAGGTGAAGCGCTCCGCAATTAGCTCTGAGCATACTGCTGACATCTGGCTGCTCAAAATTGGTGGCCAGTCTTTCTGCCTCCACAGCCAAACCCTGGGGGAACCTTTCCCCCTTTGCTTCACACACATTATGAAGAACACAGCATGCAGATATAACTGATGGGATGTTCTTTTCACTCATGTCCAGCCTAGTAAGGAGACATCTCCATCTGGCCTTTAAATGCCCAAACGCACATTCCACCACCATACTGTATGTGCTTAGCCTGTTATTAAAATGCTCCTTGTCGCTGTCAAGGTGCCCGGTGTATGGCTTCATTAGCCAAGGGAGCAAGGGATAAGCATGATCCCCCAGGATCACTATTGTCATTTCCACATCCCCAACGTTAATTTTCTGGTTTGGGAAGAAAGTGCTTGCCTACATGTTAGAGAACAGCCCCAAGTTCCTAAATATGCGTGTGTCATGCACCTTTCCAGACCACCCCATATAAGATGTCAGTAAAATGATCCCTGTGATCGACAAGGGCCTGCAGTACCATGGAAAAGTACCCCTTGCTTGTTATGTACTCTGTTGCTAGGTGGTCAGACGCTAAGATAGGGATGTGCGTGCCATCAGTGACCCCCCCGTAGTTTGGGAACCCCATCGTGGCAAACCATCCACCATGTCCTGCATGTTTCCCAAAGTCATTATCCTTCGTAGCACAAGTCTATTGATGGCCCTTCACTCTTGAATCACGGCAGCTCCCACTGTAGATTTACCGACTCTGAACCGATTCCCAACCAAGTGGTAATGGTCGGGGGGTTGCCAGCTTCCACAGAGCAATGGCCGCTCGCTTCTCCACTGTCAGAGCTTGTCTCAAGCGAGTATTCATGCGCTTTGGGGAGTGGGATAGCTCTGAGCAAAGTCCAAGGAAAGTGGCCTTTCGCATATGAAGGTTCTGCAGCCACTGCTCATCATGCCACAGCTGCATAACGATGTGGTCCCACCAGTCTGTGCTTGTTTCCCAGGACCAGAACAGGCACTCCATGGACTGCAGATGATGCATTACGGCCTGCAGGAATTGTGAATTGTTATGCTCGATGTCTTGTAGCAGGGCAGCCTCGGTGACATGTTGTCTGTGCTTTGGGTTCTGCCTCTCCTTTGAAAATACTCAAGGATAAGCCATGATGTATTTGTGATGCGTACAATAATAGTGCAGAATTGAGCTGGCTCCATGTCTCTGCACACAGCATAAAAAACGGTTTCCTGTTTGTTTGGGGGAAGAAGGGAGGAGGAAGGAGCGTTGCATCATGGGACGATGAAACTCATCCCAACAGCCCCCATGGCTAGTTACACTGTGGGATAGGAAACCACAGTGCACTGCTTTGAATGTCGACACAAGCATGGCGAGTGTGGACACATGAGCCCAGCACAAAGAGTGTGGTGTGGACACTCTCCAGCGACGTCTGAAAATCGGTGGGTGAAAGTCAATTTTAAGTAAATGGACTTCACTCTGCAGTGTAGCCAGACTCTGGGTTATTGAAGTTCACAAATAATGATTTAAAAACTTCAAGGTACAGAGAATCAACAGGGAAGTGACCCATGCCCCATGGTGCAGAGAAAGTTGAAAAACCCCAAAGGCCTATCCCAATCTGCCCTGAGGGAAAATTCCTTCCCAATCCCAAATATGGTGCTCAGCTAAACCCTGAGCATGTGGGCAAGACTCACCAACCAGACACCCAAGAAAGAATTCTCTGTGGTAACTCAGAACCAAGTCCATCTAACTACCCATCACAGGCCATTGGGCATATTTACCGCTAGTAATCAAAGATCAGTCAATTGCCAAATTAGACTGTCCCATCATACCATCCCCTCCATAAACTTATCAAGCTCAGTCTTGAAGCCAGCTTGGTTTCTTGCCCCCACTGCTCCCCTTGGAAGGTTGTTCCAGAACTTCACTCCTCTGATGCTTAGCCAAAGAGCTCTCATGTTAGGTGTAAATGTAGCCATAGGAATCAGTGGATGGTGACCCTATCGTGAGACAAAAGTTTAATCTTTTTTTTTAACCGTGACCTCTGTCAGGGAACTTTGGTCAGGAAATAAAATTCAGCTTCAACACCTTTTTTACAGTAGACAAATAAAATACTTCAACTAAACAACACCTGGAATTAATCCATGTAGCTATATTATGTAATGATTGTTTAAGCTCTACAGTTAAGCTCTTTCTGCTTTTCTTTCAGTGCTCGCTTTCCTGAGCTGGGAATTAGAGTAAAATTAGATGTAATTCTCCACCTTGGTGTGTATATCTTAGGATTTGCGAATATGTTTCATCTGATTATACCAGGAGTGTGTAGTGCTCACTGTAGCTAAGGATGCCATTGTGTTTCCATTCTAACTCCATATTTTCAATTGCTTGTAATTTTCCAAAACATTCACCTCTCAAGCTGAAATATCCCAGCCCTGAGCTGTGACCAAGGGTAACTTGTTTTGGAAAACATGAGCACAGGTGGCTCTGCTATTTTTTAGTATGAGGAATGTAGAGAAAATACATTTTTTCTCAAAAAAAAAATTCTTCTCTTGTTGTTCAGCATTAATATTGTCGTAGTGTCTAGGCACCATGACCAGCTCTGAGTCCTGTTGTGCTAGGCACTGTACAAACATGTATGACTCAGTTGTGAGCTGAGCTATACACCCACATAGAGAAGTAAGCAGGCCTAAGGAGCCCCCTTATGTCCCTACACAGATCACCTCTATTATCAGAGTTTGTGTAGGAGAGAAAGCAGCTGCCACGGGACTGCTACTGTCTCTCTTGCCCAAGTGGGTGGGTAGCTGTGTGGTGTGGGTGGACCTTGGTTCTGTCCTTCCAACATGCCAGCCTACACACTGGAACTAACATAGAGGGGGAAAGCAAAAGAGCTAATACAGATTACTTCGCCTTCTGGAGCCAGACGGAAGCAGGAACCAGATTGTGACTCTGAGTTATAAACTGGTTTTACAGACACTTTTAGGGCAGTACACTGCCCTCTAACAGGCCAGGTAGTAGAGATATTCACAGCCATAAAGATTTTATTGTCTGAAAGGGATTCTTTACTCCCAGAGCTCTGTTGCTGAATTAGCTGGATGAAAGTGGTAAGAGTGCAGTGGATTTTTACACAATTCTATAGATATTTTAATTTGTGCAATACGGGATACTTCCTTGAAAAAATTGTACCCACTGTTTATTGTATACCAAGAACTAGTGGAATTATTGAAACCTAAGGTGCAAAATGATAAAACTTGCTTTTTAATTGCAGATTACACACGTTAGCAGTTTTGTACCATTTTATTGGATGTGGTCAATTCAATGTCATTGATTAAAGGAAGACAGTAAGCTGCATATTAAACATCCTTGTTGTAAAATTCAAGTTTGATAAAATATCAGTTTCTAAGGATAGTTAGAACATGATTGTTTACAAAGTAAATGAACTTTCCCTTTGTAGCCTATAAGACTAGCATGCTGGCTTGCATGTATATTTATCTTTCCTTAAAGTATTGTTGTTTTATTATAATAGAGTCATACATTCATATTAAAGTATCATAGCTGTAATACAAGGTACTTTATAGGCCACATCCTGAATGAAAGCTAAGGCAGTTAGCATACATACGTTCGGGACCTTTGAACCACATAAGTAATGATGAGTTGAAGGATAAGACATATATGGTTATAACCTTTACTCTAGATAAGTCAGGAGGCATCAAAACAGGGGGGGGGCTGTCTCAGGTTATGCCACGAGTAAACCTCACACATACACCAAAGAACCCACAAAAAGGGCCAGAAATAACAAAGGTGAGATAAAGGAACCATCTGGAACTGTCTGGAAAGGATGTGGCTATGTCATTAATATGCACAAACCTGCCAGCCTATAGAATAAGTGTACCCTAATAATTTGGAGGTAAAGAATCCAAGTTTGGATTTAGAAGAAGGACCCATATTGCTCAGGGCATAAGAAGGGGCAAATCATGTTACTTGGGGGCGATCGTCAGCTACTCCTTCTTGAAGTTTCTTTTAGTTAGCTTATTAAGATGTCTTCATTTATACTTAGTATTATTTGTAGTGTTGGTCTTAGCCTTATAGCTCTTAGCCCTCGATCATTGACTAGCTTTCTACCCCTCTGTTCAAGAGTTGAGGAACCAGACATCTCTCTCAATCAGGTCATCAGGGAAGGGTGTGAGTATATTAATCCAAAACATACCGTAGAAATATATATATCACATGAATCTCTAAAATAAGGTTGTATTATCCATTATATTATTCATTTTCTTTTCATCAGTCATTTGTCATCATTGTATGTTCTCTTAATAAAGCTGATAAAATTATCCAGATTTGGCTATCAGGGTGAGCATTCCTGTTGTGCACCCCAGGGTCCCTATAAAACTCTTCTGGAGCCTGATTCTGGGACAAGAACCTCATTATCTTCTGATCAGATCAGATAGAATGGCGAGCCTATAACCCCATTCAAATGACTAAAACGCTCAAAATCAGGCTACAGACTGGCGAGCCACCAGGAGACTAGAGGAGTGTGTGACAGGAATTATAGGAGTTTCCTAGAATTCACCTAAGGTAAATTAAGGTAAGGTAAAATAAGGTAAATTTACCTAAGGTAAATTGAGTAAGAGAGCAAAAAGAGCTATCTGTGTATGAGTCTGGTAGGCTGCTTTGAAACACCGGAAATTTGATGTCCTTTGAATGTTTCTTGGCAGTGGTCCCAGAAGGTACCAGAAGTGGAAGTAACTGCAGCAGCACCGGGGTCCAGTGACCCACACTTTGAGGTTGCGGGGAAGTTGATTTTTGCCTTGTTTAAGCCTCAAGAAAGGCTGCAGTATTTTCAGTCCCTACAACTCTCCTGGGCTGCGCCCAGATCCATCTATCACTGGCTTACCCTGGCTGTTTGGTAGGTCCAGAATGGGTAAAGATCTCTCGATCAGCTAAGAGCACCTTGGCCATCGAGGGAAGAGAAGGGAACTTGCCCCCACCCTTCTGTTGTTTTGGGGAATTGTCTGAAGTCACTGAAATAAATTGTTGAGACCAGTCAGGGGTGGGGTTTTTTTCCTCCTTTTATTACGTCTTCTTCTGTTATTGAAGGGACGCCTTCAGATTGAGAGTTAGAGATTTTAAAGTTTACAATATATACTATAGTGATTGAAATTAGGCTAGCCTTAAAAAAACAGGAGTTGGAGAGTACATGGAGTTAGCACATGCATCTGACGAAGTGGGTTGCAGCCCACAAAAGCTTATGCCCGCAGAAATTTGTTAGTTTTTAAGGAGCTACAGGACACTTGTTGTTTTTGCTGTATACAGACTAACATGACTACCCCTCTAGAACTTTTTATTAAAGAACACAGAGGAGGTTTAGGATAATTAAGAGACAGTGAAATTATCTCTGAGCATAATAATTCATGGGGTTTTGTGAGTCAGGTTTTTGATCAGGAGGTAGAACAAAAGAAAAGAAAAGGCTAAAGAGGTTAAAGGAATTGCTGTAGAGTGTTTGCTGACAGCTTGTAAAGCACTTGGGTGGAAATTGAACACGAAAATAGAGTTACTTAGAAGAGCCCACCAAACTTTGGAGGAGAAAGAGAAAACTAACCAAAATGAAGAAATCAGTTAAATGAAGCTTCAGAGCACCGATTAGCCATTGATAAAAAAGCACAGGAGCTGGAGAAAATGTTAGAGCAAAGTCAGTATCAGGTGCAGGAAGCAGATGAGAAAATTCATTGCTGGCAGGAAGAAGCAGCTGCCAGTGTAAGATCGCTAGATGACTATAAATCAGAGCATGGTCTGTCTTCAGATCGAATCAGTGAGTTGGAAAGGCTTTGTGAGATATTTGAGAGAGAGAAGATGAATCACCACACAGCATCGCCAGAGAATAGCAGGGCTGCAGAGACTTTGCCTGCGAGCTCCTTGAGAGAGAGAGTAAGCATAGGGGTGCAGACGGTGACACAAATTGTGAGAGAGATAGAGGACGATGGAGCATCGTTTCCTGTCCCCATTGGTATGGTAGAACCAACGGAGACAGATCAACTTGCAGGACCAATTACTAGAAGTAGGGCGAGAGAGTTAGTTCAGTCTGACACGGTACCTTTAGAAGCAGAGTCGGAGGTTAGGTCTCAGGAGTTGCAAGAAGAGCCAGAAGAGGAAGTTAGTGGGAAAGCAGTTGAAAGCAGTCTGCCAACAGAAAACGGAAGTCCTAGAAGAGAACAGCAGGAGGAGGAGTCAGATGTCATATCAGAGGAGGTGACCGGTGATGTACAGGATAAGATGAGCGGAGCAAAATGGGAGGAGATACCTTCTCTTCCATTAGCATCTGCCCTCGTTAGAGAAGAGGATGTGCCTTTGGAGTTTGTGATTGTGCAGGGACTGGAAGATGCAGTTTCACAAGTGACACAAGCAGCTAGTGCCTGTGATATAATAGTCTCTAGATTACACCAGAGAGCAATACAACAGCCCAGGGATGCTATCCCTGCGCCTCCGCCTAATGTTATACTGGCACCACATAGTTGAAGAGATTTATCCCCTTTGGGTGGTCACTCGGTGTCATTTAAACAATCATTACAAGCACTACCTAGATCCCTTGAATTTTCTGGACCAATATCACCCCCTTGGTGTATGCTGGTATCTCCCGGTGTACCTGTAGAGCACCCAACTACACCTCTTCAGAAACTAGAGAATGTCCTGTGCTTGTGTGGGGAAGCCTTAAGTAGGGAATGTAGAAATTTAATGGAAAGCTACCCTGACCCAAACCTAGAATTGTGTTCAAAGGAAAGTTCTGATAGTTCTGATGACGGACGTACTAATCAGGATAGGAGTAGAACCCCATCTCCTGATTTGGGAAGTCGAACCCTGGAAATCATAAATTCAGATTCAGATTGTCCTGTGGCAGTAGTTACAGACATTAAGACCCTTGATTTGGTGGCTAAGCAAGTAGGAATGATGGAGGATATTTCTGTTGCAATACATGCACAACGTCTACAGGAAATGGCAAAAGTGTTTGGATTATCAAGGGAAGACTGGTTAAAATCCTACAGATCATGGTAAATCGAGCATTATGGAGTACCTTACCCCTGAATATTGAGTGGGTGAATAATCTTTTAAGGAAAGAGTAGCCCTATTGGAACATAATCAGCACTCAGGGCAAGCTGGAGTGGCTATCCTGTTGAATTTAAAACAAAGACTTAAAGAGTCTCCACATCAATTTCATTTTCAGTTAAGTACAGCTTGGCACAGTCAGATAGGGCAGCAATATGTAGAATATAGATGTGCCACAATATGTTAGCTTCTTGATCAATAATTCTCTTCCCTATCTGCAGGAAAAGGTAAATATGCATGTCAACGATAACACATCCTTGAAGGATGTATTGGCCTTATTGGCTACGGCACATGCCCAGGGAGGCCTTAAATTAGGTCAGCGTGGGCCCCCTGTTGCAATGCTTCAAGACCCACACACCAATCCTACCTTAAGAATTGAGGGAACTTTGAGGACATCACCTCATGGATTACGTCGAGGTGTTTCTAAATTCCCTGGAAACCAACGTTGGCAAAATAATTCTAACCAACATAATAACCTGGATCTTCGAGTGGGCATGCCCCTTGACAGGGTTATATGTTTGGATCCTGTGTGGGACCCCAGGATCGTGTTCCTTTCTTTTCAGATATGGCTCAGAACCAATCACGCCTGCAAGGATCCAGATCACCACTGCTCCGCTGAAATGAGAATTTGGTTATGTCGATGCTTAAAGTATTGCAGCAGACTCTAGAAGCTCAACTCCAGAATATCTGGGAACTTCGGACATGCCTAACTGATCTGATGTTGGGAGGCCAACGCCCCATAACCTCGGACTGTCCCATGGCCTCCATTGACTCATTTTTTACTCTCCGGTGGACAGCTTCCCCTCCGACAGGGTTGGCTGCCCCCGAGGAGATGGCCGGAGAGCCTGTGGATAACTTGTCTGCAGAATACTCAGCACGACGCCATCAGGCCCCAGATGAAGTCATAGCCCCTTTTAGGCAGGGATGCACGCAGGAGACCCACAGTATCTGCCTTGGTAGGGGTCCGCAACATGAATTTTATTATAGATGCTGGGGCAGGAGTTAGCATTATCCATGTCAAAGACCCTAAATCCTCTCCTCTGTCTTCAAGGCATACAAAAATACTATAAACTTTTACAAGTAACCATGTCATAACCACACTCTCTAAACCCATCGAAGTACAAATAGGTAACCTGCGAAAAATTCATACTTTTCCTCTAACGAAATTGGCAGACCCAAGAAACAGCTTACTAGCATTTGATTTCCTATACAAAGAGGGTTGTGTTATTAACTTGATTAATCAGTTGTTGTATTTTACAGAGCAAGCCCTAATTGACTGCCCATCGGTGATCATGCCTGAATTTGGCATGGTGTCTTCAGTGGAGGAATCAGAACCAGAAGGCTGTAATCTGACCAAACTAGTGGCTAAACAGGCAGACCAACCTGAGTTACAAGCTGTGCTGTGCAAGCATACGGACACATTTGCTACACACAAAAAAGACTGTGGATGTATGGCAGTCACTATTATTGTAGAAGGAGGAGATGTACCAGCCCAGAAACAACATCCTTACCCAGACCAAGCCAAACCATATATAGACAAGACTGTTAAAACTTCACTAACACAGGGAGTACTTCATAGATGTCCTTCCACTGCCAATTCCCCTATTTGTCCTGTTAGGAAACCAGATGGTTCCTGTCGTCTCTCGATTGATTACAGACTTCTTAATCAAGTGACAACTACTTGTGCCCCTACAGTGGCCAAAATGCCAGATCACCTCAAGTCTTTTGATCCAGAAGCAGCATGGTTTGCTGTTCTCGATATCAGTAACAGCTTTTGGATGTTACCATTAGCCAGTATTTCCCAGTACCGATTTGCATTTAGTTTCCAGGGGCCCAATATACCTTGAATCATTTACCCCAGGAAAAGAAAAATTCCCCAGCACTGTTTCTTGCGTAAATGAGGTGGGTACTGTCGCGATATTCTAAACCAACTGTTTTGTTCCAGTATGTAGATGACCTTTCTTTAGCAACTCGTACCAAGATCAAGCACCTGGAAAGACCTGACGAGCTCCTTCAGACTCTAAAGGAAGCAGGCTTGAAGTGTAATCCTGCCAAGGCACAGTTGATGACTGACTACTCATGTCTCTTTCTTAAGTCTGATTCTGACAAAAAGGGGTCCAATCCCAGCACAACAGAAAGTGGACGCAATAAAAAAGTTGCCCCTACTGCAGGATGCAAGGGCTCTCAGTTTCACCATGTATTCTCCCTAACATATCCATGTTCCCTTCACACATCTCCCTGTCCTTGTTCTTGGGCAGATTACTACTGCTCTGTTCTGGGGGAGAGCTGTGGCTAGGCCCAGAGGTAGCACCCTGTTGCGTTTCCCACCTCAGTCCACTCTCCGTTATGGAGTAATTTCATGCAGTACTATGGCCTTAACACCATTCAGTGCTATTTAACGTCCTTCTCTTGCAACAGATGAATGCAGTGCCAAATCTTGATCTTGCCACACTATAAGGGTGGAGCCCTCCCGTGGTTCTATGGCTCAGCGAGGGGTGCGGAGCACTGCACAGACAGAAAGGGGCAGCAGTCCAAGTTCCCTGCCCTCCCCTTGCCAACCCCAGTAACTTTGAAATAAGAGGAAGGGTTTCTCCAGCTAAGTTAAAATCCCTGGGAACCGTGAGGCAGGAAATCAATCTTGGAACTGACTGAGAGTCACAACAGGAGCTGTTAGCAACCAGAATGGGAGACTCTTAAGTCCAAGACATCCTCTGTCAAGTAAAATGAAAGGGAGAGGGGCAACAGAAACTCCCCTCCACCCCTATACCATTCACAATTGCCTCTTTTGGGATGACTGCTCTCATCCCTCCTCTCCATAGGGTCAGCTCTATGGGTACAGTAGTAGGGTACAAGGGTCCTGCAAAGGAGAGAGAGATGGATCAGGATCTAAGGAACGCCTGGGGTGGAGAGGTCATTTACATGAATTCTCCACCCCTTGTCTGAACCTCTGTGGTTTCCAATCATGAAGCAGCTAAGCAAATGCACTGCACCCTGATTGTGCTGACCTGATCAAAACTTGGGAGAGGTAAAAGCCCTTCGTAGCCTGTAAAAAAGCAGCCAATTCAATTCTTAGATATGTCATACAATGCATATTAACATTTGTAATATCATCCCACACTGACCTTAAATTTCTCTGGATCCCCTAATTCTAGACATAAAAATATTGATAATTCATTTGCAATATTAATTCTCTCATTCATTTCCTCCTCTGTATATTTTGCAGCTGTAATTACCAAGTCATTTAGGATTTGATCAAGCCAGTTAGTACCTGCAACAGGAATAAACTGGTTTAAGGGCTACTGAAGTGAAAATTGTCACAAGTGTTGAATGTATTTAGCTGCAAACAGCTGTGTATAGTATCAATTACTGTGCAAGAAAACAACATTAATACTCAAGAATAGTAGCTAACTAAATTGAAATCTTACTTTGCTACAGGAATAATTTCCTGTTGTTTATGACACAAACGATGAGTGACCAGAAGTATCATTTGATTGGGTTTCAACAAACAGGAATAGCTCTGTTTCTGCAGCACATCCTTCTTTGTGACTGACAATTTAGTTATAAATCGCTACCTTAAAAACTATGTTGTCTGGAAGACATCCCATCACAAATACATGCAGGACATATAGCTATAGGCACCACTCTTGTTACTGACTATACTCGTACTTTCCAGTCCAAGGTAAACCATTAGTACTAGCTTGACCAAAAGCAAAATAGACAATAATGGCTTTTCATAAATCAATTTGGGAGAAAAGGACAGAAACACTTGTGATCACAGTTATGTGAAAGTTTGCTCAGTTAATAAGTGAACGAATTGATTTCCAAACTACTAGCCTTTCAAACTGAGAGTCAAGCTGTCTTCTTCTCAGCTTATGCCTCATGACAATGCAAAATATTCATAAATCTTTCTGGTCTGCATTGAATCACATCTACAATGAGACACACATGCACATTTCATAATGCATTTCCTCTAATGCTTAGGGATGCAACCTTACAAAAGGATATCTTTCATGCTTGTAATGTAAATATAAATATTCAAAGGGAGAGGAAAGGAATTAAAGGTAATTAATTTCAAACCTCACTTTTCCTTACCTCATGTATACTACAGTTGATTATATTCAGCAATGCAGAAAGTATATGGCAGAAATTAGCCAGCAAGGTAGAGATGTTCAACAAGAGACTCCACAGAAGCAGTTGCCTGGATATTATCCCAGCAAGGTAGATGTTCGCAGAACCTGAAACCTTTGCGGAGACCTATGTCTTCATGTCACTTGAGCAATTACAGGTACTGAGCTAATAATCTGAGAACAGAAGGTTTGGAACTTTTTCTATGAAGCATAACATGGTTTTCAACTTCTGGTCTGCAGACCCCTGGGGGGCCTCACGGACTATATCTGAGATTTCCGAAGGGGTCCGCACCTTCAGATGAAATTTTTCACGGATCCACAAAAGAAAAAATGTTGAAAACCACTGAACTATAACCATCACAGAGAAACTAACTCCATGCTGGCCCAATGCTTCAGTGTACAAATACCAGTCTCTTAGAAGTGGACCCAATCGCAGGATCCCATGTGCTTTCAAGCCAGCTGGGTCTGGGTACAGCTCAATGAATATTCCCAGCTATGGGACTCCAGCATACATTCCCAGGCTCAAAGCCCTTATTTGACACCCTTCCTTGGGATGTGGGATGCTGCTATCCTCAAAGTTCCTCCTAGACCATGGGGATGCTGGGCGTACTTGTTTAACCCCTTCAGAGTCAATGTGGCAGGAAAGCTTGGAAGGCAGGCTTAGCAGAGGAATTTCTTCACCCTGCATTGCATTTATTTTTAAAACACTTGAAAGTTACAGGTCTTTGAAAATTATGGAAGTCCTGAGATACACCTTCTCCTCATCTGAACTCACTTCTTGTGAGTCTCAGGTTTGTCAGCATTTCAGGCTGGGCAAAGTTCCTTCTGCCCACTTGTTTCTGCAAATCTTCCTTATGCATGGTTGTGGTCAGCACCTGAACAGGGCAGACCCCGTAGCCTTAAACAGGACCTCGATCTCTGTGTCCTCTTCTCACCCTGGGAAGCGCCAGATCCACCAGTCACACTTGCTCAGCCACTTGCCGGCTGCTGTGTAGAAAAACCATTATTCCATAGGGATGGGCCAGTAGCTGAGAGTCCATCTAGATCCATGGTCCCAGACTACAGCCTTGATGCCTCTCAGTGATGGTGTTTCAGCAAGGTGTCAAGCACCTTTCCTGGGCACGGCAGCTGTCTGAAATGCACCATAACAGGCTGCCCATGAGCAAATTTGAACTAATGCAGCTATAGTGCGAATATTTCAACACTGGCACAAAAGAGCCTTCACAATTTCATATAGCCATATCCCAAACTGTCAAACTCAACATCCAGAATTTCTCATTAGGGTCCAGGGGAGAGCACCTAGATACTGAGCAATTTTGAATTCAGGCCTAATTTTAAGTGCCTAAATATGGACTTAAAAACCTAATTTTAGGCTCCTATTTTCAAAACGTATGGATATTTTAAACTGCAGTGTTGTTATACTGCAGTTCTGGTGACCTCGGGTCCACATTGCAACCCTAGCTTCAAGTTAGCAAAGATGGTTTGTTTTTGTCTTTGAATAATAAAAGAAAGCTTGTCTTTGAATAAAATGTAGCGCATTTGTTTAAAAATAAAGGAAGAATTCCATTTCTTAAATAGTATTCATATTTATTACTTCTATTAAATTAGTGCTTGTAGACCCCAATCAAAACCAAGTCCCCATTTTACCAGGTGCTCTATAAACACAGGAAGAGACAGTTGTCTCCTTGCCCTAAAGCATTTACAATTTAAACAGACAAGACAAGCAAAGGATGGATGGTAAAACTGAGGCTCAGCATGAATAAGTGACTTGACAAAATTCGCAAAATAGATCAGTGGTTGAGCTGGCACTAGACACAGGTCTACTGACTCTGACGTTATATCCTATCCAGTAGATTTCAAGCAATAGCTAGTTTTTCATTAACCATGAGTTTCTGGCTGCAGGAATAACTGAGTTCATAGGCCAGAATTTTAATAAATGACTGCTCAGAGCTAAAGGGCACATGTCAGCTTGTTAGTTTTGCTGAACTGAACAAAATACATCAGGTTTGATTATTCACTGCCTTACCCTTTGTGTACTATATCTATAAAAGGGCTATTTTGGTCCAAAACTGGAGTACCATATATTTTACTGCTTCTGATGTTGACTTTCACCTTTGGCTTCTGTTCTGAAAGCAGAGGCACTTGATGTTGGAATTGAACCTCCCAGGTAACACAACCTGAGCACCTATGTTCGGTGTTCCTTTAGAAGTCGCCCATCCAAATTCTTACCTCACCTGTCTCCGTTTAGTTTATGAGAAACAGGTGAGGTCACAACCAGTAGTGAAAGGGCTGTATTTATTTCCTTCTCATAGAATAATATATGGACAAAATCCTGCCAGCTCACCCAGTCCATCTCACTGCCAGTTCAGGATGCTTCCATGCAACATATCTTCTGGTGCATTGTCCTACCAAGTTTTAAGTGTCCCCAGAAGATGAGGTTTCCTGGTATATTACACACCTTTATACTACACACACCTACTACACACATACTACACATACCTTCTCTATCAAGAATTTTTCCTATTCAGTTCAAATTCTCCCTTTTTCAAAGACACTCCTGTACTCTTATACACCCATGGACTAAAAGAAAGAGTTCATCTCCCGCTTTGATATATTCCTCTGTCTTCTGTCAAATAGATGTCAACTGCTATCGTGTCCCTACTTAGCTGCCATTTAGCCCATCTGTACGTACTGGGTGAAATTCTCCATGAGGTTACACCATTGAAAATCTGAAGAAATACCATAGATTTTGGCAAAATAAATCCTGATTTAAACTGATGTAACTGACAACATAATCTGGCCCACTCTATAAATTGGTTTTATAAATCAATCCCTCTACCCTGCTAATAACCTTTAATGATCTTCTCTGAACTGTACCTAGTTCGTCAATATCTTTCTAACAATGAAGATCACAGAACTGAACCCAATATTTCTGGCATAATCAAGTAGAGCCATATAGAAGGGAAATATCACCTCCTTGTTACATGAAGTGATGAATTTCCCTTTGCATCCTAAACTTGTACTGACAATTTCATAGCAGCCATATGGTATTACAAACTGACATACAGTGTGCTGTCCAATTTCACCCCTAAATCCCTTTCAGCATTGCTGCCTCCCATCTACTCCCACTGAATATATATGTTTGAGATTATTTTCCTCAGGGAACAACAGGCATTTATTCAAGTTGATCGCTATTCCACTACACTCTGGCCATTTTTATAATTTCTGTCTGTCTCTCTGTATCATCTCTTGGCACTTGTTGATGTTCTTGGCTCCAATATTCCAGTATTTCAATGGCTGCCTCAACTTGTCATCAGGAAAGCATGCCTGGAATTTTATTCTTCTTAACAAATTTTCTGTTGAATTTTAGTGCTTAGCGAAGATGCTGAATTTATAGCAATGGAGACTGAAGTCTTCTCTTTTTTCATATAATAAGTACAACAGAGCGCATCAGTGTCCTTCCCCTCCCCTGCCCATCAGCATTTCCCTGGCTACTGCATGGAAAGCCTAGGGGACAGGGCATTTTAGTTTCCCTGTTCACTCAGTTATTGCAATTGTTACCATATCTGTTTAATGCATTATATATTAGGCATACTTCAGACACCTTTTTCTGAGAGCCACTATCCCACTAGTGACCTTGCCAATCAGGAAAGGCTACCCCAAAACCTCAAGCCAGGATCTATGTCTGCATGGTACATCCATTATTAATACAGAATGTAAAAGTCTGATACCGGGTGGTTTTCTATAACTATTGGAAAACATTCACTGGTGCTTTTGCTTGTCTGACTCATGCACTGAAGTCAATGTGATGAAGGCAACCAAGGTTTGACTCCAGTGCTGTCCTGCTGTGGGAGAGTAGTCAGAAGCTGTGAAATAGCAAATATGCCAATACTAGACTGTAATTTTTATTGTATTATAGCTACAGCAATAACAAAAGCAATAGTTAAGAATGACACACAAAGAACATGTGTATAGGGCCTGATTCTGCTCTCACTCATGCCAATTTTGTACTGGTGTAATTTCATTGACTTCAGTGGAGCTGCTGACAACTGACACCCATATAAATAAGAGGAGAATCAAACGGATGTATTTTGGGATACTAACAGTCAAATTCTTTGTGGGTATCCACAGGCACAATTCCTCTGACTCCGATTGAGTTTCACTTATTTACACCAGCAAGGAATTTGGTCATAAATCTGTAGGCAAATTTCCCAAATCCACTCTGACCCAGACTAAGACTATTTTCAGAAACATGAGAAACTTTAAGAAAATATTGTTATCCTTTTATTTTCATAACTACTCTGTCTCCTTCCATTTGATCAAGGCTTATTATGTGTCTTCTTATGGAAATATTTACATTGACATGGATTGGGGTTCAATCAGTCTCTATGTTTGGTAGAAATCGTATCTCCACATACCAAATATTATTAAATATTTTAGAAAGACTGTTGGAATTGCTTTAGATGTGGAAAGGGAGTATTGCGTGGGGGGGGATTCTTCCAGGTGATATGTACTGGAGCAATGATGTAGTATTAATCTGGATATGAGTAATTACAATATCATCGACTAAATGGATGCAGTCTAAGCATGCTGAAGGTCTTAACTTTAAAATGAGAATTAGCAGTCACATTAAATAGAGCTGGAATGTGATCATTTACAAACATTCAGAGAATTTTGGATCAATTGATCTATTTTGCTAGTGTATGTAATACAAGTAATCTGATAGAATTGTGGGAAACTGTTGCTTCAGCAATGTTGTTTTAGTCCTCAGGTTTTGCAGTACACCTCATACTTTATCTTTGCTCCCAGCTTGGTTCTTGCTAGGCGTTCTTCGAATGTTTTGTCCATTTCTTGGTTCTGATCTTCATTAAAAAGGGTCTTCCAGTCGTTAACACCGCCTACAGAGAAGCAAAATTTATTTTCTATAATTCATGTAGAAACCCCTTGAAAATGAAGAATTTATCATTTCTAGTTTTTCCTAAAAATCATTCACGCATTTTATCACATTTTACTAACTGCAGTGTTCTTGTTGCTCTGTTTTTTTAAACACTATTTGCTGTTTAGGCCTGATTCAGTGTACTTCAGTGTAATTCTACTGACATATGTGGAATTACACCTTTGTAAAACTGCTATAACAGAGTGGAGAATAAGACCCAAAGTGTTGAATCATTTGAAGATACAAAAGCACTTCAATTTCAGCTAGTCCACTGGGACCTTCATTGACCTACATTCAGTAGAGCACATAAAAAGGAAAATGCACCTTATTTAAGGAAATAAAATAACTAGTAGGACTTTACACAGCACTGTTTTGTGAAGCGGCACTGAGGACATAAAGAGGAATTACTTGTCTGAATTCCCATTAACAGATGACTGTGAAACTGGTATTCACAACAGCAATCTCAGTGTCCTCCCAAGACAATGCACCGGAAGCTGCAATACTGTACAGGCCCATCCAGAACTCTGGGTACATATTCTTATTGCTAGCCCATGTCGGGATTCACGCCACTGCATCTTCACTGCCATTTTTAGCCATGCTAGCTTAAAGGGAGCGTGGGTATGCCTATCCGAGCTGCAATCACATTTCTGACTGCAGTTTCGACATACCCTATGGCAAAGTGGATTAGCTTTCAAACGAAGAGAAAGAAAATACCCACATCGGGTCCCCAGAACCATCCAAGCTCTGCAGCTCACCCTATTTTCCTTCAACTATAGGGGAGGTAACTTATCACTAAATTCCCATTCCCTCTGTCTCTCCTCACTCTAAACTCAAGAGGGTCACCTTTGGCAGGGGCAAAAGGAGTAGCTGGTAAGGAAGGCAAATGTCCAAAGACAGGTGTCCAGAGTTAGCTGAAGGATTTTTCTGACATTCTCCTTGAAAGAGAAATTTCTGGTGAATTATTAATTTATATGCGGCATGAGTGTTCTAATACCATTATCAAATGAAAATAAAATGTACTCGCTGTTAATAAACATTAGAGTTATGTCTGCAAAAAGAAGTAGGAGATGATTTCCAAAGCTGCTGGGAGACAGGTGGTTGCATATTTGGAATTTTTAGGAATTCACCTTTGCGGAAGAGAATATTGCCAACTCCACCATGGGTTTTCTGGGATTTCGCTTTCATAGCCTGGAAGCTGCTCCCTTCTACAACCGCTTGAAGCTGTTCCTCAGTCAGGAGCAACCCAAGGAATTCAGCTATCTTTTTCACTCCCCAAGCCCTGTTCTGTAAAGAGGAAGATAACACATTGGATGTTATTCAGATGAAATGTATTATTTTATTTTCATGGCATTTCCACTTACAATAGCTGGCTCCATATTTTCCTGTAATGTGTTTAGAAGGCTTTGGTGTAATTGAAGTGAAGCAGAGAACTTATGCTGGCCTTCTGTACAGAGGTGAATTGCACCCAGGTGAGGAAAACTGGTAGACTCAATCTCGAAATAGCGGAGGTCACAATATAAATGAATAGCTGTCTATCTATACACATGTAGACAGTTGAATACCTACTCAGATGAGAATATGCATATTCGTTATTTGAGAATTAGGCTTTTAAAAGATTTTGGCTCATACTAGAGCTGATCAGAAAACAGCAAAAATTTTCCTGAAAAAAATTTTTTCTCATTGAAATCTCAACAAAAAAATGTTATTGGAAATCAAATAGCTGAACGTTTTGGCTAGCTCTATTTCAGATGGTATAGCATTGGCACTTTGGCGTTCACTCAAAAGACAAACTGTAGAACTGTTACCCGTACACTTCGTCAGAAACAAATGTTGCCTAGAGCATAAAGTGTTCCTTAAAAAGTGTTAACCTCACCTCTTTCAGTTCTTCATATGTTAGTGTCATAACATTTTCATCATCATCATGCTTGCTCCATTCACAAATATGGTCAAAATAAGAACCCCCAGGCACTGGAAGACACCAAAGAATCATAAAAGTTAATAATTATGAACATGAATAAAGGCTGAAGATGGAGTATATTTCTTAAAACCTAGACTAATTGTTGAAACTTTAGACTACAGTTACCATAGAGCATGTGTGAAAAATTGGGACAGGAGTGGGGGGGTAATAGGTGCCTATGTAAGTAAAAGCTCCGAATATTAGGATTGTCCCTATAAAATCAGGACATCTGGTCACTCTACTTCAGATTGACCCTTCTGCCAGGCAGCATAATCTCATGGCACTCTTGAAGAAGACTGTTAGGACTTGATGTTTACTTAGCTCAGCAAAGACATAAGAGGGTTTAGTCCAGTTCCATGTACCAGAAATTTAGCAGTTTTAGTTAGAAATCTCTGTGTTTCTTTTATTCCCCAAACATCTTGACTTGGAAATGAATTGTCATCCCTTACCTATGAAATAGGGGGAGAGATACAGCTGGGTTGGTTTCCCTCAGTTTCAATATTTTTTTTATTTACTGTGGTATTTTAAAAATGTATTTACTATTTGCATGTTTCCAAACAATAGAATGTCACCTTTTAATAAACTGAACTGTGGAAGGCCAGACTGAAACAAGAGCCAAGTCTGTGGACTTTGCAAATTGGAAGGAAAGGGTTCCCCTGCTGAAGGTGTGGCGGGGTGAACTTTACATATTTCATTTCCCTCCCACTCCCTTACAAGGCAACAAAATATATTCCCAGACACTCTTAGGAAGTATCTATTTCAAAATCCTTACCTACCGGTGAAGGGAGAGAAGAGTTCTAGTTCACCCCATTCATAAAACTACAGCCTTGAGCCCAAAAAGCCAGCATCAGCAGTGTGGGCTTCCTTATAAACTCTAGATAGCTCCCATGAGACTGTTTTCTCCTACTTCTCAGTGATGTTTATAAAAATGATGCATGTTCCCACAATGTCACTTTTTAAAGTACATTGCCTGAATGTATTCTGTCATTTTTGTGTTAAACTAAAACAAAAAAAGTATAATGAATCTAAGTTACAAATTCCATATTTTCAGATTTATTCTACACATTGAATAATTGGCAAAAGTAGATAAAGGAACAGTACTTTTTCCAGTCATGAAAGCTGTGAAGAACTCATCCCAGGTCTCATAAGAGGGATATGTAGACATGCCATTGTTAAAATAGTAAAAAGATGTAGCTACATCTTTGGGATTTCGAACAAGCACCAATATCTAGAATATTAATATAAGTTATATAAATGTATATTTCTGGCACTAGACATAACAAAAATACAGTATCCGAAAAATAATTATATTGAATTATAATATCGGTAATTCCTTGGCCATCGTATATTAGCACAGAAATAACAATTTGATCTTATATGCAAAGGATGCAATTCTTTCATTATCTCTCACTAGACATCAAAGATTAATGGCTAAATTCTCAGAAGTATGTTTGTCCTGTTTTCCCCAAATTAATTATACACTATCTCCATGTGCTTTGTCTGAAACAAGACTCTATAAATGTTCTTAAAATAAACTGGATTAAAAGTTACAGGGGCAAATTCAGGGGTCAGATTGGAAAAAAATAAATGGTTGTACTCAAGCTCCACCCACACTGAAGCAGCACCCACTAGTGACAAGAAAATGAGATGCCACCCACAGGAGATTGTTTAGCAATTCTTCTCTATCACTATAGGATCCCTCTTCCACTGGGTGATCTTCATGGGACTGGATACACCTCACAACTCACAAAGATCTGTGTTCATCATGCATGTGTTATCTATCAGTACACTTTTGTACAGGAGCAAAATGTGGACCTTATACTCTCATCATTAAAAGAGGCTCAACAGCTTTCACACGCATTGTCTTCGTCGAATTCCTGGAATCTCCTGGAGGGACAGAGTCACCAACACAGAGGTGCGCAAGTGGGCCAGCATGCCCAGCATGCAAACACTCGTTAAACAGAGGTGTCTCCACTGGTTTAGGAATGTGTGCCGAATGAATAATGGGTGCATCCCAAAGGATGTCCTCTACAGCTAATTGGCATCTGGGAAAAGATCTAAAGGATGCCCAAAATTGCGTTTCAAGAATGTGTGCAAGTGAGACCGGAAAGAAATGGGCATGGATATGGATAACTGGGAAGATCACACTCAGCACTGCAACCTTTGGAAACATGAGCTCAATAAAGGTTTCCAAAGCTACAAGAGGAAGCAGTCCAGCTTAGCAGAAGAGAAAAGAGCTCGCAGAAGGCAAAGTCCAAAAGTTCGAACATCACCTTTAAATGTGAAAAATGCGGCAGCAATTGTCTCTCTTGAGTGGGTCTCTTCATCATGGGTGCCATAAAACCAACCAATTTTTTACTTCTCTGTACATATCCATGGTCCCTCGGATGCTTACTATTATTACTCTCCAGAATTTGTTGTGATGTGAAGTGAAGTGGCTATGCTGTACCAGAAGACCAGGCCCTAAAAGTGGCCAGAATGAGCACTATGAACTTATTATGCAGACTTTAAAAATGATAATGGAAATCTAAAGGGGCCTGAAAATTCTCCTGAAGGATGTAGGCCTTCAAGATATTTAAATTAACACTCACCTTGGCTTTATTTTTGAAGATCGACTCAGGCAGATTTTGTGGAAGGAGATGAGTGAATATAACTCTTCTAGAAGATAATTTCTCCATCCGCTTTAATACAAATTGAAAGAAAATTGGAAAACAAGCAATTTAATTATTGTAACATAACATTTTCTGCAATCCTATGCCAAAAATACCCCATTTCTATTGTATCAATAGCTCTGGAAAGCTTTGTGGATCTGGTAGCAGTTTTCATATTTTAGGAGTTCTCTGGTTTTCCTGAGACCAGTGTCTCTAATCTATAGGCACCCCTGAGTGTAGTAGATTTGGGAAGAGAGCTGTCCAGTGTCAATAGATAAAGTGAAATATGATTTTACACTTCCCCCTGCATGATGGAACATGTCTAAAAGTAAGGAACAGAATCTAACTGGGGGGAATAAGGGAAAAGGAAGATGAGAGCTAAAGGAGCCTGTTTGAGGTCAAAAAGAGGAGTTAGAAAGATGCAGGAATCCATTGGGACTAAGAGAGAGGGAGTTGGGAACCAGAAGAAGGAAAGAGGTTCTGGTTTGGTTGAAAGGGGGTGAAGAAGATGGGACACAGAGAAGAGAGGAATGCAGAAAAAAAGGGCTACCCCAGAAAGTTCAAGCTAAGCATCCAAACTCTGACTCCTCTTGGCTGTATCTTTGGAATAGTGCCCATCAGAATCTGGTGTCTTGTTCGCAGTCTCAGCAACAAGGCAGAGGATTGAATAGGCATTGGGGATGGAGCTACTCTGTCACCTCTTGATCTAGGTTCTCTATGTCAGCACTAAGGCATTTTGGCAAGACAGTGCAGGGAGCCTCTCACTAGCTCTGCAAGGGCTGTCTCTCTTCTGGATCAATTAACTTTATCTTTCACAAGCATTGAGTTCATTTCAGAAAAAAATTAAGTACATGAAAGAAAATGTTAACAAATAGACAGACTGGAGATGGTGAGCAGCAGAGCAGTGATGGACTGAATCAGCCTAGTATTGATGCAAGAGCTGTTTCATCAAGGATTAAGCACCTTGACAAGAAAAAATCGAATCTTGTTGCTGCTTGCATTTGGAAGGATAAGGATTACTAAACATAAGGAAAAGATCCCCAGTGCTTGGTCTGGGTTAGCTCTAAATGACATACAGAGCTTGCTTATTACAGAAGCTTCTACCACCTTTTGGACTTTGCAAAGTCTGTAATTCTTTTGTGTGTGTGTGTGTGTTTACCTTCTTTAACCTTGTAAATAACTCTCTCAGTTCTTTACTTAGTTAATAAATCTTTAGATAGTTTGTTATAAGTTTGGATACAAGCATCTTTGATATGAGATTTAAGGTGCACCTGACCTGGGGTAAGTGACTGGTACTTTGAGACCAGGAGTAATCTGAATATTGTTTTTTGCATCTGACGAAGTGGGTTGCAGGACACAAACGCTTATACCAGCAGAAATGAAATTTGTTAGTCTTTAAAGTGCTACAGGACTCTCGTTGTTTTTGCTGAATATTGTTGTGATTTTTGGTGTAAGGGGCCATGTTTCACAAAAGCAAGCTAGATAGACTGGAGTACCCATGTGGACTGTGCTGTGACTCCATGTTAAGGCTGTTACAGTGCTTAAGAAGTTCCCACTTGATACCTGGTTGCTGAAATCTAAGCATAGAATTCACAGCCAGCTTGGGGTTTGTGCCCTGTGTCATAATAATCTGCCCTGAGCTGGTACACACGCTCTTGAGACAGACACTCCAGAAAGCTTGACAGCATACAGGGTTTGATCTGGTAGGTGTGCTCAGAGGCTGCCTAGATGTACATAAAACAACTGGGTGGGGGGTGGGAAGAAAACAGGGAGGGGTAGGAACACCTCCCTTTTAATCATTCGTTCAGTGGTGAAGGTACTTGTCGCTGCACCAATTCTGCCATGACCACCCCTCGCCCCCTCTACCCATTCAGTGCTAACCGTCAACCCACTACCTGACCTTATTAGGATATGCCTATGTCATCGGCTGTGCCTTCAGCTCCCACATCATTAATGGGAAACGAAACTTAACTGACCATGGGAAACGAAACTTAACATCAACCAGGAAATGAAACCTATCCCCCGGCCAATCTGGTGCTGGCACGAAGCCCATAAAAGGAGTCTTGGCCAAGCCCCTGGTTGAGAGCCTTCCCGAACTACCAGCCTGATCACCTGGTTCGGACTCTCCCGCTCCCACGTCCCCCCGAGCACGAATCGTTTGTTAGCCGGCTGAGTTGGAGTTGTTGCATTTACTATACTGTGTGTCTTCCTCGTCTGGATGGTAAGGAGTTAATTATCAGCCCATGTTCTGCAGCTAGCTGCCTGTTTAACATTCCTTCGTATCAGTCTGTGACTCGCAGTTAACTGTCTGTTTAACAGTCCATCGTATTAGCTTGTGTATTGTAGTTAATTGTTTGTTTAAATGTGTATAAATAGTTAAAATTCTATATTATTTCTGTTGTCTTATAATAAAATCCAGTTAATTACTAACCGACTCATTATTAACTCTCAGGGATCATTAACCTGTCGGAACAGTACTTACCCTCACTCACCCCCCTACGGTTCAACTCCCCGCTGTGCCTGATGGGGTGAATGGATTTGAACAGGGATCTCCCACCATTCATGTGGGTGCTCTAATCACTGGACTGTAGAGTAACTCTCTATCACTCACCTCATTAATATTTAATTAGTCAATTATTTCATTAAGGTGGAACAACTTCAGTAGGAGAGACTTGAAGGAGGCCCACATCAGAATATCTCACAGTCCAGTTGTCAAGGCACTCACCTGAGAAGGGGGAGATCTCTGTTCTTCAGATTCTTTTCTCCTCATCAGGTAGAGGGTGGACTTGAACCAATGGTCTCTCCCATCCTGTCTGTGTGACTTGGCTAAAGAGTATAAGAGAGGTGGTTCTCCCCACCACTGCCTGTTTTGAATAGATCTAGGCAGCCTCTGAGCACGCCTACTGGATCAGACTCAGCACACCAGTTAGGTGGAGGAACACCTATCTTCCCCAGTTTGTGGATTGCACTGGAGCTTAGTGGGGAGATAGGCATCTGGATGCCTAGAGGGAGGCAGCCGGGCACATGCCCAGAGGGAGAAACATAGGTGCCTAGGGAACTTTTACTGCAAAAACTTATGTGATGTGAATTTAGGCACCTAGTGGGTTAGGTAGCAGCCAAGCAGGGGTTTTTTGGGTTGCTGTGGAGCCTAAAAATGGGATGGAGGCACCTAAGAATCTTTGTGGATCTGGACCCAAGCACCTGCATTTCCATTCTATTCCATGGTCTTTGTATTTGACTTTGCATGGAACTCCTCCTTATACCATTTGGACTAATATATTATTGAGTTTTTGTAAGTGTCTCATGTAATTGTTATTAATTTGCACCCTCTTCAACTCTTTATGGCTCCCCATTTAGCCGCATGTCCCTCTGAATTGGGTGGCACATACAGGATTTATTCTAGCCATAGTATTCACCATAGTTGTCCAGAGGCCTTCCTCTGCAATAGGGTATTTCACACACCACACTGTCAACAATTATATGTGAAACAGTAAGTCTTAGCAATGTCAGTAAGCATTCAGGACCAGATATTCAAAGATATTTAGCTGCCTAACTCCCAATGAAATCAATGGGAGTTAGGGGCCAAAATACCTTTAAAGATCTAATCCTCAATTCTCACCTGATATTTCTCAGGATCTCCAACTTCAAGGTAGGGAAATTCTTCTAGTTCTTTATCATTCAGGCTATTTGTTTCATCTTCATTATTTTCTGCAGCTGTTGTTACCAAGTTATTTAAGATCTGACCAACCCAATTGGTACCTTAAAAAATACACAGAATTGGATGAAAAATATTTGGAAAAATTTCTCATAGCTGAATGCATATATAGCAAATGGAAAGATTTGTATCCAGTGTATTAATTAATGAAGAACAAATATCAATGAAGTTCAATTAGCTAAATAAATGAAAATCATTTGTAATAAAGGAAGACTTCCTGTGATAAATATGGATGCTCAGTGGGAATGGTGATCTGTACCCCAAAATATGGCCTACATAGAGGATTTCTGAGGCATGGTTTATGGTAGAAAATAAGGTCAGGCAGGGGAGTGAAAAATCCATACCCTCCATCCCCATGTAGACAGCGCTATGTCAACTAAAGAATTCTTCTGTTGACCAAGCTACTGCCTCTCAGGGATGTGGATTACCTATGCCAATGGGAGAATCCCCTCCCATTGGGGTATGTAATGTCTACACTGTATCATTTTGAGTATAGGAAAGCTTTCAGATGGTATGTTGGAATGGCCAATGGGAACAGACAGTGTTAGTACACGATCACACCGTCACAAGTCCGGTGATCGCAAAACATTAAGGCTGAATGGCTGTAACTACATAACAATGGTCATACTCGGTCAGACCAGTGGTCCATCTAGCCCAGTATCCTGTCTTCCAATAGTGGCCAGAGCCAGGTGCTTCAGACAGGTAATCATCGAGTGATCCATCCCCTGTCGTCCACTCCAAGCTTCCGGCAAAGGGACAATAGAGACAATAATGACACTCAGAGCATGGGGTTACATCTCTGACCATCCTGGCTAATAGCCATTTATGAACCTATTCTCCATGAAATTTTCTAGTTCTTTTCTGAATCCTGTTATAGTTTTGACCTTCACAACATCCCTGTCAATGAGTTCCATAAGTTGATTGTGCATTGTGTGAAGTACTTCCTTACTTTTGTTTTAAACCTGCTGTCTATTAATTTAACATGTTATGTGAAGGTATAAATAACATTTCCTTATTCACTTTCTTCATAGCAGTCAAGAGTTTATAGACCTCGATCATAGTCCCTTATTCATCTGTTTTCCAAACTGAAAGGTCCCAGTCTTTTTAATCTCTACTCATACAAAGAAGCTGTTCCATACCCCTAATGGTTTTTGATGCCCTTCTCTGTACCTTTTCCAATTCTAATATATCTTTTTTGAGAGAGGGTGAACAGATCTGCCCGCAGTATTCACAATGTTGGCATACCTTAGATTTATATAGAGGTATTATGATATTTTCTGTCTTATTATCCATGCCTTTCCTAATGGTTCATAATGTTCTGTTAGCTTTTTTGACTGATGCTGCACATTGAGCAGATGTTTTCAGAGAACTATTCACAATAACTCCAAGATCTCTTTTTTGAGTGGTAACAGCTAATTTAGACCCCATCATTTTCTATGTATAGGTGGGATTATGTTTTCCAATGTTCATTGATTTGCATTTATCAACAATGAATTTCATCTGCCATTTTGTTGCCCTTTCACCCAGTTTTGTGAGATCCCTTTGTAACTCTCTACAGTATCACAAAACTGGAAACTGCCAAATTACAGAGCGATGGGCATTCTCGTAAGATGGCCAGGAAGGGAAAAATCAGTCTGAGGGTTTGTCTAGACTTCAAGCGCTGCAGTGCTTAAGTGTAGACATGACCTACACCGACAGAAGGGATTCTTCCAATGGCACAGGTAATCTATATCCCCAAGAGGCTGTAGCTAGGTAGATGGAAGAATTTTTCTATCATCCCAGCATTGTCTACACGGGAACATAGGTCAGTTTAACTATACTGCTCAAGGGTGTGGATTTTTCCTAATGCACACAAGAGCCCTGTAACAGAGACAATTGAACAATATGTTAAATGGGCTGAGACACACTCCTGGGGGAGGGATGGAGTAGGGGGAGAAGGGATTTGAGAAAATCTATCTTCCCTGATGGCAGAAATCAATGTGAGGGACCACACTGTCTGGGTCTGACAGAAAAAGTGGGACCAGATTTGATAGCAAGAGCTCCAGGGCTTCCCAAAAGAGCATAATTCAGGTCTGTTCTTTTCCTATAAGAGAAAAGAAGTCTATCTAACTTAGCTTCTAGTGACATGAAAAATAACATGAGGCTAAATACGCATATAAACTGTTGTTTTGAAATAATTTTTTCTAATGCTTATTCCATTGCAAATAAACATGTTGATTTTAAGAAGGCAGTCAATCACTGAATCACTGGTCACAGGTTCCTGAAGGGAAGAAATGCAGATGTCCAGTTGGACCTGCATGGTAATAAGTGGTTGGCATAGATGTGGTGTTAAACCCCAATCCCCATCTAAGGGCAGGGAGATTGTGAAATTCAACCCCAGAGAAAGTAAGGGCATGAAGTCTAACACCTGAACAGCTGCACTCAGAGAGACCAGAGAAGGGATAGAGATGCACTCAGCCTCATCACTCCAACACTTACCATACATGAGGTTCAGATTAATAGAATTATTACATTAGATAACAGAGGAATATTAATCATAATCTAGAAGAAATATTCTGGTTCTGCTGTGAATTGTACCCTCTATCTGATCCTGTCCCTACTTTGTCAAAATTCCTCTTAAATCAAATCCATCCCTGATGTGACTCCAAGTCAGTGAAGTTACATCAGGATTGAATTTTCTCCATTAACTTCTAGTCTTGGTTACATTTGATACAGTAGAGGAAGTATATAGGAATTATTCAGACCATCAATATGTATTTAAATCAGGCTTGGAAAGCAACAGACTGGAGAATAAAGCCTCTTTTTATACCTATTTCAGTAGTCTTCGATTAGTTATAAGAGAAGTTTTACTCTTACTTTTTTTTCTGGTGAAAATCTGATGTTTCCTTTTCTAAAAGACCTGAGTGGGACTTAAAAAATCTAGCCAAGTCTGAAGACTATACTGTACGATAACTTATTGTACTGGTAGGTAAAGTTGTACACAGAACTCCAGTTTCTAAAACTATATCATAGAAAGTGATGGATCATAGTTTGACGCATAAGTGTAAGAGAGCATAGAGTGAGTTCTCACCCTCAGCCTTGCATTGCCTGATAGTTGAGTGCTGGATTTCTCCATCTTTATTGTTGCATTAATGACAGTTCCCCCCAAGCACAGGAGAATTTTGAAGAAATGCCAGTAGAGCAGATGTAGGTTAATCTGCCTCTCATGTTGTCTCATTCTGATCTCTAATAAAGAATGGCTTAAGACCAGGATCATCAAATTTAATATCATAATTATGATAAAACTTTTGGAAGGGATAACTAGAAATTCTTGTCTTCCATGTAAAAGTCCTATCCCTTTTTGAATCTTCATAATCTCTTTGCTTCAGTGACTTCCTGCGGCAATAAATTCCAGTCTTTAAAGTTTCATAGAGAATAACGTTCAGTTTCATCACCCACCTAGGAGTGAGTGAAATCTATGGAGGGAAAAAATTAAAAGAATTCATGTAAAATTATTCACTGATTCACTTTCCATGATTACACAATCCTAACATATCAATTTTTAAAGAAGTATCAGAAGACTGCAATTTTTTAAATAGGAAGATATGGAAAAAAAACTAAAGGATGTTGTGCATGAGGAAATCAAATGCTAAATGTTAGGCAAAATTACATATTTGTAAATTGTGTAAATATAAATATAACAGAATGTACATTACTACAACATAGTATACGTGCTCCACAGGAGTGAATTATGCTTATTTTAAAAAACATTACTTTGATTTTCCTGATCTGGGCATTTAAATCCTTAACCATAACATTGACAATAGCAATGGCATTTCTTTGGCAAGGAATAAGTTATTTTTCTTCTCTCATTCATATGAATAGTTTACATTGTCATATCATCCTAATTAAGGTTATTTAACATAAACTGAAGTAATCTTTTCATTGTTTTAACAGCCTGATTCTTTAAAATTATATTACACCTTGTATTTCCATAGCAAACAAATTATATTCACCTGATTTAGGGTACCCTGCTAGGATCACATCCTCACTCCTAGCTTCAAAGGACTCAAGAGCCTTGAATGTTTCAGGACTGCACATAGTTGTGGGGAAGAGAATCCCCTTGTAAGAAAAAAGCAGATCTTCACGGTCCATCATGTCAGCAGCAGCCATTGCCTTATCTAGCAGATCAATGAATTTCTTCCTATGGTTTGCCATTCTCCTCTCTCTTGCAGTAAAGCTCTAGACAAACAGAGACAGGCACAGACTACTTTTAGAAGGCCCTTTAGAGATCAGGTGAACACCACCTGACTTCTCCCTATTAATCTGTACAGAGATATATAGTCCCAGATAATGAACCTGATCTAGCTCTGGTTGGAGTCATTTACAGTCCTTTCATTGACTGCAGTGGGAGTTGAGCAGGTCGAAAGAGGAAAACAAGGGAATTAAATTGCTTCTTAAATCAAAACTCTTATATAATTTCAAAATATCACGTGTAAAAGATTGCTGTAGAATCAGTACACAGTGCACGTGCACATAATACATTAATGACATGCCAAAAATCACACTGATGCCATATTACTGTTTAAATGGTACATGCACAAAAGTAGGTTTCCCATGGTAAACCTGCCCTTTTACATATGCATTACAATTCATTACAAAATCACATGGTTCTTTGAGTCCTGAGGTTTGAATTGTTGAGAATGGAAAGGAGAGTGGTCTCTGTGTAGGGCTCATGGCTGCAGAACTCTCCTGCTTTGGTGGGTCACCAAAGCCTCCATCTGGTGGCCTTCAGGCTACAATGAGTAGCTCATCCTTTCAGCCGAGCATTTTCTCAGGTTTGGATTGAGACTATGAGGTTTTTTCTATCTGGTGGTTGGGTGCGGATGGTTGATTTTTCCTTGGATTATGGGTTTTTTTTTCTTTAATGAGTACATAATGATTTATTAATTATTATTATGTTTGTATTAATAGAGCACAATTAGTGTATGTGTGTGGCAAGGTGCAAAATCCCAGACCCACTGGACTCAACAGCAAAACTCCCATTGACTTCAATGGGGCCAAGATTTCACCCAACATCTCTGCACTAAGAAGCATCTATGGTCCCAGCCTTTCTCATACTGGTTTTACCTATTTCAGGAGGCCTGGGAAAGAAAGGCACCTAAACTGTATAAGATATCAGCCTGAGCTGATTGATAGACTCATTTTGATCCAACAAGTCGACACAAACTTTTAACCAAAGGGGCAAACCCTGCTGAAGTGTTTGAAGAACTGGAATCTGCCAGCATTTCCATAAGAGATATGGGGGATCTCTGGTAAGCTTAGACCTTTTATTGTCAGTTAAACCTGTTATTGTTTTATGGTGTTTTCTCTGTAATGCTTTTGTCTTAAAATAAACGTACTTTGCCTTATGAAGGTTGTCTGTCAAGTGTCCCTGGAGAAACAAAGTGATATTGCAGGTCTTGAGCCTGGTCAGCTCTACTAGGATAATCACAATAAATTCCAGGGGGAACGCAGCCTAAATACCCAGTCGAGAGGGAGATGGACCTGGCTCCCTGCCCAGAGAGAGATGAGGGCTGGAGGTCTGAGACTTAAGGGGGAATGTTTTGGGCACAGAGTGGGTGAAAGGTGGAGTTATTCCAAAACTGTGACACTGCCTGTGACTCTGGCTGGATTGGGGGCGCCATTTATTATATTTTTTAACCTCAATACATCAGAATCATAATAATTCATGTGAAATATGCCATGTCAGGTACCGTTAGAAAGGCTATAATGTGCTAAATAAGATGATAATGTTTATGTTCATGTGTTATGTGTGTAATGGAAGTTATGGATATGTTTTTATCTGTTTTTCATATTGTACTGTGTTTCTGGGTGACACCCCAGACAGGATGGCTGCAGCACTGCCTGCTTAATGGCCCATTAAGGAAATTCACAGGTACAATGGGCCCAGGGGTAGAAGCCAGAGATATACCTGATGAGTCACCAGTCACTCATGTAATCCTGGACTCCATCTTAGTCCTGTAAATTTCCACAAGCAGCATGGCAAAGGCCAAAGGACATAAAAGGCAGCTACACCACATCCATTTTGTCTTCAGTCTTCAGCTTACCTCTGGATCAGCTCATCTACAACTGAACTGAAGCTGTGAAACAAAGGACTGAAACCCATCCAGGTACTGGATGTACACCAGAGGGACTATACAAGCCTGCAAACTGCACAATTCTATTAGAAACCTGATATATATGGACTTTCAAATAAAATTTATGTGTCTGATTTCTTTAATTATTTAACACTTCTCCTATAGTTGGATTGGATGAATGGACTATAAAATGGATAGAGAACTGGCTAGAGCATAGGGCTCAACGAGTAGTGATCAATGGCTCCATGTCTAGCTGGCAACCGGTCACAAGCGGAGTGCCCCAGGGGTCGGTCCTGGGGCCAGTTTTGTTCAAAATCTTCATTAATGATCTGGAAGATGGGGTAGATTGCACCCTCAGCAAGTTTGCGGATGACACTAAGCTGGGGGGAGTGATAGATACCCTGGAAGGTAGGGATAGGATACAGAAGGACCTAAACAAACTGGAGGATTGGGCCAAAAGAAATCTAATGAGGTTCAACAAAGAAAAGTGCAGAGTCCTCCACTTAGGAAGGAAGAATCCCATGCACAGCTATAGACTGGGGACCGACGAGCTAGGCAGCAGCTCTGCAGAAAAGGACCTGGCGGTAACGGTGGATAAAAAGCTGGATATGAGTCAGCAGTGTGCCCTGGTTGTCAAGAAGGCTAATAGCATATTGGACTGCATTGGGAGGGGCATTGCCAGCAGGTCACGGGAAGTGATTATTCCCCTCTATTCGGCATTGGTGAGGCCGCATTTAGAATATTGTGTCCAGTTTTGGGCCCCCCAATACAAAAAGGATGTAGACAAATTGGAGAGAGTCCAGCGAAGGACAACAAAAATGATTAGGGGGCTGGAGCACAGGACTTATGAGGAGAGGCTAAGGACACTGGGCTTGTTTAGTCTGCAAAAGATAAGAATGAGGGGGGATTTGATAGCAGCCTTTAACTACCTGAAAGGGGGTTCCAGGGAGGATGGGGCTAGGCTGTTCTCGGTGGTGGCAGATGACAGAACAAGGAGCAACGGTCTGAAGTTGCAGTTGGGGAGGTCTAGGTTGGACATTAGGAAAAGGTTTTTCACTAGGAGGGTGGTGAAGCACTGGAATGGGTTACCTAGGGAGGTGGTGGATTCTCCATCTTTAGAGGTTTTTAAGCTGAGGCTTGACAAAGCCCTGGCTGTGATGATGTAGCTGAGGTTAGTCCTGCTTTGAGCAGGGGGTTGGACTAGATGACCTCCTGAGGTCCCTTCCAACTCTAATATTCTATGATTCTATGATTCTATAGTTTGTTTCTTTCTTTTTATAATAAACCTTTAGTTTTAGTTACTAAAGGATTGGCTGGCAGCGTGGCATTTTGGGTAAGATCCAAACTTATATTGATCTGGTACTGTGGCTGACCCTTTGGGGTCAGGAGAAACCTTTTTGGTAAAGAGCATAGAGTTTTAAATAACTGGTATCTTTACTAGACCTAGTGGCTGATTGGGAGCCAGAGACTGGAAAGTAGTAAAGGGGGCTGTGTATATTTTTATTTTAGCTTCTTGATAACCAGTGTGGGGAATCAGAAGCACTGTTTGTGGCTGGTTGGGAAGTCTGACTTCAATGTCACCTACCAGTGTTGGGAGAATCTGCTCTCCTTTTGCTGCCTGCCCTGACATTGGCATTTTCAAGTGGCTACCCTAAGCACAGACGGGTCACACTGCCAATTTACACTAGCAGAGAATTTGGCCCTGTAAGTCTAGTGGTGTGTTAAATAGCACCCTTCAAAATAGGCTGATCTGCAGTCTACAAATGAATTAATTCAAAAGCCTATTGTCTCATATTTCAGATGACTGTAGATATCCATTGATATTTTCGATGGAAATGACCACAAGGCCCTTCCAAGCATTACATGGATCTACAAAGGTCCACAAGATAGTAATGGAATTTTCAAGCCAGGACCTCAGGAAGTCAGGAATGTACCTCAGGTACCTTGATGGAAAAGCCAGAAAGAGGTCTGGGCAAATCGTGCAACAAATTTTCCATAAATATAATTTGGAATTTTATGTTACTTTGCTTTACCTGCAAAGATGTCATTCAAATAATATAGAATAATACAAAAAGTTGACTTAGACTCATAGATTATAAGGTCAGAAGGAACCATTATGATCATCTAGTCTGACCTGCACAATGCAGGATACAGAACTTCACCCATCCACTGCTGTAATAGACCCCAACCTAAGACTGAGTTATTAAAGTTTCCAAATAATGATTTAAAGACTTCAAGGCACAGAGAATCCACAAGCAAATGACCTGTGCCCCATGTTGCAGAAAACCCCCCCAGGACCTATGTCAATCTGTCCTGAGGGAAAATTCCTTCCCAAACCCAAATATGGCGATCAGCTAAACCCTGAGCATGTGGGCAAGACTCACCAGCCAGACACCCAGAAAGAATTATCTGTGGTTACTCAGAACCAACCCCATCTAACTTCCCATCACAGGCCATTAGGCATATTTACCGCTAGTAATCAAGATCAGTCAATTGCCAAATTAGGCTGTCCCATCATACCGTCCCCTCCATAAACTTATCAAGCTCAGTCTTGAAGCCGGCTTGGTTTCTTGCCCCCACTGCTCTCCTTGGAAGGTTGTTCCAGAACTTCACTCCTCTGATGCTTAGCCAAAGAGCTCTCATATTAGGTGTAAATGTAGCCATAGGAATCAGTGGATAGTGACCCTATCATGAGACAAAAGTTTAATCTTTTTATTAACCGTGACCTCTGTTAAGGGACTTTGGTCAGGAAATAAAATTCAGCTTCAACACCTTTTTTACAATAGGCAAATAAAATATTTGAACTAAACAACACCTGGAATTCATCCATGTAGCCATATTATGTAATGATTGTTTAAGGTCTACAGTTAACCTCTTTTGGCTTTTACTTCAGTGCTCTCTTTTCTGCGCTGGGAATTAGAGTAAAATTAGATGTAATTCTCCATGTTAGTGTGTATATTTTAGGAGTTGCAGATATGTTTTTATCTGATTATATATCAAATGAATTTATAAAATAAGACTATATTATCCATTTGATTATTCATTTTCTTTTCATCAGTCATTTGTCTATCACTTTATGTTATCTTAATAAAGCTGATAAAATTATCCAGATTTGGCTATCAGTGTGAGCATTCCTGTCATGCACCCCGGGGTCCCTATAAAACTCTTCTAGAGTCTGATTCCGGGACAAGAACCTCATTATCTTCTGATCAAATCAGATAGATTGACGAGGCTATAACCCGATTCAAATTACTAAAATACCCAAAATTAGGCTACAGACTGGCGAGCCGCCAGGAGACTCTTGGAGTGTGTGACAGGAATTCTGGGTGTTTCCAGGTATTTGAGAGACTCACTTGTGGTAAATTGAGCTAGAGAGCAAAAATAGCTATCCGTGTGTGCATCTGGTAGGCTGCTTTGAAAAACCAAAATCTTGATGTCCTTTGTCTGTTTCTTGCCAGTAGGCCCAGAAATGTTTTTTCTGGTCCACTATAGCATTTGTTTATGAGTAGTAATTCATCTTGCAAGAAAATTTGTACTGTTTAAAGTGATACGCGCAGTTAAGGGGCTTTGGAGTGTAGGAAGAGTATTGATATTAAGGTACCAGAAGAGGAAGTAATTGCATTAGCACCATGGCCCTGTGACCCACACTTTGAGGTGGTGGGGCAGTTGATTTTTGCCTTTTTTAAGCCAACAGAAAGGCCACAATATTTTCAGTCCCTACAACTCTCCCGAGCTGCACCCAGATCCATCTATCACCGGCTTACCCTGGCTGCTTTGAAGGTCCAATTGGGTAAAGACCTCTTGATCAGCTAAGAGCACATTAGTCATTGAGGGAAGAGAAGGGAACTTGCCCCCACCCTTCTGTTGTTTTAGGAACTTGTCTGAAGTAACTGAAATAAATTGTTGAGACCGGTCAGGGGTGTTATTTTTTTCCTTTTATTCCAACAGGACAATGAGATGATTTAATACAAGCAGTGCATGAAACTGGCCATTTTGGCATAGGAAAAGCTTTGAGCCTCTTAAAAACAGTAATATGGTGGCCTGAGATGAAAGAGATGTGGAATGCTGGGTAAACAATTTCCTAGCCTGTGCAGTGAACAACCCATATTTCTAAAAAGAAAGGCCCACTAGGCCACCAAAGGCTTGAAGGACCTTGGAGTCGCCTCCAGATGGATTATATTAAGTTACTCACCAGTAAAACAGGCCATCGTTACTGTTTATGATTATTGATCCATTTACCAAATGGGTTGAGGCCTTTCCCACTGAAAACAACGCTGCTCGTTCCACAGCTAAGATACTGGTAGAACATGTCTTCTCCAGATGGGGGCTCCCAAAGGAGATTGATAGTGATAATGGTCCTCACTTTATTGGTGAGATTTTGAAATACACCTGTGAAGCTTTAGGCATAAAACAAAGATGGCATACACCATAGCATCCTCAAAGTTCAGGAGCAGTAGAACGCACTAATCGAACTTTGAAATTGACTTTGAAAAAAACAATCAATGCTCAAGGCAAAGATTGGGATACAAAATTGCCCTTGATACTCATGGCTCTGAGAGTAACAGAAACAACTCATGGGTATTCCGCCTTTGAAGTTATGACAGGACATAAGATGAGATCCTTGGAAAACTGGTGGACAAATGGTCCTCCAGATGAGCTCCAACCCAAATTGTTAGCTGATCAGTATGTGTCGCAGTTGCTACAAAATACTACGCACATACATCAGCAAGTGGCCAATGCACTTGGTACAAATATTAGGAAAATGGATCAGTAATTTGGTCCCATATTAAAACCTCAAGAATGGCAAATTGGAGATTGGGTGGTGTACAGAATTACAAAGAAGTTTGCACATGCTTTGAGCCCACAATGGATGGGATCTGTGTTTATAGTGCATAAAGCCAGCCCCACTGTATTTCAGGTAGAGATTAAAAATAAAAAGAAGAAAACATTATACTGGTTTCATTCTTAACAGCTCAGGCATGGAAAGGCAATACCTAAATTATGGACGAAGCCGACGAAGCCTCTGGCCCGTGATGCATCCTTTAAAGTGCCTATTACTGGTATTTTTTAATCACGTTGTTGATTATGCCATAGATAATCACCCTGAATTCAGAGAATCTGTTATTATAATATATCAAGCCTTTTGCCGCAGCCCATTTTGATTTATTTATTTGCAAAGTGACTGCTGCATATCCGAATGGCAAATTGAGTGCGATGACGGTCAACTCATGTGGTTCTCAGCAGAACCAATAGAGTTTATAGGTGAGGGGAACTACAGAATACCGCAGTACAATTCCTCTATTATGCCATATGATTTAGTAGGCCGCTGGATACCAGGAGATATGGAAATTAAATATATGTTGTAAAAATAATTGATACTAATTGGGGTCTATAGATCCCGCTTTTGTTTTGTGTTTTGTTTGTAGATAGATATTGCACAGATCCATGAGTGTACACAGAAGCACAAGATCAAGGTATGCAATATGAAGGAGAGTTATATGGTGTTCTTGCTATTGTTTTACTGTGTGTGTTTGCTGTGCTATGTTGGTGTGAATGGGAAAGATGGTGCAATCTTAGACAGATGTGGGATGGTATCCCTGCCCACTACCGGGTGGCTGGGGGAAGATGCTTTGGAGCTTAGGATAATGACTTTTTATAATTTTGAGGGGCAACTCACAATTAATGTCACCAAAATGAGTACCACCTGAGAAGAAGCTGGCCCAGATAATTTGAATTATTTATACAAATTGAATTGGACTAGAGAGGAAGAGAGCAACACACTACTATGGTGTCAAAATCGGTCTGAAGTAATTTACAACAAAGCTGATTTTAGCTATTACTACATGGGGATATTCCACGTAATAAAGGGAAAGACACCTGTTACTGAACTGAAGGTATACTATCCACAATGGGTCCTGCCTGATGAAATAAAGAAATTGATTTGGGATGATGCCAGCACCCAAGAAAGGGCCTTACATCATTGGTGGAAAATGTTAAATTTCACAGTAGATGCCCAGACTCAAGTGATTACAGTGTATGTAATGATAATATCTGCTGCTCGCATCAGAGACATGCACAGAGTAGTCCCTCTAGGCCTCAATGTATAAACTGGAGTGTTATGTCCTATTGAACACCTGACATGGAGATTGAAAGAAGGAAAAGAAACTCAATTGGTTAGTTTACAAAGCTGCACACGAGAAGCCACACTGGGATCAGAATTGGGATATATTTGTGAAGAACCACTGACGCAATTTACATACCCTTGTAAAAAAGATGAATTGTCAGTATGCTTTGTTATCCAATAATAGCATTAATTCTACCATTGTGAACATTGGACAAGGTTGTGTTTGTGTATGCACACAATGTACCCAAGTTGTGATTAATGGAATTTATAAAAAAAATGTTAATCCTGCCCAAAACAAATGTTATTGCAATGTTGCTGTATTGGAATTGTGTGATGTAGTTTATGAAGTATCAAAATATATTTCAGTTATTAATAGTAGATATTAATGTTGTAAAATATGTTCACTTTGTGATATTGGGACTCAATACTAATTTGGTACAACGCATGCTAACACATTCAAACATAATAACCCTGCTTGTACACATTTAGAAACAATTGAAGACTGTAAATTTCATAGTCAAACATGATGGAACTAAAGTAATCGAAGTCCTAGATGCTGCAAAAACTGCCACAAAGCACAGTTGGTAGGAAACCCTACTGGGGTGGTCCCCCACTGCCACTGGGATTTTAAATATAGCATTGCATCCCATTGTGCTTGTGTTTGTGTTGCAAATAGTTTCTATAATGGCTGCAGTGGGACTCTTTTGGTGGACTAGAACATCCCTAAAGTAACTAAAGAGCCTAAAAGACCCCTGCATACGAGTGAGGTGGCGCTCTGTGATATACCCTGCCGACGAGAAGATGCTAATCGTTCTGACCCCGGTTGGGGTGCCTTGAACCATAGTCAGAGGTGTGTGTCAAGGAGTCGTCGTGGTGGCCTATTAAGTTACGACAGTCACCAAGGAGGGGAATGTTGGAGGCCCAGTACAATTTGAGTTGCTTGACCACTGTCCTACAGGCTTAGCATAGCATCAGTTGCTTGCTTGGCTATTCTGACCTCTGTAGCATGACATCTTCCAGTTGGAAGAAATGAACAAGACTACTGAATAACCTTGTAGATATCTCAGTGTCTGCTTACCACGGCACATAACAAGACAAAATGCACAACATGTATTCCTTGCAGCTGCACATAAATAACGGTAATGGGAACAACAAGTTTTTCTTGAACCTCTGGGGATAGACTGTTTCATTGCCAAAGGGCATACTTTTACACTGCCCCTCCTATCACCAAATGTTGTTTTAACAACCCCAATTATCATAATAAAAATAAAATATAGTTAAAAGTAAAAACCCAATATAGCATATATAATAATAAATAAAAAAGCAATTAAATAAAAACTGTTTATAAAAAAATATAAAAAGTCATTATTTAAACAAAGGGGGGTGCTCCATCAACACCTGGCTCTGCGGGAGGTGCTGCCGGTCAGACCAGAGGATCCACTAACTCCCTGGCAGGGCCCCTAAAGAAAGCCATTCCTGTATACAGCATTCTAAGTAACTGCTTAGCTCTCCAGTCTTAGTAAATATAATATATTGTAGTTAATTTTAGGTTTTGTATTTAACTAGTATATTTATTAAAAACCTTGCACATTAAACCTTATTGATCTGCAAATCGAGCGTACCGTGTCTCTCTGGTATCCACACTGATCACAAAGTGTCCAATAGCAACAATTGGCGTCCCTTGGAGTTGATCAACTGTGAGTGAGATGATCTTTGAGGCGTACGGTGCAAGGGCTTCTCTCACTGCTTGTCAGCAAAGTAGCAATCTGTCTGGCACGGTCTTCTGCGAAGCAGTATTTGTAGTTGGCTTCAGGAGGAAGGCATGATGTCCTCTACAGGAATGTGTTGTGAGTCAAGTGGTCCTCCTTTTGCTAAAACCAGTCTCGGATATGGAAGCTGTTGTGGATAACCGAGGTAAAACCTATGGTCTGGAGGAGCATTTAAGTGTAAAACAGCATATGCAGACTTGATGCACCAGTGGAAACAATTCACAGAGACAAAGCCTGATCATAAGAAAAAACATTTGGCTGCTTTACATGGGCTCGTTTTAGTATCTAAAACCCTTACTGGAGAGTTAGGGAAGTTAGCCAAAGAAAACAAAGAGCTGCATGAACAATTAATAGTGTGCCAAGATAAAGTACAAAACTGAAAATAGAGTATGAATCTTCAGGGTCCCCCTGTCTTATTCAGGCTAATTTGCTCTCTAACTCTCAGCACAATATAGAAGGGTACAAAGAGGAAGCTAGACAGTGGAAGGAAACAGCTCATATCTGAGAAGCAAAATGTAAAGATGCACAAGAAAAGAAAAAAAGGGAAACTGAGGGCCAGTCCCATGCAATTTGTCAGCAGCAGTTGTCTGAGTGTACAAATCAATTGACTGCTGCTCAGGGAATTATTGCTGCCATGCAGGCAGTGGAGATTGTGATGGTGCAGAGAATGTTGGTATGCAGGACTTTGATCTATCAGCTCTCTGTTATGCAGAGGCTGTGTGAAATAAGAACCAGTCAAATCAGAACATAGAATGTCCTTCCCCCTATGCTTCTCTCAGGCAAATAGTAAAACAGCTGGCTAAAAATATTTATATCACGGGCAACTGCGCCCATAGCTCCTGTATTTATAAAAAACAAAAACAAAAAAAACCTATTAAAAAAAAACAACCCACCATCCACACTACCACCAAAATAAATAAAATACTAAAACCTGAGGAAATGCAAGCACTAAAAAAAAATTAAGGGAACATCACCCCGACAATGTAGTTGCCTGGTTTGCACAGCTTACTACAGTGCCTCAGTTAAACTATAGTGATTATGCTTTGCTCTTAAAGGAATGTCTCCCATTAGAACACCTTCTTGAGACTTCCCGTGAATATACAGAGGGGAAAAAAAGCACAAAAGAGTACCCTTATAAAAAATGTCTTTAAGGTAGTAAATCCTGGCAAGCACATCGAGGTAAATTTTTATTTGGAGCGGCAAGCCCTAGGGAACACCCTGATGCTTACTTACAACATAAAAAGATCCAAGCTATGGGGCGTAAGGAAGAATGTCAAGACCTTATGGACACAGAATTCCAACTCGTTTCATAAAAGGGCTATGTCCACAAGTAAAAGTTGCTTTGGGTACTCTAAATTTAATAGCTATGACGTGGGAGGTACTGTTACAAAATGTTTGGCGAGCTCATTTACTAGTGAGCCAAGCTTTTCCTCATAAGCACGATGGGAAAGCTGTTGCACAGACGGGAGGAAAAGTGGGTGCTCAAATCACCTTTCAAAAGCAAAAAAGCAAAAAAAATAATTTAGTCCCTGAGGAAGTTAATTCAGGGCACAGTCGAGGGCGAGGCCTTGGGAAGATTGATCCCCTGCACTGAGTACTGTGGAAATGAGCTCTCCAATATGCCCCTAAAGCTCTAATTAATAGCAAATCAAATAAGCAGCTGACTGACCTAATTTGTCAAAAAGAAAGGGAGCCTCACACTCCGGAGAAATGTGTTAATGAGGGTCAATGACCAACCTCGAGGGGAAGCCCTTGGAGGCATAGGGGGGCCAGGCATCCCCAAATCCCCCGATTTATGTGGCAGCTTTAATATCTAATAAATAAAAACGACCCACTATCTGGATGGATTTTGAACAGGGGGCATTCAAACAGCATATGCTGCAAATACTGGTGCAACTATTTCATTAATTAATGACTGCTTAGTTTCTGCAACAGTCAAGTTTTAAAAAGTCACCAGCAGAGGTTAAAAAGGTTTAAAAGTGCCAGTGTAGATATGCCCCTCTTTCGTCCCCTTACTTACACCTTTGTAAAAAAAACATAGGAATTTTTAGTTTAGCACATACTAAAAAAGCAGCTACTTTTGGCATGAATTATATGCTTAAGATTCAGGCTGTTGTTAATTTAGCTAATTGGGTGTTGTAAATTAAATTAAAAATTCCTAGAGTGTTGCAGCTGCGCACAGAAAAAAGTCCAATACTTAAGTTAAGTATTAGAACAAACAAAAAATTACCCCTAATCAGCAAAAAGTAAAATTAATTTGTAAACTGCCAGCACCTACTGGTGTCTCTGCATTGCGCTCCTTTTTCGGTATCACAGGATGGCTCCACGTGGAAAATTTTGCCTTAAAGGCAAAGCCACTGTACCAACTACTGAGGAAGGGAGTACCCTAAAATTGGGGCCCAGAACAAAATTAAGCCCTATTAAAACTAAAGCAAGTGGTAATCTCCACCCCTGCACCAGCATACCCAAATAATACTAAACCATTTGTGTTGCACTTAGATCATTCCCCAAAGGGAACAGGAGCTATTTTAAGCCAAGAAGGGCCTTCTGCTGAAAAGCCAGTGGCATTTGCCTCTCAAGTACTAAGAAGGCTAGAAATCACCTTTACCCTTATTAAAAAAAAAATGCTGGCATTGGTATGGGCCTTGCGGCACCGGCAGTACCTTACGGGTTCTGCCCCAATTATTTTGCGAACAGCCCACACCCCTCTTAAGTACATAGTGTTGGGGTAAGGGCCTCTATGCAGAACACACCAAGGACTGCAAGCACAGAGAGTACCTAGATAAGCAGTGAACGAGATATTTTTTGTACTGTTCCTGCATCTTATCACATACTCCTCACTGTGCCCCTGCCCTCCATCACGTATACGTGTTCATACCCCTCAAAACGTATCTTCCTTACTGGTTGAGACCACTTCCCCCTCACCCTCCTTTCCCCACCATATATGGAGTTGTTTTCCCCAAGATACAGAGAACTGTTTTTGGTAATTAGTTTAAACAGGTTTAGTCTATCTTGATGAGTGAAATGTATTTAAGAAACTGCTGTAATAATTGTACTTTGAAGCTGCTTGTTGAGCTCTTCCCAACGTGTTGCTAAATAAATTGCTTAATATTATCAGTGTGGCTGGATTCTCTGAAGAATTCCTTTTGCTTAACATTAGGATCCAAAAAAAATTAAAATAAGCATATTTACTTTTTTTACTTACTGCCCGTGACGCCAGTGGCGCATAGGGCAGCAAAATTTTTGTGCTGTTTCCGTAACCCCAAGTGTTTTCTAGGACAGGGTGGTTAGCCCTGTACCAAACCCCCAACCTGGAGGACCAGGGACCACACTTCGTCTGGTCTCTACCCTTCGACCTGTCTGGCATGGGAGACCCTACCAGGAGCACGAAGCTCCAACCAGCATAGCTCTAGGGGTCATCAAGACACACAAGCCCTCCAACCACGACAAGGTGGTGGTCCATTGGTGGAAAAATAAGCATATATCCATCCCTAAATTAACTAAATAAACCATAGCTTTAATAAATAAAAATGTAAATGTCCAACCACCTATAGCGTCCAACCAGGCCCCATATGCCCTAATAATTAAGAGCGCTAAGCATAACTGCCCTCTCCCTCCAAACAAACCAGCCCTTCCCAATCCTTTTCAGCCTATAAATGGCTAAAAAGCCATAAAAATTCTACCTAAAAAGCCAAAGGTTTGGTTTCTACATAAATCCTCTTGCATGATACAACAATATCCCAAAATAAGGTATGCAGCAATTCGCTACCCAGATGAAATCCTTATAGCAAGAAACTGCACACCACACTCTGCACAGGCAGCTGAACTTGTTGCTGTGCATGGGTGCTAAGACTAATATCCCTGTAGTTATAGCCTCAAACTCTGACTGGGCTATATGAGCATGTTTAAATTAAATGCCCATAATAAAAAAAAAAGGAATAGCTTATATGGTAAACTCATCTGTCATGCTAAAAAAAAAAAAATTAAGGCAGTATAAAAAGCCAAACTGCAACAGCAAGCTCCAATCAAGCTGCTAAAAATACCCACCCATACAAAATTAAAAATAATAACAAAATAAAACAATAAAGCAGACAAAGCAGCCAAGGAGAGGGCATAGACAAGTTCAAAATGTCAAACGCGAATCACTCCAATAGCTGTTGCTCAAAAAATCCAAAAAAAAATCTGTACCCATTATAAATGTAACGGTCTTACAAAAAAGTAATACTAGCATACAACAGCTGCTGCAACAAGGGGAGGTAAACAAATAAAAACTTAAACAGTATTCAAGTTATTTGCTTATGGCCAAACAAGGGGATCAAAAAATACCAGTATAAATTGTTCCAACAAAACAACAAAATAATTTAATACAAGCAGTGCATAAAAATAGCATTTAATATAAAAAAAACTTTAAGCTGCTTAAAAACAGTAAAATAGCCCAAAATATAAAACACTAAATAAACAATTGCCTAGCCTATGCATAAACAACCCAAATATTTCTTTAAAAAAAAAAAAAAAAAAAAAAAAAAAAAAAAAAAAAGCCCACTAAGCCACCAAAAGCTTAAAAAACCCTAAAATCGCCTCCAAAAATGATATTAAGTTACCCACCAGTAAAGCAGGCCATCGTTCCTATTTAGTAATTATTAATCCGTTTACCAAATAAGTCAAAGCCTTTCCCACTCAAAATAACACTGCTCATACCACAACTAAAATACTAATAAATCACATTTTCTCCAAATAAAAGCTCCCCAAAAAAATTAATAGTAATAATAGTCCTCACTTTATTAATAACATTTTAAAATACACCTATAGAGCCTTAAGCATAAAACAAAAATAGCATATACCATACCATCCTCAAAGTTCGGGAGCAGTAAAATACAATAATCAAATTTTTAAATTAGCTTTAAAAAAAATAATCAATGCTCAAAACAAAAATTAAAATGCCAAATTGCCCTTAATGCTCATGGCTCTAAAAGTAACAAAAGCAGCCCATGAGTATTCCACCTTTAAAGTTATAACAAAACATAAAATAAAATCCTTGAAGCACTAGTAAACAAATAGTCCTCCAAATAAGCTCCAACCTAAATTGTTAGCCGATCAGTATGTGTCACAGTTGCTACAAAATATTATGCGCATACATCAGCAAGTAGCCAATACACTTAATACAAATATTAAAAATATAAATCAGCAATTTGGTCCCATATTAAGACCCCAAAAATAACAAATTACAAATCAAATGCTATACAAAATTACAAAAAAGGTTGCACGTTCTTTGTGCCCACAATAAATAAAACCTATATTCATAGTAAATAAAACCAGCCTTACTGTATATCAAATAAAAATTAAAAATTAAAAAATATATATTATATTAATTTCATTCTTCACAGCACAAAATATAAAAAAACAATACCTAAATTATGGGCAAAAACAACAAAGCCTGTGGCCCATAATGCATCCTTTAAAGTGCCTATTATTAATATTTTTAAATCATGTTATTAATTATGACATAAATAACCACCCTAAATTAAAAAAATCCGTTATTATAATATATCAAGCCTTTTGCTGCAGCCCATTTCAATTTATTGACTTTCAAAGTAACCGCTGCATATCCAAATAGCAAATTAACTACAATAACGGCCAACTCATATAATTCTCAACAAAACCAATTAAATTTATAAATAAAAAAAATTATAAAATACCACAGAACAATTCTTCTATTATTTCATATAATTTAGTAAGCCACTAAATAACAACAAATATAAAAATTAAATATATATGATAAATAATTAATACTAATTAAAGTCTATAAATCCCATTTTTATTTTGTTTTTTATTTATAAATAAATATCACACAGATCCACGACAGCACACAAAAACACAAAATCAAAATATACAATATAAAAAAATATATATAGTGTTCTTGCTCTTATTTTACTGTGTATGTTTGCTGTGCTATATTAGTGTGAACAAACAAAATAGTGCAATTTTAAACAAATGTTGTAAAATAATAGCCCTGCCCACTATTGTGTGGCTGGGGGAAGATGCTTTAGAGCTTAAATACTGATTTTTTTGTAATTTTAAGGGGCAACTCACAATTAATGTCACCAAAATAAGTACCCCCGAAAAAAGCTGGCCCAAATAATTTAATTTATTTACACAAAATAAATTAGACCAAAGAGGAACAGAGCAACACACTTTTATGGTGTCAAAATCAGTCTGAAATAATTAACAACAAAGTCAATTGTAGCTATTACTACCTGGGGATATTCCACCTAAGAAAGGGAAAGACACCTGTTACTGAACTGAAGGTATACTATCCACAATGGGTTTTAGTGAATCCCTCTGCAAGTGTAGTGATGTACATAAACACCTATCTGAGTGTAGCTGTACATTGAGGACTTGGTGTTAAAAGAAAATTCTAAGAACCAAGTGCTAGAGACCCCAAACGTACACCTTGTGAAAGTACATATAGGCATACAAAATATTAACATATCCCACCTACATCCACACTGCGCACCGTTTGTAACATCCATGGTATGAGAATGGCTGCAGTGGATGGACACCTGGGTAACACACAACACTAACAGACATGCACATCCCAAGTGAGACGGTGGAGGAGATATTTTGGGAGGTATAGGAGCATTAGCAGGAGTGCTGAATGCAATTAATGAAGAAGTTTTGACAAACAAGTTAAGCGTCCTAGGCGGAAGCCTTGGAGCCCTATCAGATCCTATAGTACATACACATTCAGTCTTGGGATATGGAGAAAAGTTACTTGGAGATATATTAATACCCTGGGAAATGAACAACGAAAAAGCACGCCTGAGCCTATTAAACCTCCCAAAAATTATGATAAATGCTATCTTCAAAGCTTTAGGTTGCATACAAGCACAGCTTTGGGCTCAAGGAATAGGCCAAGTTATCATCCAGTAAGGACTTAGTGAAGTCCTACTTAATAAAATTTAAAAAAATGATTTAAAATAATGCCACCATCCAAAAAAGGGCCTTAAGTCATTGGCGAAAAATGTTAAATTTCACAGTAAATGCCCCAGGCTCAAGTGATTACAGAGTATGTAATGACAATATCCGTTGCTTGCATCATAGACATACATATAGTAGTTCCCCTAGGCCTCAATGTAAAAAATAGTGTCATGGCCTATTAAACACCTGACATAAACATTTTTTTTTTAAATTAAAACTCAGTTAGTTAGTTTACAAAGCTACACACGGGAAGCCATGTTAAAATCAGGATTAAAATATATTTATGAAGAACCACTGACACCAATTTACATACCCTTGTAAAAAAAATAAATTAAATGTATAAAAATGTCAATATCCTTTGTTATCCAATAATAGCATTAATTCTACCATTGTGTACATTGGACAAGATTTTGTTTGTGTACACACGCAATGTACCCAAGTTGTAATTAATGAAATTTATTTTAAAAATGTTAATCCTGCCCATAACAAATGTTATTGCAATGTTGCTATATTGAAATTGTGTAATGTAGTTTATGAAGTATCAAAATTATATTTCAGTTATTAGTAGTGAATATTAATGTTGTAGAATATGTTCAACCTGTAATATTGGAAGTCAATACTAATTTGGTACAATGCATGCTAACACATTCAAACATAATAATCCTGCTTACACACATTCAAAAAAATTAAAGACTGTAAATTTAGTAGTCAAACATAATAAAACTAAAGTAATCGAAGTCCTAGATGCCGCAAAAGCTGCCACAAAGCACAGTTGGTGGGAAACCCTACTGGGATGGTCCCCCACTGCCACTGGGATTTTAAATATAGCATTGCATCTCATTGTGCTTGCGTGTGTGTTGCAAATAGTTTGTATAACGGCTGCAGTGGGACTCTTTTGGTGGACTAAAAGTTCCTTAAAGCAACTCAAGAGACTAACAGACGCCCGTATAAGAGTAAGGCGACGCTCTGCGATATACCCTGCCAACGAGAAGATGCTAATCATTTGGACCCTGGCTGGGGTGCCTTAAACCATAGTTGGAGGTATATATCAAGAAGTCGTCGTGGTAGCCTATTAAGTTATGGTGGCCACCAAGGAGGGGAATGTTGGAGGCCCAGTACAATTTGAGTTGCTTGACCACTGTCCTACAGGCTTAGCATAGCATCAGTTGCTTGCTTGGCTATTCTGACCTCTGTAGCATGACATCTTCCAGTTGGCAGAAATGAACAAGACTACTGAATAACCTTGTAGATATCTCAGTGTCTGCTTACCACGGCAGATAACAAGACAAAATGCACAACATGTATTCCTTGCAGCTGCACATAAATAACGGTAATGGGAACAACAAGTTATTCTTGAACCTCTGGGGATAGACTGTTTCATTGCCAAGAGACATACTTTTACACTGCCCCTCCTATCACCAAATGTTGTTTTAACAACCCCAATTATCATAATAAAAATAAAATATAGTTAAAAGTAAAAACCCAATATAAATAATTAGCATATATAATAATAAATATAAAAATAATTAAATAAAAACTGTTTATAAAAAATATAAAAAGTCACTATTTAAACAAAGGGGTGCACTCCATCAACACCTGGCTCCACGGGAGGTGCTGCCGGTCAGACCAAAGGATCCACTAACTCCCTGGCGGGGGCCTTAAAGAAAGCCGTTCCTGTATACAGCATTCTAAGTAACTGCTTAGCTCTATAGTCTTAGTAAATATAATAAATTGTAGTTAATTTTAGGCTTTGTATTTAACTAGTATATTTATTAAAAACCTTGCACATTAAACGTTATTAATCTGCAAATCGGGCGTACCATGTCTCACTAGTATCCACACTGATCACAAAGTCTCCAATAGCAAAACTTACCAGGATCTGATTTTCTATACAAAGAGGGATGTGTTATTGACTTGATTAATCAGTTGTTGTATTTTACAGAGCAGGCAATTGACTGCCCACTGGTGATCATGCCTGAATTTGGCATGGTGTCTTCAGTGGAGGAATCAGAACCAGAAGGCTATAATCTGAACAAACTAATGGCTAAACATGCAGACCAACCTGAGTTACAAGCTTTGCTCCACAAGCATGCAGACGCATTTGCTACACACAAACACGATTGTGGATGTATGGCAGTCATTGTTGTAGAAGGAGGAGATATACTGGCCCAGAAACAACATTCTTACCCAGACCAAGCCAAACCATATATAGACAAGACTGTTAAGTCTTTACTAACACAGGGAGTACTTCATAGATGTCCTTCCACTGCCAATTCCCCTATTTGTCCTGTTAGAAAACCAGATGATTCCTGACATCTCACGATTGATTACAGACATCTTAATCAAGTGACACCTACTTGTGCCCCTACAGTGGCCAAGATGCCAGACCACCTCAAGTCCTTTGATCCAGAAGCAGCATGGTTTACTGTTCTCGATATCAGTAACAGCTTTTGGATGTTACCATTACCCCTTTTTTCCCAGTACCGATTTGCATTTATTTTCCAGGGGGTCCAATATACCTGGAATCATTTACCCCAGGAATAGAAAAATTCCCCGGCATTGTTTCATGCGCAAATGAGGTGGGTACTGTCACGATTTTCTAAACCAACTGCTTTGTTCCAGTATGTAGATGACATTTCTTTAGCAACTTGTACCAAGAAGGAGCACCTGGAAAGGCTTGACAAGCTCCTTCAGATTCTAAAGGAAGCAGGCTTGAAGTGTAATCCTGCCAAGGTACAGTTAATGACTACTCTTGTCTCTTTCCTAGGTCTCATTTTGACAAAATGGGGTCGAACCCCAGCACAACAGAAAGTGGACGAAATAAAAAAAGTTGCCCCTACTGCAGGAAGCAACAGCTTTAAGATCCTTTTGGGGTTTAATTGGGTACCACAGAGACTTCATTCCCCATTTTGCTTCCATTGCAGGTCCTTTGTACCAATTGTTAAAGAAGAATGTTCAGTGGGAATGGACTGAGCAACACACGGAAGCAGTATCTCAGTTGAAACAGTCCATTGTCAAGGCTCCTGTGTTGATCACTCCATATACAGACATACCCTATCATCTGGAGGTGGTAGTGAGTGTTAATGCGTTAGCGGCTGTGGCTTCACAAGACAGGCATGGGAAAATCAAACCCGAGGTTTATGCCGCACGTTTAATGTCATCAATTGAGCTTAAATATGACAATTGTGAGAAGTACTTGTTGGCCACTAGCTGGGTCATTCAACATTTTTCTTTTCTGCGTGGCCTCAGCCTCATAATATTACAGTCATTGCACACACCCTTCAGTTTTTGTTGTCCAATAGGGGTAAAGGACGGGCAAGTCTCAAATGCTCACTTAGCCCACCAGGTATTGCTGTTGCAAGGGAAAGATATTGCAGTGAAACCTGTTAGGACACCGTCTCTGTTACCAACTGCCCTGCTGTATGAAGGGGAACCATATATGTGTCCAGATACTGTTCAACCCCATCAAAGGAGGGAGGCAAGAAAGCTTTTCCTATCCTTAATACAGGAAGCAGGTTCCTTCAAGGGGTACCAGTTTTTTTTAGACGGCTCTCTACTATCATGAAGGTAAACCTTATACTGGGTTTGGAATCTATGCAGTTTCACTGGAAGAAGAAGGAGAACCTTGGAAGAAAGCATATTCATGCACCCCACATTGCTCAATATGCTGAATTAGCAGCAGTAGCTTGTGTATTGGAGCTTGTGTATTGGAGTACTGCGTGCAGTTCTCAGTCACCACTACAAATCAAAACATCTGTCTGTTTTCAGACTCAGCATGGGTATACAATTCTCTTACAGAGTTTCTACCATGTTGGGAAACTAATGGGTTCATATCTTCGGACAAGTCACCTATTAAGTATGCCTCGCTGTTAAAATACATCCAATGGTTAGCAGCAAAACTCACTACTCTGGAAAAGCCAGTTAGAGTGAAAAAGATGCATGACATAGCCCACTGCAAATTAGAACCCTATACAACGGAAAATGGGAAGGCTGACAAATTGGCCAGAGAAGGAGAAGGAGCCCGATCAGGGGAATCCTGGAGTGAGAAAGACCAAGAGTATCCCAGTACTTTCTCTGGTCCAGTGTGCTCAATTGCCACAACTAAGGTTGTAAAGACTAACATACCTTACTTAAGAGAGATGCAGAAATCAGATAAGGACATTGTGAGAGTAACCCAAGAGCTTTCCAGAACAGAAGGAGAGTGGTCACTCACAGATCCCTTATATAGAAGATACGGACAGTATTTGCAGATATGGATGGAGTTCTGATGTTTTCAGCAGGTCCTTTCCCTGTGTGGGTAGTTCTAATGCACCTACGGAGGAAAATGATTTATATGGTTCATGACACTCCAACAGGAGGACATCAGTGAGTGGACAAAACTGTCCAACGTCTTACATCTGTGTGTTGGTGGCTGCTTCTGAGGATGGAAGTGCAACAATACTGTGACAACTGTTTGGCATGTGCTCAAGCCAATCCTACTCCATCCAAAAGAAATGCACCATTAAAATCTCAGGTATATGAAGGCCCATGGATGGCTTTTCAGATTGACTTCATAGATCCTCTGCCAAGGGCTCAGAGAGGCAACCAGTATCTGTTAGTGGTTGTCGATCTTTTTTCAAAGTGGGTAGAGGCATTTCCTTTAAAAGCCAATACTGCAAAAACCACAGCCAGGGTACTAGTAGAACAAGTCTTCTCTTGATGGGGGATCCCTGCAAAGGTGGAATCAGATCAGGGATCACACTTTACCGGACAGTTCTTTAAGAACTGCCTTAAATTGATGGGAGTCCCACAGAGACTACACACCCCATATAGACCCCAGACATCTGGGATGGTGGAACGAACCAATCAGACTATAAAGATAATGTTGAGGAAACTAGTTGATGCCAATGGGTGTAACTGGAACACCCTCATGCCTTTAATTCTAATGGCATTGAGAGCAACACCTGCTGAGTCTATTGATAAAACACCCTTTGAGGTGATAACAGGCAGAAATATGCGATTACCAGAACATTTGAACACCAGAACACTGGCACACCAGTGGCACTCAACTGGAGGGAATAAAAATGGATACATACCTGCAAAATCTGCAACACCATTTAAATCAGGTCCACATGCAGGTAGCTGTTAAATGGGGAAAATCCAGACGAAAGTCAAAGGCCTACTTCGACAAAACCCAGAGACAGAATACTTGGGAGGTTGGCAATCAAGTAATGCTGTTAACTTACAAGGCACCAGAGCGTAGACTGTGTAACCAATGGATCGGACCATTCCAAATCATCGATAAACTCAGTTCAGCAGTGTATAAAATTAGGATAACAGGACGCAAGCGTAATAAAGACAAAATTTACCACACTAATCAGTTAAAGTTATATCTATCATCCAGGTCTCAGGAGCAGCTTCCTCCTCAGGAGCTAGGTGAGCAACAGTTGAAATCATTGCTGCTGAGGCCCATTAGTCAATCACCATGAAATGGACACTGGTATTCCTGATTTACTAACCCTTATCGTCACTTTAAGGGTAAGAGTGAGTCAAAATCAAGAATTTGGGACTAAACTGTTTCAAAAGATAAAACAAATCACTAAGACCAGGAAACACGGCAACATGTACATGCTCAATTAATTGAACATTTGAAGCAAAATGCACCTAAGAAAAGAGTGGAAGAGACTCTTAGGATTGATCCAGGCCATATGATTACCTTAGAAATGCATAACAAACCAGTGGAAAATGCTTCTATGGACTCATTCCTTCACCTTGTAAATGCTTTAAGTACTAATGTGGTGGTAAACATTGTTTGGAGTTGGAAGGGAGAGACAGGAGTAAAACCCTCATTTTCACCCTCACACTCCAACTCAGACTTGGAAAGTTCCACAGATGGCCTGTTGCTCTGAAAAAGGGCCTCAGTACATTTGTAGGTGTGATGTGTTTGAGACAGATACTGTTATGTGTGGATTACAGGAAGAGTTGCAAAATGAATCATCCTCGTCATGCCTAATGAGGCTGACAAAGTGGAGAACTCCAATGGAAAGGGTGTCCTATGTTGGAAATGGCCAATTTTGCATGGTAACCAATCAAAGAAGGTACCATATGGTCCCTTGGAGTGTCAGATCACGGACACAAATTTTTGTTTTATTCCAAAGCAACCTATGTTAATTGGAAATCAAGCAATTTCCCCTATTCCCACCTTTGAGAAAATCACTACCATTCTATCTGACCCAGATTATCAAGATTTAACTATCCAAAGTATACCAACCTTCCTGGTCTATATTGCCCCACTAGAGTTATCATTGAAATCATTATTGTCAGTAAAGAGACCCACCTCATACAAATTACCAATGATATGGACAAGGCCAAACAGGCTATTATCCAATTAGTGGATGAAATCAAGGAACCTTCAGCAGGCCCTTGGATAGAAGTCGGATTACAGGGATGCATTGTTGTACAGGGAATCGCAATAGGAATTATCTTCATCCTATGAGGATTCATGCAGTATAAAATTAACAAGTGTAAGCCGAAACACAGACTCAACCAGGTACCAGATAATAATGTTGAAAAATATGTATCCATGGTACCCATGATTGTCAGGCACCAGGACATGGAAGACCCTCATTATGATACTCTTCCTCCACCACAAGCTGTAGGAGGAGGTGGTGAAATTATCCTCTCAAACAATTAACCATCCATATCCACACTTGTGTGATGGGGTTCATTTTGCAACCACCCCATCAAAGGGGGGATTTCTAGCCTATAGGACTAGCCTGCTTGCTTGCATATATATATATATGATACAGAAGCTCAGCTGCAGTAGCATTTTAAGTATAGACATAGCCTCACTTGGCAGATCATCAGCAGTGCTGTGAAAGCAGGCCTTGTCCCCAGAGCCCTTATATGTGGACAAATAAGCAAAAAGGAGAAGCTGGCCTCTCCACCCTCACAGAGCTCTGGTTGGCTAGACAATTGTAGGAAATCCCATTCCTAATTCTTGCTGCCAGCTCTCCTGTGATTGGAGAAGGGGATCCTGAATCCACAGCAGGCTCTAAGCTCCAAGCTGGGGTGCTAACCCCAGGGGCAGTCTGGCTGTGTGGCCACTTGTGAGCCTGCACCATGCTGCATGGGAGGATCAGCCAGCACCCAAAGGAAAGGCAGCACCCAGACTAGAGACTGATGGACTGATGCTCGCAAGCACTAGGACTCTTTGCTGATAAAGGGTTTTGTTACCTACAGGGGTGTTGGAGTGGTTTCCAGGTGAATCCCTGACCCTCAAAGGCCGTAAAAAAGATCTCCACACCACTGCAATGAGTAGGAGTTTGGAACTAACTCCTAATAAGTGGAGCCTCCACCATACAAGTCACTTTACACATCTGAGCAATCCATACCGAGCTAGACCTTTCAACATACGTAAAGTAACTCACATGTTTGCAGGATCAAGGCCATAAATTGTAGCTAGACCATATTGTGGTTTTTGCCAGTTTTTGTCAATGTTACTGAATCATGGGTTTTGTCGTGAGGAAAAAAACCTTCAGTATTGCTGAGCTGCCAGTATTAACTGCTTGCTGTACATTCACTGTTCAAAGATTTTAAGGGATCATTATGATCATCTAGTCTGACTCCCTTCATAAACACAGGCCATAGAATTTCTCCCAGTAATTCTTGCCCAATAATTCATTGCTGAACTAGACCATAAGTCTTAGAGAGATATGCAATCCAATGTTAAATGTGTCCTGAGACATGAATATGCATGTCAATTCCATAAAGACTTTTTGGGGAATTACTAGATCTAGGGAGAGATTTTCAAAGGCCCAAAAGGCAGTTTGACACCTAACACCCATAGATTTTCAATGGAAGTGTTTGTGCTTTTGAAAATCTTCCATCTAGTTCTTAGTTATTCTAAAGTAGTTTTGTTCACTTTACATTTCTTCAGCATCTGAAAGTTGATTCAAATAAGACTGATAATGTCTGAATAGATCCGTAACAAACACTGCCTGAAACACAAGGTAATGCACTCTTTAAATAAAGTTAACCTCACCTCTTTCAGTTCTTCATGAGTTGTAAAATAATACTTTCATCATCAAAATGCTTGTTCCATTCAACCATATGGTCAAAATAGGAGCCCCAGGACGCGGGAGAAAAGAAGTGTCATATGATAATATAATACTTATGAGGCTAAAAATGAGTGAGCAAGGGACAATGCATGAGGAAGGATGGGCATGTGAGGGGAATGTAGTTCTGCATCCTTCCTTCATTCTCCCCACCCTTTCTGGATGTGTTTGGCAGGGCCAGGAACAAGCTGGCCAATAGTATATACACCAATACATTTCCTACAAGCCTCAGTGAACAGAAAGAAAAGTTTCCCAAATATGAAGATAAAGGCTGCCCAGTCAGTCCATCTCCACAGACTCCAGACAAGCACTCAGTAGTTCCAAATGCACCACCACTTCTACTACCTACGCAGCAAATGGAGGTGTTCAGAACTTATCTTGAAGTGAAATAACCCTTTAGTGAATCACATCTTATGCTCTAGGCTTTACTTTGGGAAAGTTCTAGGGTGTCTATTAATCTTAGTTTACTTTTCACATGATATTGTGGCTCCCAACCTCAAAGTCTAATTTGTAAAGCGTGTTCAGCACTTACTCTGTATAGTCAGCCTGATTCTGCTCTCTGCTATACCGGTGTAAATTGGGAGCTACTCCACCAAAGCTGGAGGAAGGTGCTAGTTTATAAATCTGGATGAAAATTTGAACAGAGATGAAAAAAGTAAAGTGCTTCTTTAAAAATATTATGCACAGGACTAGGAAAAGCCTACATATTTTCCAAATGCCTGTTGATTTTAGTGGGGTTTGGACCAGGCCAATATTCACTAAACCGCCTTTTTAAATTCTTGTCATAAAATTTTTGAATTCTAAGACTTCCTGCTGTCAAGTTCAGAAAGCTTTGTAGTGTAAATAATTTAATAAATCCATAGATTTTAAGGTAGAATGGACCATTGTGATCATCTAGCCTGACTTCCGGTACAATACAGTCCATACAACCTAATCCAGTAATTCCTGCCTCAAACCCATAACTTCTGTTTGATAATAAATCTGGATTACCATTGCCAGCCCTAATTCTGCATGGCCTTGCACCTTGTGTATTCATTTACACCTGCACAAAGTGGGTCTGCAACACAGCCATTCTGATCTTTGCACACATAGAAATGGGCCAGGAGAGTGACAGGGTTATGTCCAGAGCGTCTATCAACTTTGTGGACTAACTAGCTACAAACCCCCATGTGGGTTGGAACAGGGGAGGGAGGGTGCAGTGGGCTGCTATCGCTAATTATAGCCCATGGGCTAAATAGTGGCTACAGCCCATCTATGTAGGCACCCTGCAGCCTTCTTCTGAGTTGCGGGGAATGATTCTGTCCTCCACATGTACTGTTCTTCTTCACACAGCCCAGTTACTCATGCTTTTCATGAGGAATGTGAATGCCCCCCTAGATAAGTAAAGTAGTAAGTGTGCAGTACCCGTTCCATTTAGAAAAGCATTGAAGAACTCATCCCAGGTTTTGAAGGAGGGAAGTGAAGGCATGCTGTTGCTAAAGTGGAAATACGATACAGCTATCCTTTGGATTTTGAATCAGCACCAATATCTAGGGGAGAAAAGCCATTTTCCCACAGTTTAACAGATAGTTTAATGATCCATAAGCTGAAAGACATTTATTTACCCCAAGCATTCATTGAATATTTCAAATAACAAAAAAACCTGTAAAAAGTCAAAGCCTGTTCATAACTAACTGGCAAACAAAGAGGAGGTTTGTTAAGCACTTAGTTCCCTGCAAATAGCTGTAATAGTGGCTCTACAATTTAAAAAGAACACTCACCTCGACATTATTCTTGAAAATAGATGTGAGTAGCATATGAGGAAAAACATGTGTTGCTAAAACTCTTCTGGAAGGTAATTTCATCATCCGTTTTAATTAAAGAAAAAAAGAAAGAAAGTCTATTCAATGACGCTTTATCTTTAAAACATTTTTGGAGGAAATTTTAGTTCTTCTGACTGGGGCCAGATGACAGACCTGGAGACTGAAGGTTTCCATGCACCCAGGAGGAACACCACATGTAGGAGCAGTATGTGACCATCCCCACAGCCCCACAAATAGGCCACACCATCTACAACACCAGGGAGAGGAGGTTGGCTGAGGAGGTGCTCTGCGATTGTAGGGCCTATTTCCATTCCTCCATCTGATCACGTATGCGTGCAGAGTTCCTCTGGGCTGCGTCCACTCACTCCTTAGCTGCTTTTGATAGCAGTGGGTGCTATCCGGGGTTCTGTGTTCAGTGTCCCCCTTAGGTTCCCTCTGTTTAGCCCTTTGACCTTCACGCCTATTCCTGTTTTTACATTTGTTGTCCCCCGTAACCAGTTGAGTCCCGGGCTCAGTAGTTCCTCCCCTGACCCTGGGCTTGCGCCTGCCCACGTCCCAGAACACAAATAGACACAATTAGGCTATGAACCTGAACTCTTGGGGACACCTCTGTTGGTGAGAGGGTACTACAGTTCCATTATTACCCTTCCTACAGACTTTTCACAATGAACCTATAGTGGCGGTGCAGGTGGATTTTGAGAAGTGAACGTCTGACATATAGAAGTCAATAGAAGTTTTGCTAATGACATTAATGGGCATAGCAGCAGATCCTTAGTTGCTAAGCAGTCAGATTCAGTCAGTTTTCTATTGGTGTTAAAGGTTCTTTCTATTGAACAAGTCACTGACTCCTGAAATTTCTGTTCTGCTACTGTTTTGGAGCATCAGATCTTATCAGAATAAATCAACACCGCAGGGTCTTTAAATCCAACAGTACACATCAAGAGTCTTCACACAGAAGTACCCGTCTCCCTTAGAACTGGCTACAGGAAGCACCACAACGCAGAATACCATTATCCCTTTTTGACCCAAATGGCTAGTCAAAATCTGCAGGCGCTTCAGGTTGTTCCAGTTGGGACCAGAAATTGATGAAGGAGTCTGGTATTTTCTTTGATGCACTCTTGTTTATTTGCAGGGAAAGTACAAATTTCCTGCATGGAACCAAAAACAAGAGACAGCTTACTTGCTTGCAGCACCAGACTCTTTCCATCAGCTTGTTCAGGCTGTGTGTGTGTGACAGATTTTCCTCCAGCTTTTCTTTATCCTGTGGCACTTCAGCTTGTGCTGTCCCTTGCATGCACGCACACACACACTAAAAGCTATTATTCCCCCAGTCAAAGCCCTAGCCCCTGCACTTGAAACCCCTTGGGTCACATAATTCAGCTTCCATTCTGCTTTTCTATGTGCCTGTGTTTGGGGTGCTACTAGTGTTCTTTCAGTTACCTGGTAACAATGGCTTCTTTACATTTATTCTGAATGGAAGACCATTTCCACGGCTGATCCTTAACACGGTTTAGCACAACCCATAATTATACTTTTCTTTCACTTCCCATTACCCCAACCCCTCTCCAACCTCACAAACTTGCAACCAAGCCACTGGGAGAGGGGAACCCGTTACAGATACCCAGTACAAATAGAATATACTATGTATGAAACCTTTGTCTATGCCATACAGGGAGTACTTTTTTTGTTTCTTTTGTTTTTAAATAATCTATGTAATTTTTATTCATTTGTACTTTCCCCAGAACTTTTTATTTGCTTTTTATTCATCAGTAATTTTTCCCAACTAACATTTGGTGACATCAGCAGGTTCAATTCATTCTAGCCAGACAGCATTTATTGTAATTATCCAGAGTCATTTCCTGACAATGGAGCATTCTACACACGCTATATTTTAACTATGATATGTACCAAAAGGCAGATTTTAACAATTTCTACTAGTTATTTCATAACAACCTGAAACTTCCCTGGATCTCCAAATTCAAGATATGTAAATTCGACTATTTCTTCATCATGTTTTATTCTCTTATTCATTTCATTTTTCTTTGCATTTGTTGTAACCAAGTCCCTCAAGATGTGGATAAGCCACTTAGTTCTTGAAACAAATTATAAATGGTTTAAAAAACAGTGAGGAACTGAAAACATTACACAGCAAATGGTGAATAGCCTCCAAATGAAAAAGAAAACTACTTGGAAAATTTGATCATAAATTAATCCTAGAGAATTGGGAAGTATGAAAAGAATGCAAAAATAGCAAATGCAAAACTGCAACAAAACTTGAAGAAGAAGAATGATCCTGGCAATTATCATCCTGAAAGCCTAGTTTCAATCCCTACAAAATAGTAAATATTATGAGAAAAAAATATAATCATAATTCCTAGCTCTTATCTAACACTTTTCATCAGTAGATCTCAAAGTGCTTTACTAAAGAAAGCAGTATCATTATCACCATTTTACAGATAGGGACACTGAGGCACAGAGAAATGAAGTGGCTTGCCCAAGGTCACATAGCAGGCTAGTTGGCAGAGTGAAGAATAGAACCCAGTCCAGTGCTCTGTTCACCTGGGCAACACTGCCTAATTAGCAGCTAGGGGAATCAAGAATAATAAGCAACATAGGTTTTATAAGAAATGCATCTTGTCAGTCAAATTCACCTATATTTTTGGATAGAGTTGCAATGTTAGTGTTGGCACCACTTATTCACGTGAGTAACTTCAAGCATGTGCGTAGGTCCATTGATGCCAGTGGAACTGTTCAGTTAAGTGTCTGACTAACTGTCAGCAGTGTCGGAGCCTTAGTAGCTTAATAGGAAGCTGTAGCTGTAATAACGGATTTTAGAAATGAATTTGAACAGTGTCTGATGGAATCTTACTTTCAAAATTAAGTAAAATGGGCTTAGGTAGCATAAGCACTACCAACAGAGGAAAAAACCTGACTATAAGACTATATACAATGATAAAAATTGAATGTAGTAAGTTGACAGGAAGTGTTTTATGGGATACCCCAGGAGTTGGTGTTAGGTATGTCTACATTTACCTTCTTTATTAGTAATCTGAAGACTGGGTTGTGACAAGGTACTATTAGTAGCACCCTGGTCACCAGGGCCCCCACAAGGGGGGAGGAAAGGGTACACTTTACCAGGGCCCAGAGAGGCCCGGCCCAGGCTGCAACCCCGATTACCATGAGGAAAAAAATTTCATGGCTAATGAGATTGTATGTATGGGATGAGGGATTGTGGTATGTGTGTGGAAAGGGGTCTGTATTACAAGATTGTACTGGGCCTGAAAAAATTATGCTTGGGCCCTGCTGGTCACTGATGTTGCTGCAGTATGAAGAAGCTGAAGGCTCAGCTGTGAGCAATTAAATACTTTCTGTTGGGGGATTCTGTGCACTTGGGTGGTTATCAATGGGCTAATGATGTAATTGGGAGGATATAAGTGAAAGGAAGAGGAAGCAAAAAAGGCTCCATTTGGAAGGGAAGCGCAGGTGAGCCTGGGGTGAGGGCTGTGTAGTGCCTGTAGTTCACTGTTATCCTTTGCAAGGACAGGATAAAGACACAGGTGGTGGAAAAGTAACAACCTGGTGTGTGTTTGTGACTGTGAGACCACATGAAGTGGCCAGGCAGTGTGATACACTGGGTAGTAACACAGCCACCCAGTGACAAGGATAAAAAATGTTTGCAAATGAGGAGAGAGAATAATGCAAAGGTTTTGGAGAGGTTAGAAATACTGTGTATAGGCAATTTACAGAAGAGAAAGTAAATAAAAAGACAGATATTAAACACCCTTCTATGTTTGATCTTGTTGCTTATGTGGTAAAAAGCTATTGGCCCTCTAACAGCAAAAAAAACTTTCTTTCTCCACCCATGTTATCAAAGTGATCTCTGTGAGTGACATCTGCAGCGAGATTGTGAAATTCACCTGAAACCCATAGACCAACCTAGCCTCCAGCCTTTGGTGCAAACATGTCACAGTTTACAACACAAGTTAGCATTTCATTAACACAAGGTCTTTTTAAAGATGTCAAATATACAAAAGTATCATTTTCTCATGCAGTTTACCCACTAAAAAATGTTTCCAGGAAAAGATAAAATCCAACAAACTTCTTTTTTGTTTTTTGTTTTTTTATTTTGTTCTTACTGCAAATGTTGCATCATTTCAGCTTTTTGCTTTAAAAAAAATCTTAAACTAAATGATATTGAATTAAGGTTTTTTGGGGGTTTTTTTGGTTCAAAATTTCTTGCAGGAAACGTCTTGGTTTTCCAGATAGCTCTACAATTTTACACACTGTTTGGAAAACTTGATGAATGGGAGAAACTCCTTGGGCCTCCCTGAAGGAAAAGGAAGGTCTAGTGTAGGCTAGATGAGGGTCAGTTTGATCTTTCTGAATCCAATCTGTGTCAAGCTGTGGCTGTTCACATCACTCGATGAGACAGGGTTTTCTGCCATAACTCAGCTCTGCAGTGGGCTCATCTTTTGGCGGCTGCTGCTGTGAGCACTTGGCCCTCTTCTGCACATCGTAGAGTATTTTGTCAGCTAGTGTGTTGTGTCGTGTCCTACATACACATACACACAGCTGGACAAATTCTCTACTATTACCTTGGAGCATTGCCACTGAAGTTCATTTGGTTGTCTGATGTGGCCTGTAAGTGCTGGAGTCAGCCATTCTGACTGTCAGCCATTCTGTTGTTACAGATTTACCACTTTACCTGCACACAGCCCTTCTCAGACATACCTCAAAGCTCCATCATATTTATTTATTAAAGCTGAGAGTACCAATCCATGTGACACAGTCAACTTTAAGCCGCGTATAAAGCTTTCTAATTGAGACCATTATGGTAAATGTCGAGGACCTGATTGTGGAACTCCTACTCATTTTTTGGTGAGCGCTTACTCTTGCACACAACATCAATGAGTTCAGCAGGGTGTTTACATGAGTGAGACTTGGCTCCAGTGAACAAAACAGTTCGTATAACTGAGTTAGTTAAATCTCCTGGAGCTGAACCAGTTTTGGTAAACTTCCCCAGTGCAATCAAGGCCTTTGCATTCTACTTTTGGACTCTGATTGACCAGTTAATGATGTGTCATGTACGCTGGGTCTACATTAGAGAAATGAACCACTTTGAAATGTTTTGCTTAAACCAGTCCAATTAGGTGTGTCCATGCTAATCAGGCTGATTTGATTTAAGTTTTGCCCATGACTACACTTGCGCTGGCTTAAGCGATTTCAGATGCACTGACTTCAAAGTTCTTAGCCTACAGTCCCTGACTCAGCTCCCAGAAGCAGTGTATTCTGGGAGATTTTCAAAAGCTACCACTGCAACATGTTACAGTAGTAGCAAGGGAACTAGTTCAGATAGTTTACATTTACATTGGCACCAACCCAGTTTAGACTGACTCAATTCTGCGGAAAGCCTCATTGTCTGCAGCTCATTCTTGGAATGCTTGTAAGCCAGATGGAGTCCTTGTGTGCGTGGACATGAGTGTTTTACAAGAGTTCAAGGCTTTTAGGATGGTCAATTTCTCTACAGTAGGCAAGGCTTAAAAAGGCAGCAGTATTTACTCTGCCAGTAGTTTTCCAATCTGCCTTCATGTTAGCTGGTGTTTGCACTTGATACAGTTCACTTTATGAATGCAAACATCATAAACCAGCATGTGAACGCACCTTTAGTTTTACAGAGAGCTTTTTCTGAAAAACAAAGGATATCAATATCTGTATGCCAAGGTGGTTTTATAGATTACTGGCTGCTACTAAAATTGTGACATTCAAAGGACTTTAAGAAGATAAGTTCATAAGTGTGGCCATATTGGGTCAGACCAACGGTTCATTAGGCCAGTATCCCATCTTCTGACATTGGCCAATGCCAGATAATTCAAAAGGAATAAACAGAACAGGGCCATTATCGAGTGTCATCCATTCCCAGCTTCCGGCAGCCAGAGGTTTAGGGATACATAGAGCGTGGGGTTGCGTCCCTGACAGAATTGGCTAATACCCATTGATGGACCTCCATGAATTTATCTAATGCTTTTTTGAATCCAGTTATACTTTTGGCTTTCACAACATCCCCTAGAAATGAGGTCTCCAGGTTGACTGTGCACTATGTGAGGAAGTACTTCCTTGCAGGGCTCCCAGGTCCTACAGCAATACAAATAAATAATAATAATGTTAAATGCATTTTTGCACCAATGAAAGTTATTTTTAAAAATAGAAACATACATTTTTAGTTCTACCATCTAGTAGGAAGTATACTGTGAAAGGCTAAATCCAATTGGTTTTGCACATTTCTTGCTTTAAAAGCGATTCCAAAATATCATTCTCTCTTCCTCAGAATCCCAGAGACAAGAGGAAAGACAGGAAAGAATAACATGTGGAAGTTTTTAAGGGAACATTAGAAAAGCAGCTCCATTGAAGTATTAGATTATATAAAGGGGTTCCCCTCTACACCATCAGCAGGTGCAATCTCCAATGGAAAGCCGGTGTGGACTGGTGCAGTACTACTGCCCTCTACTGGCTGGAATCAAAATTACTCACCCATGTCATAAGACCTGTGGAAGTGAGAAGACCTGAATATTATCCCCTTTGACTACAGCATAATGATGATGTGGATGACCTAAGCAGAGCAGGGAAGCACTCAAGAAGCACCAAGGAGGCTGATTAGATTACTCCCCCTCTCTTCTGCTTTCTTTCCCCTACCCTCCTCTCCTCCTCTCCTCAGGCTCTGTCCACACAGCACCTCAGTGACCCAGTGTCACTGAAGCATGCAGGAGCAAAACACAGCTCGGCCCCGCCCTCTCCTCCTGCTGCCCCTGACCTTTAGCACTTAATTCTCTAGCACTTCTATTTACCTAAACACCCAGTTATCCAACAGGGCCGTTTGGACAAACAGGAGTGTCCTGTAATACCTTTCAATGTATTGCTCAATATGGCACTGAGTGGTGACATACAGCACTTCACATAGATAACAATGGTGCCAAAATATACATTGAAGATAACAAATATGTAAAAGTTGTATTTAAATAGCACAAATATATAAGATTTTTTTCTATTAAAAAACCAAGGAAATTCACAAACTTTTCTTTATCATTAGTTAAGGTTCAGGTTAGTTAAGGTTGCTCTCCCCAGTAAACCAAACCAAACCATTGACAACTAGGAAATCCAAAGTTAAGGATTAAAAAGCATTACAGAGTAAAGCATTCTCAAGTTAGGAACTGCCAGAGTTAATACTGCCCATGCAACCTTAATTTGGCCCCCACGTGCATGTGCATTATGATATAGCCTTTAATTCTAGGCAGAAGGGACTACCTATGAAAATAGTTTGGTGTCAGTTACCCGGCATCACACAGTAACTTGGTGGCAGAGGCAGCAACAGAGTCTGAGTCTCCAGGGTTGCATTCACCTACCGTAACCACAAGACTGCCCTTTCTCTTCCTGCAATCCTCTGCCTCATTCACTGTGAACTTCACAACTTCTGCAGCAATTTAGGCAGACTAGGGTTAGTCACCTCATTTTTTCATAACTAGCAATGACCCTCAGCTTTGCCACTCAAGTTTATGGTAAGTGTGACGACTGTTTCAGGCAGGTATGGATTGCTTTAGGATGAGTGAGAGTTCTACTCCATGGGAAAAGGTTACCATAGCTTCTCCAGGAACTACAAATAGTGAGGCATGATTACTCTGGGAATGGTGAACAACTCCTGAGAAACATAACCCCAGGGGTGTTTGCATATACTGGTTCAGACTGGGTTTTCCAGAGACTCAAACCAAGAAAGGGCTTTTGTTATAAAAAAAAAAGCTGAGCTTGAACTGACACAGGGCCTTTTAATGCAGCAAATGGACAAGACCTTCTGTCCAATGGGGCTCCGAACCCTTGTGGAAGGGTTGGAAAGACTTTGGCTTACTAGAACCCCCTAGAACTGATGGGTGAGCTCTGATAAGCTTTTAGTATGTGTAATATTCCTTGTTTTCTACAATTTTGGTAAAATAACAATTTTACACTCTTCTCACTCATCACTCTTCCCACATCTTGGTAGTTTTAACAAAGCTCAAGTTGATGTGCATGCAACTCTACTCAGCAGCTGCTGGCATAGCTTTCCATCTGGCAACTAGTCAGGGATGTGGTGGGGTGGAAGGTTCTAGACCCTGTGCCCAGGTGGCTCTCCAAGCTGCCTGATTCCACTAGCAGGCAATTCTAAGAAGCCTTAAACACATGACTTGGGCAAGGGTGTGTGTGTTGTGCTGTGAGATTTGTGTTGATTTGTGCGAGTGATGAATTAGGGGTGTGAGGGGCTCTGTGTGTTTAGGGTTATTGTGTGTGCTGCCTGTGTTGTGTGGGTGGTTATGTTTATTTGTGTCAAGGGGGTTGGCCTGGGTAGTGTCACAGTTTCAGCATTAACTGCACCTTGACCCTCTGTGATGGGATGTACAAACCTCACCCTGGAGAAGAAGCTGCTAAGGAGCAGCCCTGCCCAGCTGCTCCTACAAAGCTTGCACAAGATGGAGGTGGAGTTTAAAAGAGGAAGCAGCCCAGGTTGGTCAGTGGGAGGCAAGTAGGGGAAGGGAGCAGATCTTAGCTCTGGTGAAGTAACAGGTGAGGAGCTCTTGTTGTCTGAGACCTGACCCCACAGACCTGCCCAAGCCTGCAAAGGAGAGACTGGTTGGGAAGGTCAGAAGCTTTATTTTTGGTTCAGTTCTTTTATCTACCCTGGGGGGAATGAAGGAGGAGCTTGGGTAAGAAGTGATCCAGGAAGGCAGCTATTTAACACTCAAGTGCAGAAATTAAACGTGCACAATTCAACCCTGGATCAGAGCCAAGTGGAGAGGGCGAGCCTGGGCTCCCCTGCCAATCCCTAAAGGTGGGACTATGGTAGAAGTCTAACCCTCGGCAGGGAAACCATCAGGGGAAGACCCTGAATATACACGGATTCAGACCCCAAGTCCTGGAGCTAAGGAGAAATCCCTGATCCTCTCATGGGCACCAAAAGACTTCTCAGTTGTTGAACTTTTCTTCCTGCATACTCCAAAAGGGGTGGATGCATGACCCTGCCTGAGGGCTGAGATGCAGAAGAAAGGACTGACCCTGCAGGATGGAGTAGTAGAAGAAAGGGGAGATGTCTGGGAGGGGAGCCACTGGCCACACCCCTGCCTTACCACTAGACAGCACTTCTAGTGAGGGTTCCCTTTCACACCCCTGCTTCTGGTCTTTTTGAGGGCAAAGGGAACCCATTTAAGGTTTCAGGCTCCAAGCTCTTAGGTGGAGACCTGCATCTCTCTCCCTCCAGAGCAGGGTTTTAGGCTTGCAGTCCCTCTGCACCTCACTATGATTTCCCCCAATAGGTCTGACCCAGGGTGCAGTCCATGTGGTTAACCTTTCTCTGGGGCTACAACGGTGCATACCAGTTACCAACCAGCCTTCATAAAGCAAAGTACATTTATTCTGTGGTAAAAACATTACAGAAAAAAATATCAAAAACAATAAAAGTTCCTATACACATACTAAAAGCTTATCAGAGCTCACCCATTGGTTCTAGGGGGTCCTAGTAAGCCAAAGTCTTTCCAACCCTTCCACAAGGGTTCGGAACCCCATTGGACAGAAGGTCTTGTCCATTTGCTGCATTAAAAGGCCCTGTGTCAGTTCAAGCTCAGCTTTTTTTATAACAAAAGCCCTTTCTTGGTTTGAGTCTCTGGAAAACCTGGTTTGAACCAGTATATGCAAACACCCCTGGGGTTATGTTTCTCAGGAGTTGTTTACCATTCCCTGAGTAATCATCCCTCACTATTTGTAGTTCCTGGAGAAGCTATGGTAATCCTTTCCCATGGAGTAGAACACAATCATACATAAACCATTCATAAATTTATTACAATGGTTCCAGCAGTATCTGTCACAGGGGAATTTTATTTTGAGCTATATGTGGATGGTTATGGAAGATAGTCTTTCACCACAGCACTCCCCCATTCAACACCTCAACGAATCAACACAAAAATAAACTATGTGTGTGTGGGATTTTCGTGTGTGTGCTCATTGTGTTGTTGTGTGGGTGGTTTTGAAGAACTGTGGCAGTGGGACCAAGTAGTCCACCATCTATGCAGTTTCCCTCACAACACTAACTCATACTTGGTGAGATAAGTCTCATGACTGGAATATTGGCATAGAAGGGTATAGCTTGTTCAGGAAGCACAGGCAGTATAAAAAGGGAAAAGGTGTTCCATTATACATCAAGAATATATACACTTGTTCTAAGGTCCATAAGGAGGCAAGAGGCAGACCAGTGAAAAGTCTCTGGGTAAAGATAAAATGGGTAAAAATAGGGGTGATATCTTGTTAGGGATCTACTATATACCACCAGTCAGGAATTGGAGGTGGATGAGGCATTTCTAAGACAAATAAAAGAAACACCCAAAACATAAGACCTTGTAGTATTGGAGGACTTTAGCTACCCAGACATCCATTGGAAAAGTAATTTGGAAGAACACAAAATTTCCAATAAGTTCTTGTATTGGAGAAGTGGAGGAGGTAACTGGGAGACAGCCATTGTAGACTTGATTCTGACCAACAGGGAGGAATTGGTAGTGAATCTGAGGGTGGAAGGCAATTTGGATGAAAGTGATCTTGAAATCATAGATTTTCTGATTCTAGCAAAAGGAAGAAGTGAGCACAGCAGAATAAGGACAATAGACTTCAAAAAAGCAGACTTTAACAAACTCAGAGAACTTGTATGAAAGGTACCATAAGAAGAAAGTCTAAAGGAAAAAGATATTCAGGAGAGCTGGCAGTTTCTCCAAGAGACAATATTAAAGGAACAACTGCAAACTATCCCGATGTGAAAGAAAGATCGGAAGAATAGTAAAGGCAAATAAAGTGCCATCAGAAGCTCTTTAATGACATAAAAATCAAAGTAATCATACAAAAAGTGGAAACATGGACAAGGGAGGAAGACAAAAGAATAGCACAAACATGTAGGGGAAAAAATCCAAAAGGCTAAGGCACAAAATGAGTTATAAGTAGCAAAGGACATAAAAGGCAATAAGGAGAGGTTCTTCAAATATATTAGGAGAAAGACAAAGGAAAGTATAGGTCCTCTACTTAGAAGTGAAGGACAGCTAATAACTGATGACACCAAGACGGCTGAGGTGTTTAATGCCTATTTTGCTCAATTCTTCACTAAAAAGTTTAATGGTGACGAGATACTCAAGACAATTAATATTAACAGCAAGGGAGGAGGAATGCAAGCCAAAATAGGGAAAGCACAAGTTAAAGAATATTTAGATAAGTTAGATGTATTCTTCTCATGGGCACTTGATTAAATTCATCCTAGGGTGCTTCATTTAGTTCCTTAAGTAATCTCAAAACCATTAGTAACTATCTTTGACAACTCATGGAGGATAGGTGAGGTCCCAGAGGAATGGAGAATGGCAAAAATAGTACCTAGCTTTAAAAAGGGGAACAAAAAGGATCTGGGGAATTGTAGACCAGTCAGCCTAACTTTGGTACCTGGAAAGATTCTGGAACAGATTATTAAACAATCAACTTGTAAGCACCTAGAGGATAATAGAGTTATAAACAGCAGCTAGCATGGATTTGTCAAGAACAAAACAAGCCAAACCAACCTCATTTTTCTTTCACAAGGTTACTAGTCTAGTTGATGGGGAAACTGTAGATGTGATCTAATTTGGTTTTTAGTACGGCTTTTAACACAGACCCACATGACATTTTTCATAAGTAAACTCAGGAAATGAGGTCTAGATGAAATTGCTATAAGGTGGATTTCACAATTGATTGAAAGACTACTCTAGAAGTAGTTGTTGATGGTTCACTATCAAACTGGGAGGGTGCATCTAGTGGGGCCTGAAGTGGTCAGTGTGGGGTCTGGTACTAGTCAATATTTTCATTAATGACTTTGTTAATGGAGTGGAGAATATGCCTATAAAATCTGCAGGTGACACCAAGCTGGGAGGTGTTTTAAGCACTTTGGAAGACAGGATTATAATTCAAAGTGACCTTGACAAATTGGAGAATTGGTTTAAATTGAACAAGATGAACTTTAATAGAGATAAGTGAACAATATTTCACTTAGGAAGGAAAAATCAAAAGCACAACTACCTAAAAGGGAATAATTGGTTACATGATAAGACTGCTGAAAAGGATCTGGGAGTTATAGTGGATCACAAATTGGAGATGAGTCAACCATGTGATGCAGTTGCAGAAAAGGCTAATATCATTCTGGGCAGTATTAACAAGAGTGTCGCGTGTAAGACACAAGAGGTAATAGTCCCACTCTACTAGCCATTGGTAAGGCCCCAACTGTGTCCAATTCTTGGCACCTCACTTTAGGAAAAATGTGGACAAATTGGAGAAAGTCCAGTGGAGAGCAACAAAAATGATAAAAAAAATTTAGAAAACCTGACCTATAATGAAATGTTGAAAAAAGATGGGCATGTTTAGTCTTGGAAAAGGAAGACTGAGAGGTCACTTGATAAGTCTTCAAATATGTTAAGGCATGTTATAAAGAAGACTGTGATCAATTCTTCTCCATGTCCACTGGATGTAGGACAAGAAGTAATGGGCTTAATCTGCAGCAAGGGACATTTAGGTTAGCTATTAGGAAAAACTTTCTAGCTGTCAGGGTAATTGAGCTCTGGAATAGGCTTCCAAGGGAGCCTATGTAATCCCCGTTATTGGAGGACTTTAAGAAGAGATTGGACAAATACCTGTCAGGGATGGTCTAGGTTTATTTGGTTCTGCCTCAACGCACAGGGGGCTGGACTTAATGACATCTCGAGGTCCCTTCCACTCCTACACATCTATGATTGCTACAACCAATGAAATGCAAATTACCTGTACAGTAAGGGTGGTGATTAGATGAGTTACCTCTGATATCACAATGGTCTAGAAGTATTGGCATAGATAGATATGTCTTACCTTCCAGAATCTTTATATAAGAAAATAGTATTTAGAAACCCCATTGATTGGCACAGCACAAGCACCTAAAAAGAATGTCTAATCTTCCTGATGACTATTTAAGCTGTTTGAAGATAGACTTAAGGGGAAGATTTTCAAAGCACAAAGGAAAGTTAGGTACCTAGCTCCCACTGAAAATCAATGGGAATTGGGTGACTGAGTTTAATTTTGGCCCTTTTGACTTTTCCCCCTAGTGGTCTGATGTGCAGGGTGGGTTATTTCCTGTTACTATGAGAACATTAAAACTACCTGTTCATTTCCCAACCCACGTGCATTTAAATTCATAACCACATCATTGCATTAATATAAACTGGTTTCTGTTGCGTGGGTAGGTATTTCTGGTTGGTTTGCTTTTTTAGCATTTCATTCAGTAGATGCTCATTCATTGTTTTCCATCATGTTGGAGAATCCAGATTTTTACCTTTGTTAAAATGTGTAACCATGACTTTCTAGTTCTACCATGCACAAGATAATGATTAGTGTTTGTGCTGTTGTTCAATAACTTGTGCAACTAAATGTTTAACTTGTTTTAATGTTACATACTGAAAGTTAGGAGAGGCAGTATGGTCTACTGAATAGAGACTGGGGCTCAAGAGACCTGGATTTCATTCCTGTCTCTACCACTGGCCTGGACGGTGACCTTGGGCAAGTTGCAGCACCACTCTATGTCTCAGTTTCCCATCTGTAACACAGGGGTAATGATACTGACTTCCTTTGTAAAACACTTTGAGATTTACTAGTGAAAGATCTAAGAAAAAATATTATTTATTTAAGTTCAGCCATAATGTTTATGCTCTTTCTTCTGGTATAGTTACATTCAAACATACATGCATGCATATGTACAAACATGCACTCGGTGGAGAAGATACTACTATTTCAGAGAGCAAAACCTTCCCCCACGCCCACAAAAACTGTTTTTTGCTTGCAATAACAGTAGCTTCTAATGAGAGATAATGATCATTTGCTTCCTCTCAGTGTTATTACTGAAAATGCCCAATTTTATGCAAAGTGTCTATTGATATACAAAGAAAATTCTATTCTCATCTGAACTACTTCAGGCCCGGTTCATGGACTAAGCTGAAGTTACACCTCTTGGAAGATTAGTTTATGAAAAGTAAGGTTGCCTGAAAACAATGACATTTGGAAGGATATCTTGGGCCAGCAGGAAACTTATTGGAGCACAGATTGGAACTAGAGTGCTGTAACTACCATGCTACAGAATCATTCTCACTCTCTGGCCCAATGAACATTTAATTATTTATACAAAGTGGAACAGCTTTGACAGGAGAGACTGAGAGAGAGACTGATACACACCCACACCAGAATACCCCCTATAGCCTGGTGGTTATGGCACACACTTAGGATATGGGAGACCTTATGCTTAAGGTGAGGTGGGATGGTGGAGAAGATCTGAACCCGATTCTCCTGCATTTCAGGAGAGTGTCTGAGCCATTAGCCTATCAAGGCTAAACAGGTAACCACCTCCTCCTCTGTTTTGTGGATGGTCCTTAAGTCCCCTTGTGAATCTAGCCCTTCATTTCCTAATTTCTTTTGTTTTTATTAAACAAAATGGTTAAGGATGCCAGAAATTGAAATGAAATGTTTCATTTTGGGTCAAACAGAACAATAGTTTGACCTGAAATGAACGTTTTCTAATTTCTTGATTCACTGAAAATTCAGAAATATTTTGGTTTCAGCTTGACCCATTTTTTTTCAGAACTGCCAGTGAACTGAAAAATCAGTTATTCACCCAGCTCTAAATGAATCAAATTTCCCTTGCTTCATAAATTTTATTTTTTTAAGGCCAGAAGGGACCATTATATCTAGTCTGATCTCCAGATCTTAGAATTTTACCCAGTTATTCCTGTTTGGAGCCCAAAAACTTGCTTTTGAATCACACCTCCAACATGTGCCATCTACTTTTAAACCCATATTTTTCCATACTGCAGTTTACAATGTGCACTATATTATAATGCATGAATTTTAATTTCCTTCTCCTATTAGCTTTCCGTAAATTGTTTAGAAGTTTCATGCAGATGGCTGAGGGGTTTTCCTGTTGGTATAGCACTGTGATTGTCACATGCACATTGGGAGTAGACCGGGGGAGTTTAAAAATCAGCAGACAGACTAAAGCACATGATTTAATCTCTTTAAATAAACTTGTGATCTTTTTTTAAGGCCAATCTCATTGTTTTTGGGGGTCTGACTTGGATTTTTGAACTCTTGGTATTGACAATACTACTGTAGTCAAGAGAAGAATAAGGACTACAAGGAGGTTGACCCACTTGCTAGCATAAAACTGACTGTACCTTGGATATATAAAGAGGGAAGTAATGAGTAGGAGTAGGAGGTTATTTTACTGCTATATGACACCAGTACTAGAACGCTGTGTCCAGTTCTGCTGTCCACATTTGTTAAAGGATGCTGAAAAATTGGAGGGAGTGCAGAAAAGAGCCACAAAAATTATTTGAGGGCTGGGGAAACTGCCTTCCAGTGAGAAATTTAAGGAGTTTAATCAATTTATTTTATCAGAAAAGGGGATTTAAGGGCTAGTCTACACTTACAGCATTGCACCGGTGCCACTGCACCACTGTAGCTCTTAGTGAAGACGCTACCTATGCCAACGGGACAGCTTCTCTTGTTGACATAGGTACTCCTCCCCGAGAGGTGGAAGCTATGCCAACAGGATAAGCCCTCCCATCAACAAAGCGCTGTCTACATTGGAGTTCAGTCGGTAACAGTGTTGCTCACAGGTGTGGATTTTCCACATTCCTGAGCAACATAGTTATACCAATGTAAATATGGAGTATAGACCAGGGCTAAAAGTTGACCTAATTACAGGGTATAAGTAACTTCATGGGGAGAAATACTAGGTACTAAAGGGCTCTCTAATCTAGCAGAGAACGGTGCAACAACCACCACTGGCTAGAAGCTGAAGTCAGACAAATTCAAATTAAAAATAATGAATCATATTTTTAATAGTGAGGGGTGTTAACCATTGGAACAAACTACCAATAAGGAAGTTGTGAATTCTCCATCTTATGATGTTTTCAGATCAAGACTGGATGTTTTTCTGGAAAATATGATTTGGCCAAATGCAAATTATTGGGCTTAATATATGAATAACTCAGTGAAATGTAATGGTCTGTGATATACTGGCGGTCAGACTTCTGGCCTTAAAAATTATGAATTGGGGCAACAAATAGTGTTTTCAGCCAAACCGAAAGTGATATAAAGTGAGAAAATTTTAATGTTCAGGGACACTGCAACTTTGGAAAACATTCTGGCCAAAGTTATGAAGGACCTGATGGCAGCATGGTGTTTGAAGGCATGCTATAATTTGGACTTTTTAGCAGATAACATTGCCACACAATTTTCTTCTGAATCGTCAGATACAGAACCGGTATCAATCATTCCATATTCATCTCCCTCAAATAATGAACATTAACATTTCTGAACTTTGCAAAACTATGATGTTATGTTATCTATGGGACTGAAGGAAGTCTGTTATGCTGATTCAGCCACTGGTCATGTTCTCATTGAAATGAGTGTGAATCTTTCGTTAGCTTTAATGGGAGGAAGATTGAGCCATAGGAGAGCACCTGTTGTTCTAGGAGCTATTGATCACTCTAGATCAGTCAGTATAATTCCATTAAGAAATCTTTATCATAAAGAATCAGGCTCCTTTTGTTTGATTCATCCATATGTAGAATAGTGTCTCCCATGGAAGAAAAAAAAGAAACGATTACGAACTGAATGAAAAAAAAATAGGAATGAAGATTCTATACCTCTTATGGGCCAGTTAGTCTCACATGTAGGAGAAGAAATGTGGAGTTTCCATCTCATTTTTTTCAGTAGGAGATAGTAACATTCCCCACACCACAGAAGAGGCCAGGTTTCATCCCCTTAATCTTAATTTTCCTCTGGAAGTGACCTGCTGGAGGCAATGGCTCTAAGAGTTGAGGCCCTATGTGTCCACACTACCTACTGGCTTCCACAGCTCCCTGCAGCCCCTGACAGGGCCTGAAGGGTGCAGACGGCCAGGATCTCTCTCAGCTGTCATTTCAGAACCCCCTTTAGGCTGGGCGTGGCCCACGGTGCATAGAAGGAATCTGGATAAGCTACTGTGGATTCATTTAGCAGTGCCTTGATCAACTTTGCCCTGCAGGCTTGGGAAATGGAGCATATGACAAAGAACATGCCTCTAGCAATGTCATCAGCCCATCTGCTAATCTGTATTTTTTCAGATCTTATGTGGAGGAGCTTCTTTGTGATCTAGGGGAAGAGAGGACTGGCCCAGATTCAGCTCTCAAACACCACACCAAAAGCCATAGAACTTCCCTGAACTATTTTCTGTTGGAACTACATCATATCTTTTAGAAAAACATCCAATCTTGACTTAAAATTTTCCAGTGACAGAGACTCCACAACCCTGAGTAAATTGTTCCAATGCTTAAATACCCTCACTGTTAAAAATTTGCACCTTATTTCTAATGATGTATTTATTTCCTCCAACATTGAACAGTTCTTCTTTGAGATGTAAAAGAGGTCTTTAAGAGAGACATAAACACACTGAAAATATAACAACCTTTGTCTTGCTACACAGGCAGCTACAGAGTAGCCACCGCATTCTCAGACTACATCCTGGGGCTGGTGTGAAACTATATAATTAAAATGCATTCTGTAGAACAGAAGAAAGGACAAATGTGTTTAAAATATGGGCATCCAGCTGCTGGCTACCAAAAACTTGACAACACAAAAGCTCGTGCCTTCAGGCTAGAGATGTTTAGCAGAAAGCCCCTTTTGAGGGCAATCAATACACAAAGAAGAAAAAGAGCAGCGAAGACTGCAGCTTGAGGCTACCAGATGTTGATTAAGCATTTAGATTTGCCAACCTAGTCATTTTCGAAGACAGTGAATATCTGAAATAAGGTGGCCCTACTGGCAATTAAGTTTTTTACTGAAAAACATACAGCTCCAGTTTTTCAGTCATTTGCATGTTTCATTGTAGATACCCTTAGAGAACGAAAAGCATTAAAGGTGACCTGCAGATTAACAACCTGGGAGCCAATTTTTGCTGATTTAGGATGTTTTTAAGTCTTAGTAATATAGGAATGTCATGTTTCATTTTCTCTGTTTTACTAGAGGACTTCTAGGATGATTCAAAGAAGATGAGTGGGCACTTTCTCAATTCCTATTAAATGGTTGAAGAATGCTAAATCTTTAATGAAGATGGCATTTCTCCCAACTATGTAATTTAAATAGATGTTTACAAGAAGAATTTAAAAGAGTAAAAAATAACTTCCTATTTCTGTTACTCACTTGTATGGTTTCCCTGATGTCATAAACATTCTAGTTTTTCAGTCCTGCAGAGAGTCTTCAAGGAATAATGATGGACAAGACTAGAATTGTTAACATAGAAATAGACAGAAAAAAACAATCCTTTAAAAATAATGTGCAGGTCTTTTTATTTGCACAAACCCACTTTTTATTTTGCAGATCACTTTTAACAAAGAGATGAGTCCCCAATACTTCAGTTCTATGATAGATGATACTACAGGGAAAGGGGATATAGGTACCTGAGAAGTTATTTTCAATGTTTGCTATTTTTATAACTGAGCACTAATTACTGTACTACCTAGACTTCAGCCCTGGCTTTCCCAGCACAGGGAATAGGTTGGGTACAGAAAGGAACATGGCTAAAATGCACTGTGCTCCAGCAATCGTGGGCCAGCAGAATGGCTGTGGTTACTGAGAGTGCACATTAGAGCAGCCCTAAGCATGATTCATCCTGAACTGGGAACTGAACTGGCTCCTGGCTATCATATTGTATGTAGTGGGGTATGTGGAAAGGAGACAGAAGGCCACCCCATCTCCCCAGGTGCACTGTGGGCTGCTCCAATACACCTGAGGATATGGCCCATTGTAAATACAAGTACTCACATGCCTTAAATGTCTGTAGATTTGAGCCCATGCTGTATATACCTCTTGGTCTCAACATTTCAAATCTTACCTGAAAAACTTTATTTTTTCCCCATCCTATGCCTTCTGTTTCCTTGCTTCCTCTGCTGCTCTGTAACTGTATTATGTAATGTGGAAAATGGATTTCTCACATTTATTTTTAATTCTATAACTAAAATATACTTGCTCAATTCTCATTAAAGGCCCAGGATGTCAAAAAAAAATTCAAAGAACCCCAAATTATTCTAAGATTCTTCCCATTCTAAAAGACTCTTTTTCACACTGAACTATGACAGATATAGTGTCTTTGTTATAATGATATTTGTAACAATGCAGAATTTCCTTTGTTGGTTTAGAGATGTCAGGTATTTTTAGATTAATAGGATGGCTCGATCTCTTATCTGCATCACTAAAAATTATGTTGCTATAAAGTAGAACTGGTCAAAACACTATTGGTAGAAAAGATTTTGTTGGAAAATGATGTTTTGTCAGAATCCGTTTTGTGGAAATATGTATATTCTGATGCAATTTTAATCTGAAAAATTCTGAAATGATTCAAAATCAAAATAAGAATGGCCATATTGGGTCAGACCAACGATCCATCTAGCCCAGTATCCTGTCTTCCGACTGTAGCCAATGCCAGGTTCTTGAGAGGGAATGAAAAGAACAGAAAACCATCAAGTGATCCATATCCTGTTGCCCATTCCCAACTTCTGGCAAATAGAAGCTAGGGACACTTCAGAGCATGGTTATGCATCCCTGCCCATCCTGGCTACTAGCCATTGATGGATCTATCCTCCATGAATTTATCTGGTTCTTTTTTATCCATATTATAGTCTTGGTCTTCACAACATCCTACAGCAAAGAGTTCCACAGGTTGACTGTGCATTGCATGAAGAAATACTTCCTTTTGTTCATTTTAAACCTGATGCCTATTAATTTCATTGGGTGACCCATAGTTCTTGTGTTATGAGAAGGAATAAATAACATTTCTTTATTTACTTTCTCCACATAAGTCATGATTTTATAGACTTCTATCATATCCCCCCTTCATTGTCTCTTTTCCGAGCTGAAAAGTCCCAGTCTTATTAATCTCTCCTCATAAGGAAGCTGTTACATATCCCTAATCATTTTTGTTTCCCCATTCCGTACCTTTTCCAATTCCAACATTTTTTTTTAGACAGGATGACCAGATCTGCACACAGCATTCAAGACGTGGGTATACCATGGATGTATAAAGAGGCAATATGATATTTTCTGTCTTAGGTATTCCTTTCCTAATGATTCCAAACATTCTGGTAGCTTTCTTGACTGGAGTGTTTCCTTCTGATTTTTTGTTTGTTTATTTTTGCTTAGTTTTAACTATCTTTTCACTTTCACTGTTATATTATATCAATTAAATACTATTTTAATAATGTTTAGTGTTTTATTTTGTGTCTACTTAATATTATATTTACGTTACAATGTTTCAGCATTACTGATACAAAACATCTCAATGTTTCTGAAACAATGTATTTTGGAACATTTTGTTTTGCAAAATACTTCAAAATGTTGACTTTTTTCCTTTCAATTTGGGACAAAAACAAATTTTGAAAAGTCAGGCTTTCCTGTGGGGCAGAAATTCTGTTTTCCAACCAGATCTGCTATAAAGATGCATTATAGCTCAGGCAAAATCTTGTGGAAAAGAGAGCACGTGTTCATGTAATTAAAGACTGTATTATATGGTTAAACAGTTAACTTCATTCTGTCATTTCTTAACGTTTGAGTGCATGACTTTCCAATTGTAATGTTTTTATGTGTGTAATATGGATTTAAGGTGTAGCCCAATATAGAGCACTTTGTTGTGATCTAATATAGTCCATTTACTTAACAGTTTAGCATAAGTGTAACTAAGAGCAGAACTGGGCCCTTTTTTAATTCTCTTTGCCCTTTATTGGTTTGCTGCTTGCTAGGTTTTCCAAACTTTTTCCTTGTATTGCTACTGACTCCCTGAATAGATTTGACTTCAATGGAACTATGCTGATTTACATCATTTGAGAATCTGGCCCAGCGTATCACTTTGCTTTAATCTGCTATTGTATTAATCTGGCTCATGTCACTTGGTGAATGCTGGTAGCTAGAACCCTGCGTGGGTACAGATATGTGGATCCACATCCGATCCGCATCTGTGAGACTAAACTTCTATCTGACCCCCAGTCTGCCCTCTTTCTCTTAGATATATCTGCATCTCCTTCGCCAATCAGTTGTTTGCAGCCAGCCCCCACCATCAGCTGTTGAGCCCCTGCCACCTCAAATAGCTGATCAGCTCTTCAGCCTGCCTATCAGCTTTCTAGCGGCACATGGGGCTGCAGTTGCTCCAGCCCTGCACCAGAAGTCACAGTGGTCCTGGAAAATCTATCCATGACCTCCGTGACCATCTGATCCATGATCCGCAAAAAATGGTTCATGGATATCCACATGAACCAGGGATGCAATATCCATAGATATAAAGCAGATACCAGCCCTGCAAATCTGTGGCTAACTGTAGTCTCTAGCAAAAACAACGGGAGGTCTGTGGCACTTTAAAGACTAACAAATTTAATATTTGCAGACATAAGCTTTCGAGAGACTTCAGCTCTCTTCTTCAAATACCCCTCTGGGTGTAGTCTCTAGGCATGTCTACACTGCAAAGAACAACTTGCAGCGCCAAATCTCAGAGTCCAGGCAAATTGACTCAAACTCACAGGGCACGGGCTGAGAGGTTAAAAATAGTAATGTAGATGTTCCCACTCAAGTTGAAGCTCAGGTTCTGAAACCCAGTGAGAGGAGAGAGTCTTGGAGCCTGGTCTCCTCCAGCCCAAGTGGGAACATCTCTAGAAATTTTTATCCCCACAGTCTGAGTCCCACAAGCCTGAGTGGATTGCTGCAGGCTCTGAGGGTATGTCTAGACTGCAATAAAACACCTGCATCTGGCCTGTATCAGCTGACTAGGGCTCTGGCTGTGGAATTATAACATTGCAGTGCAGATTTTCGGGGTTGGGCTGAAGCCCAGGTCTGGGAGCCTCCCCTGTCACAGGGTCTGAGAGCCGGGGCTCTAGCCCAACCCCGAACACCTGCACTGCAATTTTATAGCCCCATGAGCCCAAGTCAGCTGAAACAAGCCAGTCGCAGGCATTTTATTGAAGTATAGACATACCCTGAGACTCGGTACCATGAGACTTTCTTTGCAGTGTAGACCTGCTTGCTTAGCTATCCCCAGTCAAGCTGCAGTCTGATATTGTACCACTGGGTGTCACTCTGGGCCATATAAAAGGAGATTAACAAACAACTTTTTAAAATACAAACTCAGAAAATAAATGATCAGAATGTAGGACAAATTTTCAAAGACTAGTGTCTGGGTTATGCTCGAAAAGAGGGTATGTGCATCCTTTTCACATGGAGAGCCGGTGTTTGTGCCCCAGTCTCCATTTTCATGGTGCCTATGCTACTTTGTGTGCAGAAAGACAGGTTTTGTGCTCTCACCAGGAGGACAAACAAATGTTGTGGATGCAGGTTAAACGACAACCTTAGACATCTTGCCTCCTGCTTCTTTTGTTCAGGAAGGAACATTTCTAAAGTCAGGGGTTCAAGCTTGTTATGCTTTCCTGGATTGAATAAATTTATGCTCTGCGGAATGGATCTGAGAAGACCAGCTGATTAACTGCTTTCTTGCTTCTCTTTCTGTTCCCCCACCCCCACCCCCCAACTCTGCTTCCTTTAATCTTCCTTTTCTTTCTGCTGGTCTTTGCACGTTTGATTCAAGAAAAACAGTTGATCAACTTTTTGCGGTTACCTCAGGAGAAGCGGTTATTAAGGGAGGAAAAACTCCTAGGCCCTCACCTCTTATGAACTTTCGGGGGTTAATCCTGTTGCCCATTGACTTCAGTGGGAGCAGGGTCTTTGCACACCTGATTATCTTATTGTTTCCCCTTCACTATGATATATTGCCTCTTTCTAAACTAAAATGAAAGGTTTGCAAGGAGGAACAGAACTGCCCTCTCAAAACAAAGTGATATAAATCAAAACAGACCCCAGACCTCCTGCTGGCTTGGTTGTGCGACTGACACCAACTACAGATTTCTGACTCACCCTGGATTTTTAGCTAAAGAGAAAAGGCCTATTTCAGGTGATGGATTTTTTTGCCATTGTCTTGCAACTGCCATTAATTCAAACCCATTTCACAAACTGCTGGAGGTGGGGCACGTTTCAACAATAGCACCTCATAATCTAATCAAGCTTATTGCTTTTTAGGCAGACCCCCTGATATGTCTCAGCAAGACAGAAGTGACGTGATTTTCCCTAAGGTCACATATCAAATCTGTGGCAGAGCTGGGAAGAGAACACCAATTTTCCAAGTCACAAGCCAGTGTCCTATCCACAGACCATCTTTCCCAAGTTGGAGAATATTCTTCAAGTAGAAGTAGTGAAGCTTTGGCATTTCAACCAAAGGTGGCCTCTTTCCCATGGGGGTCTCCAGTGGCCTTAAACCTTTCACAGTCACCATCCACCTTCCCACAAGGGCAAGCTTCTGCTCTGTATCCTGAGGGCTGCTGGAAGGGGTTACACAGGGATCTACACTACAGTTGTACCATAATCTCCAGCAGGACCTCCGCCTGATTTAGCCAGAATCCCTCATGGAGTCTCCCAGTGTGCACACACTTGGCTGAAGTAGTAGTCAGCCAGCCTTGGAGACCGTCAAGAGCACTCCTCACTCTGTGTCTAGGGGATGTGGAAGGGGCCGGACCATGGTCCAACCCTCACCTTTCTTCTCCCTGTCTACAGGGATATTAGTAGGGAGCAGGGTCTGTGCACTCTAATTATATTCTGGCCAATTATATATTTCCCTTTGTCCCCTTGAACATCCATCAAGGGGCTACCCAGAAACTGATCCAAAAATCTTTGTTCCAAGAGAGCCCACTAGTACATGCCACCTCATGTATGTCTTGCCTTATATGGTAGGAAATAAGGTAGTTACAGTAGCTTCAATAACGTATAGGGAGTATAACAAACAAGAAAGAGCTTCTGTTGCTGCTATAACCTGGTGTTCTGGGAGGGGTGGCTTATACTTACTTCTAGCCAGGAAAAGACTTGAACAGAATAGGTTTATTGTCACACATGCAGAGAGTACAGAGCACACTCAGTGTATTCAAGTTTGTTTTACGAAGAACTTTACAGGATTTACACAAGAATTTACTTGCAGACCAGCAGAGCCATGTGTGTCTAATTTAAAACATCCCATTGTGTGAATAGATTAAATATTTCTTCGGGCACACACAGACACAGTACTCTTCTGCAAGCGTGCCTGTGTTTGTCCTTAAACACAGCAGCTGGTACATCAGTGTTATTTATACAAGCATTAAAAATATCCAGTTGCTAGCTAACGTTTCACGCTCTTGATCTAGTGTAGAGATTCTGCAGTGGGAGATGTTCTTCTTGGTAGGAATGAAGACAGCAACTGCATCTGTTTTGCGGTCAAGATGGACAAAACTTGACCCTTGCTTGAGTGCTTAGACTCAGGGCCAGCATTAGAGCACCTGATGTGCCTAGTGAGATCAAAATATACAGTAGTGCCCTATGAGAGGTAGGGAATTTGCAGCATAGTACCCTATAGAGCCACTTAGGTGGACATACTGCTCACAAAGGAGTTGGCATTAACCTTCATCTTTTTGCTTAGATAGATTCTGTGGCACAGCAAGCATTCGGATATCTGCAATGGGGGATTGCTCCTGTCTGTCTGCAGAAACAAACACTTTGAAAAAATATGCATTTGCACAGAAGGGAGTAGAAATGTTTCAAGGTGTGTCACCTCTGGGGACTGGTTGGGAAGGGAGAATGGAAATTACCTGGGGAAAGGAATAGCCTGTGCTAAGGAATTCCTTTTCCCACTAACGTGGCTGCAGACAGCACAAAAGCAAGAGGGCTCCAATGGCTCTGAGGAAGACTTGAAAGACGCCATTTGCCTGCTCATGCCAGAGCTCAAACGATTAGGGCAGGAGAATAGAAAATGTAATAGTCTCTGCTACGTGTGACAATTGTCAGATCTGAGCTAGGAAAGGGTGAACCAGTCCAGATTGGACAAGGACCAGCCCAGTCCTTAAATCCAGACTCAAGCTGAATATTGTTTTTCAGATTCAGAAAAGTCTAATTAACCATTTAAGTAAATCTCAACTTTGCACTTCTTGGTTTTCCTTCCTCTTTCCCCCCATTTCATTCCAAGTCACCTATGCTGCTTGTGCCTCTCTGGAGTTCTTTGCCCCTGTCTATCTGTGGGAACACCTTGGGATTGAGGCTGCACTCTCAACCCCTTCCTCAGGCATCAGCCTAATGAATACTTGGAGACTGGTAATTGGTCAAAATTTGGCCTGGGTGAGCCAGAATTGCCACTATGCCGTTATCCTAAAATTCAGAGGTAAATACTCACCTATAATCCCAGAAATAAGAATAAGTATTTACCTATAAATCCATTGGCAGTGCCTTCTTTTTGGCATTCTGAGGAGCTATTCATCTTGTTTTTCTGTAATGCATTAAATTACTTCTGACCCTAAAGCTGGTCACCACCACAGTCGGTGCTAGATGCAATGCATTTGGCAGACCCTCCACACCAACAGACAAGAAGCAAATGGCTCAAAGCTTGTCAAAAAATTAACATGTAGAGGGATTTATTTTAATCTATTGATATTGTATGTCAATTGAAAACACAGCTTCTCACCCTGGATATTGTTTCCCCACCAGCAGCACTCATTTTGAAATGATAGAAGCGGCTATATGCTTCTAATAGTGAGGAACTATTAGCTGTAAAGCATCTGACAGGTTTATCTGATCCCACAGGCAAGGGGGCTGGGACAGTGAATAAGCAAATGGCTATAACCACCTTTTCTCCCTTCCCTGACGCTCCCCCAATGATTCTGTAAGGCCTACAGAAAGGCAAGGGTCTGTCTAGATTAGGGAAAACTAACAGTATAGCTACTTTAATAATACTTAGTCCTGCCCTGAGTGCAGGGGACTGGACCAGAAGACCTCATGAGGTCCCTTCCAGTCCTATGATTCTACACTAATGTCATTACACCAATGTAAACCCCACACGTAGATCCTCTGCACTGGTGTGATTTGCCCTGAAAACTTACGCCAATTTACACTGCAGCTGCACATCCGGCACTGGCATAGCTACAAAGTAAACCAGTACAGAGAGAGCCCCAATGTAGTTTAGGACGAAGTAAACACAATTAAGTCTTCATGTTTAAGCCCTTCCAGTTCACAAGCAGTGTGGAAACTTTTTTTACCCAGTGCATATCTGTGCTGGGAGATTACTCAATTTAAAAACAAAAACAAACAAGAGTAAAGTAATGGTTTGAGCACAGAACTCTGGGTCAGGAGCATCTTGATTTGAACACAACATCTCATAAGGAGTATGTAACAGGGCATGGCTACTCTCCCACCTTTTTCCCCTCAGAAACTGCATGGGCTCCAGTAGTTGTGCCTTCACCAAACCCTACACCATTTCCACAACAATCCCCATGTAACAGTATTTACAGCATCGCCATGCCTTTTGGCCCTCTCCCCAGGAATTGAGTGGAACAGAAATCCACCTCCACATAACTGAGCTCAACTAGCCCTGGTTCCCCCCCCTCTCCTTGGCACTTCCTTCCTGCCTCTTTATCAGCCTTGGGTTGGTGAGCTAATTGGCTCCTTATCCCATCAGCAGGCCAGCTTGACTACCTAATTACCCCCATCAGCTTTCTCAAGAGGAATTAATTAACATCTGAGTGATCAGAGTGTGGGCTCACATGTTCAACCACTGCACTCTGTCGCATGGTACATCTACACAGCAAAAATAAATACATAAATAAACCCACAGCAGCGAATCTCAGAGCCTAGGTCAACTGACTCAGGCTAGCAGGGCTCATGTTGTGGGGCTGTAAATAGTAGTGTAGACATTGGGGCTTGGGCTGGAACCTGGGCTCTGAAACCTGGCAGGGGGGGGAGAGTCTGGAAGCCCTGGCTGCAGCCCAAGCCTAAATGCCTACACTGTAATTTTTAGTTCCACAGAGCAAGCCCAAGTCAGTTGACCCAGGCTCTGAGACTCATTGCCACAGGATATGTTTTGCTGTGTTAGATGTGCCCACTGACTTCTTATGTTGCATTAAGCAAGTCACTTCAACCTTGCTATTTGTATTTCCCTTCTGCAAAATAGGGATAATAATGCATACCTACCTGACAGACTTTTTGTGGAGATTAATGAAGTAAAATCTGTAGAGCGGCTAATATTCTGATTCTTCAAAGGCATGTATTGTCAGTATAACATAAAATGGATATTCTGATACAGAAGTCAGGATTAGTAAATATTGAAGTCACCTTAAAAAAAAATTGCCGATAAAGTAGGTCCAGGCTCAGTGCACAGTGAAACTTGTCCAAAAAAAAAAAAGATTTTCTATTCTGTGAAAAAGTCCAACATTTTGACATTTGTTTTTGTTCCAGATTGGAACGAGAATTCCATATTTAGAAATTTCTTGCAGAAAGGAAATTCAGGAAAAATTTCAAATCAGAAACATCGAACCATTTCATTTTGATCCTGTCAAAACATACTATAATCGTTAAGATTCATTTTGTTTAGACTTTATATTTTATTATTATCTATAAAAGACCATAGAAAATGAATCACAATGATAAAGTCTAAACAAAATGTTTTACCATATCAAAACTATTTGATATTATGGAAACAAAAATTGTCAAAATTTACACATTCCCATTAAATGTTTCGATTTCAATGAAACTGCCTTTTCTGAAGGAAAACTATGCTGTCAAAACACGTTCCCCAGCTCTAGTGAACAGCATGACTTTTGTGCACAAAGTGCACTCTTATGCACGTCATAGCAGGTCAGATGTTACTTGTCTTACTCACACAAATATTCCCATTGATTCAATGGGTCTATTGAGGTGAGTAAGTGAATTGGATTTGACCCAAACTCTGTGTCCCAGAAGGAGTGAAAGAACATTTTACAGTTAGAGATCCAAGGGATGCCTGGTGAGTTTTGAATCTCTTATAGATTTGTGTATTCAAAAAAAAAAAAAAAAGGGGGGGGGTGGGGAGGAATTTCCATAAAGAACCAGGCATATGAGCTTCAACCAAGCTGAGTCTGTGAGCTCTTAATGTGTTAAATATCAAGGCTGCTAGTCAATAAAATATGTATTACCATAGTAACTCCAGGAACACAATCACACTTCCATTATCTGTACAGATTTTCATCTCAAAGAAACAAACATGAACACCGCTCCAATATTGGCAAACAGTAAACTCTTAACAAGAGGAATTCCTCTTCCTGTCTGTCCTCTCCCTAGAAATTATTAAACTAATTGACCTATTTTTAACAAATGGAATTTCATTCTTTCACTTAGTTTGATGTAATTTAGGTCTCAATAGTCTATGGACCGCAGTTCAACAAGGCACTGTAGCACGTGCCAAACTTTAAACACATTGCAGTCCCATTGACATCAGTGGAATAACTCATGTACTTAAGATAAGTGTACTTGCTGAATTGGGACCTCAAAGTAATCTGTCCACTAAGTCCTAACAACTTCTGCCATGTTTAAACTTGGAGATGCACTATCATGAGATGATCTCACATTTTTCTGGCTTTAGATTCATACTCCTTGCAAAAACAATGTATGGTGATTTTTGCAAGAGCTGAGCCTTAAATCCCATCTGTCTTGTAGGATTGGAATGTCTTTTCTTCTCAGGAACTCAATGTTATTCAAGGGAATTTCCTCTGCCAGGCAGAAGGGATTTGTAAGCTCAAGGTTTGTATAATGTGATTTTTGTTTCTTTTTGGAGATATATTTCTAATTAAAAGAAACAGGATGAAACATGGCACCTGACAAGTCTTTTCTTTTCTCCGGGGAAATGCAGCATGATGGGGCTGTGACTGTTTCACATTAATAAAGAAGCTTTGTAAATTTCCATGGCGCAGTTCCCTTCTCATTTGCTCCAATGTAAATCAGGAGCAATGTTGCTGAAGTCAATAGAGTGACTCTAGTTTAAAACTGATATACATGTGAGAAGAATCAGGCCCTGTCTTTTTATCATTGTCTTCCTACTGACATAAAAGGTTGTATTTGGCTCATTCTTTTTTTCCGGTTTTTAAATGGAAAATGTGAATTTACCAAATCTCTACTGTAAATGTTGATACATGCAGGCTGCCCAGTTGCCCACATTCCCCTCCCTGCTAAGCGAATGAGTGTTCAAACCACCAAAGTGATTTTCAGGGTATAAAGACTAAATCATAGTCAGTCCCATAGGCGGAAGGAAGGGGGAAGGGAAAAAATTATCCTACTGCAAATGTATGTTAAAACTGTAGTGTGAAACTCTTCAGCTATGAGTAGAATGAATAAAAATAATAATAATCATATAACTCTATAGCAGGGTCGGCAACCCATGGCACACATGCTACGTGAGATGATTTTGAGTGGCACATGTCAGAGACAGGGAGGGGGCAGGGGGGAATAGGTGGGGCTGGAAGGGGAAGAGGCCATGGCACTGCTTGGGGCCAGGAGCGGCTCCTGGCCAGGGCCAGTGGTGTATCAAGTAGGGGAACCATGCCCCCAGGTGCCAGCCTGTGGGGGGTGCTGGCCAGGCCCTGGTAGGAGGAGCCGCCCCCCGCTGACATCCCCGGTGGCCTCACTGACCTGGCCCCTCAACCTCCTGTCCCCTCCTCAGCCCCTGCTCTGGGCCTATCAAGGAAGCCATGGGGAACCCAGGCACTCAGGGGCCAGGCAGCCTTCCTCCCCCCACCACCAGGCAGCCCAGGGACATCAGCCCCTCTCACTCTCACTCCCCGCTGGAGGTGCCATGTCGGCGCAGCCACCAGCGATGTCAGTGGGGGCAGCTCCTCGGAGGAGGCCCCAGCCGGCGCCCCCAAGGCTGGCGCCCGGGAGCATGGCCCTCTCTGTATGCCACACCCACCATCCCCTTGGCAGAGGGAGGAGGGAGAGCAGGAAATGGGCCTGCAGACACCTGCCACCACTGTTGCCGCTGAAGGCGGGGAGGTGGCAAATACAAATAGTGTCCCCCAGGCGCTGGACACCTGTACATCACTGGCTAGGGCACTGGGCCCACAGCACAGGGGAGAGAGGCAGGGGGGAAGACTTGGCACGCCCCTTCCCAAAGGTTGACAACCCTGCTCTAGAGACTTTGATGCAGTTACTCCTGATTTACACTAGCGGAAACGAGAGGACAATAAGGCCCCAGAACTGGAGGAGAGTGAGAATGAAAAATTCTTAGACCAACTGACGCAGTATTTGAAACCACAGGGTATAGGACAGCAGGAAACTTTTTACAACTCTTGCCAAACTTGCATAGTCAGTTTGATTCCAAAATTATGTAGAGGACATCTTTATTATCCAGCTGGATTATTTTTTAAATCAATAGGTAAGAACTGATGGAGTGTGTAAGAGGAATATCGGAACTCGGAAATGGCGATTATGGGCTACTTGAATTTTGGAGTAGTAAGACATACAAGACCCACTTTGTGGGCCTACCACCTGCAAGGCAAAGGGCAAGGGCCGGGTGCGATGCTAGAATGGCAGCAGGAGCTGTTTGCAGATGATGGTGTACTTCTTGCTTCTTCAGACTATGATCTCCGATGCACACTCGAATGCTTCGCTGCTGAGTGGGAAGCGGTTGGGATGAGAATCAGCACCTCCAAATCGGAGGTCATGGTTCTTTGCCAGAAGAAAGTGGAGTGTTCTCTCCAGGTGAAGGGGGAGCAGCTGCCCTTGGTGGAAGAGTTTAAGTAACCAGGGGTCTTGTTCACAAGTGATGGTAAGCGGGAGCATGAGATTGACCAGAGGATTTGGGTGGTGGTGGCAGCAGCAGCAGTGATGCAGGCACTGTATTGATCCCTGGTGGTGAAGTGGGAGCTAAGTTTTTGGATGAAGCTCTTGGTTTACAGGTCAATCTATATCCACATCCTCACCTATGGCCATGAACTTTGGGTAATGACAGAAAGGACGACATCATGGGTACAAGCGGAGGAACTGGTTTCTCTGCAGGGTGGCTGGGCTGACTCTCAGAGATAGGTTGAGGGGCTCAGGCTATTCAGGAGAGTCTCAGAGTAGAGCCACTACTCCTCCAGATCAGGAGGAGTCAGCTGAGGTGATTTGGGCATCTGATTAAGAAGGTCCCCCTCTCCCCCGTAGGCTTCCTTTGGAACTATACTAGGTACATCCCACTGAGAGGAGGCCCCGAAGCTGACCCAGGACATGCTGGAGGGATTATATCTCCCAGCTGGCCTGGGAATGCCTGGGAATCCCCCAGAAGAAGCTGGAACCTGCTGTGGAGGAAAGGGAGGTCTGTTCCTCCCTACTCTCCATGCTGCCGGAAAAGAGGCATAAAAGAAAAAAAGAAAAAGAAGGCATACCAAGAAGAATTGTGGCTTGGGCAGGAACACAGTCATTTACACTGAAAACATGTTGAAGGGTAATGAAGTAAGCAAAGGGTGTTAATTAAGAGCAAATATTGAATTAACATAGGTGCCTCATAGGATACCGCAAAGCTCTGTATTTGGTCTGTTTAACAGTAATGAGCAGAAAGAGGGCTTATATGACATTTTAATGAAATCTGCAGGTGATATGAAATCAGGATGTGTTATAAGCACTGAAGACAAAGAAATAGTGGAGAGAGTCCTAGAAAGAATAGCAGTATCAGCAGAAAATTAGATTCAACTTGAAAAAATGCAAACTATAACCTGAAATGCACCTGTGTAGTGACTGGGGAAAACCTGGAAAGCAATAAGGCTGAAAGAGACTTGTGGATGATGATGGACAGTAAATCAGACAGGAGTTTGCAATGTTGTGTGGCAGCAAAAAGGCCAATGCAATTTGGGGCTGCATACAAGAAGGCATCACATCATGCAGCCAGGAGGTAATCGGCATTCTCCAAGGCTCTGCTGTGACAGCCCAGGACATATTCATTCACTTCTGTGCACCTGATTTCAGAAAAGCATTGACCAGTGTTATATTTCTAGGTCTGTCACGGACTGGGGGCCTTAGGAAAGGCATTTAATTTCTCCATACCTCAGTTTCCTCATCTGTAAAATGGGAATAAAATTTACAGCAGATTCTAGCCAAGGATCTCAGTAGCTGTGTAAAGTAGCATTATACTTTTTTCCTGGTTTCCATTCCTCACTTTCCAGTCTGTTCTCCAGTCCTTTCTGGTCCCCTAACCTCTCCAGTCTCCTCCATGAATCTTGTCTTCAGTGCTATTCTGAGCCCTTCTTTCCTCTGATTCACCCTGACTTTTGTGACTTTTGTGACATAAAATTTCTTATGACTACTCTGATGTCTCCCCACACTTCCACAATTTCCTGAGCATTCTATGCTCCTCCAATTCCTCCATCCAGCCACTAGCTCTCATATTAGCTCTCTGCTCCCCACATGTCTGTGTATATCTTGGGGTGGGGTGTACACATACATACGTGCATCTTTGCATTATCTGAAATAAGGGCATTTACATGTGGAAAACAAAGTTGAAAAGTGTGAATGGGAAGGAGACAAGAAAGAACAATAGTGTCTTTAATGCTGGATAGTCACAGTTGTGTGGGAAAACTCATTCCCATGTCTGGGCTAGGAATGTTGCAAGAGAATCAAACTGTAACACTGTGAAAAATAAACAGAAATAATCACAAAACCAGATGGACATTCCCTAATCCCCACTAGCCTAGGGCAGGATTTTACTCATGCTTTTAGAAGCTTCTCTTTTCTAAACACCGCTATCAACCAAAATCTGTTTTTTCTAGCAGATGCTGTAGCTGCCAGCTATGCTCTGATTTCCTCACTCCCTATCCATCACTTTATAAGCTTCGGTCAAAAAGTCACTGTTTCAATTCAAATCAAATTCACTGAACTCTGCCAAGAGACCGTCTCACCAATTATTGCTTTCTCTATAACTAAAGGAAGTAATCCTTGCGACATCAGCCGCTTCAGGAAGAATGTTGTCAAAGGCAGCTCTTCTGCCAGTCCGATATAATGCTCAGAGAATGTTATTTTACTTACTGTCACTTCACATAGGGATGCATAATAGTGCACATTTGTTGAAAAAGATTAACACAGAGTTAAAGGTTGCCTAACACTGTCTTATGCCCTTCCAGAACATGCAGAGTGGCTAAAATTACACCTCCCTGAAAACCACCAAATGTCTCCCACAGTGTCTGAACCCTTCTTCTGTTAAGATACGCCCCAACTCTTCTTTGTCAGCTCATAGGACTGTATTGGTCTTGAGCATGTGGGAAACATGCACAAAAGTAATGCTGAGAAAACTCTTAGGCTTTGTCTTGACTAAGGTTTTGTTGTTGTTTGGTTGTTTTTTTTTTTTATTACTGTTGCACCTAGAAGCCTTAGTCATGGACCAGGACCCCACTGTGCTAGGCACTGTACAAACACAGAACAAAAAGTTGGTCCCTCCCCCCCCCCCCCCATCACAGGAGCTTACAATAGAAGTAAAATTGGTGTTAGGTTGGGCTAAGCAAACACAAGCTAGCTAAGCCTGATCTACACTCGTCCACTTTGCCTGCTCCAGATAAACCCACAAAGATTTGTCAAATGCTAAGTTATTCACCGTTTCCTAAAGATTTCCTCTAGGACATAACCCTTGGGGTCTTCTCACTGAACCTTGTGAGGCAGTGCAATGTGTGCTAACAGACTGCTGGAAATCCCTAAAGCAATCGTGCAGCATGGAGAGCAAAAAGGCTGCGTGGCAGTACGTGAATGCCAGTGCAGTGGTGGAGTTCTGGTGGGTACTGAAATTATGTGAGACAGTGTAAGATTTTAGTGAAGCATTCACATGTTTTACTAGGGCTAGATATGTTATGGTCACTACCGAACAGCTTTTCCCACAGCAAGTCATCCAGACAAAAATACTGAGTGAAATTTAAAACTTGACTAAGGACCAAAATTTAGTTTTTAGCACTTTAATCTTATATCTGTCTGACGGTCATGTAGATTTCTTCCGAAATGAATACTTCATTACTGTATTATTTTTTTAGAATGATAAGAAGTTCAATGCAAAACGCCTGCTGTAAAGATCAGTCCTATGACAACTGACCGACAGAGAGAGACAAAAAAAGAGGAAGGTTGGTTTTGAGGTTAAGACATTTAACTAGGACTCAGGCGATCTGGGCTCAGTTTCAAACTCTGCTGCAGATTACCTATGTGATGTTGGGTCAATCATTTAATGTCTCTGTGCTTCAAATATGCATCTGTAAATTGGGGTAACATCGCAGTGCTCCATCGCAGTGCTCTGTGAGGTTTTAAGAGGCTACAGTGATGGACAGGATTAATGGAAAGATTAGTTCAATATATGTATCTATGTAGATTAGAGCTGACTGAAAATTTTTTACTCATTTTTTTAATCAGAAAATGCTGTTTAATCAAAGCAAAAACATCAGTTTAGATAAAGATTTCACTGAGAAGGCTTCTAAGATCCAAGGTACATTCTCTGGTCAGTTCCAGAGAAAGAGGGTACCTACACTACAAATGAAGGTCTGATAGTAGTGCAGGTAGGCATACCCACACTAGCGTTAATCTAGTTAGCATGGGTAACAATAGCAGTGCAGGCATAGCGGCATGGATCCCAGCATGCACTAGCAACCAGACTATGTACCCCAGGTCGCTGACGGGCTTGTACTGGGACAATTAGCGCAGGCTGAAGCCTGTACTATCACAGCTTTTTTACCTGTTGTTAGCTGTGCTATCTAGATCAAAGCCTACCCATGCTACAATTACATTTTAATATGCAGTGTCTAAACATAACCAGAGAGAGAGAAAGAGAGACCCAGATCACAAAACAGATATTTTGACAATTCCATTTCATAAAAACCTTTGGAAGATTTTGTTTTTCTTGCAAAGTGGAACAAAAACAAATTTCAGAACTTTAAAGGTTTTTTGCAAAGCAGAATTGTCATTCTCAGGCCAGCTTGAAGAGAGACACAAAATGAAGATAAAAGAATGTTTTTGGTAAAGAACCAAATCTTGGAAAGTTTGGCTTAGGCAGTGTCAATTCAAACCCTGCAGGGACCTCTGGAACCAGGCTGAAACGCTAGTATAATATTTACTGCTTCTGTGCTGTGTGGTTTGGACACTGACCTAAGTGATGACAATAATTTGAGTCCCTTGGGGAATTAGGAATACGTTTTGTTGTTGTTTTTTTTTTTAAATCCAGGCTCGGGCATCTCATAGGTTCTCTCTTACCGGCCTGAAAGAAAATCTATATCTGGTGCCCCAGGAGGCTCAAAATGTTGTCACCAAATATCTCTCAGTCATGACATAGCAGCACATCCACAAAACCACAAACCAGTCCTAAGTGCATCACCTAGCCTCTTTGCCTGCCTGCAGTGGAACTGACTCTCACCACTTAAAGCCTGCATACCTAGAAGTTTGAGGCAGATAGTGGGGAGAATATTGCACACAGAAGCTTAGCCCTTGCAGCGAGGGGGCTCAGTTGAATAGCTGTGCAAGAAGTCCCAGATTTGCTTGACGTAACCTGGAGCTTTGTGGCTGAGGCATCAAGCTTGAGCTCTATGGCACCACAGGTTGAAATCCCAACATGTTCCACTCAGCCTCATCATTTTTCAAAATCAGTTGGGATTTCTTTGCATACTGATTTAGGAAACAGTAAATTTCACTGTGTAGTTGGGTCCGGGGTTCTCTCTGGCTCAATAACCTCGGTGGATAACTTACTTCTTATATCTATTAGTAGAACTGATGAGAAAGTAGAATTTCTGACATTTAAAAAAAAAAAGTTTGTTCAGAAGTGGAACCAACAGCCACAATTTTGAAAATTCCTGCAAAATGAACATTCTGAAAAAAAATCACTTTGGGACCATTGAAACATATTTCATTTTGATAATGCTGAATCATTTTGTTAAGGTAAAGACATTTTTTTCACCTTTATTACTTGGATTCATTTTGTTTAGACTTACATTATATTAAATATAATATGAAAAATAATATGAATGATCTAAAAGTTAAAACAAAATGAACTAAAGATGTTTTACCTTATCAAAACAAAACATAACGACCTCCAAAATGAAATGAGAAAGTCAAAATGATTTGTTTCTACTTTTTCCATGAGAAATATAGTGGAAATTGACATGTTCCCATGAAACAATTTTGAGAAAACTATATTTTTCCACAGAAATTAAATGTCTGGAAAGTGCTCTGAGCTGCTTACATGAAAGGTATTATATAAATGTAGTTTCATTAGGCTAGGTTCAGCTCTGATATAATTCCTTTTACTTCAGTGGGTTTCCATCAGAGATTAATTTGTCCCATTATTTGTATAGTCTCCTCTCTTCCAAAGAATGTAAGCCCAACTTCTTTAATTTTTCCTCATTACTTTTTGTTTGTTTGTGGGTGGAGGTTGTATTGTCATAGTGACTAGGAGCCCCAGTCATAGACCAGGACCCCACTGTGCTAGGTGCTGTACAAACACAAAACAAAAAGATAGTCCCTGCCCCAAAAAGCTTACAATCTAACATAAATTTTGGTCACCTGTTATCAACTTGCTCTGTGCAGAAGGAAGCAGCAGGGGTACAGGGAAGGATAGGGTAGTAGTGGAAAGAGGAACTACTGAAATAAGAGGCAGCAGAGTAACTGGGGAACTTTGCGAGTGTTCAGAAAGACTTTTCAGTCTGACTTTAAGTTATTGAACAAGTCATTCAGTAACTCAGTTAAGAAAGTCTTGTAAATCTTATGTCCATATTATCTGCATTCACTTAAGTGGCATTCAGAGAAAAATTATAACATTAGAAGTTAGATATGGAAAAGACTTAATAAATAATTGAGTCCATGAGCCTGACCGTTCAGGCTATACAATAATTCCCCAGACAGAGGACTACAGTACTAGCATAAATGTCTGCTGCAGTGACTTCAGCACTTTAAAATAATGGAACGCAACAAAAATATTTGAAGCTTGGTTCTGGCATCAAAACATGGTTCAGTTCTGTCTTCTGCCTACATAATTATAGGTGGAGCTGGTAGCATCGCTTATAGTGTAAGGCCCTATACTTACTTCACAGTGTAAGGCCCTGTTTTCTAGTGCTTATAACTTTGCCAAACTTTCTCTGCTTGGACTGAAATTTTCTATGCCAAGTGTCTGCCTCAGGCTGAATTTCTTCAGAAAGTTTCCACTAAAATGATTTAGCTGTTCCAAGAACAAAGTTAGGGAAACTATGTATCAATTCTTACAACCTTGTTATTGAGATGCTAGCACTTCCAATATTTGGGAAAGGGACTTGACATTTTTTGTGCTTTTTGCCATCCCCGTGAAAATACGCCCACATTTGGCCAAATTGTAATCCTCTGAAAATTTCAGTTCACGCATGCTCAATAAAGACCCTTTATTGACTAAATTCTCCAAAGTTTCTATCTGCACCGAGCATGTTCCAGCCCTCCCTCAGCTCCTATATGCTGACTGGACAGCCTATGCCATGCTCCATCCCCACAGGGTGACTGAGTATGCTCTATTCCAGGGCAGTATGAACTGAGCAGGACTTTATCTGCAATTGCGCCTCCTGGCTGCACCAGGTCTGTCTGGGCATCAAATTGAGAGCTGGGTGACTGTCACAGCTATGCTCTCAATACTCCCTCTGCTGGTGTCCAAGAAGTGAGGAGGAAAAGGATCTGGAATAAAGAGTGAGAAATGGGGGTGGTGGGAGGGCTGAGGAGGGGATTGTAGGAGCCAGAGTGGGTGGACAACAGCCAGCAAGGGGAGTGTATCGGAGGGGAAAGAGGACAGGGGTCAGGTTAGGCTGAGGCAATGGAGTGGAGTGAGCTAGGGGCACTAGATCAGAAGGGTCTATAACCACAAGAGAGCACTACCAATCAGGGCCTAGAACTGAACCCAGGAGCCTGTCTACATTCCACTGCTGTCACCTGGGATCCAATTTACAGAAATACTGAGGACTCACAATGGCAACTGATGTCGATGGGAGCTGGGCTTTGGACACATGAAGTACTACCTAATGCAATGTACTCTTTAAAAAAACAAACAAACAGGCTGTTGGCATCTCAGATTGGGCACCCACAATTAGGGAATACTTTTGACCTTAAAAACTTTGTGCCTCACTTCCCCGTCTCTAGGATGGGATAATAATACCCCTCACCTCACAGGGGTATTGTGAAAACATACTCATTCATGCTTGGGAGGCTCTCAAATGCCACAGTGCTAAATGTTATAAAGAAGCCCACAAGGCAATTAATAATTATGACTTCAGAGCAGAGTTTGACTGGTGTACAGTAAATGAGGCAGGGGACCACCAAAGGATGAGGATACAACAAAATATTTCATAGCTGCTCATTAAGTGAGCACCGAAACTGTAGATGGGAAAGTTTGGGATTGATTCTCTCTCACTCACGCTGGTGTAAATCAGGAGTTATGCCCTTGAAATCAGTGGAGTTACTCCGACATAAGTAAAACCTTGTCTACACTAGGGGAACCTGAGCAACATAAGTTTTGCCAGCATAAGCACTTGTGTGGACAGCGCTATGTCGGTAGGAGAGCATCTCCTACACACATAGCTGCTGTTCATTTAGGTAGTTTTATTATGTCAGTGGGAGAGCTCTCTCCTGTTGACATAACGCGCTACACAAGCACTCTTACAGCAGCACAGCTGTTCAGCTGTAAATTTTAAGTGTAGACTAGCCCTAAGAAGGAGAATAAGGTGCTAAATCTACTGAAAATCAATAGCAAAGGTGCTATTCGCTACTGCAGAAGTCTGTGTTCTGGTCAGCAAAACCAAGTATTTTGCTTTAATGTCCCTTTTGTCTTTAGCCAGTGTTAAGTTCAGTGAAATTTTTACAGTTCATCAGTATGAACTGTCATTTCTTCTCCACCGCCAAATCTCATGGTTTGAATTTTTGCAGGGGGTCACACCTTTGTCTCTCATCTAGTAATAGATTACAACAAGCTATTTGCTGAGTTAGCCAAAAAAGATTAAGTGGCATCTTCAAAGGTTCTGGGGAAGAAAGTAATCAGTACAACCAAGGAGATAATCAGGAAGCTGGTTAGGATAAAGATAGCACTGAGATATGCCTCATTTGGGATTGAATGTAGGGGAAGATAAAAAGATGAAAGAAAAGAAAGAACAAAGATCAAAGAATAATAGTTCTCTGTAAAAGAAACAAAACTGTGATTTTACGTATTCTTACGTCTTGTAGTAAATATATAGCATATAGAAAGGTGTATGATTGACGTGTGTGGTTTGAATAAAATAAGAATCTGTACTGCATGTCTGTTTCAAAAACACTTAATCAACTTGTGTGTCATGGCATTTTCCTTTGCAGGACTCTTGCAGCAAGTTGTGCACTGGTTTGTTGCCACCTTCCACCCCAGAGGTGGTAGCATTTCATCGTGTTAATTTGAACACATCAAGAGTAGTTCTGTTCTGATGCTGGTTTCACTATCTACCAGCTGGGTATGTTGACAGACAGGGCCTAATCAACCTGGTTGCTGAGCTCTGCACAGCAAGGGGTCAGAGAGAAAAGAAAGCAGATGTTCATGAAAGAGTGGATAAAGCTTGCACAAGGTACCCCTATTGACCACCTTATTGCATACACAGTTAGTCCTTTAGGTATGTGCAATAATGCTGTGAATAGCAGTTGTACCCACGGGTAAGGATGGCATCTGTGCTACAAGTACAGCCGTGTTGGGAGATCTGGTTAGAATGTGATCATCTCCTGACCCAGTTACAACATAGCCCCATTGTGTAGTGTATAGCATAACCATATTCATGTTAAAGCCATGGATGGAGGCATAGAGAAAATAAGGATAGATCCCATTTAAACTACAAAATAGTATTGTGTTGCAACTGGGTCAGGGAACAGCCATGTTATAACCAGGTATCCCTGTACGGTTCAGGGTGTAACACAGATTAAGCCCACAGCCTTGCCTATTTTAGCCTTTTTCAGGAAATCTCCCTCTGTCTTATTACCAGCAAAGCAGTTCTACAGAGGATAGTAATGATGGAGGCACAAGTGTAGACAGTCGTTTTTACCACCATCTCATCTAAGCCTGATCTGAGCAGGCTTTATGTCCTTTCTACATTAGTGCTCTTGCCGTTGCTGCAACTAGATTTCCCCAAAAAATATTAGTGCAGATGCAACCAAGGAGGAGGACATGACCAACCAAAAAAGACAGTGAAAGGAACATGTGTGAGGAATGGTCGCCAGTGCAGCATGTTCCCTCCCACCATCCCACCACAGCAATGTTTTCAGGACAAGGTCCATGGGATCCTCAAAGTAAAGAAAAACTGCTGTAAAGACTATCTCATAGAACCAGAAGAGGGAAAGCATGGGCAGATGGTGACTGTCTCGGTTAACCCAGCACCAAATGCCTTACTTGCTGCTTTGGAGGAGCATATGCCTTTGCTGAACCGATCTCAGGCATTTTCAATGCTGCATACAGTGATATCTGACCAAACCTGAGATGAGGGCAACTGATGGCTTAGCAATAATTCATATCCCAGTGGCAGAAGTAGCAAATTTGTTTCCTGCAGTGTGCCTCGACTATGCCCATCATGTTCATCAGACCTCTATAACGTCAGTGCTTTTTTTCTTTGTCCAGCCTGTGTATTAGCCTTGCTGTCTGCTGACCAAATGTCTTCTTGGATTCTTGCATGCAGCTGCCTGTGTTGAAACTTTAACTGTAGGCATTTCTGAGTAGCAACAGCTTTGTTGTGTTAGGTTTCCACCATCAACTGTGTTTTCAGGCACCATTTACCATGTAGCCTCAACCCTCCACATGACCTTTTCTGGTGCAAGGCACACATGCCAGCCACATCAGCTGCTTGCACATAAGTCTCTGCCACACTTCTGGGTGACCATGGAGCACTGTTATTGCAACTTTGAGTGCAGTTTTGGAAATCAGGCAACACTTTATTTGAGGGAGGGGAGAGGGCAGCAGATTGCATGTGTGTGTGAGAGAGAGAGGAAGTTACAAAATGTATATTTTGGGTATGAAATTGTGCATATGGAATATAACACCCTGGTTTTACACTGTGTGAAATGGTATTGGACCAAATTCTCATCTCACACGGGTGTAAATCAAGGGTAACACCACTGGTTTTAGTGGAGTTACTGCAGATTTACAGTGGTGTAAGTGAGATTAGAATATAGCCCTCTGACTTCAGATGGGTTGACCAGGAATCCAGCCACCATTTAACCCCTTGTATGGGATGTGCACTTAATATTTTCTGCTTCATTGAGTGTAATGTTAAAATTTAAAACCCATAAACCTGGACCATCACTGCACTCCCCCCACTCCCATTTTCCAGGCTTTTACTGTATTTTGAACTGAAACGCCTTGGAATTAAGGCTGCAGGAAGTCTCCTGTAATCACTGTGCTAATGGATTTATGCAGCCTCAACCTCTGTGGACAGGTGTAGAGCATTGCTTCTCAACCAGAGGTATGTGTACCCCGGGGGGTACACAGAGGTCTTCCAGGGGTACATTAACTCATCTAGATATTTGCAACAGGCTACATAAAAAGCACTAACAAAGTCAGTACAAACTAAAATTTCATACAGACAATGACTTGTTTATACTGCACTATATACTATACACTGAAATGCAAGTACAATATTTATATTCTAATTGATTTGTTTTATAATCATATGGTAAAAATGAGAAAGGAAGCAATTTCACAGTAATAGTGAGCTGTGACACTTTTGTATTTTTATGGCTGATTTGGTAAGGAAGTAGTTTTTAAGTGAGGTGGACCTTGGGGGTACACAAGGCAAATCAGACTTCTGAAAGGGGTCCAGTAGTCTGGAAAGGTTGAGAACCACTTGGTCAGAGAACTTCTCTTTATTAGTAACACCTTCTGTCTTTTGCTGGGGAGGGAGACGGGAAGGGAAAAGGGCCCAGGGTCGAGGGAGGATGTCACCTTTGGGGCTGGATTTGCCCTTGCCAAAAGAAGGCTCACCAGTCAGTCACAGCATCAGCATCATCCTCGTGGCTAGGAGAGGGGGAGGAGGGAAGGGAGGACGCTCTCCGGCTAGTTTCCACCTCTATCCACGCAGATAGGTGGCCCCAAGGCGCAGAGCCAGAAGCACAGCCCTCCCCTCTGCCTCCCGCCCCTTCCCCTGTCTCCAAAACCGCAGGAGCCGCCGTGGCTCCGCTTCATTCCCTCTCCTGCGGGTGCCAGCAGCAGCAGGGAGCGGGCGGGCAGCTCCGGCCCAGCCCCAGCGCACAGCAGCCGGCCCCTCTCGCCGCTAGCCCACTGCCATGGCCCGGGCGGCTGCCAGCCTCTGAAGATGGTGGGGGGGAGGCAGCAGCAGCAGCAGCAGCGGCCGGGCGGCTGGGATCGCTGCAGGGTCGGGGAGAGGCTGCACGCGGCCCTGGCCGGCCTCCAGGAGCTCCAGGTGCTGCGGGATAAGCAGCGGGCGCTGGTGAGCGGGGCCCTGGCCATGCAGCAGCCGGCCGCCCGTGGGGAGCAGCCGGCGCGCAGCAAGGAGCACAGGCTGGAGGCCACTCTGACTGCCTTGAAGGAACAGCTGGTAAGGGATGAGCCATAGCTGCGAGCCGTACAGCGGTGTGCGTCCAGATGTGGACTCTCGAATGCTGTGTTAGTCTTGGGAGCCGCCAAGAAGGGGGGAGGTTGTGTCTGGGTGCAGATCGTGTGCGTGTGTAACTGTGTTTCTCCATCCCTCACACACCTATACGGTGCAGGTCTGTATAAACAAACCGATTTAGCGCGCCGATGGTGAGAACAAACTGAAACGCGGAGTGACTCAGTAAACAGGCTGTGCCTGGAGTCTACACAGCGGGGGAAAGACTCACTCCCGCACAAGCACGCGTTTGTGGAGACGGGCGCTGCTGTCGTCAGCTTGTTCCATTCATAACTGTTCTGATACTAGACTAAGTATGGTGTGCGAGAGAAAACTTTGCTGCTCCGTAATGCAGCAGAAAAAAAATGCCTTTTTTTCCTCCTGATTTGTTAAGTAACATTTCCTGTTTGTATCAGATGATTTGAGCCAGGAGTTTCACATTTTAAGGGCAGCCGATCTGTGACACGTGAACATGAATGTCGTTTTGTATTTGGTTCCTCCTCACGTTTGAACATTTCAAGTTTATTCTAACCCGTGTGAGTGGACTGTCTAGTGTGAAAATGACTATTGTGGCAAAATGGTAGGAATGAAGGGAGTGAGTGATTTCCAAGGCTTTGGGATTTTGCCTGAAATTAAAGTCGGTTTTAAAATTTGTATTGATTATAAAAGTATTATAAATAGTTTTTGACTGAATGTAATTGAGCTTGCTTGAATTAAGAATAGTGGCTGCAGCTATCCATTCCTGCTAAATGATTTACAGCCTATTTCTATAGTTTGGCATTGATCTAGTTCTTTTGAGCATAAAATGTATGTTTAGGCTAAGTATGTCAAAGATACTTTGTCTACATAACATACCAATTCCTGTCTTATTCCATGTGGTATGTAATTCTGTTTGTTTTGTGTGTGTGTGTAATTTACATAGAATAATACCTAAGTTCACAAATCTTCAGGTGTCAACCTGTAGTAGGGGATAATTAACCAAACTGGAAATCTGCTCTAAAAGTCTTGATTTTGGAGTGGTACTTTTGTTTAGAAAAGATTTAGCAGTGACTGACCCACTTGATAGATGTAGGTTCTTTTTCATGTCTGAATATACATTTGAAGAAAATCTGTGCTTAGTTATTCTGAAGTGTTCACAAGTATCTTTAAGTGTAAACTTGAGAGAAAGACTTTTGCAAAGTCATCATTAAAATTACACAACTGGCAGTATAAATCAGCACTGACAACCTTGCTGCATGCCAGTCATAATACATGGCACAGATACATTGAGTTTCAGCATTCATGACTACAGCAGCTGTTATAATGTCTTTTTTCTTGAATAAGACTTGGTTACTGTTTTTATTGAGTGCATTTTCATCAGACTAAAATACATATAATGTGGAGGTCATGTGCCAGACAGAATGCTGAGACACCCCAAGTAACCTGAACTGTTTGTTGTTCATTGGGGGGCAAGAAATAAAACTGGTGAATAACTTGATTTAAGCAGTATACACATCAGATTTGTCAGCACTCACCTTATTTAAAAGTAACCATTTAGAAATGAAGATCAAACTTTTTCTAATATTTATATATATATGGGGGAGTAAGGAAGGGGGAAGAATCAGAAAAACTTCTGGCTTGCAACCTTTAAATACTTTGTTCTGGAATGGATTGCCAGATCAAAAGAGGAAAATAATTGAATTTGTGTGACATCAACCTTGCATTTAATGCTTGTACATTTTTGTGGAAGGAAAAAAAATCCAAATTAGGACTGAAACTAGTTTCATAAGAAAGAATACAATCAAAGGCTAGAGGTTTTAATCTCTCTAGTACTAGCAATTACACACTTCAGTAAACTCAAAGGTAATTCAGAGCTCTCTCCCTCCCCATATTGGTGTTAGACTTGGTCATCAGTTATCAATCAGGTGTGAAAACAGAAAGGATATTCATTAAATGTAGGCAGCTTTATCAGACAGAATCTCAGGCTGAAAATTGGCTTTAACCTTCAGGGGAAACACTTTGTGAAAACACAGCAGCAAGCATATCTTGATTAAAGTCAAAATTGCAGCACAAGTGTACTGCCAACCACTTGATTACCTGTCATTGATAATTTTAACTAATGGTTGCACTTTATTTTTTTAACAAAAAGAAAAGATGATTTAAACCATTTATTGCCAACTCAAGGCCACTGGGTTAATATAAACACTTAGTGACCTCTGACCAAAGTGATCCATTGGTGTTTGACACAAGGTGTTGTGCTGTAATTGCTCATTTGTTTATATATTTTCCAACTAAGACATGAAAGTGGAAGATTAGTTTTACCAGGACTTGTCTGGCCATTAATTATGCTTTCAACAGGGTCGGGAAAACGAAACCAAAAAGTTCTGTTTTTGAAATAAAAGGCAGATATAGCTGCAGGAATCAAGAGAAGTTCACCATTGGAAAAGGACTGCTTTCACCAGGAGGTGTCACTACAGCCATGGCAAATAAGTAGAGAGACATTTTCCTGGGGGATGATATCAAAAGGCATAAGAGAGGCTATGTAGGGTCTGTGCAAATCTAGAGTTAAGTTTTTCACAGACGTTGTTGAGTAGCGACACAGCATTTCTAATTAATCTATAGCAGAGTCAAGATTTCCTGGTCCCAGACTGGCAAACACAACATACGTGAAAAGTTCTTTCCATCCTCTCTAAGCAGCTCTTAAATTTGGAAGAGCCGGTTATAACAAAGGAATGGTTAAACATGGTTTGGTCTGGCAGTGTAGGTGGGACCAAGTTCTATGCATATTCTTGAAGTGCACTACAGTCTTTGGGCTTTAGTAGGATTGTAGCTTAGTTCAGGGACACACAGTTTTCAGCGCAAGAGCAAACCATGTCAGGGGACTATTGGATCCCCCCATGCAATAATTGTTACAGTGAAGAGAGGATGAAACTCTCATGCAGAGATGGCGAAGGGAAGCAACTCTCAGTGGCACGCACTAACTATTAAGAAAACTAATCTGTTCTCCTGACCAAACCTGAGGTGACTTTTTGGTAGCATTGGTTAGAAAGAAGGGAACTCAAAGTTAGTACAAATAAGTAATTCTGTGCCTCCTTAGGTATGTGAATGGGCAGAAATTCAAGGCACTATTTCTCAAATGTTTCCCGAAATAATATTATTTATAAAATCAGTCAATCGAGTGCAATTATTTTGTATTGTCTAGTTCCAAATTAATTATTAGATTATGCAAATGTGGTGAAGGGACACAAGAAGAGATTCCAGTCTCTTGGCTCTGCAGATTTCCCTTGTCTCTCTGGTTTTACATGAGAGAGAGGGAGAGGCAAACTTCTTCTAAAAATTTGATTTGTACCAAAAACCAGATGGAGTAATGAATACTGTCAGAGCCTAATCTTATACCCACAGAAGTCAACAGCAAAGCCTCCATCAACTTCAAAGGTGCAAGACTGGGCCCTAAATGAACAGCTATTGGCCAAGATTTTTAAAGGTGACTAGTGATTTTCAGTGCCTCACTTTGGTGTGCCCACCTGAGGTGCCTTAAATGGGCCTAATTTTTAGCAAGTGTGATGCACCTGCCTTCTGAGAATCAGGGCCCTTTAAGGTGTCTTAAATTGGGCACTCAAAAACTGAGGTAATCAAAAGCACTAGTTGCTTGTGAAAATCGTGTCTCACATTCCCCAGGCAAGCAAGCACAGTGCCTTCTCATTGTACAGTGTACTGCAGACTTCTTCACATCTGCGTGCCTCAGAGCAAATAGATGGTTTCACTTACAGGGGTCTGCCTCATGAAAAATTCATTTTGTGCACGGGGAAATCTTGAGGTTAGGATTTATTGTTTTGGGTGCTGCTTGCTGCTATTTAAAAAAAATAGTCTGAGTTATCTGAATGATTTAAGGCGCACTTGTTCTTTTGGACCTAATCCCATGGTGGGGGGACAATGGGAAAGGGTTAACAAGGATGATGTCACTCGTGCATGTTGGTTAAAGCAAAAGCCTGCAGACAGTTCCTGGGGGTGTAATAAATAATCTTTGAATACCTGAGAGCCTTGTTGAACACTTTGTGGCCTCTCTGCCATTAATCAGAAACTACAGACTGAGGGATTGGCCGGCAAAACATTAATCATTAAGCAATTAATTCCAGCCATGGAAACAAAACTTTGTGATTTCCTGAATAGGTGGGACCGAGGGAGGCACAACATGTTTAGTTTCCTCAAAACAATTCAAAGAAACTAAAGGAGAGTTGAAAAGGTGTAACATATTCATCATGATATCGGGAAGAAGAACGTCGCCTTTACTATTTAGGTTTTACCTTAACATTTCTTTTGTGTCAGGAAGAGCAAAAACCCTCTCCTGTTTTGTTAGGAAGCAGTTGTTGGCTCATGCCTAAGCCTTCTTGTACATATGGCACTAATAAAGGGCCTCACACTTCTTGTGCCTTGCAAGTTTAATCCAGTTCTTTAGGATTCATAAGCAGGCTGAAGAGACCTTGTCAGTCCCTTGAGTAATGTTGCCAACGCTCCATAATTTTATTGTGAGTCTCATTATATCTCCAGCTCCTGACACCTTGGAATTACATCAAAATGTCAGCTTCTGTTTATATTAAAAAAAAAAAAAAAAAAGTGTTTAGCTCTCATGGTTGTGGAAAAAAGCCCGAAAACATGAACCCTAAATGTTCAAAAACCAAAAGGCAAATAAAAATAACCCCAAAACATTTTTTTTTTTTTTTTAAATCTTATGATTTTTAAGCCACTTGCATGGTTTTGAGGTTCTGAACTCATTGATTTTTTTTACATAGCCATGTATACCCAGATAATTATAGAGAAATGTCTTCAAAGCTCAGGTCCTGCAAGCAAACCAAATATGCGTGCTCTGCCCTGTGTGATAATAAGATAACTTTACACTATAGTTTCTATTCCTCGTGAAGAATAAAGTGCTTTTACAGACTGTACATACTATATCACTTATCCTCCACTAAGATGCAGCAGACTCTTCTATGGTAGAATGTAGGAAATGTTACCACCATTCTACAACACAGCTACACGGTGGACCCAGTGCAACACCACTGGAATCAATATAAAAGTTCCCATTGACATCAGAGGAAGCTGGATCAGTCCCACTATGTTACAGAAAAGGAAGGGAAGAAAAGCTCCTCCAGTGTGAAAGTACAGGGAAAATGTTTAGGGTAGGTAGGCTACAGGATGCAGGATCTTCTGAGAAGCAAAGTTATGCCAGATATTTATGCCAGATTTCAGGCTCATTACATTAGCCAGTTACTGCAGTTCTTAACTGAGCAAAACTTTCAATGGGACTTTTTTCCAGGAGTCCAGAATTTGGCTAATACAGATGGCGAATTCACTATGTGGCCCTGAGATCGTAACTGTCACTATTCTTTATTTCCTCCTTCTTTCCACGACCTGTGAATAGTCACGTTTAAGGAGACAGGATGTTGGCTTGAAAAGTCACCTTGATCAGCTGGACCAGCAAATAAGTGAACTGAAGCTGGATGTGAAGAAGAGCTCCAGCGAATACCTCGACAGTGACAGCCGACCCAGCTCAGGTAATGGACTCTTGACAATTCATTTATTATGGTTCTACTGGAATTTGTATGAATTCATAGACTCATAGAATTTAAGACCAGAAGGAACCATCTAGTCTGACTTCCTATACAACACAGGCCATTCAATGTCACCTAGTTACCCCTGTAGTGAGCCCAATAATGTGTGTTTAGCTAAAGAATATCTTCCGGAAATCATCCAGTCTTGATTTAAAGACATTCAGAGATGGCGAATCCACTGTTTCCCTTGGTAGTTTGTTCCAGCAATCAGTCACCCTCATTGCTAATAATTTGTGTCTGATTTCTAATGTGAATTTGTCTGGCTTCAGCCTCCTACCACTGGTTCTTGTTATGCTTTTCTCTGCTAAATTAAAGAGCCTGTTAGAACCCAGTATTTCCCCCCTGTGAAGGTACTCATGCGCTAATCAAGTCACCTCTCAATCTTTTTGATGAGCTTTTAAAGTCCATCACTGGAAGGAATTCTCTCCAGCTCTCAAACCGTATTTGTGACTCTTCTGTGCCCTCTCCAATTTTTCAACATCCTTTTTTAAAAATGTGGACACCAGGATTGGATGCAGTGTTCCAGTACCTGTCGCACCCATGCCATTTACAGAGGTAAAATCAACCTCCCTACTCCTCCTATTAACTTCCTTATACATCCAAGGGTCGCATTAGCCCTTTTTGCCACAGCATTGCACTGAGAGCTCATGTTCAGTTGCTTGTCCACTAAGACCCCTAAATCCTTTTCAGAGTCACTGCTCCCCAGGATACAGCCCCCCATTCTGTAGGTATGGAACAGCTAAATGAAACTCAGTGCATTAATTAACGATAAGTAATATCCCTTTAGTGAAGTGGAAGATATTAGACTATTTTAAATTGTACACATTAAAAATTCCTACAATTAGTATTTTTCTGCAGTGCTGTCAGAGAGCTGAGCAGAAATTAGGCACCTTTCCATCATTCTCTCTCGTCAGGGCCAGTTAGGATTTTGGGTCTTCTCTTTTTGGCTGCCCAACTTGAGACACATAAAAGGTACCTTATTTTCAGAAAATGCTGAACACCACGCTCTGAAAATCAGGCCCTTTGAAGCAGCCTCAGATTGGCTATCCAAAAACTAAGATACTCGCAGTCACTAGTCACATTTGAAAGTTTACGCTGTTATTTTGTGAAAAGAAAAAGACGTGGGAATAGATTATCAAAAGGCTCAGCTCTCATTTGAACTTGAAGCTTGTTAAACATGATCATGTGTTTAAAGTTAGTATGTGCTCACTTGTTATGCTGGTTGAAGGCCTAAGTGAATACTATAGAACCCAATAAACTGTGGTTGAACTGGAGTATATCTTGTAGAAGGACATCCGATCTCAATAAAAAACCCAGTGATCATGAATTTATCACTGTGGCAAATGGCAAAGAGGATTTGTTGTATAGTCTGCACTGTGCTCCCTACAGAGCTTGTTTATTCACTGTAAGCCAGAAAGATTTTTGTATTTATTTGAACTCTACAGGCTTTTACGACCTGAGTGATGGTGGTTCCTGCTCGCTGTCCAACTCTTGTACATCTGTGTACAGTGAGTCTATATCTTCCTCCCACACCAGTCTGTTGCCCAGCTATCAGCAGCCCAAAACTCGGCTCAGTGTATTTGATTGCCGGCCCAAGTCTGCAGACGAAACCACTGTGCACACCACTAAGCTCCAACACCAGGGAGTCCATGTCAGTGATGGATGCCGAATCAAGGCTAGCACGGACATTTCTGAAACTCCTGCCAAGTCCAGACCAAGGCCAGTTTCCACAGGTAATTGGTTGCAGAATTGAACAATGCTAAGAGAAAAAAATGTTGATAGTTTAGTGTCACAGCATGACGTATGAATAGTGCAATTAATACCATAGTGTGCATTTGAAACACACAGTGGAGAACAAAAAAATAAAAATAAAATCAAACTCCTTACTGCCAAATTCTCAGCTATAGCATAGTCAGGCACCTTTAAATAATAATAGATGAGAAGGATATTTGCAAATAGACCAAATATATGAGGGCCTGAGAAGCTATTGTAATACTTGAGTTCAGCGTTTGAGTTTGTGAAATCAGCAAAACAGCAACGATTTTTTGAAATATCTTGCATGAGCTGACAGGTGTGTGAAAATTCGACCAGGAAAATTACAAAAATTCGTTAATATACTGAGGAAGATTGCAAAAATCCCTGCAGAAGAGCTGCCTTCTGGAGCATAGAGGGTCCCAGGCAGGTTGTTTAAGTTCTTGGAGTCTTGTTTTCCCATTCTGTTGTACAGTGAGAACGATCACATTTATCCACCTAACCACCTACATTCATAAGACTGTGGACAGCTTAAATCCTGTTCATTTTCAGCTTTTACTATTTACAGATTGGGATAACACACACAGTTAATTGAGCTTTCCTGGGTTTCAGCATGGTCCACTGAAATGGGCAGGGGCCTTAGAGCCAGCATTGGGTTCAAATCCTGGGTCTGCTGTTGATTTACTTTGTGACCTTGGACAAGTCCCTGAATTCTTCCAAGTTTTCTGTTTCCCCAGTTGTAAAAGGGAAATAATAATTTACCTCCTGCATAGGAGTCTGTGAGACCTAACTAAATAACATTTATAAATTGCTATGTAAGAGCAAAATATTAAGGACACCCAAAGGCAGGAGAAGGAATAGAACTTTTCATGGTTCCCAGCCCTGTCCTTCTTCCTCTGCATCTGTGGTTCTCCATCCTTGCAATGTCTTGCCATGACTCCAGGGTTTGCAACAGGAAACTGCAATGGGTGGTGGGATGAGTGATGATGTTGGGTGGGAAAGGTGGAGAAGGTAGGGATTATGTGTTCTGGGATGCTCATCCATCCTCTTCCCCTCCTCTACCTGCATGCCACTGCCTGCTGTCTGCTCTGTTTTGGGGAAGAGCAGCTTCCAGATGCTGTGAGCTGCATGAACAATGTGGCTGTGGAGTCCAGGCAGCCAACTCCACAGCATCTTGCAGAGGCAATTCCTGTAATGTTGAACATGGTGCAAAGGAAATGAGGGAAGAGCTACTGTGGGTCAGAATAGCATCAACAGGAGAAGGGAGCAAACTTCTACCTCCCTCTCCTTTGCTTGTCCTCTTTGGGCCCTGTTGGCTGCCACGTTTAGACAGGATGAACTTTTTATGCTGCTAGCAGTGTTGTTGTAGCCATGTTGGTCCCAGGATATTAGAGAGACAACCGAAGTTGGTCCAATAAAAGATATGGCCTCATCCACCTTGTCTCTCTTTTATTCTGCTGACGGGTGATTTTGCTGTGAGCCTATGATCAACCTCCTGCAACTCCCTACTCAGTTCCACCCCACAGGTTGAGAATTACAGCCCTAGAGCAGGGTTTCTCAACCCGTCATTCGCGACCTAAAATTGGGTCGCTAGAATGTGTCCAAGGATTGCGGAGCTGGCTGGGCTCAGCTCCCTGCTCTGGGCTTTACAACCTGGTGCACGGGGTCATTGTACCATTCAGGTTTAGCTCTTCTGTCAGGCCTCTAGGGGTAGGGGGAGGTGGATAAGGTCTGAAGGCATCTTGGGTTGGGGGGAGGTTGGATCACAACAGGCCATCAAGGTTTACAATTGGGCCCCGAGTCCAAAAATGTTGAGAACCACTGCTCTAGAGTATGTAGCCTCTGGAGTGGGAGGGGGTAGTGATGGTGACCTCTTGGAAAATTTGCTCCACTACTCTTGCTTGAATTTTTGTACAGTTTTTTTATTTTCATCCTGGTAAAGGGTGGGTCAGTAGACTTTGTCCTGGGGCTGATACATTTTCCTAATAGCTTCACAAGGCTGATTTAGGCCCTTTTCTTGTTTCGTTTTAGACAAATAGAATAGAACTGAACATGAGTCCTCACATAAGGAAATGTTCTTAACATTATCTATGCTAGAATGTGGGTTTAGAATTTTAAATTCCAATCCCTTTGTCTTTTTGTGAATGGGATGTGGAGAATGGACTAGTTTGTTCCTTGCTGTATTCAGAAGATGGAGGTAGATGCTAGAACAACCCTCTTTCTTTTGTATCCAGCCACACAACTAAAAGCCAGACAAAAGGATACCAATTTTGCACCCTGTGAATAAGTTCCTCAATCTAAAGATTTTTATAATGAAAGTGTATTATTTAAATAACAACAGTGCAACTGTTCCAGTGCATGAGCTGCAGGCAGTTTGAAATTTGTAAGTTTCCCCATGTCTTCTTCTGGTCTAGTCAGACAGAAAGGGTCACCATCATTTACTTTGCTTTTTGGAAGCTGATTTTTCCTGATTCTTGGGTTTGCTCTGAAGCACAAAGCAGTAAAACAGGGAGTTTATCTTGCTTTTTGAGGAATCCTGGTGTGCAAGGGGAATTCCTGAGTGGTGTAGAGCTGTCACTCTACATGACCTCTTTTCCCAGCCCCTAGCTCAGGAGATGTTGTTGAGAGAAAGGCGGTCTATGGGCAGCCAGGTGTAACTTATAGCAGCCCTGAAGTTACTTCCAGTTATGATGGGGTCTGAATTTGTTCCCAGAAATTCCAATTTCAAGGGAACATGTCTAAGGACTGGCCTATACAGAGAACTAGTGCCTGGCAAGCTGGGGTGTAAATCTACGGCACTCTAGCATGCCATGTAATAAATTGCCATGTGTACCCTACTACCGGACACTAAAAGTTCTGTAGTATGCTTTGACACAGCAGTTTGAATCAGCAGTAGGTCAAAGTGCACTAGTGGGGCAGCAGGGTCCATACAGCCAATTATTGCACTGTAGATTCACACCCCAGCTGGCCATGCACTAACTCTCCATCAAGACATGGCCTCAGACACAGTGGACAATCTAACCCATTGTCTGTTTCTCTTTTGTGATGAAGATAAGTCTTAGCCCATTTCACCAAATGTCTTTAACACACACACAAAACTGCAGTAGAATTTTCCTATTTTCCCCCCATTGAATAAAGTCTCTTAAGTGTTGCCTGCCAGAATCAAAGATTGCAAGAACTTCAGAAAGGCGACAACGCTCTGCAACTTTGTTATCAAATGAACTAAAAGATCCAATTAAGAGGTTTCATTGGATTCTGGGGGGAGGAGCAGTGGGTCTGTAAACACACCAGGCTCATGGGGCAAAATGCAAAATGGCTTTCTAGTGTAGTTAAAGCTTTAGTGCTCACTGCAGTGTCTCACTGAGGCAAAATGTCGAAGAACAGAGCAGTAGCTGTCAGCACTGAAGAGGTTAAGAGACACTTTGACTTTAGCTCCCTTGAAGTCCCTTCAAAGCAGTTGGTTCAGGACTGTAGATTTCTGGGGAGAGGGAGTTTGAATTCAAAGTTAACCATTAGAAGCTATAATGTTAACTGTTTGCTGGGAATTTCAGGAATTTATTTCCTCCGTTATTATGGGAAACCTAAACTTGAGAGAGTCGTTAGCTGGTCCTGAGACAAAAGAATTAACAAATTCTGCTAGACTTTACTAGATTTTTTTATATGACATTTGACTTTAGACTTCCTGGTACCTGGATTGTTTTTTCATCTCTGCTGGGAGATAAAAAATCTTTTCTTTCTTTCTTTTTTTTTTTTTTTTAGTGCCTTTTGGTTTGTGAAGTTTTTTAAACATTTTTAATTCCACAAGCATTAATTTCCCTTAAATGACCACAGTTTAAATCTCAAGTAAGATGTAAGTCATCTGCTTTTATAATCTTTGGGCCCTATTCCGATCATTCTATACTAGTGTAAACCCACGGAAGGCGGTGACAAGGAAGACTGTTACATTGAAGGCAGCAGTGTTGCTCAGGATTTACACTGGTGGAATTGAAATCAGAATCTGACCTATTGCATTTACCATTCATTGTTTTTACATAGGTGTGTTTCTAAAGCATGTTTTCCTCATACTTTTAAGGTCTCAGCAAGAAGATAATACAAAGGAATGCAGAGTTCTTGGGGTATTAAAACTTATTTTTGTCATGATTACACTAACACTGTGAAAATACTTATTAGATGACAAAGGATATGAAATATCCCTCTGAAATATCCCCTTGAAATATAAGGTGGCAATAGAAGAAATTACCAGTGATATAACTCTTTGATTTATTTCCATTCCATGTCCAGGTGACCTGGAAAGACTCCTACCAGCAGACACTGGATTTCAGAAAGCGACAGACTCCAAATCCGTGCCCCCTCTTTGTCATGGAGTGGAACTCCAGTTTCATAGCGTGGACCCAAAATACCAAAATGACTTGGTCTCCAAGAGTGGCAATGATGTGTATCCTTACCCAAGCCCTCTTCATGCTGTGGCTTTACAAAGCCCACTTTTTTCTCTGATGGGGGTATCTTTGGAAACAGACAACCACCCTTCCCCCGGTACACCCACGCCTAGTGTTACAGGTCCAAGCTTGATTAGGACTAGGCCAGGCATTGAGACCAGGCCAGGGGGTTATATCAACAAACTGGTGCAGCTGACAAGATGCAGAGGGAACAATCACGCTGATGCCAGGGAGAGGGTTTCAGCAAAGAGCCAGCCATCCACAATGCCCCAGAGACTCATTATAACCCCGAGCACTGGTGGAGTGAAAATTAACAGCAGCAGCAGCCAGCTGGAAAAACAAGGGAGCTCTCTGGAAAGTAACAAAGCTGAAGGGAAACTGCAGAGGGAGGTGCCTGAAGGGGAATGTGCCAAGCAGCAGACTGTGCACAGTGTGAATGTGGAGCAGCCTTCCACCCTGCCTGACCCAGAGTTACCAGCTGTAAATAGTTGTTACCCTGCCAAGTCAACAGCAAGGGGCTCTCCTCTGACAGAAGCAATGGGGCGTGGCCTGGAACACATTTCCTCCTGCTCACAGATGTGTCACGAGGTCTCTAGTCCGGGTATTTTGAACTCTAAAGCTATCCTGCCCAAAAGGCCTAACGGAAGGTGTGGCAATTTCAAACTGGCTAATGCGGGGGGTGATGAGCGAGTGACTCCGAGTGAATTTGTTCACGCCCAGTTTGTCCCTGCAGAATCCCATCAAGTCCGAGTGAGGTTTGCCAGCTCCAGAATGAAGTCTGTGAAGATTAAGAGAAGGAACAGTGAGAAGGTGCTAAGGCCTGGGAAGCAGGCTCTTTGTGCAGAAAAACCAAGGGGAGTCCAGGTAGTTGCCAGGCCCCCTGTTGAGTGGAATCTGCCTCAAAGACAGCACAGAGGAAAGAGCCTTGTCAGGAGACCTACATTTGCTGGAGAGGTTACAGGCAGGTCTTGTTCAGAGTCCAGCCTATTCCCTGTGCAATTCCGAATTCCCCCAGTGCCACCCAGACCTGAACTTTACCGGGCATCGGCTAATGCACTGTATTCTCTTGAAACCGCTTACGTAGACACAGCCACCAAGAAAAAACAACGTAAGTGGCAGTCTACTGTGGAGATCTCAGCAAAGACTCACCTTGCCAACCTCTCCAGTGGCTTTGGCCTAGGGCCACCAAGACAGCCAGTGAGGAGAGCTGGGGTCCTGCGCACTGTAAGCCTGAGGGCACGTTCGAAGCATCACCGCCATGAAACGTACGCCAAAAGCGACTCAGACCATTCTGAATACTCTGCTGAATGTGCTTCCCTCTTCCACTCCACCATTGCCGAGACCAGTGAAGGTGAGGTCAGTGATTACACCACCAACCGCTTTGGGGACAGTGAGTCGAGTGAAAGTGATTCAGACGGCAGCAGCAATAGCAGCAGCCTCACGCTTGACTACGATGAGGCCGATGAAAGCGAGTTGGTCTGGCCCGAAGCTTCTGTCGGGCAGTCAGCAGCTGTCCAGGCCTCTTCCAAGCCTCTTCCCCCCATGCCCAAAATCTGTCGCATCAAAGCTTCCAAGGCACTGAAGAAGAAGATTAGGAGATTCCAACCTGCTGCTCTAAAGGTTATGACCATGGTTTAAGTGAGAGCAAGCAGCATATGTTTATCCCAGTGAGAAGTCACACTGGCTCTGGCACATTTGCAAAACAAAAGAACTGATGCCTTAAGAAAAGGGCTTTCTTAAAGGAACTCTGAACAACCTCCATACCCACATAAGGGACCTTTTCATTTGCTAATGGCCATATATATGACCCTGTATCTAATTTCCTCTTTTGCAATGTAGTCTGTAAATATGGTTTTGTGTATGTAGTGTGATGCCTTTTCTTCCTATACATCAGAGGTCACTGTGATTAAAAACAAGGTGGCACTCCCAAACAACCTCTGCCATAGGATTTTCTGGGGAAGGTTTTTAGTGACTGTTGCCCACATGCATTCGCAGAATTTCCCCAGTTTGAGATACAGAGGCCTCCCAAGAAGGGCAGCTCTTCTGCAGCTGAAGACACTGAAGCTTCCCTACGTTAAGGATCTCTCCACAGCTTGAAACACCAGTCATCTCCCATTGAGACACACATGCACTCCTCCCATTAGCCACTCACCTTTTAGTGTGCCCATCTCTGATAGAGAACTAGAGAGCTCTCCTTGGTTTCCTCCACCTTAGAATGGATCGTTCCCACCCCACCCTGAGTCAGTAAGAGGCTGAGCCTCTTCTTCAGTTGAAACAATTTAAGTTTGGGATGCAGGGATGTATTTGTGAATAGGAACAAGATTTTGATTCTCTTTTCTGTTTACAAAATTGAGGGTATAAATAAGATTTAAAAACCCTTTTATATTATTTCGTTTATTAAGATGGACTGTGTTTTTTGAACGGGTGAAAGAATGTTAAGAATTCTCCATATCACAGTGTGCAAATAGCTGTGGCTGAGAGCACAATAACTTTGCCCCTGTGGTTGCAGACTCAATAAATACTATTTAATATACTCCAGAAAACTATTGGTGTCTGGCTTCCTGAAAAAAGTGATTCAATTTTATTAGCAACTGACTGAAATGTAAAGGTTCTAAAGGGCCAATGCTTGCCAGAGGTACCAGGGGAAAGAAAGAAAGCTCATGGTTTCACTATGACTTTGTGTGTCTGTTTTCCAGACGTGGTGTTTTCTCAGTCAATGGTTGTTAGACTTTGGTTGACCTTTGTCACTAACCTTTTTGGGTCTGTAGCCCAAGAAGCCCAAAATGTACTGATGGAATGAGCTAACAGCTTTAAAAAAAAAAAAAAAAAAAAGCACTTGCACTCAAGGGTTAATATTGATAATAATATATTAAAATAAGTTTTAAACAAAATCAAGGTATAAGCAGAAAACTTTCCCGCTTTTGAGTTCAACCCTGTTCTGTGGACTGTGGGACACAAATCTTTCCAAACGGCTATTCTTAGGTCTGTATGACATACAAAGTGGGACTGGTGTGATTTTAAACCAACTAAGTGGTGTAACTTTGTGTGTGGACACTATTAATTTAACCCTGGCTTACAGTGCTTTAACTTACACTTGTACATTTACTGATACAACCAGTTTTACACCTATCTAAATGTTTCCCACAAAGGGGTTTGCACTGATTTTTTAAATTGATTTGAGTTAAATCTTTGCAACTTCTGTATTTAGACAAGCACTCTTCCTCTTAAGTTTAGGGAGCAGAATGTTGAGCTGGAGTTCACCAGGATCCCTGCACCCTGATACAATAGCTGATCAGAAACTTTCCTGTCATAGATATGGGCCATACCTCAGGTGGCAAATGAATAGGGGCCTGAACTGAACATGGGATCATAGCAAAAACTGAATAAGCGTGATTCTATACCTTGATTTGCTTTGGAGCTTGGTTAGAGTTTTAAACCATGACAGACTTTTGGACTATGAAGTACAGAGAAGAATAAGGTATTTGTCCAAGGCCACCCAGAAAGCCTGCCAGAGCAGCCAGGATTAGACTCCACATATCCTGAGCCCCAGTCCTGAGCATTAGCCACAAGATCATCCTTTCTTACTGATCTGTTTATATTATCCATACTAATAATATTCCTGAGTCATTTTTTAACTAGGGAGAGTTGAAGAAACTTGCATATTAATGTGTGAATTTACCAGGTAAAGATGGAACCAACTGTACTTCACGTTTTAAAATGAACATATTTAAACTGTAGGTTGACATTAAATGTATCCTAATTGTCTGTGACTAGAACTTGGCATTTCCATTTTAGACAAAGTGGTGTAAAAATGTAAGCAATTTTTGGTGGTCAAAGCTAGGCTTTGAAGTTTACACTCCAATAGGACAAATGGGGGAATTTCACACTTCTGTTGGTGTTATGTTGTGTCTGTGTGTCTAGCTATAGAAGAAACAAGACAGTGATTTATATCATAATGGCTTTCTTTTTTCATAAAAGCTTTGATTCTGGAGAACATGATAAAAGTTACATAAGGAACTTTTAAATACATGGATTTTCTTCATGTGAGGGTTCTGTTGCTCATGCTTCGAAGAAAATCATTGTATAATTCTTTAATTTAAGCCAGTTTAGTTTCAACCTACAAGAGCACTTTATCTTTGTACCAGACCACAATCGCATATATTGGGTGCACATTATCATATACCTTGAAAAGTACATTGCTCCCCCTTCACATTCATACACAGGAGTAGATATTTTGAGATTATATTGCAAAGTACTCTATATGTTTGAGTCTACACAATAGCTCTATTAATAACACGCAATGCGCTTTGCCTTTTGAGTGAACAGCTCTGAAAAACATTACACTGACACAAATATCTACAAATATTGTGAAGTGCATTATGTATATATTTAAGTATCAAGAAAACTGGACAGCATATTCCATAAATACTAAATTATACTTAATTATATATAAATTATATACTTAATTATATTCTAAACACATGTAATGCGTTTTATAAAAAGTTATAACCAAATTATTACTGCATTCCTTTTAAGTACCAGGCTGCCACAACAGAGAAAATTGGATTTTGGTGTGCAAAGTACCTTATTCTTTTGGATGGAAAAACACCATAGACGTAAAATATTGTTCTAGCATGACTGGCAGCTGTCACTGGAGTTAAGGTTGCATGACAGTTTCCATTCAAACTCCGTTTTCACTCACTCATACATTTCTGAAAGTCTCCCTTTCAGATTCATAATCATTATGCATGGCCTGTTCCCAAAAGTGAATTTTATGAAAAGTTTAATACAGTTTGGTTGGTTTCGGGTAGTGTGTGTGTGTGGAAAATATGGCCACACCACTGCAAGTGAGTACATGCAGGCATCTACCTTCATCCATTCAGTTACTTCAGTGGGTCTCAGTGTTGTGGGCTCAGCGTTACACCCACGTTAGGCAATTAAAAGAACAGGGCCTATATGTACACTCTTCCCTGCATAAAAAATCTTGCTATCTGTTTTTTGAGCATCTTTCCTGCTGCAATTGCACGGGGGAGTTAAAGTTTTTCTAGGTTAGTAACAATTCTTTCTGTACCATGGCATTATTTTAGACTAGAGATGTGTTCATGAACCTCTTGAATTTTTTTTTCTTTTTTTTTTTTTTGTTTGAGTTTGAGGATTCCGAAAACTAGTCTGAATTCATGTATTTTTTTCCTGTAATATAAACCCCTCCCTCCCTCCCCTCAAAAAAAAAAAAACAAAAGGCAAGGAAGAAAGAATCTTAGCCTGTGTGTTGGGAAGAGAAAAGTGCCTCATGAAAGTTAAGGCTGGCTCAAATGAGTGCCCTATACTAGCAGGTCCAACCTGTGGTCCACGGACCCCTGCTGGTCCGCGAGGCTACTACAGAGGATATGCAGAAAAGAAAAATAACATCTTCACCAAGGAAATGTACAATTTCAAATAAAAAATAATTTCATATAGTTTCTAAAAACCTACAACTAGTAGCATGTGGTGGTCCGCAAAATGTTTGGAGGTTGAAAAGGGGTCCGCACACTCAAAGAGGGTGGGAACCGCTGCCCTATACACAGTAAGTCCTAAGTGAAATGTGAACCTCAGTAACTCTAGGATTCAAGTTCAGCTTTCAAATCCACAATGGTCAAAAGTTAGACCATCCATCCCTTTTTTGTCTAATCTTGGAATTGTCATGCTAGGTGGAGTTAAAGTGTAAGAAAGTCTGTACTGAAATATCTAAGATGCCAAGGAGCCAGAAAATGTTGTAGAAAAACCCCAGCCAACTTTGTCTTTTCACACCTTCTACTGGCTCCTGGGCATATAAATTACACCAAAGCTATCTCCTTCACACTTCTCCAATGCATGTGTAAGTAGCTTTAAGGGAGTCTTGAGTGTCTGATTCTCCACTGTCTTACACCTTGTGTAGTCATTTGCACTAGTGCCACACTATCAAATTGGAGTCACTCCAGTGGTAACATTTTGCACCCCCTTTTCAGGTGCGTAAATGACTACACAGGGGGTAAGTCAGTGGAGAATGAGGCCCAAATAATCTAGTTAGTAAGAATTAAGGGGGCAGAGCCAGTCTAAATTAAGCATCACCTTTGAATTTGGTCCAGTGAGGTGAATGAGTGGGAGTGAGCATGCATGTAGCAGAGGTTGTTTGAATGAGTATGACAAAGAGAATGTGAGGGGGAGATGAGAGTGTGAGAAGTAGGGAGAGAAGAGAGAAAAGGGGGAGTTGACTGAAGACTAGAAAGAAAGGAAAAATGAGGAAAGGAGCAAGTTAAGAAAATAATACAAAATCATACAAAAAAAAAAGTCACAGACTTTGAGATCAGAACGGACCGTTATCGTCATCTAGTCTGAGCTGCCTAACACAGGCCACAGATTTTGCCATGTTTTCTGCAAGAGGAGAAAACCTATGAAAGAAGAGAGAGCTCTGAAGCAAAAGCAGAAGAGCAAGAGATAAGGTAGGACTCTAAGCAGAGGAGCTGGTTTGGGGTTTTTTATTTGTTTTATTAAGAGCTGGATCGCAGATACAGGGTAAAAAAAAAAACAATGAAGAGGTTTGGGAATGAGAGAAAACAATAAAGATGATACCAACATGGGGAATCCCTGATCTCTCCTAATTTTCTTTACTGTAGCTTCACACCAATTTTATTTTGAAAGGGACGAGGTGGATTTTTTTTTTTTTTTTTTTTGGTTGAGAAAAAGGAAAGGTGAATAGGCAATCTGTGTTCCCTACTCCCAACTTCTCTATTACACTTCCCTGACCCTTATTCTATTTCTGTTGTGTTCAGATTCTTATACCTCAGGGCTGGGCTACACTGGAAAATTAGATTGACCCAGCTATGTCGCTCAGGGGTGTGAAAAATCCACACCCCTGAGCGATGTAGTTAAGGAGACCACACTAGCTACTGCCTTTCAGGGATGTGGGTTAACTATGCCAACAGAAGAACCTCTCCCATTGGCACAGGTAGCATCTACACTGAAGTGCTACAGAGTAGCAATTAAAGTGAAGAAAGCCCTCACTCATTACCGTAGTGCCTGAGCACTCTCCAGAAGTGCAGAAAGCAACATGGCTATATATCTGTCTCGTGTTGGTTGTTCTCCTGGGGGGAGAAAAATGTGCAGTGGACTGTCTTGTTTTGGTAGGGTTTTATGTTTTGGGTTTGTTTGCTTTTTAAATATCTGTTGCTAGGTGGTTATGTTAGAGAAGGCAAGATCAAACAAATACACTTGAAGCAGAAGGTAGAAGAATCAAGAAGCCGAATCTTCTATGACTCTATGTAATGAGATTTCTCCTGGGTCCTACCTTACGCAATCCACAACACGTAATACCCACAAGTGATTTCTCTCTTTGAAAACTTGGGTAACCCACAGTAGATTGAAATAGCTCAACACTTCCTCTGAAACAGAATCACAGATTCTAAGAGCCCAGTATCCCTGACTATTTAAGGCTCCATCCTGCAAGATGGTGAGTTCTCTCAACTCCAGTTGATGTCAATGGGAACTGAGGATGCTCATTAGGATTGACCCAATACACAATAAAAACACTTCCACTTTTGTTTGCCTCACAGAGGAAATCTACCAAATCCTCTTGCCAGATCTTTCTTCAGTATCTAATGCTCTGAAAGAATGCAAAAAATGTCAAGGATAATTAGTGATTCACTTAAATGTCTAGCACTGAGCCTGATGCATTTTAGGGGTGAGAAATGTATCACCTCTACCTTGATTTTAATTAGCAAGTATATAGTTCAAATGGGTGTGGTAGAAATAACTTTGTGTAGCTCTCCCCTGCAACAACTAACATCTGTTGTTTTTACCAGACACCTCTACTGAATCAGGATCATCACTGAAATGTATGGAGCAGTTCAAGAGCTGCCTTTGTCAAAGACAGAAATTTACACTTTCCTATGGGAGCAAATTGCCCATAACCATCTAAGAGGAAGGAGAATTAAGGGAGTTTTAGGAGGAATTTACAGTATAGAACACAATGATTCATGTAATGACTTCATTAATTCATTTAGTGGTTTAAGAATGTTGGAATTAGATAATTACAAAGAATCTCTTGGTCTTGACACAAGTTATTTTCCCTTCAGATTAAGAGTGTATGTGTATATTTCAAACATAACACTGAAAGTTTTCAAGTCCACACCAGGACTAGAGCTCATTCCCAATGTCTATGCCATGGGGCAGTATGAGGAAATAGCTATCCTATTATAAATACCATCCTTCAGATCAGACCATAATCAGAGCTTGCTTCTTGTCAGCTAAGGTGCCTGTTCAAGTGGAAGGTAAAGATCCGTTAGTACTCTTTGAAAACAGTCGGGGATAACTTGTGTGCTGGCCAGCTTCTGTCTTCCTTTTGATCAGTGTTCAAGTTTGCATGGGAGCTTCCGTTCATGAATTTTGTGGTTGCCAAAACAATCAGACAGCTACCCAGCCCAGCTTCATCCCTTCCACTTGCAAAACCCAGGATGCAGAATCCCCAGTGATGGAAAGTCTGCCTAGAGGAGGCTTGCAGAAAAACAAGGTGGCCACAATCCCTGCCTCTGTCAGGGGACCTGGATCCAGCCAACTACTCCTTAGAAGAGGGCAGCACAAATCAAGGACATTGGGGTGGCTAGTGGCTGCACTGATTCAACACATCATCCAGGGAACCTTCATTGTCAGGGCTCCTATAAAAACCCACCTGCAATTAAAGGCACTGTCTCTGGTGGAATTAGTAGGAAAAGGTAACAAAGCAGTGCAAAAACCATAGGCACTGCCTCAGGAAGATTCCTCCTGAGGTACAGTGAGCCCTCTAGCAAAGGGGGTGCAGTTTGAACCCTGGGTTCCACCAAGGATGAATCTAGTCCTGCATTTAAAAATCGATCCCACTGAAATTGCTTTGAGACATGCAGCTTGAGTATGTGCTTTGGACTAAATAAAGTCATCTTGAAAACCCTCAACATTCAGCATTTCTGAAATTTGCCATGGAGAAATATGCAACTGTCACTGTATACATACAGCCATCATCATTTACAACTCAGTATTTACCCACCGACGCTACATCGTGGGATTTGGGATACCACAGTTATTTCCAGTTCTGTGTACAGGGAGCTGCTGTGGAACTTCGGATGCAGGGGTATGGAACCATGCGTAAACACTCAGTTCAATTTTTTTGTATTGCTATTTTTCAAACTTAAAATCATTCTTATTCTTCCAATTTCACTGCAGTACTGATGATTTCTGGAGTAAGAGCTGATACAAGAGCAGAAGTCTAGCCTCCATTAATTCTGTTAAGTCTATATGTTATTATAGCAGATTATTGTTGACTAAAATTGATTAAAAAAAAAAAAAGATTCCAGCGTTTTCCCCTTCTCTATCAGCTGCTAGGTAGATCAGCATTTGTAAATAAGGACACAGTAGGTCAACTTCATCCTTGGTGACCTCCACTCAAGTCAGTCCAGGGATGAATTTGGCCCAGTGAGTGCAAGTCTCAAGAAGATGTCAGTGAGTGGGGATGATTGGAATAACAGATGGAAAATGAGAAGGAGGAGTTCAGAACATTCTTTCTCTAATGGGCCACGTCCTAGAGAAATATCAGCACTTACTTGTGGCTTCTCAATGGCAAAGACCTCCACTGGGTCACGTATATTTGTGGTTGACAAAGGGAGGTAATAGGGCTGTGGCAGAAACAATTTTCATATTCATTTCTGTTTTGGAGAACTCAAAACCAAATACATAAACAAGTCTCAATAAATTACGAACCTCCCCATCACTACAAGGCCACCAACCTCTGAAGACAGACCTATTAACCTTGTAGGCCAGGCTACCCAAAATCCCACAGGAACCTAAGGCCAAAAACTGAAAACTCAGGTCTCTAAACTCAGGCACCTTGCCTTCAGTTGGAGCAACACTTCTAACAATTAGGTCACTTATTTTGGGGCCCAAACTTTAGGCACCCGAGTTAGAAAATATTAGTCTCACAGTCCTCCCAAAAGAGCCATGATATTTTCATTTGATCCTTGATGCTACATCATTTCATACACTCAAAATGCCTCTAAATTAATGTCTATATGCCATGGTGCCAGAGGTTTTGAATGCCCATGTCCTTTCAAATTAAAAAAAAAAAAATCACAAAGGATTCTTTGGAGCACTAATGCCATCAGGGGAACACCTTATTATTCAGCATCTTACAGGACATCACACAGGTGGTCAGCAGCACAATTCTAAGCCAATGATCCAAACTAAAACTAGCAATGGCCAAATTCAAAAAAAATCCAGAGGTTCAGTTCTGCGAAAAACCTTCACGTCTGGATGCTTAGCTGAACTGCATGGATCTACAGAACTGGGCAGGAAATATTGATAGAATAGCTTTTTGTGACGTATTTCAGCATTTCTGCTTGGTACAGGCTGGGAGCTGGAAAAGTAGAGTCGCAGGAAAAATGAGGAGAAAAAGTGAGTTAACTTCTCTATGCCTCAAAGTTTGGTTCAGTTTTGACATTGGCATGAAAGGTTGGTTGGGAAAGTTATTTTATCAGAATGTACTTACCTATTTAAGCCCACTCTATGCAGTGCTTTGGAAACGTGCCTTCAAGAAAAGAGTAAAAGTTAAAGAAAAATATAATTCTTCTACCTCCAAAGTGAATATACTGCCTCCCTGGAACATTTCTGGCTGTCTTAGAAACAAAAACATTGCAGTTTACAGTGCCAGATTGTTTTTGTAGAGTAACTGAGACATTGCAAAGTCAGTTCAATTTTGAGATTCCAACCATGGGATTCTTAGCTTGTGCCTCAAGCAATTAACTTATTTTCTGTCATTGCTGTTAAAATTAAGAATTAGAAAAATTAGTTCTCTGTTCCTCATTAGGAAGGTCACCTGACTTGTCCCTGAGTCACTTCACTTGGCCGTACAAAGGCAGTAGATTGCAACCAGCGTGAAAATTGGTAGCGTGACTTAATATGTGACTTGGAAATCATTTTTTTTTTAACCTTTCTCCATAGTAAAGAGGTGTAAAAAAGGTAATTGCTAGGAACATAACCTAAGTGTCCCATGCTGAGAGCATTGAAATTAAATAGATTCCCTGTCTCAGTTGCTCCATAAACATTTTATTGCATTGGGCTAAATGAATGGAATTTGTGTAATGGAGGAAGAGGATTTTAGTGTGTGTGTATTGTGTGTGTAATGAAATTAATCACTAGTCCTTAGAAGCTGAGGAAATAAGGAGAAAGGCGATACAAGTGATTAAAAGTGGAGCTGTGCAAAATTTTTATAACACATAATGAAACTTTTTTACAGATTTGAGCTGGTTTGACCAAGGATTGAAAACGTTTCTTTGAGAATGGGCTGAATTTCTAGGAAATAATTCTTGCAAGATTTCTAGCTCAGTTTTGCAGCCCAAGAGATTTCGATAAGTTTCTTTTGAGAAATTACACTCTTCAGTGATAATCCAAACTGAACATGAAGCCTGAATTATTTGAATTTCACCCTTTACTAGTTGGCACATTTGAAAACATAACCCAAACAGATGGAAGATGCTATAGAAATGTAAAGTACTTTTATTAAAATGTGTATAATTGTTGAGAAGTTTTCTTGTCTTTGGTGCTGTTTGTAAGTCTTGTTTGTTCCCGGTGTTTTAGCTGTTTAGCCTAAGCCACCTTCATTGTTGTTATAGAATCATAATTTATTGTTTATTGTTTCCATTGCAGTAGTGCTCCAAATGTGCTAAATGCTTTAGCAGTCTTAATTTCTAATTAAGATGCTGAAGAAGAATTGGGATAAGGAGTTTAAGAGCACAGAAGAAAGAAAAATTCCACCGTACTTGAGACAAGAAAACCTTTTTCACAATATGGGGATGAGTTAGTGTAAAATGAACTCCATAGCGAGGGCTACATATCAAAAGAGGACTGAGATAATGACCAGTAGGGCTGGCAGATAGATAACAAAGGATATTTTAAGTTGTGTTTTTATTTCAGGGTTAATAATTCTCAGACCCTGTGGTTAGTATGCAAACGCCAGACAGCCTCCCAAATTAAGTAACATCAGAGTTGTTGTCAAGGAGCTACATGTGTCACATAAATACAAAGGGATTGGAGGCCAAGTATTTGGAGTTACAGAATGACAGATGTGTTTACATCATCAACAGCCAAAGGATTCTTTCCAATTTATACCTACAGTGACAGCTGCTCAAGGGATTACATACCTTCTCTCCCTGCCGCTCCCCATCACCACCCCATGCTTCACCCCCCCACCCCATTCAATCATCTCTCAGTCAGGCTTCTCAGCAACTGGGAATATTTTCTAGATTGGCAAGAGATCATCTCTGAAAGAATTTCTCTTTTTCTCCAGAGACTCATCAAACTGTGAAGATTAACCTCGGTGTGTGCACAAAATGTTAATAATGGAATGTTTGGACATCCACCAGCACTCAGCCTGCCCTGCCTGACCTTTAGAAATGCATTTTCTGGTCTAGAGTTCATTCCTGTGTCACTGGGGTATGCATGTCAAAATACGAGTTAAGGGAACTTGGGTGCAATTACCCTAGATGTCAGAGGGCCGGCATGGAGCCAAACAAACTGCAGAAAAGGTTGGAAGACATCTTAGAAATGTGATTGTAGGCTGCTTGGAGAAGGGGCTGTTGGACTGATTTTCCACTGCCTGCCTTCTTGCGGAGTCATTCACGCCTATGCAAAAACCACTCTGACTGAGTAGCCTTCTACACCCCTTTTGCACTGATGTGAACGACCCCACAAAGCAGTGGTGAATCAGACCCTCCCCCCCTCAGTGTCTGATTCCCCTCTCCCATCAGTTCTGAACTGAGGTACCTCCATTGACACCAATGGAATTACACCTGATTTACACCAGTGTGAGTGGACCATCCGGCCCTATATCTTTATTCTATATTGAAAGCACCATGGGCAGCCATAATGCTCCATGCAAGTGTTAAATAATAACAAAACCACTTTATTTTTATGAATTCTTTCATACCTCTTCTAGCCTAGAATATCACCACTCACCAAATAATAGAATTAAAAAATATCAGAGGGCAAGAGAAATTAAGAGCAATGGGCCAAAGGGGGGAAGGATGCTTTCAAATGGGACTGAAATGCAAAAGAGAACTGATGAGGTGGAGAGATGAAGGAGGGTTTTTGAATGGCAGGAGCTGCAAAGGAGGCCCTTGTGAAACTCAAGAAAAATCCTAATAGAGCAGGAGACATAGAAGGAGAGTAGAAAGAGCCATGGTATTCGAATTAGAAAGGAGCAAATCCACGGAAGAATTTAAAACAAGGGTCCTTATTCTTCTTTCATATTATATCTAAGCAGCGTAAAACCACTGAATTAAATCAAATTGCTCTTGCATTACATTGAGGGAGCTGAAAGGAGAACCAGGCCTTAAAATCGCAAATCTGGACTGGATCCTGAAATAAAAGGGAAAAGAGCAGACATCTCTGAGGATGGGTGAGGCATGTAAGATGATAGACAGCAGCATTCTGTTCAAAACAAGGCTCCACCAAGGTTTCTCAAATGGTGCTGAACACTGGTGGGCTCTTTCTGCACTAGGATTGTTTTCAGTACTGGTTCAGCTCTGCCTGTTCCTGGCATCTGTTGTCAGCGATGAGTAAAATTCCTTGTGTAGGAAGACTATAGACTTTTGGCCTGATGGCTCAGGGGACTGGTGATGAGATATGGATTATTTTACCTCTGGACCACTGGTTACAATCCAGACTAGGCAGACAATTCAACGTTTTCAACCATGGCCAATAATTTTGGATGCCTTGATTTTTGGTTGCCCAATGTGAGACATGCATCTTTTTTATTGTTACACGTGGCTTAATCCAACTCCTACTGAAGTCAAAAAGATTCTCTCCATAGACTTTAGTGGAAGTTGGATCAGGCTGTTTAATGGTTAAAAGGTCATCTGTTTTTTTCATCCCACTCATGACAAACTGGAATAACCCAACATTGCATTATTTGTCATGTTTTATTATAGATTAATGAATGAGGTAGAGCTGAGTTGTTGGGGTTTTTTTTAAATGAGTCAAGAAAATAAAAAAGAAAAGAGGAAAATATAAGAATTTTATGGAAACAAAAATTTAATGTTGTGGTGAAGCCCATTTGAAAACCTCTGCGGGGGAAAGGTTCCCCCCACAAGGAATATTTTGATTTTTCAGTAAACAATCAAAAGCTAAAACTTTTTGGCTTAAAAATTGAAAATTTCTATTACAAAAAATGCCCCTGCTGTGCCTCATAGGAGTTTTAGTTCAGGTACACTGTGCCCCTATTGTCCTCTATAAGCCTAGCTTTCTGGTTGAATTACAAATTCCCATGATGCATCACAGTCTCCCTTGTGCAGAGCCACCACTGTGCATTATGAGAATCCCTAACCATAATGAACGCTGGAAGATGTGGTCTGGCTGAGCAACCCAGCCCACAGAAGAGAACTGAGGTATGAGGCACTTAATTACCACTCCTATATAGAACAATTCCAAAATCAGTTGGGTTTTTTTGGTTTTTGACCAAAATGTCAAATATTTTCAGTTCAGTTCCAAAAAGACAAAATTTTCCACAGGAAGCAGAAACTTTTCATTAAAAAAGTCATGTAATCAAAACCACAATTTTTGGTAAAAAATAATTTTGAGGGAAATATTTGATCCAGATGCATTTTAATATAGGAGGCAGGTCTAGACAGAGGATCAGATCTTCGGCGCCAATGGAGTCACACTGATTTACACCAGCTATGAATCAGTTCAGCACCTCTGATTTTCAGGTAAAGATTAGGGAGATAGCATTCAGAACAAAAAATCTCTCTGTGAGAGTTTTTAATCAGTTGAATGATGCTTGTGTTCTTTTTTCTACTGAAAATCTCAATAAGGTCCTAACCTGAAGTTCTAAAAAGATAGAGATCACCAAACACTGATTTTTCATCTCTTTCACCCCGTCCCATCCAACTGCTATGCTGGACCAAATCCATGATTAAAAGAGATTGAATTATCCAATACGTTTTTTATTTCTTAACTCTTCAATCCACAAAAGCCAAGAAATTCAGAGTTATTTAGGATCCACTCATTCTGGCTGACAGAAAAGCCTATGTCAGTTTATTATTTTTGTCCTTTTGGAATTGACTTGTGTTTCTCAATGCCAGTATGGTGCACTGGTGAACTATTTCAGAAGGAAATTGACTATCTATTGATAAGCAGCTGGGAGTTATTTAAGCACTTCTATTGGAAAACTCATAGAAATGTGTTATCCTGTATCCCTCTGTTTACATTATCTGTTGGATATAGAGCAAAATCAGGACACTAATTAGTATTCAGCATTAGTTTAAAATGAGGAAATAGGCATACTTTTGCTGCATTATATCTTGTCTCTGCAGTGTTTAAGCACAGTTTAGAGGTACTAGTGTTAGATTCTACTGTTATTCCTCCCCTGACCATGACTTACAAATTGACCAACACCCTCTGCATCACTATTCCAAGGTGGCCACATTAGGTATATAAAGAGGTGTATTTTAGAGTAGCTTGAGGAAGCCTTACTTTACACTTTGGTTACAAGCTTTTATAACATACATTGGGGAATGGAGGGAGGGGGCATGGGGTACAATTTCCATTGTCATAGTATAATTTCCTTATGCGTCTTCCAATTTTTCACCAGCTGCAGTTGGTCTCTGCATTTCAGTTGCGCTGTGCCTGCCACCCTATGAGAGAGTTCCCATTTTCATGTATATTCCAAAAACACTTTGATACAAAAATTTCCATGGTTAATCTAATTCTTTAATATAACCAGTTGCAAAAACAATGGCTGCAACAAAATCTCCACTAAACTACATTACCCACAAGGCCAAGGGCTTCAGGTCAGGGTTTACATTAACAACTCAGATATAAGAAGTCCCAGCTGCGCCTGCTAGCCAACCCTAGCAGAAAGGCATCTCCAGAAAACAAGGAAGACAGCCAGGGTAAGTAGTAGCTTCCCAGCTCATTACCTATGTTACTGAACAGACAAACCCACAATATGAAAACAACAAATAAGATAAGGTATTTTTTTGATAAATAACACACCCCAGTATTTGTCAGTGCTGTCTGAGTTGCACAGTGTCACATGTCTAATTTATTCACTCGTCCCCAGAAAGAACAAACTACTCCTGCTAAATTCAAAAGTCCTCTTAAAATTACAGGTCTTTAAATATATTTTTCACTCAAAAAGCTCCTTTGTACAGGTTGAACAGTAGCACTTTTCAGTCCCTGAATTACCTGTCTCCAGACTCTAATTCTTCAGTGCGTTTCTCTGGTTCATGCTGTGTCCCCCTGCGATCAGTGGGGCTCTGCATGGGTGCAAAAGTCCATGGCTGCTGATCCAACAGGCTAGATTCAGTCCACCTACCAAGAAGTTACATACTCTGTTGTCCATTGTCAATCTTCTGAGCTACTTTCACTTAAAATAATCATCTATAAAATCATAAATAGATGACCTGATAGCAAAATCTCATCTCTAAACACCTCTGAATTTTAAGAAAGCTGAGCTTCAACTCCAAGGTTGCAGCTGGAGCTCAACTCTAGTGTTTTTACAGGCTTTTGTGGATTTGATCCAGGGCAATATCCATCAGAAAATACAGGCTTTTCAGGTGAAATATATGAAATGACAGCCACATCAGATTATGTGCTGCCATGAATTTGCCCAGGATGGTAATATTGCCATTATTCCAGTAAAAACATCTTTTTTCTGTGAAAATCTTTTTTTTTGTTTTTTGTTTTAATTCCTGCAAAATTTCCTTCCTCTCCCTTCACACCCCCTTATTTATGGTTTATGGCCTGTATTACACAGGAGGTCAGACTAGATGATCTAATGGTCCCTTCTGGCCTTACAAATCTCTGAATCTTTTAATCTATTTCCTATACTGTAATTTATTTTTGTGGAAAATGGTCTTTAGACCTCAGACTCACATCAGCTTTCCCTGGTGAGTCTGGATGAACAATTTAGAAATTGTTCACCATAACTTAAAAGCTAGTATTTATGGACTGAGTGTGCATACTAGCCTTTGACTGCAGGTAGTTTTAGTCATATGTTTCTCAGGAATTATTGGGAGAAATTGAATGAGATTAACAGATTTGGGATCTTTAAAGAAAAATATATTTGACTGTATTAGTAACATTGTTATAATGTTCTAGACTGTGTAAAGTACAAATATATAGAGATAGGTACAAGCTAGGGCTAATTTTGATGTTTATGGGTCTGAGACGTTGTTGCAAAATATACTCAAACTCTGAATTAAGATGCTGATAAAGAAAAAGGCAAGGAATTGACCAGTGGGAAAAGAGCTGAACCTAAAATCCCCATAATCTTGCTTTTCTTTCTTCCTATGAAAGGGTGATTTTATTGTTTGCACTCCAGAGGATAGAAAAACAGGAACAAACTTGTGAAAATTCAGTAGAAGTGTTAAAAAGCAGCCACCCTTTCATTTCTAGATTTCCATGCATTTCTGACTGTGTTGTCCTTATCTAGCTGTCCTGTTACTGATCCTTTTTGAAGAATCAGAGAGCCACTTCACTGTTGGCCTGCGCCTTCTCTAGTCACTTACACCAGTGCAAAGTGAGTGTGAAATGTTATCCGTCTTTAATGATTTTGAAATGTTTGACTGAATTTTTTTTAAACATTATGTTTATTTTAGTATCACTTTGAACTTTCAAGTTCCAGAAGATGAAATGTCATAATACCTGTTGTTTCCATAGAAAAGGAAATAACTGATACTATTCAATCTAAATAATCTTGATTTTAGATTGAAAAAGCAAAAATGAGAGAACTGAAGTAAATTATCTATCAGCGACAGCATACAGTGTGTGCATCATATAAATGCCTTTGCTAAATACAAAGTGGCTGTTAGTCTCCATAGATGGCAAGATTCTTGAAGATTTAAAGGTGAAGTGCACAGACACAGCCAATATTATATAATATAATCATTGGAATTTTATTAAGTAAATATTTTTTCCTCAAAAAAAAATATGCTCTAGTTTACACAGGAATTAATTCAGGGAAGTCCTGTGGTCTATGTTAAACAGCAGGTCAGACTAGATGATCACAATGGTGTTTTCTGGCCTTATCATCCATATAGCTATGCAATTCATAGGTTAGTACACCATAAACACAAAACATTTTGTGGCATATCTGGAAGCCATCAGTAGAGGAAATGCCACAAGGAAGTCTGTTTTCATAAGCATTCAGATTCTCCATTACACTGCATTGTTCGCACCAAAGTAATGTGGTGATAAAATGCTGCCATTCTGACTTACTTGCTTTTTACACCCACTTTGTACTCACTTTGCACCGATGTGAATTACTACACAAAGTATAGGGCAATGAAAACTCACGATCTACGTCAAGACCTAGGTCTATTTTGCAGTCACCAGGGGTTTCAGCTATATGTCTGAATGTTTGGGTGTTCACTGAAAATGCAGCACTATACACTTGTACTACTACTTTTCATTTTCACTTTTTGTTGATAGATGTGTAGAGATGTAAATTAAACACACACAATCTCTTAAACCACTTGACTTAGCCACACAATTTACAGTAAAAGTGAAAAATAAACGGAAGAAAATAAGTTTTAAAATACAGGCTTATGGACAGAAAGACTGGGAATTTTTCAGCAGGATACTTAGTTGGGTGGGCTGAATAAAGCTAATATACATACTTTCCCCTTTATTTACAGATGCACCTTCCTACAGCATAAGGCAGGTTGCTAAATAGTTTTGGACACCATTTGTGGAATGGTTATTTAGGTCCTGCAGTATCATAGTGCACCTATTACTCAAAAGTAAAAAACATCCCCAACTTTACATCATGTCCTGCAAGCTCTCTGACCCCATACTGTACATATGAATGAAGAGGGACTTGTGAGAGCCAGATTTTCTTGCATGACAAAGAACTAGGATAGCTTTTGATGGCAGGTCATTCAGCCACAGGGTGCCACAAGACCAAACTGTATCTTATGTAAAAGATAACTTCCTCTGGTCCTAAATGAAAGCTCCCATCACAGGGGGTCTACAAGGAATTTCTCTAGTATTCTCATTTTGTTCATCCCTCTATATTTGGTTGCCCAGTTCAAATGCACCTGTTTTCACAAAAAAACGGCTCTTTGTTACCACGGATTCCTGCACAGTGCTAAAATTCACTGAACATGGTCAAAAGGTCACTTATTGTAGCCCATCTTATCTTTAAAAAATAAATAAATAAAAAAGTCTGCTCTGTTCTGTTTGTAGTTTCCTATTTCCCTTGGGTACAATATTTAACTTATGTACATTCTTCTTTCTTTATCTTCCCACACTCTCAAGTGTGTAGGGCATCCACCAGTTGCCACCATTTATTTTGATCTTATGCTGGTCTGTTCAGGCTTCTGAGTGTCATGTTGATGGATCTGGCTTCTTTCTCTATTGTTCTGCATAATGTTTCCCTAGGTTGTCCTCTTTTTCTTTTTTCAGCTGGTGTCCATATTATCACTTGACGTGGAAGTTATATTGGTGGCTTCCTTAAAGCATGTCCTAATATGTCCATCATTATCATCTTGCTATGTTTGATGCTTTGAGTTGGTTTGCTCGACTTAGAATTTCTGATGTTGCAAGAAACTCTTCTGCCGGCTTTACTTTGGAATGAGTTGATCTTATGAATTTCTGTTGTAGATTTCCATGACTCTGCTCCATAAAAGACAGGTATGATGCCAGTGTGAAAAATTTGCCTTCTGTGGTTACTTTCCTGAATACTTGCGTAGTTTGCTATAAGAAAAAGGTGCATGCACTGTCTCATACTCCAATATCAGAAGGAAATTTATAGTTTATTGGTCAACCTTGCCAGGCCACAAGCTTTTTGGTGAGATAGGACTGACCGATATTAGCAGAAATACTATTGCATCATGTTCAATTGATCATGGTGCTATGGAGCCTTCATCTTGCTCCTTGAAAGTTTATTGCTCAGCCTCCCTCTTCCTTTTCTTCTAAAACTTTCCCAGCTATCGTAATTTCATGCTGAGTTTTTCCTCTTTCCGTAGCTGGAGAAAGATTTGATTGGTTTCACTTCTTCCATTCCAGTGTTGCCAACTCTCACGATTTTGTCCTGAGTCTCATGACCATTATTGTTTTCCTCAAAGTCACGGTTCCTGGAGTCAAGTGGATATGTTACTTTTTCTTTAAGAATGAAGATTGAAATCATAAGTTTTTATCCCTTATGACTGTGGAGAAAGCTTCAAAATGTGACCTCACTGCACTTTAATGGCTCAAAAAGCAGAAGGCATGTAAAAAGTACACCCAATTCTTATTTTTACTTAATCTCATGATTTTAAAGACAATCTCATGATTTTTGTTGAGCCTGACTCACGATTTTTGAACATTTGGGATTGGCAATACTATGTCAGCTATCCCAAAGATCCTATTTAGTGTCTGATCCTGACCCATTGAAGTGAATGGCAGCTTCTCTTTATTAATTTCTCTTTATGGCGTTGTGTGGTACTTAAAAAGAACTTATATGGGCATTATTCTTCTCATGTGCTCAGTCAAACATAGGCAGGTGAATGGGGATAGATAGATTGCCAGGCTATTATAGCGTCAGAGCTACCCTTGCTATACGTCGCTACAGCAAAGTTCATATAGTTTGTGACCACGTGAGATAACATCTTGATGATAAAATGCATCCTTCTACTTTTTCCATAAAAAATGAGCTAGAAAAGCTCTACATTGTACATGAAGAATACAGATAATTTGACGTAAGAACACTTGACATAAGATTGTATGTATCCTGCGCTAGAAGGCACTAGGTGCACCGAGGAGGGCAATGCATTCAGTTCTGTGTAAAGGATTGTGTTGCCTGGCTTAGAAGGGATTGCTGCTTGTTCGACATCTCAGCCTCAGTCCTATTTGGGACCAGCACAGATTCTTCCACAGGTAGTATAGAGGGTAAAGGAAGGATGGTTCAGTGGTCAGGGCACTAACCTAGGACTTGAGAAACCTGGCTTCAATTCACTGCTCTTCCACAAGCTTTCTGTGTGATTTTGGGCAAACTACTCAATCTAGCTATACCTCAGTTTCCCATCTGTAATATGGGGAACACAGCACTTCCCTACATCACAGGCCTATTATGAGGATAAATACACTAAAGATTTTGAGGTACCCCACTACCATAGTAACGAGCACCATATAAGTACGTAAGGTACTTATGGAACCTTATGGATGTTTTATCTGTAACCCACATGGAAGGTCTTGTGCTGGTTTTCCAAGTCATGGGTGAATTTTAGCCATCAGGTGCAATGTTAGGTTACCTGTGGGGAATTATGTAGGTGCTAAAGAGAGAGCAAAGGTGTCACTGTGTGTGCATATTTCAAACATAGATCTACCTCATGGCATCAGGGCTGTGATACAGTATCACTGTTCATAGGGGCTTTGTCTCACATTTCTTACACACCCCCGTGGCCCATTAATGTATGTTGGGGTTTCATAAAGAGCACAGCGTCCACCTGTAGCTTATTACTAGCAATGTATTTGGCTGCAGTTCAGAAAGTGCCCATTCTAATGGCATTAACATAGGATCTTTGCTCCATCTTCTTTGATATTGTTTACATGCTCTGCTAATCCCCCATGACATCTTTAAAACTTAATTTCTTCTCTTTTAAATGTAGAAAATAGTTTAAATCCCAGGAAACCATGTTGACAAATACAAGGATATAAAAACCTTTTAAATAATATTTAATCTTGGGCTTGACTCAGAACAACTACACGCTTTATGCTGAGGCCCAATTTGCAAACATTAGACAGCTCCACCCCAGATAAGAAAGGTTCAGGGATTTTAATCAGTGTCATGGCCAGTTCTTCATCATATGCTGACTCACATACAAAAAACATTTATCTCTCTGCTTTTTAGCACATTCACTATGAGTCTATATGGCACAGAGTAGTTTTCAGTGCACAATGGTTGTGGCTAAATGGATGCCTGGTTGTTGTTTTTTAAATTAAATGTCTTTTGTTTTTTTCACTCGGAATTTTGGAATGTTGTATTGATTGTCTGTTATCTGTCAAGGCATCACTCAGCAACCAAGCAACTCTCTGCTGGAGACTGCCCTGCTTTTACCATTAGCAATAGAACGCTATTGTCACTGCACAATGATGCCTCTGAGGTCTGGGTCCAGTGTTTTGGAAGGGTTTTCTTACACTACAATGAGATCTAAAGCATACATGAACTGGTTGTGACTTGGAAAAAATGCTTAGCTCAAAAAGAGAGAAACATCACTGCACTATTAAATTATTCTAATGTATATAGATGTTGGTTGCAGAAATTTCCCCCCTAATTTTGTACATTTCTGCCTTTTTTTCCCAGTTAAAATATTTCACAGCAATAAAAAAATATTGAAATACATTTCTACAAAAGATATGACCACTTAAAATTGCATTTTACATTATGTGTTTAACAAAAACCTAACTGAAAAAGATCAGTTCAGCTTCAAGGAGATGTAGCTTTAAAAACAGCCTTGCTGGGAAAAGACGGCCATTTAAATGACCAAATTAGATGCAGTTAGGGCTAATTTGGGCCTTCTTTGAGCCTTCATAAAAACCCACACATGGAAACTGAATGAAGCAGGAAGTCAGCAGGGGACAAAGTTAGTCCTAATTATGTCTTGTTTGGTCTGACCGTGTAAACTGCTATCCCTTTTTGAACATGGGTGTTTGCATAGGTATCAGCTGTTAATGAAGTACATATCAGACCATGCATATTATAAAATATTGATTATACAAACCAAAATCCTGACCCCAAATAGTCCCAAAGCACCTAACCCCCAGATTTAGGCATCTAAGTCCCATTTTTAGACTCCACTACGATCCACAAAACCCCCGCTCAGCTTCTGCCATGCCCTGTAGGTGCCTAAACTCACTCAACACCTACATTTTTGCAGTAAAACTACCCTAGGTACCTATATTTCTGCCTCTGAGCATGCGCACGGCTGCCTCCCTCTAGGCATTCTGATGCCTGCCTCCCACCTAAGCTCCAGAGGGATCAATGAACTGGAGAAAGATGGGCAGAGGAGTGCCAGCCTTGCCTGAGGGGATTAAACTTGTAGATTTGCTCAGTGGCCAACTAGCTCTACACAGAAGAGCTGGTACTCACCCAGGATGTGACAGACCACTGGTTCAAATCCCCTTGATGTCTGATGAAGAGAAGAGATTTGAACAGGGCTTCCCCACCTGTCAGGTGAGTGCTCTAACCACTGGACAAGAGAGTGAGTCACAGTCTTTCTCTGCCCCAATTAATAGTCAATTATTTAATTAAAGTGTAACAACTTCAATAGGAGAGACTCATGATATTATGGGCCAGATCATTAGCTGGTGTGTTGATGTGACCTAGTGTGTTTGTATAGTACGCCACATGATATCATGTGATAAACAAAATTTAACATGTACCTTTGATTGTGGATCTGCTTTTTTTCCCACTAATACATCCCCTTGGGATTTACAATAACTGTCCAAGAAATATAGCAGCTTCAAACAGCTGCTATTATAATTTTAATACAACCTGCCAGAGAAATGTTTCCACTAAATATTTCCTCATGCCTTCACCACCTTATCCCCACCAAATTCAGAGAGTAAATAAGTTATAATTTTTTAAATGGTGAGAGTAATTAACCATTGGAACAATTTACTAAGGATTGTGGTATATTCTCCAACATTGATAATTTTAAAATCAAGATTGGATGTTTTTCTAAAAGTTCTGCTCTAGGAATTATTTTTGGGGAAGTTCTATGGCCTGTGATATAAGGAACGTCAGACTAGATGATCACAGTGGTCCCTTTTTGCTTAGAATCTATGAGTCTATGAATACTGGCCTAAGACCCAGGTTGGATACCATTCCGTCCTTGATCTGTGATAGCTTTTCTGTACATAAAAATGGCATTATTTTAAAGTCTGTTACCCATTGCCCTGCAGGATTTATATTAAAATTATCCCCCCCCTCCTCCCCCCGAGTTCAAATTATTTGTCTACATCAGATGTGGATTTATAAGATCCTTGGTAATAAGCTTCAAGATACAAATTAAGGTCATGCAAAATTTGTTCCATAAATGGAATGGAAATTGATTGCAAACAACAGTAATGTAATTATAATATAAAACACAAAGATCGCAGATTTGAAACTGCTCCTTGTTCATATCAAAATCTATGTGCTTGCAAACTTTCATGCAAGTAAGTCTTCATTTACTATGTTCTGCATATTTAATTTTTTTTTAAAGTGAATATGAATTTCCCTATGTATTAGGTATACATGTCTCTAGAAATTAGGCACCTGTTAAAGTGCTCTGTGAGTGATATTAGTTGTTAGGCATGTCAGCTTGGGAGACCCAGAACTCAAACTTCCCATATCCCAGGTGAAATACCCTAAACACGGAGCTAAAACTTGAGAGAACTTCTCCACCCCCCTCATCCCCTCACTTGCTAAAATGACATAGGTGCGTAATGCCGAGAGTTTGCACTGTGGAGATAGGTGTCACTTTGCAGCCCAGATTTAGGCACCTATCTCCAAGAGAGGGACAAAGTCAGCTTGGCACCTTCCATTGGCTAGCTTGGGCAAGGGTCCTCCTAGTGTGCTGGCTTTTGTGAATACCCTTCTGAGGCACCTCTCTGTCCTGATTCATTGTACAGGGAGCCTAGGCACTCAGCTCAGGCTTTGTGAATCCCAGTGATTTTTCTAGGCACTTAAAAGTTAAGTGTGACAATGGCAAGTCCTAAGTTTTTTTTTTTTTTGTGTGACTCAAGCCCTAAATTTCCTAGGGACTTTTGAAAAATTTACCTTAGTCTGTACTGAGGGAGAGCTCCAAATGAGTCAGCAATGTGCAGGAGGTCAGACTAGAAGATCACAATGATCCCTTCTGACCTTAACGTGTATGAGTGAAAAAGGATTTCTAATGGAAAAAATCATAGATGTCCCCTCGGAAAAACTCAGGGGCACTCAGGATAACAGTGGTACATGCTGTGTATTTTGTTGAACAGCTATGCAGTAGTGCTGTGAGAAGACTGAGGGGTAACAGTACAAGCTTTCCCCATGCACCTGGTATTGCTCATGCATTATACATGCTGGAAGGAAGTCTACCTGGGGCTAGACTCCTGGACCTTTTAAATTATTAACTAATAAATAAAAGGCAGCTTTTGAACCAGGTAGAGGAAACATATGCACCTCTTGCAAGGGGAAGCCATTAAATAGATTAAAGGAAATAGGGAAGGATCAGAGAAAGAGAATATGTCCTGTAACCAAATGTTTTAAGCATACATTATGATCGTTGTATGAGATAGCATACCTGAGCTTTAGCACAGCCTTTTTCTATTGAGCAATAAAATATCAGATTCTCACTGCTTGATTTTTCTGCCCGAATTGATCTGGATTGGGGTTCAGATTTTCAAAGTCGGCTAAGAGCATTAGTAGCCTAACTCTCACTGAAAGTCCTCTCTTTCAGAATCCCAATCTGAATCAACTGTGCATCTCTTTTTGAAACTAAAAATCCCAGTCATTTTGTATCAGTTTGCTACAAGCCCTCCTACTGATGCTAGGGTTAAGCTTCAAGCCAAGTATTTCTAAGAAGGATATGATAAGTTCTTACATTTTAATTAAATATTGACTGTGAGGAGGAAGTGGTATGTGAGAGAACTTCAGAAAGGAAGTACCACTGCTGTGTCAATGTCTTTTTCCCAACTGCATGGGAGCAAGGATCTTTCCTTAATGTTTGTTTTTAACTTTTTTGTTTTTGTCTTTCCTGGGTGTGTAAATGTAGGAGTGAGTGTGTGAGGTTTTTTGCTGCCCAGGGTCTTTGTGTGCTCTTTCCCTCTCATAGTATTTTTAGAGAAGGTGAGTGGAGACAGGTTTTGTTTTTTGTTTTTTTTTTAAACACAGATTTGGGGCAAACTCTGCTAAAGGTGGTCCCCTTGTAGTTATTACATGCAGGGCCCAAGCATAATTTTTTGGGGCCCAGTACAAACTTTTAACATGGGCCCCCTCCCATAATGGGGGATAATGGGGATTGCAGCCTGGGCTGGGTCCCACAGGGCCTCTGGGCCCTGGCAAAGTGTATCCTTCCCCTCCCTCTCCCCCCCCCCCCATGTGAGGGCCCTGATTACATGTACAGGCCTTTGTGCTCTTCTGCCTTCCACCACTGAAAAGAGAACCAGTGAAGCACAGGTATGGATCAGATGAAGTGCTACTGTAATGTCCCAGGTGAGCTCCTTTCCGTTTTCTTCAGCAGGAGTTTGTATAGCCTCCTTGTGCCAGGTGTTCCCAATCTGGGGATTTGGGGCTCTGCCAGAATCCAACTATCATAGATTAGAATGTAGTTTTCAAACTCAGTTGTCCTTGTCCACACTGGCTGAGTTGAAACCGAGCTAGATCAAACTGTTTTGAAACCAGTTTAGTAAACTAGGTGTGAGCCTTCAGGTGGTGAGTGCCTGAGAGTGGGAACTCTGTGCTCCGTCAGTCATTCTCTCATTGATGTGATGATTTGTGAGTGTTGGAAGTTACTTTATCCTATTTATCACCTAGAAATAATTAAATAATAGTTTCTGGACTAACTCATGCAAGTGGAAGGAGTCTGGATCTGGTTTCTCTCTCTCTCACCCACACTCTCTCTATAGATATTTAGCTGCACAGAGAAATGACAATGCAATTCCCTTTATCTGTAAAAGGAATTAAATCCCCCATAAATCCCAAGACGCTTTGTGGAGAATGCAGCCTGTTGTTAAGAGGTTAGAAAGCTGGGAGTGTTGGTGTGACGTTCAAGTTACCTGTAGTAATGACTTAAAATTTAACAATTTAAAAGGTCTGCAGTAAGTTTCTATACAGAATGCTGAGAGGTCAAAGACCACCTGTATCTTCACACTGTACTCCTTTCATTCTCCATTTGAGTTACTAAAGCAATTGTTAAATTTACATGCTTCCCCTTTTTCCCTTGTTACTGACGTTTGGTGAGAGGAAATAAAGATTGCCTTGTTGCCACTCGGCCACTTTTGGTTAATTTTAAACATGGACACTGATCAGAAACGTACTTTGGATGCATATAGAGAGCCTGCTGGATTGTGGTGCATGAAAGGGCTGTCTGTATATCTTTGCATCAAGATCAAACCATAACATCAATATGGAACTGAATGTGGTGACTGGATAATGGATCTTCTCTCTGATAAACACTGAGGTGTTTATAGGAAATAGAACATTAGTATTATTTTACAGTGCCTAAAATTGTGCTGGACATCACACAAGTACATGTAAACTGGATAAGGTCCCTGTGCTAAGAATTTGCAATCTAAGGTCCTGATCCTGCAAAGATTTGTGCATGACCTAAATGTACACACTTCATCATAGAATCATAGGGCTGGAAGGGACCTCGAGAGGTCATCTAGTCCAGTCCCCTGCATTCATAGCAGGACTACATAATATCTAGACCATCCCTGACAGGTGTTTATCTAACCTGCTCTTAAAAAGCTCCAATGATGGACATTCCATAACCTCCTTAGGCAATTTATTCCAGTGATTAACCACCCTGACAGTTAGGAAGTTTTTCCTAATGTCCAACCTAAACCTCCCTTGCTGCAGTTTAAGCCCATTGCTTCTTGTCCTGTCCTCAGAGGTTAAGAACAACAATTTTTCTCCCTCCTCCTTGTAACAACCGTTTATGTACTTGAAAGCTGTTATCATGTCCCCTCTGTCTTCTCTTCTCCAGGCTAAACAATCCCAGTTCTTTCAGTCTTGCCTCATAGGTAATGTTTTCTAGACCTTTAATCAGTTTTGTTGCTCTTCTCTGGACTTTCTCCAATTTGTCCACATTTTTCCTGAAATGTGGCACCCAGAACTGGACACAATACTGCAGTTGAGGCCTAATCAGCGCAGAGTAGAGCGGAAGAATTTCTACTTGTGTCTTTCTTACAACACTCCTGCTAATACATCCCATAATCATGTTTGCTTTTTTTGCAACAGTGTTACACCGTTGACTCATATTTAGCTTGTGGTCCACTATGACCCCAAGATCCCTTTCCACAGTACTCCTTCGTAGGCAGTCATTTCCCATTTTGTACGTGTGCAACTGATTGTTCCTTCCTAAGTGGAGTACTTTGCATTTGTCCTTATTGAATTTCATCCTATTTACCTCAGACCAATTCTCCAGTTTGTCCAGATCATTCTGAATTATAATGCTATCCTCCAAAGCACTTGCAACTCCTCCCATCTTGGTATCATCTGCAAAATTAATAAATGTAATCTCTATGCCATTATCTAAATCATTGATGAAAATATTGAACAGAACTGAACCTAGAACTGATCCCTGCGGGACCCCACTCGTTATTCCCTTCCAGCATGACTCTGAACCATTGATAACTACTCTCTGGGAACTTTGAGCAGTCTCATTGACTTAAATGGGATTATTCTCAATATATCAAGTGCAGCATATATGTAAATCTTTCCAGGATTACGATTTAATTGCTTACATTATGCAATGAAGGGGCTACAAACCAAGAAGATGGGGAGCAAAGAGAGAAGTCAAAGTAATAAGAGTGAAGTTTATTCAAAGGAATTTGGGTAACATGGTTCAGCAGTTGGCTACGTCTTGTGGACAGCAAGGTAAAAATGGGGCTAGGAGAGGGATTTAAATGAGGGCAATGACTTGACAAATGCTCCTTAAACTCCATTTCTGTCACTTTGCTCACCCATGTTATGTTCACACCTGGCTGAACATCTGTGTAATCTTATTGCTGGGACCCCTGTCTCTCCTCCTCACAACCCAGCCTTCTTCTTAAATTGCTCCTCTGTTACATTCTGTCTGAAATTAGATGGCAAACTCCTCAGGGACCTGGTGCAAATTATACATCCTGCAAGATCCCTAGCATGATTCTGAGTGCTGCAGAACAATAAATATTAATGCTACAGTATTATTGCTTACAATGCACATCTAATTTAAAATCTATTAATTGCAAATTGGAGGATAGAGAGAGTTTGTTGGTCATTCATTAGTACAATAAATCATTATTAAATATTTTGAGGCCTAGAGACAAATAAAGTTGTCAGCTACCGCTGCTTTATTTTTTAACCTGCTGTGCATCTAAATAGAGCAACGGCTCTAATATGTTTAGAGGTTAAATATTGTAGCCAAAAGATTCTATTCCAGAAGAAGGTTGGATTGAGCTATTATGCTGTGGAGAACTTGGGATAAGAGGAGTAATTCTTGGAGATCGCCCTCCAAAAATGAGAGCTCTTTATCAAAATATGGAAGAGAGGAGGAAGAAAAGAAAGAAAATCACAATAAAACTACAAGGAAATAATATTGAAGTAGAGCGGCCGCGCCTCTAAGTGTTCTGTGGGACAAATGTGGGTGCCATAATATTGTGATACTAGGCAATGACATAGCTGGCAACTTGTCACACTATGATTCAGCCTTAAGATGCTATTGCATCTTGCTTTGCCATCATTAGGTCAGATTGTGATGTCATCCTGCTGCGTCAGCCCTGCAAATTATTTTGTTCCCTTTTTTAACCAGATTTTCAAAACTGTCTGACTCCTTGAGCCCTGAAAGTGGTCACACTGCATGTACAAAGCCCGCATTTGCAAGACTGGTAATGCCCATTTGAGGACACAAATGTCTGCTTGCATGCAGGGTCATGAGGTTTGTATTTGCATAACTTGTATGCAGGAGTTGGGCAGGTGCAACAGAAGTAGACAGCTCTGTAGATTGTACTACTTATGTCATGCTGGCTAGGCTTGCAGAAAACAGAACAGACACAAACCCTAGTCTGAAGGTACAAGAAAACCCACACTGTTAAGAGGTGAGATTAAAACCACAAAATGATAGGGTGACATTGCAGGTCAAATTAATCTCTGGCATCTCTCGAGTGAAAGCATAACGTTGATCCCCATTCCTATCTTTCTGCATAATAAGTTAGCTGTCTTTCAAAAGTGTGTACTAAAAGAAACCAATCTGAAATATGATGGCAAAGTATGGGCTCCATTCACCTTCCCTATTCTTATTTGAAGCCACTCAAGACTATTCAAATTATGACTGAAACTATTCATTGCATCACATAATTCATGTGCACGAATTCACACCACACCACCTTGGCTCTAGCATAATGGATTTTGTCTACATTATATCATCTCTCATTCATATCTTCACACTGCTGAATTTTTCTGCTAGAGTTAGACAGAGCAATAATTTATTCTAGCACTCGTAAAAATCAATAATTTATATTGTTTTCTATTGTTTACCTTTAGTTGTGATGCGATACATCTTTATATTTATCATATGACTGCTTACCTAGACCTTCAAAAGCAAAGCCCTTCAGTAGTACTTCTTGTGTTATTTAGATAGCACTCAAAAGTATGCTAGGAGCTTATGGATATGAAAGAAGATAGCTCTGTGCCCTAAACAGCTCCCATTCTATCTTAGGCCTGGTCTACACTGGCGACAGAGGTCAACGTATCGTCACTTACGTTGATCTCCTAAAGCCTGCGTCTACACTGGCACATTAGTTCTGTTGACTTAAAGCGTGGCAAAAGTTGACCTAATAAAACCACCTCCGCAGGTGGCGTGGTACGTAATTCAAATTTAATGGGTCAAATTGGCGTCAGTGTAGACAGAGCATAACGTAATTTGACATTAATGGCTTCCAGGAGCTATCCCATAAAGCCCGTTGTGACTGCTCTGGACATTCATGCTCTGCTGTTATATGGCCACGCAAACAGAAAATGGCCCCTCCCCTCATGCCCTGGGAAAATTTGAATTTTCATTTCCTGTGCAGCCAGCATGGAGAGAGCTTTGTAGCTGAACTCGCCATGGCGACTGCAAGGCCCAAACACACTCCAGCATGGAGTTGACCAGAGGTCTTGGATCTCATCAGTCTGTGGGGTGAGGAGTCTGTTATGGCTCAGCTCAGAGGCAGCAAAAGAAATTTGGACATTTACAGGAAGATATCCCAAGGCATGTTGGAGAAGGGGCACAACAGGGACGCGCAGCAGTGCCGTGTGAAGATCAAGGAGCTGCAGCAGGCGTATCAAAAAGCTAGGAAAGCTAACAGCCATTCCGGTTCCTCACCCAAAACATGCCACTTCTACGAGGAGCTGCATGCAATTCTCGGCGGCAACCCCACCACAGTGCCGCCACGCAGCATCGATACCTCTGCTGGATCCCAGTCCAGGGAGAATGACAAGGACTCTGTGGACGAGGAGGAGGATGTAGGGTGCAAGAAAGCGGGGTATCCATTCTCTCAGATGCCAGGACCTATTCCTGACCCCAGAGCAGTCCAGCAACACACAGGACAGCAATAATGATCCTGGGGAAGGCACATCTGGTGAGGTTTTTTTCTTCTTCTAACAGTTATGTCCTTGATACAATGTCTGAAATGGCCTTTTAAATGGGGGGAAGGGGATTTCAGCGTCTTAGTGGACTTTACTGGAGGGTTACTCACGGAACAGATTATTTATGTGCAGAGGTATGCTCCGAGAATCATCTGTTGATATCTCAAGGAAACTTTCACATAGGTAATCTGTTACCCTTTGCACAAGTTTTCGGGGGAGGGCAGCCTTGTTTCTTCTGCCACGGTAGGATACTTTGCCATGCCACGTTGCAATCAAGTGAGCCGGAATCATGGCGGAACACAGCATAGCAGCATAAGGGTCAGGCCGGTACCCCCCTGCATGCTGCAAATCTTCCCTTTCCTCCTGCGTAACCCTCAAGAGACTGATATCGCTCATGGTCACCTAGGGAAGATGGCACATGTTTAAAGTACCCGAGTTATACAACTTCTCTAGTCCCCTTTCTATTGTCATATTGAGTCAGTTCAATAATGTCCAAAGGTATCTGATGATACTATTAACCTGCAGTGTCCTCAGATCAAGTGTGCCCACCTTGTCGCAAAACGGTCATCTTAATTAAACCATGGCGCCCGGTCACCCCTCTCATACAGGACTTTTGAACTGAGCCTTTTAGAGATAATTAAGCCTCTCTATAGCTGAGTAAAGTGCCCCTGGCTTACCGTCTCTATAATGGCAGAGCGAGCCAACCCTTCTGAGATGCCTGGAATGGAATGCGAGTCTGGCTTAGCCTTGTGCACACTAAGGGGAGTATTTTTTACATTGTTGCAGTTGCTTCAGTTTTCTGGGTCTGCTAACAATGGCAACGTTGTGCATTTCTTTTCTTTCTGTAGACACCTTGGCCTTGGCCCCACTTCTAGAATTGCTGCAGAAAGACTATCATAGATCAGAAAGAGGAAAAAAATTGTGGGACGACATGTTTGGCGAGCTCATGAATGCCTCCACGGCCTCTGAGACAGAGCTCCGAGTGTGGAGGTTGTCCTTGTCCCGGAAACTGGACATGGACATGGAGAATAGAAAATCAATGCAGGAGCAGGATTGCAATATGCAGCAGGAGATGCTGCGAATCATGCGGGATCAGGCAGACATGCTCAGGCACTTTGTGGAGCTACAAGAGGAGCAGCGGCTGGACAGAGTCCTTCTGCAGCCCCTCCTCCACCTATCACTTTGCTGCCCTCCCTCACCCCCAAGCGGTCTCAGAGGAGACTGGCCAGGCTGCAGTATGTGTTACTCTCCACCCCAGAGGATGCAAGCAGAAAGACGTGGCAGCCCCGCTGAGAACTTTCATGCAAACAACCATGTTACCCCTTGAAACTGTGAATTAACACTCACCCCTCTCCCTCACCAACCGGAATGTCAATAAATAAAACTTTGCAGCATTTCAATACATGTCTCTTTATTAATTAATAGCTTGTCTGGGGAGGGATTTGGAGGGTACAGATATCTATGGTAGGGGGGATGGTAAACAAAGGCACAAAACATACAGAAACAGAAATCATTACTGCATGTCATTGCAGAACCTGTTTTTCAATGCTTCCCAAAGGCAAAGTGCTCTGTGGTTGGCTCTGAGTGTATTGCTGCCATCTTGCTGCTCAAAATTGGCAGCCAGTCTTTCTGCCTCCACAGCCCAACCCTGGGGGAACCTTTCCCCCTTTGCTTCACACACATTATGAAGAACACAGCATGCAGATATAACTGATGGGATGGTTTTTTCACTCATGTCCAGACTAGTAAGGAGACATCTCCATCTGGCCTTTAAATGCCCAAAAGCACATTCCACCACCATTCTGCAAGTGCTTAGCCTGTTGTTAAAATGCTCCTTGTTGCTGTCGAGATGCCCAGTGTAGGGCTTCATTAGCCAAGGGAGCAAGGGGTAAGCAGGATCCCCCAGGATCACTACTGGCATTTCCACATCCCTGATGTTAATTTTTTGGTCTGGGAAGAAAGTGCCCGCCTGCATGTTTGAGAACAGCCCTGAGTTCCTAAATATGCGCGTCATGCACCTTTCCAGACCACTCCACATAGATGTCAGTTAAACAACCCCTGTGATCCACAGGGCCTGCAACACCATGGAAAAGTACCCCTTGCGGTTTATGTACTCTGTTGCAAGGTGGTCAGGCGCTAAGATAGGGATGTGCATGCCATCAATATTCCCCCCCTTCACCCGCAGTTTGGGAACCCCATTGCGGCAAACCTGACCACTATGTCCTGCACATTTCCCAAAGTCACTACCCTTTGTAGAAGAAGTCTATTGATGACCCTGTGCGCTTGAATCATGGCAACTCCCACTGCAGATTTACGGACTCCGAACTGATTCCCAACCGAGTGGTAACAGTCGGGGGTTGCCAGCTTCCACAGAGTGATGGCCACTCGCTTCTCCACTGTCACAACTTGTCTCAAGCAAGTATTCACATGCTTCAGGGATGGGGACAGCTCCGTGCAAAGTTCAAGGAAAGTGGCCTTTCGCATATGAAAGTTCTGCAGCCACTTGTCATCATCCCACAGCTGCATAATGATGTGGTCCCACCAGTCTGTGCTTGTTTCCTGGGACCAGAACAGGCGCTCCATCGACTGCTGTAGGCTGTTATGCATTATCTACAGTCAGGAATTGTTACGCTCGATAGCTTGTAGCAGGGCAGCCTTGGTGGCATCACTGTTGTCTGTGCTTCAGGTTCTAGCTCGTCTTTTAAAATAATCCAGGATAAGGTGTGATTTGTGATGCTTACAATAATAGTGCAGAGTTGAGCTGGCTCCATGTCTCTGCAGCAATGGCGAGCGAGCGGCATAAACAAACGGCACAAAACCGGTTTCCTGTTTGTTTGGGGCAAGAAGGGAGGGGGAAGGAGCGTTGCATCATGGGATGATGAAACTCTTCCCAACAGCCCCCATGGCCAGTTGCACTGTGGGATAGTCACCCACAGAGCACAAGTGTGGCAAGTGTGGACACACGAGCCCGGCATAAGGAGCGTGGTGTGGACACGCTCCGGTGACTTCTAAAAATCAGTGGGTGAAAGTCAATTTTAAGTAAGTCGACTTCACTCTGCAGTGTAGACATATCCTTAGATATTCAGATGGCCCCCACAGTACCTGAGCACCTTACAATCTTTAATATAAAACACCCCAATGAGGCTAGGAAGTACTAGTCGTCCTATTCCATAGATGAGTAAGGGCAGGTCTACACTACTGCTTAAGTCAATCTAACATACATTGCCCAGGGGTGTGAAAAAGCCACCCCCTACGCAATACAGGTGACAGTGACCTAAGCGCTGTCTACACCGGCACTACATCTCCCGCTGACATAGCTTCCGCCTCTTGCAGAGGCGGAGTAATAATGCTAACGATGAGAGAGCATTATCCCATTGGCATACAGTGTCTTCACCAGATGTGCTACAGTGACGCAGCTGCACTAATGCCCTTATTCATCTATAGCAGTGGTTCTCAAATGGTGTTCCGCAGAACCCTAGGGTTCCGTGGGCTGAGCGGAAGGGTTCCGTGAAGAAACTGTACCGCACTGCCGAATGTGAGTAAAATCCGATGCCGCTGAGCAGCTGTTCACTCGCCGCCGAACAGCTGCTCATGTGCCGCCGATCAGCTGATGTGGCCGCCGAACAGCTGCTCGCGCGCCGCCGAAAACGGCCCTGAAAGTGCGCCACCGAATCAAGCAAACACCGCGCCGCCGAAAAGAGGAAGATTTCCTTGACTTTTCGGTGGATGGTATGGCATGGGCGGGCAAGGGTTCCGAGGGCATGTCATGGTCGCACAAGGGTTCCGAGGGAATGGCATGGGCGCACAAGGGTTCCCTGGGTGGAAAGAAATTGAGAAACACTGATCTATAGAATAGGACAACTAGTACTTACTAGCCTCATTGAGGTGTTTTATATTAAAGATTGTAAGTTGCTCAGCTGTATCAGTGCAGCTGTAGCATTTCTAGCATAGACTTACACTAAGTAAGGTACAGAGAGATTAAGTGCCACACAGCAACTCTGTGCTGGAATAAGGAATTGAACCCAGCTCACCTTAGGCTCAGGCTAGCCTCCTAACTGCTGAAGCAGCTTTCCCTTCTACCTGGGTGCCAATTTTACCAAGTGGACGAGATACAGTTCCCTCAGTATCTGCAGTATTCCCTTGGACTTCAGTGAAATTACAGTGGATTTAGACCAAAGCAAATGAGGATTCGTAAACAAAAGCTATGGTTTGTTTGGCAGTTAAGACTGCAGCAGGAAATGCCCCATCCATCCAGAAGCTTAAAAGAACAGAAATAAGAAGGTAAGGGGAAAGATTTGTGCATTTCTTTCTGCCATAATATTGTCTACAATGCCACTGATATTGCATTTTGTAAGGCTTCAACTTCCATTTCCAACAGCTACCAAAAGCCATCCATATCCACAGCTTCATCATACCTTCCCTGTAAGGTAAAATCTTAGCAGTGACCTCATGTGCATGTATATCAATTATATTAACAGATCAGCACATCTGTCTGTCACACATGCTGTGCAATTGTGACGTTCTTGTGCCTTCACGCTGCTGAAGTCACGGTTAACGTTTTGGATTAGAGTGCAGGTTTATTGAAGTTGAGGTTTGCATTGCTGCTGCTGATGTTGAGCCAGCTAAAAAGTGTCAGAGGCTGTGATGTGCCTCAGTAAATTCTTTGTTTATTAATAAGTACACAAAGAGCAACCCTCCATGTTTAGAAGGGACAACAGAACCTGTCAATTGGAAGGAACCTTCATCAAGGAGACTCTACCGTCACACACTTCCAAAAGCACATGGTAGCCTCTCATAGATTTACAGCAGCAGTGTGTGTGTGACTGCATTGCATCAGCAGGGTCTGTTGCATTCCCTCTTCCATTGTATTCCCACCTCACCGCCAATATGAAGTATACCATTCAATGCGCAAATAGTTCAGTATGGGATGCCTCTAACTGTCATTGCCACCATCTTGGCCAACACCAATGATTTCACCAATGCCAGAAGTAACAAAGCAGGATTGTTTTACAACGTGTACTGAAGAGCCAGGCACACAAGGTGTGAGCTGTCACAGACTTTTATCCTCTGTGAATTGGGCACAGAGGGAGACAAATAACACAGACTGACTGGTGGTTTACCCAAGCAAAATGTGTATTTTGGTGATTCCCACCATTTTTTACAGATTAGCACAGTTTTTCAGTCCAAAATGTGTTTTAAAGAGGTCTCACTGTGTGAATCACATTGAGCTACACCCAGAGATTACCTGTACCTGCCGATAGTGGGGGGAGGGGGACAGTGTGAGGGCAGTGGCTTCAGCAGATATTACTAAGCATGCTCAGTCCATGTGAGCATGCTCAGTACAAGCCAAGCAGCAACTTGGGGGGAGGTCACATGACCCCATATGCTCTTCCCCTCCCCCCACGTATTGCCTCTGGCTATGCCATCCTCTTACATGATCAACAGCAGGGTTTGAATCCCTTGCCCTTCAGATCCCTTATTCTGACCCTTATTCTTGAGCTACAGGAGTAATCGCTAGCTCATCCGTAGACTAGTCACTAAAGGAGGACAACTTGACACACACTTTCCCAGTGGGTTACACAACTATGTACTAATCAGCAGTAGAATACTGGTGATCAGGAATCCTAGATTCTATTCCTGGCTCTAGGATGAGTGTGATTTTTAGCTGTTAAATGTTCTGTAGACAAACACTGCTGATGTATAACTTATATTCTAGGAATCAGCACATGAGGATCAATAAAGTGGTGAAAGGACAGGTCCCAGAGTGCTTCTGTGTTCGTTCAAAAGGGGTACATACAAAAGTGAGACAATCTAATGAAAAAATTTCTAAGTAGGGTACTTTTAAAAACTCATTATTGTCTATCAATTCGTTCATCAAACCATGAACATTTCAAATAGTCTCAAACCTTATATTTTATGCTATTTCAATAAGTTTTTGTTTGTTAATTTTTACAAAATAACAGTTTAAAGCCCCTGTTAAAACCAAACTCTGTAACACAATTTAAACTATAGCACAGATACTTTTGCACCATAATAGAATTTGACCCAATGTGTTAGAGATTTCATCCAAAGAGCTGTAATGAGAAAATGGGAGAACTACCATTTAGTGGCACCATTAATAGTTCCATTAGACTGCCACTTCATTGCAAACTAAGTCTTTGAAATAAGAAGTAAAAGAAAAGGATTTAGCTCCTGAAAGATTTGACTTTCAATAAGGGCTTGTATATTTCTCTAGGGAACAATATGATGCTTTTGCTAAAGTGCCATTTAGCTCACCTAATGAGATCTTGTATCTATGTAACAATCTTTTTTTTTCTGGATAATGTCCTGCCCTAGTGTGTCAGGGTATGCGTCATGCCTTTTTAATTCACTGTCCTGTTAATTTGGCAATATGGCATAAACCATGTCAGGAAAGCTGTATTCACAGATGTGTTATCTGGGAGAGGGGTCATCCTACCCACATACTGTTTTAATTTCAGAATCACATTAAATTCTTTTGCAGTGATTGTAGAGAGCCTCACAATTTAAGAACAGAGAAAAGTAAGATGAGTTTCTTCTTTAACATTTGGTGTAAATTGTCCTGAAAATCTTATCTTTTAAAAAAAAAAAAAAAAAAAAAAAAATCCCTTTGTGAACTTCATTGCTTATGAATGGTGGAAGGCTCAGAATTTCAAAGCCAATTTAGAAGCACAATGGCCATTGAAATTAATGGGAATTGTGCATCTAAATCCCCTGGGCAGCTTGGAAATCTCACTTGAACAAAAAGGGATGCGCATAATGCTATCAAGATTAACTCTCTAACAAGATCAAACAGCTTCTCTTAGATGTTAATCATTAGAATATTGATCTATGTTGGTCCACGTTTTCTGAAATGAGAAGGGTAATATACATTCTGTTAGAAAAATTAAATGAATAGCAGTGATAAGAGAACTTCAAGAAGGTTCATTTCCGATAAGCATCAAGTTATCAGCTCTGGCAACTCTGGCAGGAGGAAATCTCACAAGAGATGCTTTCATATGAGTTTACTAGTCCTTATTTACAATCACACAGTATTTCTAGAAGCACTAACAACTTTTTTTGTAGTATTTCAGCACTCCAGCTTCTAGACACACGAGTGTGTGAAAATGAAAAATAGTGCGGCAAAGTTACTGAAGTTGTCTGAACATTTTAGAACCTCCGAGGTTTGTTTCTATTATAAGGTCATGCTATCATCAGCATGTTATTTTCCAGTTTGTCAGTTGCTTTTATAGCTAGTTCATCCACCAGATATGCCAGGTTGCTTTTTTTAAAATAGCAGTTGAAACTCATTTGAAATTAGTTCTAAATTTTAAAAGACGCTTCATAATATTAATAATAAATAATGTAATACTTAGCTCTTATATAGCACTTTTCATATGTAGATGTCAAGAGTGGTTTCCCACTCAGTGGTTTCGCACTCAGTGGTTTTCAAAGACAAGTGTATGCTTGTCTGCTTCTTACCTGCATCGCAAATGAGAGCACTGTGTGGGTCCAACTGAGAGCTCATTATCAGCAAGAGGAGGAAAACTTGCCCCATGCAGTTAGCAACTTCACATGAACTATATTAATGCAGCAACAAAAATTATACACCCATTTCTTCTCATACTACACAAGCGTTTTAATATTTATGCCCTAGGTCCCTGCTTTGGGACCTTCAGTTCTCAGTTTATGGCTTATTTTATCACTTATGCGGATAACACTCAGATTTGCTTCCTTCTTTCCAATGATTCATTTTCAGCAACAAAGAATGTCATTTAGTGTAAGCTGTAAATTTAAGGATGTCAAAGAAGTTCCTAAAATTTAACACTGCTTAAAAGAAAAGTCTCTTCTTTGGGCTAAGCAGCTGCTGCATGTCTTTCTTCCTGTTGTTGTCACCCAGTGAGGGTCATACCAAAACTCCTCTTCCCAAAAACATTGTTCTCAATATAGTCTGAGTCCACACTAAAATAAACATGCTGGATCCTTTTAAAAAAAAAAAGTCATTATGGGCCAAATTTTCTAACATAGGAACCTATGTGCCCTCAAACATTGTGCGTACATGTACAAATGTAATTACATGCAAAACCAGGCAATAACATGTTGAAAAATCTACAGTCATACGTACATGCTCTGTGCACAAAATTCCCTGTTTGCATGTACATATGATGTGCCTGCGTTTAAGGCCTTGTCTGTGTAAGAAAGTTGCACTGGTCTAATTAGCTTGGATAGATTTCTGAACCAATTTAGTTAAATTAGTGCAATCCCGTGCATTTGAACAGTCTTACTTCCATTTAAGAGTAACATATTTTGGTTAAATTTAAACTGATTGCTAATCCATTTAAAATCAAACAAAAACCTTACATGGCAGTACTTATATTCCTTTGTGGATCTAGCCCTCAGTCTAAGTCTGCATCACCCATGCACCGGCCAGGAACAATCTGTCTCTTTGTTCCTCTTGTCAGCGGTGGGTATCTATTCCATACTTTAAAGAGAACATTAGGGAAGGAGTCTCATGGGAATCTATTTTTCCAAATTAACTGTTTACAACTCTAATATCCACTTGCAAGTTCCTGTCGGCTCCAGTCCAAGAAAGAACGATAGCGTGTTTGCGTAAGTCCACCTCTATTCAGGACAGCACTCATGCACGTACTTAACTTTAAGCATGTGTGTGTATATGCGATGGCCACCAACTTGGCCAACTCCAAGAATCGATTCAAGGACTTCCAGAGCTGAAAGTCTGAACTAAAGAGCCAGCCTTTGTAACAAACTCGCAACCTCTATGGATCAGGCACATAACACACACTGAGCAGCAGGTTACACTTAACTCTATGGATCAACTTTATAAGACGTTTTTACAGTGCCTAGCACATTAGGGCTTGGAGCTCTAGGCATTGTCAGAAAGCAAATAAAAATAATGAAAAGAGTGACTGCAATGGGATTTTAGCATATGTTAAATTAAGCATATGCTTAAGTGCTGTCCTGAATAGGAATGCATTCCTGAATCTGGGCCTTAAAGATGAATAGAAATTGTTTAGCTGAGTTCAGCAGCAATAACAGCCTATAGTGGATCAGCTTTATCCATGCCTTGCTGTTAGAGGGGAACAGTCGTAGGCCACATTTCAGAATATCTTGTCCTGGTAACCCTTTTTTTGTCTAGGACTTTCTTTTCTTGCACTTCTCCTCTTCTCACTGGTATATTAGGCAATCTGACTGCCTTACTGTTCAAAGGTAATACTGAATACTTAGCTTCTCATTTGGGTATTTGGTGATTGTGTGTGTGTGTGTGTGTGTGTGTGTGTGTGTGTGTGTGCGCGCGCGCCCATATTTGAGTGCAAAGCCCTGAGACACCATGTGTGTACAGAATTTTTTTCCCTACTGTCCAGCTGTGGGATTCTCAGGTGGAGCAATGCTGCTTGGAATATCCTATCTTTCTGATCAAGGTTTGTTTTTCAAGCCAGCTCTTGAGTCAGCCATTGGAGACAAATGTGGGGAATAAAAGAAAAAAAGCCTCTCAAGATTTAATCATCCCCAGGGGTAAAGCAATGTGCAGTTGGGTAGGAAGGTCGCTGAAGGTCAAGAGGATTCAGGATGGAAAGTGCCTTTCATGAGGAATTGCAAATGTTTACTTTAAACAAGTATTTAAAAAGTCAAGATCCTGAAAGAAGCCATATGTTTTGATTTTGAGACCAATTAGTCTGCTTCATCCGCAATTTATTCTGGGGATTTGTGGCTTCTTTCCCCTTCTAAAGGCAAGGGCTAATGCACCAGCATGAACTCTGATAGGGTAGGAATACTCAGTGTAGCAGATTGAAATGATTATTTGGGATACACTTGAAAATACCATTCAGAAACACTTTAAACTTTCACCCTGCAAGAGAAAGAAGAGTCAAGCTCTGGCTTTTTGTGTGAGGAGAATTACATGCTGTAGGCTGAATGGGGACAGCATGATGCTGATCTATCTATATTTTGGGATGCTTTTTATATATATAAAATTCTCGTTAGAGATTCCACAGAGATATAATTTATTAATCACTACATTCTTTTTCTTTTCATTTTTTCTTTGCACAATAATGATTCCAACTGATTTACTTATCTCAGTTTAAAGAAGATGGTCTTCAGCGTACAGAATATCATGAGAAAATAGAAACTTGTCGTGAGTTACTGATGTTATTTAGTAATTTCAACAATAGCAATTTATTTGACATTTCTGCTTTTGTCAGACCACGTAGACTGTAAAAAAAACAATTGAACACACAGTAAAACAAACACGAAACCTTGGTCATTTTTTTTTGCTTATAGGTGGTTCTCACATTAGCATCTAAAATGCTCACAAATATTAATTACATTTCACTACACTTTTGTAAGATAGGAAGATGATATACCTTTCTTTACACATAGTTTAGCTGGGGCACAGAGAGAAAGTTCCTTGCCTAAGATAACACAGGTAGTCTAAGGCAGAGATGGGTATAGAGGGTGAAATCCTGATCCCACTGAAGTAAATAACAAAATTGCCATTTACTTCAGCGGGGCCAGGATTTCACTCAGAATCCAGATCTCCTGATTATCAGTCCTGTGCCTTAAGCATAGGATTTTCCTTACTCCATGATTACAGTCAGAGCCAGGCAAACCTTGCATAACAAAATCTGAAACCTCAGTTTTGAACGAACTTGGATTGAAGTCAGAGAAAGCAAAGATGAGTCAGTTCATGGTTTGGGGTAGAAAGTATGTGAAATTCCTTGGTTTCTCATTATTTTAACCTGAAAACAGACAAAACTTGGCCATCTCACTAAATATGAGTTTGAGGAGTTGTTTGAATCAATATCAACACAAAACTCCAAGGTTTGAATTTGCTTAAATGGAAAATGAAAACAGGTCGGGTCACTCAATTTACAGAGCACTTAGATAAAAACACATTCTTCTATGCCCAGCAAATATTTCAAATGTATTGAGGTCTCCAGCAAGGGTGACTCTACTCTCCTCTCTCATTTTGTGGAACCCCAGACATGCCCACACTGTCTATAAAACTCTAATTGAAAAGAAAGCTTTTTGTTGGATGGAATTTATTACCCTGGTAGGGACAGGAAAAGTGGATTAAGGGAACATTTCAGTAATTTGGGATTTCTGAGTGAAGTTTAGTTTAACACCTTAGATGATCCACCAGCATAGTGAATTAGGAACTGAAATAATGTGAAGAAGCATTAACAACTGTTATCAAAATCCTGGTGAAGTAAAGGGAGTAATAGCATCACGTAATCTTAACTGGTCTGCCAGGAAAATGGAGATTGAGTGGGTGTGCGTGGAAAGTAGGGAAAGATTAGGAATCCTAATGGGTCTATCGGAAATGAACTCTTACTTGTAGATAATTTCTACTACTTCTTTCCTAACTCCCTGTGTGTAGAGCCAAGAAAATGTCAAGTTTTAAAGAGTAAAACATCATTCCATTTGGCAAGAAATAAATCAGCATCAGAGTTGGAGAGAAACTGCAGGCTGAGCTAATGTGCAACTTCAAAGGATAAAACCTGAGATGACTTTCAGGTTTAACGGAAAAATTAAAACAATTTATTGCAGAAAGACACTACATTATTTTGTAATTCACTCATTTAATAAATAAAGAAAGGTAGATTATTTTCTCCACTAGGTCCTTTAAAATGCCTTCTAGAGTTTGTGCAATTCAGTGATTTGCGTAATAAATCCAGCAGCTGTGGTTTCCAGAGTGAGGGAATAGCATTTTATAAGTACTAAACTTAATGGCTCTTTATAATGTGTGCCAGTCTCCAAAAGCAAACAGGCTCATCCCAGCCTGAGCCAACGCCCATTAACTTCACTTAGAGTTGAATCAGGCTGTTGCAGAGAGAGAGCTTGTATTTTGGCCCTAACTCTTCAAAATATATACTTCGAATCTTAGTTGGGGAAAAGTATGTACATTACTGCTGTTGTACATGAGGTAATATGACGTGCCCAATGTTACACAGCAGGCCAGTGGCAGAGCCAGGAATAGTACTCAGGTCTCCTGAGTTCCAGTCTAGTGCTCTATCCACTAGGCCACATCACTTCAGAGCTATGTTGTTCCAGTGTAGTATTGCACGTAACTGCTACAAAACCAGCCGGCGCTGAGAAGGTGAGAATGCGTAGGTTGGTGTCCTCACGTAACTAATGAAAGATGAAGCCATGTGTGAATTATGCAGGCCATCCAAAGAAAGTGCCAAGTCATCCTGTGTTCTGTCACATCATGTCATACACCTAACAGAAAAGCTATTTTCGGTATGCCTTAGAGAACATTAAAAATGTATTCATGCTGTTTTTGTACCCCTATGTGTGGACTTTCAGAAACCTTAGTATTCTTTCTTGCCATTTCCTTATTTCACCATCCATCCCTGCCTATCATCTCCCAGCATTCACCAGAGCCAGATTTGGTGGTAGGCGACCCAGGTGACCGCCTGGGGTGCTGGGCTTGAGGGGCAAGAGGCTCGGGGTGGTATTTTTGTTGTTAACGACAAAAGGGCAAATAGAATGTTTGAAGTGAAATGTTTCAGGTAAACGCTATTTAATACTGGTGCAACTGATGGGTGCACAGTTCAATTTCTTGACGTTAGTACATTTCAGTTATTCTTCAAATTAAAAAGTTTCTGTAAGCTTAGAGGAAACAGATTTTTCTTATTTGCTTATATATGGCATGAATAAATACAGATTTACAGATCCTAGCATGCAAATGTATCGTGTTATATGACATGGACAAATCATGCATGCAAATCGTGCATTAAAGTCATGAAATGGGCCACCAATGCAATAAAAAATAAGGTAATCATAAGTTTAACGAATGGAGGGGAGGGCGCTGATGACGCTCCTCAGTTGGGGCACCATTTGGTCTAGGGCCAGCCCTGGCATTCACATCCCTACAGAGAGAAAGCATCTGCTATTTCTCTTGCCTAAGTGCACTGATTGTTGGGCTCCCACAGTCACTTACTCTTCACCCTTTCAGCCCCACTAGAGGGAAGTAAGCTGATGTCTACCTTCTGTTTTTCCTCCTCACAGAGCATGGATATGACCTTTTTTTCTACTCTCTCCTGGAGCTGAAGAACCTACTGGCTTCCCCTGTCCCTTCTTCTGAAGAAGTGATCCACCAGCTCTTTCCCCAGTTGCTCCCAGCTGAAGGGTGGCAGTTCATTGGTCACTTCCATTGTCTAGCTGGAATATCTTTGTTTCTGTAATACATCCCCCCCCCCCCTCCATCTACTCCCCCCCACACACACACCAGGCACTTCTTCTGTTTCCCCACCATTCTGCTATAGGTAAGGAGAAGCTGTTAGGCATTCCTCTGTCGCTCACGCTGGAATTATTTATACAACAGACTTGCTTTCAAGGGTTTCCTTGGCAACATACATGCCTTCCTGTTATCTGTTTTACAGGCTTGAATTGTACCACATTGGCTTAGAGGCAGCAATTTAACACAGCTGGTGGCACAATAGTACTTCTGTTTTAAGAACATGTTTCTTAGACCAGATTTATCTTGAACGCTGATAACTGGTCTTTTGTTCTTCTGGACTGACAGTCAAGTATTGTAGGAAAGATGGAAGTAAAGAGAAAGTGAAAGGACCAGCAGCCGAATAGTGCGCACTTGTCAGTTGTCACCTGGTGATCTGTGATACCATATTTATATCCTCTTCTAAAAAACACTGTTTATGGCAGGTATCACAGGACTATAACTGTCAGTATATGTTGATGTATTATGACACCCGCTGTAGTCCAAGTTTTTAAAGTTTTGTTCCTCACTGCTACACCTGTTCATAGTCATGGGGGACACACAATTTTTTGCTGAGTGAGTTATATACATTGCCCCCTAATTTCCTTTTGGGCTCCGTTCTCTAGCTCATAAAGTTTATTGGGCATAGCAATGGTGTAGGCCATTCATGGCTAACTACAAGTAGAAAGGCCCAGTATGTGACCAATTTAATTAAGCAAAGAGCTTTCAGGGAAACTTTCTGGGAACCAGAAGTGGTTCTACAGGTTTCATACTGTATATCCCTCCATTTCAAAGCAATCTTTACTAAAGACTAAGGGAGATGTGTGATAATAAGGAAGCATGGTCTAGAGTTTGACCTCTTGGGCAAGTCACTTATCCTTTCCCTTCCTCAGTTTCTCCATCTGTAAAATAGGAATAATGATACTTCCCTACTTCTCAGGGATTTGGGAAGGCTTAATTCCACTCGTAATGGTGAATGAAATATTTGCAACAATTTATTTAACAAATGAAGCTCTTTTCTATTGGCAAACACTCTACAAACAGGCACTAATTTTTATTTTTTATTTGCTCTTGAAAATTATTTTATACAAAAAATTCAATTGATGGTTTCCTCAAAAACTATTCACTGTGACTATTGCTTTCTATACTGGCTAGTCATAATTTGCTATCTGCAATGTAATTCATCTTCTAAATCACCCAGTAATTCTTTCTACTGACACCAGGTGACTGAATCTTTTATAAACAAGAGGAAGACATTTGACTATAAACATTAATGCAAATGCATTTACATGATTATTTGCAACTCTTGTAGCAGGCATACTAGTGAGAAGTTTTCACAGAGGACATCAGAACATTTTCTGTGAGCAAAATCTCACTCTTTGGGAAAGAACTATCTGCTGCAGTGTCTAGCACAATGGTTATTTTATGGTCCCAAAGAGCTACTGTTCTTTACAAATAATAATTTGAATGTGAGCAGAAAGTGAATGAGATGTGGCACAACTACCATGGAAGCAAATTCTGTTTTTATTTCAAACAAATATTCACTAAGGGCCAGATTCTGTCTCCTTTCCAGGAAGCAGTGCCTTACTCCATGATCAATACAGAACTGAACAGAACAAACAGAACTGAACTGAAACCAGTTCTTCTTTTTGTGGAGCCAAGTACTACTCCGTGTAAGGACAGCAGAATCTGGCCTAAATATTTATTTTCCTCTGTATTTCCGCACCTCTGCTCATTAATGTTGTGAAATGCCTTAAGTGTTTCTGATAAAAGATGTTTTATAATTCCTAATTGTTGTTATGTATTTTATTTATTATATATGTCCATTGGAGGGAACATTTTAAGTCAGAATCCAGGCATTCATATCTCTTGTTCCCTGTCTCTGCACAAATTCAGTATAGCAGTTCTGCATCCATATTTATTCTAAAATATTACAACATGGAAATACTAATCCACTCATAATAATACTGTTTAATCCTCCAGTAAATCAAAGACAGATAGAGCACTAAATAATGCTTAAAAGGATAAAAATAACACCACTTTTTCTTCGGAAGCTTTCAGTTTATAATTCCCTTCAAGGACAAAGGTGCAAGGAGATTTACTGATAGCAATTAAAAAGTCCTTGACATTTGATTTAAGCTGTCTCCAAACCCACAGAAACTCTAAATAGAAGCTCATTGCTTTAAGTTAAAAGCACACTTTCTACAGGCCGATGAAGCCTGGGCAGTTTTTTCCCTTGGAAAGATAAGTCTGAGAGATGATCAGGTCATCCCCTGCTAGAATCAAATCCTCATTTATTGGCCCCAGATGTGCTGATCATAGCTCTAAAGGTGGAGACACTAACAATTTGCAGCTGGATCTTGTGCTGAGGATGGGGAAGATGAAGGCAAGAGCTGCATGTTAGTCAAAATCTAGGCCAATGTTTTGAGAACTTGGAGCTGCATGAAAGACCGACGCAAATTCTCTTTGGATTCAGAAAGTCTTACATTAAAAGTATTTCTTTTTATTTAAAAAAAACCCTCCAACATTATGGATGATTTGGTAGGAATCCAAGTTACATAACCACCTTAGGATGCTCACTTCTCAGGGCAGTGGGGATCAGGAATATCATAAAGGGGGTATGGCTGACAGAGGCCTACTCCTGTACCACTGAAGTCAGTGGGAGTTTTGCCAGCCTGTGGGGTCCAGGAAAGGGACTGGACACCACAACCACTCTTCAAACATCACTACCTGCCTTTCAGGGTATGACTACACTGCACACCTCCCTAACACAGGAATAAATAGCAGTATAGATGGTGAGGCACTGCTTAGACAAGTAAAGAAATACCTGAACCCAAGGGTATGTACCCTACACAGTTCTTTATATGCCCGAGTCATGCTTGCTGCTTTTACACTGCTATTTTTAGCAATATAGTGTCCCACTGCCTCCCCGCTTCTGAAGCCTTTCCCTGCTGCAGGGAAAGAGTCTGGCAGAGGGGCAGCAGTGGGGAAAGACTGGCAGCTCTCACTGCCAGAGCCTTTCCCCATCATAGGGAAAGGCTCTGGCACTTGCTACTGCTGGAGCCTTCCCTGAAGCCTCCTCCAACATTCTTTCACTGCCGCATATAGCTACACACCACAGTGTGGATGCAGCCTGCTTTTCATTGTGGTGTGTAGCTATACATATCAACACAAAGCTACCAGTGAGCATGCCGTGTAGACTTACCCTTAGGGTATTAGTACCCTTGTCATGAAAGACTTGTCAAAGTCAGAGGAAAAATGGGAGGGAGAGAGACTAACCCTCCGATGCAGTTGTGGGGATTTTATTTTTAAATTATATTTGAAAGCTGTAGTCATCTGTTTCCTGTGGCAGCAACAGAATTAGAAACATTTACCTCCAGAGATCGGAGATTCTCAAACTTTTTTTGTTGATGGACCCCTTTTCAAATGCAATGTGAAGCACGGACACCCTAGCTGAGAAACTGATTGACAAAAGCATATGTGTATTTCATATAAACACGTACTGTTAATAATGCTTTAAGAAAAAGAGTATAAAAGTACTTACAGATACCAGTGAGAGATGGATGTGCCTGCTTCTTACTTGGTGTGATGATTGACAAGCAAACTCACGTGTGGTGATATTATTTTTCATAATATTTTGCTGACCCTTGCGCAGTCTCTACAGATCCCCTTGTGTCCATGGATCCCAGTTTGAGAACCACTGCCATAGACCCAAGAACATACTGCAGAACTGATACCGAGCCAGACTGTGTCACTGTCAAGGAGTATCTTCTTTCTCCACTGGTAGTCCCATTGACTTTATTGTGATCAGCACCATGCAGAGCACAAAACGAAAGTCAGTCCTGCCTTGAGGAGCTTATCATTTAACACTAATGGGGGCTTTTTCTGGGTTTAAAGATCTGCTCATCTAATTACAGAATCGGGACCTGAAATAGTCACACAGAAGATGAACCACACGGGGACATCTAGAAGAGAGGATAATTTTGGGTTCTTTTCTTTTGAAATTACAAATGCAGAGTTTGGTGGTTGCTTATTAAGCTGGGATGGGAAGTCAAATCACATGTAGGAGGCAGTGGCAAAATATACAAACACGAGAATAAGGGAAGGAAATGAAAAGGGCTCTGAAACTTTGTTTTCACTGAAACAGAGGTGGGTTTTTTTACAGCGGGATAACAAATGTGATAACTATCTCATTGTAAAATCCTAAGTGGAGACAAGGCACTTCTAGTGTTTACCACGAGGTAGCTAGGCAAGGTCAACTCTATATCCTGCAACTACGGTTGACCTTACCTAGTTTACCTCACAGTAAAATTAAAGGGCCTTGTCTCTACTACGTTTTTACAGTGGAGTAGTGCATAGTGGGTGTTAGCTATTCTGCAGTAAAAACACACCTGTTTGTCAGTGTAAAAAGCCTGAGACTGGCATCATTGAGATGCCGTGATGGTTTAGTGGTGTAATGCTAATGCACCTTATGGAGTGTTCTCAGCATGTGGTACACTTCCTTTGTATGAAGATAATTATACTTACTCAGCTTTGTAAGGAGCTTTAAGATCTCTGGGTGAAAAATGCTGTATGTGAGTGCTAATTATTAGCACTTTTGGAAAGATAATCTAGTATGACAAAACCATTTCACAATTCTCATTAGAGGGATGTGATGAAAATTATGTTTTTATAAACAACTTTATGTGGCTCTAAATTCCTGTGATTAGCACCTTGATATGGTAAGTTCTCTATATATAGCCAAGATAGATAATATTTCTTACCATTGCTTAGGAGTGGTGCATTTATATCTGATTATAACACTCTTATGATAAATACCCTCTCTGCCTCCTATTCTTATTGCATGGAATTGATTTTAAAGCTGATAAGTCCCATAAGGACCTTAGCATCTTCTGCCCCCTTGAACTCAAAGGGAGGGGAGGGAATTTGCATAGCACATAACTGGGCCCATTTGCACTTTTGCTTCCTAACTTTTCAGAGTGCACTGACATGACAAACACATCTTCTGGAACTATGGTTCTACCCCAACTGTGTGAAAGCATTAGCATCCTACCTCTGCTTTCAAAGCTTTCTGGGATGCAAATGGTCAGGGAGGAGAGAGCACGGAAATAAATCACTCAATTCCATCATATAAGGTCTGCAATCTACATTTTGTGTCCAATCTATGATGTTTAAAGATGTGTAAAAAGGAAAAGGTGCTAACTGGAAAATCCAGATAGAAAAAAGTATAAGAAGTGTTTTCAGCATAACTGCCTGTAGTCTCCACAAAGACCAAGTAATTGTATGGCCATGGAAAGTGGACTCCCTGACAGAGGTGGACTTTCCAGGTCAGAATGCTGGTATATCTGTAGGTCAGTGGGAAGCTTGTACTGCCACTGCATGTGCTACACTTATGAGGCTAGACAGGACATGACTCTTCCAGCGGTAAGTGTGCTAAAGAGAGAGCTTCTCTAGAGAAACAGGATGGCTTTGTGGTTAAGTCCCTGGACTAGGGCTGCAGTGGCAATGTGGGTTCAATGCCTGCTGTTACTGTAGACTTCCTGTGTTACGTGCTCAAGGTTAAACTTGCTGTTCCTTAGTTTCCCCATTTGTTAAATGAGGATGATACTGATCTCCTTTAAGTGTTGTGAGATTTGCTGATAAGTGCCATATAAGAACTAGATATTATTATAATTTATCTTGTGAGCATTTTGGGCAGTGTTTACTATGTGTATGTTCAGAACCTAGCATGACGGGGCCCTGGAGTGGAGTGGGCTTTAAGTGCTACTGTCATATAACTAATAACAAAGCCTGAAAATGTATCTGCCTGACTAGGCAATCATGGCAAATAACTAATTTTGGTTTTTCCACAACCTACAGAAGTTAATAAACATGTGCTGTTAATCTTCTTGTCATATTTCAAACATATTTTAATCATATTCTTCATTTCTAGTCTCCATAGCAGTAGATCATCTCTTTTTATTTTGCAGAATGAGAAAAAATTCTGTAATCACTGTGAATGGCGGATACGCTTGGTTCAGCAGAATTTAAAAATAAATACCATTGTACCAGCCAGCAGTTGATTCTTCACATACTATATATCAAACCCTGAAGCAGAAACTGTCAGTTATCAAAGAAGCTGTTTAGAAATCAATACATCTTTCAATGAAAAGGGGCAAGCATGCGCTTTTCTAGCATCTTGTCAACAGACTGTGAATGTAAATAAGCCTCAAGCACAAAAAATGTTCAATAATCATCTAGCAAATAAGCACCATGGTAGCAGGTGGAATAATGAATAGTGTCCACTGATATCCTGTCCACAGACAAAAGACTAGTTCAAAGCATGTCTCAAGAACCTACTTACATTAGACTGGCTTCAGGTTTAAAGTGTGGTGGTTTTTGTTGTTCTTTTAACTTGCACCAAACCCTGGCTGAGTTTTGAGAAATGTCTGCTTGGTCTTATGATCAAAATTAATTAGAGGTTTCCAAGAAACAGCAACATACAATTAAACTCATAAAATAAGCTATTCCCCCCTTGCATTTTGTTTTCTGAAAATAAAAAATGGGTTTATTTTAGGGAGTAATTCATGAAATGTATTCAGCTAAACCCTGGGTGGATTTTAAGGAACACAGTGAGTGGGTTTGTGGATTTTTTTTAATCCTGTACAACAGGTTTTCAGTTGTATGAGTTGTCTCTCCTGCTTTTGGATTAAACAAATGTACAAGAGATAAAGGCCACCCTTAATCACACTGAGTAACACTTTACTCCACAAGTAGTGTCCCAGTGATTGTAATGGGACTACTTGTATAGTAAAATGCTAGTCAGTATGAGTAAGGATATCAGAATTTGGCCCACTAATCTCAAATTAACCTACACATCTTAATAGATCAAATAAGAACAAAATCTTCCATAAAACCAAATCGGCAGATAAGGAAGTTTTGTGGTTCCAAATTATTGTTTTACAGATCATTTGGTATGATGAACTGAGCTTCAAGCATCAATAAGTGAGGGGTGTCCTTCATGCTAATCAACAGCTATTTCTTCCTTTTAATGTGTCTTTCCTCATTTTTTAAATAATTGTATGGCTCTTTTTGATGTAGTTTGATGTAGTTAATATAGTAACTTGTCTGCTGTGAGTTATAGATCCTGAGGGTTTCTTTCCTCTGGGAAGTATTCTCAGTCATGATGATTAATTTTTTCAATGACTCACTAAAATGGTTTGGTCACCAATCTTTCTTTCTTTCTTTCTTTCTTCTGAAGGTTTCTGGACTGACTACACTGGGAACAGAAGTCTTTAATTTTTCAGGAAATAAGATACAAGATGGGCATTGCCATTGCAACCTTCTCACTAATATAATTCAACCATGTTTTGTAGGCGCCAACTCTAAGGGTCAGAGGGTAGTTCAAAGGTCAGGCCTTTCTACAGAGAATGCCCACAAGGATGCTACTCAATTCTAGTTGTGGTGGGGGCAGTTTTGCAACAGGGGACACTCATCAGTTAAGATCTGACCCATGAGTACCAAAGTGAACCGTTACCATGATGCAACAATATTGGGTTGGATTTGAACGGACAGCTTTGAGCCTCTGGCGTGATTCATCCAGTCCCCTTAGACCTGTATTGTAAAAGTTTTTTTCTTTTTTACACTTGATTGGATGGATTTGAGCTGGAGCCCCTTTGAATTTGCAGCTTATTTTATGAGCCGTGCGAAGGATCTATGCAGAGAAGTAAATATCAGTCACAATGTGTATCACGAGCAAAACACAGGAATGTAATTAAAGGTGAAGTAGGAAGTAATAACATTACTTTCATCTGAAGTACTTCTATGGCCCCCATTGCTGTAGTATCTGAGCACCACACAATCTTTAATACCAATAGCACATCTGCAGGTTAGGACAGTTCTGTTATCCCTAATTTATAGCTGCGGAACTGAAGCACAGAGAGACTAAGTAACTTGCCTTAGGTCACACAGGAAGCCTGTGGCACAGCAGGAAGTGGAACTCATGTCTCCAAAGTCCTAGTTTAGTGTCCCAGCTACTAGACTATCCTTGTTCCCTAGCACCTGTCATAGGAGGATCTCAAAGTGCTTTAAACATCAGTTGTTGTGTGGTAAAAATCCAAGTCTGGGAGTTAGGAGACCAGGCTTCTATGCTTGGATCTGCCACAGACTTCCAGGGTGACACTAGGCAAGTCATTTTAATCTGTCTGTGCCTCATTTTAATCAGTCTGTGCCTTGTTTATGTGTCCAATAGAGATAATGGTTACCTTACCTCATCAGGGTTGTTGTGAGGTTAAATTAATTGTTAGTCAAGTGCTTTGAGATCCTTAAAGAAGGCAAAGTATTATTCAACACCTCTCTGAGGTATCAGAAGGTAAGTATTGCACATAGTTAAACTCTGGAATAAAATAAAATGTACTATTTAAGTTCATACAGTACATATATACACTTCTGGTTTCAATGGATGAAATGCCGCTGAAATCCATTGAACTGCATTCATTTAAACTAGAAGACAACTTGGTCCAAGACGTTGAATGTATCAGTGCAGAAAATTCTGTCACCTTTAGTTTATGTCTGAGTGTCAGTCATCAAATGCATTACGGGGCCATGCAGCACTTTCAGATGGTATGTTATATTTTTCTGGGTCCACTCACTAACTGACCCTCTTACCATTCTAGTATATTAGCTTTTCTGGCTGACTTTCAGATGACTTTTGAATATGGAAAAAAAAAAATCCAGTCATTTGAGAGGACTTTAATAATGTATCCATTGCTTCGCTGCTCTCAAAGCATTGGGACTTCAGTTAACTTTGCTGTGATTCCTACTTAAACTTGACAACTGTTAGGTCCTGATGTGCTGAGGCCACTGCCTGCCGTGCTGATCAGTATTGTCTAATTGTTCCTTGCTCTCCCCTGGCTGTCTGTCTGGCTCCACCTCTTGTCTTTTGTCTTATACATAGATTGTAAGCTCTTTGGGACATAAACTATCTTTTTGTTCAGTGTTTATACAGCACGTAGCACAATGGGTCCTGATCCATGGCTTGGGCTTCTCAGGACGATAGTAATACAAATAGTAAATAGGCTTTTTCCAGACTGAAGCGTTTTCTCAGCTGTGAGAGGCAATCTGAAACTTGCAGATATGGGACGTCCAGCTGACTTTGACTATCAGTGGGCTGAGGTTTTCAGGCTAACAAATATGTAACCATGAAAAACAGTGTGTACAGACAGAGTGGTGTACACCTAACCCAGAATTCATTAAAAGAGAAAACACGTTTTTAATCTGTTTTCAAAATATTTGCTGCCTTTCAGCCTGTGTTTCTGTGGTACGGGTAACATTTTTTCCTCATTAAATGGCAGCTGCAGTGGGTTTAAAAAAATTAAACAAAAATTAACATTAGACCATTGAGGTTGTATTGGATCATAATGGCCTGTGGCAATTGGAGAGAAGAGGAGAACTGAAATCCAGTGAAGCAGCAATCCATACCATCCTATCCATACCTCCCACAACAACTCACCCCAAAATAAGGAAAGAAACAGTGGCAAATCAGGGAGGAAGAGTTAATTGTAATGTACTAAGGAGGTGTTTACATTACATTTATGTCATCACATGAGCTTATTATTTGTATCTTATGCCCACCCCCAATTCCAATCTCATCCTGTTGTGCCATCACCCTCTGTTGTTCTCATCTTAATTTAAGCAAACTCTTCGGAGTCTTTATCTATTTGTAGAATGTCATGCACAACTATGGCACTGTAAAGTATAAATAACCATTACAAAGTTCTATTTCATACACTTATTTAAGTATAGGTGCGATGACTATTATAGTGTCAATGTCGGGAGTAGGCTACATCTTCTTTCAAAAAGGCTGAACGTTTGTTTGTTTTGTTTTCTTATTAATACTTTCTTTTTAGTGTCTGGTTATATTGGGCTTTAACTAGGCCTTACATGATTTTTTTTCTACTTTGCATATTTCCATCAAAATAACTATATATGCAGTAGCTAGAACTGGAAAGCCCACAACTGATTTCTGCACTCTGATATTTGGAGTAGCCTTTTATTTATTGTATTCCTTTGAATACAAGGTGATAAACCTGAGAGAAAAGTTAATTTCCCAGAGTATCACAGAGCACCATAGGTTGCTAACAATGATCCCTATGTCAAACAACTGTTTGACAAAACCCTATAAATACCCACTGAGCTCTCTATTTTAGATTCTCTGTAGTGCCTATCACCACAGTATCTAAGTGCTGAACAGGTAATGAATAATAATAATAACTAATGCTTGGCTCCTATTATAACGTTTTTCATCCATAGATCTCAGTGTCTTTTACAAAGAGGGGTAAATAGCATTGTCCCCATTTAGATCTCAAAGCTTTGTCACTATGGGACTCAATGCACTGTGCTCCAAATCTGATACTTTTTTGGGTAGTTACCACTTGCTATACTTTCCTGCTTGTCAGAAGATACATGTTAGTTTATTTGTAAATACACTTGTCTTTGAACAGTTGAACATTAAGGAAGAAAGGTTTTATTAAGGCAAGAAGTGCTCAAAAATCCTTTATAATTATACTTAACTTCCCTCTATTTGATCCAATTTCAATATGGTTAGCAAGGGCCTGATCCTTATTTCATTGTGCCTTGGATCAGGTTCTAAACACTCAAGTAGCTGAGCTTGTGTGGTCCATTTAATGTGCAAAAAAGAAAATCGTTTTCCGAGCAGCTCTGGCCCTCCTCTATATTGAATACAAAATACAGCTTTTTATATCATTTACTTGCAACACACACACATGCACATGCGCTCAGCCTCTCTGTCTCCACAAAATTCATTCATTTTATACAATGAATTAGAACTTCCCTGCAAAGGGACTTTCCATTGAGTCACTGTCGCTGTTAGTGAAGAAGATTTTAGACAGCATTAACAATTTCATTTTATTAACATCCGTGGCCCAGTGTTTGTTGTGTCAGTCTTTTCACTTGTATGAGGAAGGTGAGCAGGATCTGACCCAGCAGACAAGCCTTATTTGTGAAAAAAAATTGCATCCATCTAACCCAGGTTGGGACAACTCTATTACTGCTTTTTCTAGTACCACTGGGGTACCGTGTCTCAAAAGAAAACAAGCTCTGTTTGACAACCTGAGAAAAGCATTCACGTTAATTAACAGTTATCGTCACTGACTGGTGATATTGGATGCCTAACTTCACTGCGCTCGCATAAGATAATTAGCTGACATTGTGACATCAGACTAGGATGATTAACTTCAATTTCAGAAATCTCCTTTTATCATGAGTGATGCACCAGTGGATGTCTCACAGGGGTTTTGTTTTTGTTTTGTTTTTCCCAAGCAGCACGCAAGAGCTTTACTCATGGTGCTGATCCCATTCTAGAGCCAGACAGTGACATGCCCTAGAGAAAGCCCAGTCACCACAATAACAGAGAAAGTCCCAGAGCCCAAAATACATCCATGTCCTGAGCACTTGCAAGTGCCATGCACTGGCCGCTGTTACATATTGCTAGTGAAACAGACAGAACACACAGTCCAAGGGCAGAGAACCCTGGCAAGGGGCTCGACTGCACCTGTTCTCTGGGATCCAAGCATTGCAGTGTCCTGCCATGAGGTCATGAAGCAAATACATCCACCAAGCCATAGTCTGGATGGTGCACTTATACTAGAAAAAATAGTTACTGTAACAGAACAGTAGGTAGCAATAGGGTAGCAGAGGAAACATGCCATTGGCCGGGGGTGGCTGAGGAGGCGTGGACAGGGCGCGAGCGTTGACTGGGGGCGTTGGCAGTTTCAGGTATTTGCCAAATTTCATTTGGAAGGAGTCTGCCTCTTTTCAGATTAATTTTAAGATCATTTTAAAAATAGTTCTCACTTAAAATTAATTATTTTTGCCGTGTGTTTCAATGAAAGATTCCCAATCTTACGCCTGTTTTTTAAAAATGTCTTGTCTGATAAATTACATATTTATCTCACTATTTTTATCTCTCACACCAAATATACTCATCAAATAATGACCGTATAATTCACAACTAGGTTGGGAAATTATATGGAAAGTTTGAGAACCTCTGAAATAGTTGAATTACGGTACATGCTTTAATGCTCCAACTGATCTAATGTTTCTTCCAGGATTTTCTATTGAATTTTCAAATAAAACATCATCTACAATGTCCTGCATTCATCAATTGTTTCCTTTAAAAAAAAAAAATTCTTATCACTAACAATGATTTCATCTGGAATGTTATAATAAGCAGTGGATAGGTCATCACCAACACTGCCTTTCTGAAAAATGTGTATCATGGTGTGAGTAAAAGTACAACATTTGTATGGCAGACTTTACTAAGTGTTTGACTCTACTTTTTTTACTTTAAAAAGCACCCAGAAAAAAAATCCTCTTGCTAATTGCCCATTAGTAGCCGCTTTTAAACATAAAATGAAATCCTTTATTTGCCCTACTGTTTGATAGTCCTCAAGAGGTAAAGCTGCTTCTGTCTTGAACCCATGTGACCTCAACAGTCATTTGAGATGTTAATTTACTGAAAAATGAAGCAGAACAATGATAGATCGGAGAATTTTTAACCCTCCCCCATCCAAAAGAAAACAAGGTAATGCAGACCTTGCATATCAATCAACGGCTTGAATTGAGTCTCTCCAAAGTCTTAGCCTAAACTAGTCTGTCATGTAAACAGAAACTTAACCACAAGTTTTTTGGGAACCATTTGGTCAGATTCTTAGTGTCAGTAGGTTATTCAGCAGATTACACCAGGGAAGAATTTACAGCAGAGGCTGACCAGCATTACTGATGCCTTTAGTTCAGAAGAATGACTCTAGTCGCACTTGAGCTGAGCTGTCCTAATTACTTTCCCCACAGCAGGTTTTTCTGTGCTCAGAACTAGATCAAAATAAAATCAAAACTTCTGATTTTCTGTTCCCAGCAGGTTTCTCCTCTTCCATGTCCAGTATTGCAAATATATTATCAAGTGAATAAACATCCCCAGGGAAAAACAAATGTATCTGAATCAGTCTAGTACTATTTTTACTTTAGATACTAGAGACCAGTGCCCCATTTAAGTCCATAGCAAAACTCCTATTTACTCCGGTGGGGCCAGGATTCCACCCTACATCCTCAGCTGGTGTAAATCAGTGTGGCTCCTTTGAAATCTACAGAAATTTGCTGACGTGCACCAACTGAGAATCTGATGCTAGAGTTCTGAGATATAATCAGCATTAAAATCAAGTTGAAACATATCTTGAATTATGAGAGGTGCACCTAGCACACCTGGTGCTCTCATAAAATAATGATAGATGCATTAGGAATATCTGAGAGAATCTAGTGGATTCTGTTGTATCCCCAATAGGTATAAATGGGTGGGAATCATTTTGAAGCACACAAGGAATCTGCAGGTGGGTGCTATTGTATGTTGAATGTATACTGTACCTTTTACTGGTTTCAAAGGGTTTTGCAGAGTAAGAGCTTTAGCTGTGGCCCCTGAAAGAAATACATGTTCCTTTTCATAGTAAGATGCATCTTAAAAACCTATTTTTAAACTTGTGTGAAATCTTCTCTCAGCTGAGCTGGTGGCTAACTCAGTTTGGCGGATAAGAATGGATGGGTCCAAATCATATTCTTAGAACAATGTTTAAAAAGTGTATTGTAGCCTAATTCCCTAAGGGAAGTTATCATTACTGCCTGGAGCATGTGGTTGGTGAGCTAGCCCTGACAGCATCACAACAGTGGCTGATGAAGGAAAACCTTTGACTTGTTCTCTCACCCTTTGACACAGCCACCTGGGACATGACCTTTCTGACACAGTCTCTCTAAACCAGTTTATTCCTCTCATCAGACTGAACTCCTTACACACCATCTCCTCACCTCCAGAACCATATGTGTAAAAAAGAATGATTATGCCAGGTCCCTGGAGGAAATAAAACAAAGAGAGGATGAGAATAAATATGCTCCAACCTAAGCATTGCAAAATAGACCCCGCTCATGAATTCCCAAGTTTCCCTAAAGCCTTAGATTTTAGAAGGACAAAAAGCAACCCTAATTAATGGAACTTTGTTACTTGTTACTATTCTTCCTTCTCCCAACTCTTGTAGTTCATTTGAATTTCTTTTCCTTCTCACCTTCTCTGTCACTCTTGCCTCAGCTACATGTTCAGAATAAAGAAGTATCTGGTTTGTTTGTGGATAACTTCAAAATTGCCATTGTTACTGTGCCTTGTTTAAAAAAAAAAAAAAAATAAAAATAAAAAAAAGCTGTTCATACAAACCAAAATCTAAATCTTTTTAGAAACCATTGGTTTTCCAAATGGTCATTTTAGTGACTTGGGTGAGAAATGGTAGGATTCTAACTACTGCATAACAAGACTAATTTAGTTTTCTGTCTTTCTCTTTGAGACAAGAAATGTTGTAATGCTGCCTTGACCCAACAAATAAACATGATTGTGTTAGAGCTTTGTGAAATGCCTGCAACTAATCCTGAAGCCACAAAATTTCCTATTTCCTTACAAACTTAAATCCCAAACCAAGTGGTTCAAAATGTTTGCTGAAGTTCGCAATCTTTGAATGACTCTGGGGTGTTTTACGATTTAATTCTGAAACTGGAGCAGACCCAAATCTGATCTGAAACCCATTCCTCCTCAACACTGCCCCAAATTTTGAAGAAGTTTGGATACAGATCTGGATTTGAATTTTAAAAGCTTGGACCCACCTCTATAATCAGTTGAACCAGAATCTTGAATCCAAGCAACCACAACCTGAAGAAATGTGGATTTTGATCTGAACCTTAAAACTGCTGCCCATCTCTAGCTGAAACCCAGAAAAATCAAATTTCATATGGCTTTTTGTGAAAATGGGCAGAATCTAGTGGTTTTAGCTGAATTTCACTTTGGCATTCAAACCTGAAACTTAGGAGGTGTAAGCCCACAAGGATCAAAACATTTACAAATCCCACTGTGAAGCAAAATTTGGACAAACTCTCCTGTGAAGCAAAACTGCTAAGCTCCACACAACTCTCTATATTTCTGTTCTTCCAGCATTGGAATATAACAGTATATTCCACCCTTTCATTGTGTGTGTATCAAACACTGATGCTTCACAATGGCATTTATGCTGTAAGAAAATAAGAACATAAGAACAGCCAGACTGGGTCAGACCAATCGTCTATCTAGCCAACTATCCTGTTTTCCAACAGTGGCCAATGCCAAGTGCTTCAGAGGGAATAAACAGAACAGGCAATCATCTAGTGATCCAACCCTTGGCGTCCACTCCCAGTTTCTGGCGGTCAGAGGTGTAGGGACACCCAGAACATGGAACTGCATCTCTGATCATCTTGTCTAGCAGCCTTTGATGGACCTATCCTGTATGAACTTACCTAATTCTTTTTTGAACTCTGTATAGTTTTGGCCTTCACAACATCCCCAGCAATAAGTTCTACAGGTTGACTGTGTGTTATGTGAAGAAGTGCTTCCTTTTGTTTGTTTTAAACCTGCTGCCTATTGATTTCATTGCGTGAGCCCTGGTTCTTGTGTTATGTGAGGGGGTAAATAACACTACTTTATTCACTTTCTCCGCACCATTCATGATTTTATAGATCTCTGTCATACCTCCCTTAGTAGTCTCTTTTCTAGGCTGAAAAGTCCCAATCTTTTTAATCTCTCCTCCTATGGAGCTGTTCCATACCCTTAATCACTTTTGTTGCCCTTTTCTGTACCTTTTCCAATTCTAATGTATATTTTTTTAGCTGGAGTGACCAGAACTGCATGCAGTATTCAAAGTGTGCATGTACCATATATTTATATAGAGATATTATGATACTTTCTGTCTTATTATCTATCCCTTTCCTAATGGTTCCAAACATTGTTAGCTTTTTGGACTGATGCTGCACATTGAGTGGATGTTGTCAGAAAACTATCCACAATGACTCCAAGCTCTCTTTCTTCAGTGGTAACAACTAATTTAGAGCCCATTATTTTGTATGTATAGTTGGGATTGTTCTCCCATGTGCATTACTTTGCATTTATCAACATCAAATTTAATCTGCCATTTTGTTATCCAGTCATCCAGTTTTGTGAGATCCCTTTGTAACTTTTCAGTCCGCCTTGGACTTAATTATCTTGAGTAATTTTGTATGGTTTGCAAATATAATTTGGTCAAGGTGAGTATCTTTCCAGATAATATTGGCATTGGCCTTTCAGAGATAAGACATTGGACAAGTCACTTCCTCTCTATACCTCAGTCTTGTCATCTGTAAAGTGGGAATAATGATACTTTCCTTCTTTTTGTAAAGCACATTGGGATCTACAGATGAAAAGCACTATATAAAACCTAGGTTAAAATCAGTTTCTGTAATTTCTTCTGCTTTTCTGAAGGCATCATGCGAAAGCTGTATCTATTTTACATTACATCTGTCCTTTTTTGTGATAAGGCAATCCTATTATGCACATAAAGTACCATTCGTGTGCATATGTAAACTTTCTTATAGATTAGAACTAAAGAATTGATTGATCCAGCACCCATGGAAGTAAATGGAAGCTTTGCCATTGATATCAGTGGAAGCAATATTGGATCCTATAGCTTTAGAAATATAGGATCTTCCTTTTGGGGCGGAGGGCTAGCTTCTGTCAGTGGAGCTGGATGTGTTAGTTTGACTTGTGGTTTTCCATTTTGAACAAGCGCTGAGCCAGCTAATGATTTTCCAGATGACACTGTGATTAGCACAATGTATGGCTCCTCCAAACAGCCTTGCTCTTCGAGGGGGATCTTATTCTCTGACAGCTGGGGGAAATTACAGCAATAGCTAGCCAAAGTCAGCTGGTCCAGTGCAGAACACATAGATTTTAATTAATAGTGAGGGAACTGATTTTTCACACTCTCTGAGGCTGCATGACAACCTCTTTGAGTCCTTCAGTGGTAACAAGCACTGTTCAGCCAGAGGCCCTTAACTATGAATGTGGGAAATGGAAGAGGGAATGAATTCATCAAGAAACCTAGGTGCTCAAGTTTTCATGTGATATAAATACGTAGAAATATACTAGATTTTTGTTGCTCTTAATATTTCCAAAGGCAGTATTTTACAGGTTTATAACAGTGTGCAGAAATGGTGAGCGATGTTTTAATTTTAGGTTACTATATATTAGCTTAAATGCATCCCTAGCAGTAAATCAATTGTCTCGGTTAGATTAATTTGACCCATTTAGATTCAATAAGTCAATTGTGTTTACATATAGACTAATAAACCATTTTTGAGGTTCATGACAATTATATTTATTTTGCATCTAGCAACCATTTAAGTCTAAATAATTATATTAAATGAAGGCTTAGGAACTTCAATTTAAAATACAGAAAGCCATCACTGTATTCTCAGTGGGAATTTGAGAAAATAACTTAATTCAGGGCTTCTTTTTGTTTCATAAAGGTCTCATCTTTCTCCTCTTGACCTAGTCGTATTCATTTTCCATCTTTCTTCAGAAAGCCTATTCACTTCAATGATTCTTATTACCTCCATTTAGGTTTTTTGGGGTTTTTTGGTTTTGTTTAAATTATTCTGTGTTGATGCTAATAGAGCAATAGAACCAGAGTTAACATATTAGGCATAATGTGATCTTTCCAACACCACATCTACCAGGAAGATAGCTTATAGCTGGGCTGTCATTCACATGCTACAGTCGCTGTAGAGATTTTGTATATTCTGTCAGCTTTCTTAGTTTGACTTGCCCATATACTTTCAAAGGGGTGCCCTGGGAATTAACCGAATGACTGATATTAACATCAATAAGGGTCATGCACTGCTTTTCTTGTTGGCCCCTGAGAAGCTGAAGATTGGGCTGCTGTCCTTTTTACAAGGATTTCCTATACAGTTAAATAAAAATATAAAGAGAGACAAGGAAGGTGAGGTAATATCTTTTATTGGACCATCTTCTATTGGTGGAAGAGACAAGCTTTCGAGCTACACAACTACAACAACACTGCAAATTAAAACCTAGACACTTATGGATGGAAAGTACCATAGGGCCATGAAACCTATGCTATAGGAACAAAAGAATTGCAGTAGAGGATCACACCAATTGTCTGCTAGTCTGTTATCCTGTTTCTGACTGTGGTCATAATTAGATGTTTCAAAAGAATGTATAAAACCTTTATAGTAGCGAATTAGACAATAAAATGCTTATTAAGAGAGAATTCTTTCTAATCCCAGGTAGTTGGTGGTTGTCTTATGTCCTGAAGCCAGAGTGATGATAAAATTATGAAAAAAATCATAATTATTAAGGTAACTGTGGATAATATTTTTATTATTCAGATAGTCTTATTTTAATGTTTCTAAACTCAATAATATTTTGTTGCTGTGAGTTCCACAAGTGAATTATATATTGTGTAAAATTATTTCTTTTTATCTGTTTTGAATGTGTTGCCTTAACTTTACTGGATTAACCTTTTTCCTGTGTTATGAGAAATTATACATACACTGTGCCTGATTGACATTCCTTTACCATTCATTATTCTCTATGCTTTTGCTATGTTCCTTCTTATTCATCTTTTCTCTACATTAAATAATCTTAATCTTTCTAATATCTTCTCATATGAAGATCTTTCCATGCTTATCATCATTTTTGTTGCCCTTTCTAGAGCTTTTGTTTCATTGCTGTATATTTACTGAAGTGGGTTGACAAAACTGAACACAGTATTCAAGGTGAGGGGATAATATTAATTTATATGACAACATTATGGTATATTACCATATTATTTTCCATCCCCTTCTTAATACATACTAACATTCCTTTGCTTTTCTGTGCATTGATCAGATGGTTTTATTGTGTTATCTGCAGCAAAATGCAGATTTTATTCCTAAATTATTACAATTAATTTAGAATCCAACATCATATATCAAATTATTCCTTTTAATGTTCATTACTTGACACTTGTTTCCACTGGTTTTTGTCTGCTACTATGTTGCCCAATTGCCTAGCCTTGTCAGGTCCTTCTGAATTTCCTCATACTCCTGCACTAATCTAAATATTTAGTGTCATCTGTAAATGTTGTCTCTTCACCCCCTGTGCCAGGTTATTCATAAATATGTTAAATAAATAAAGCCAATTCTAGAAAATATACTTTGAACACCTCACTGTTAACTGACTTCCATTACAAGATTTGACTGTTTACCCTTTCTCTTTGTTTGCTGTCTCTTAACCAATTTCTAGTGCATGACAGAACATTACCTCTCATCTTGGGAAGGCCTGGTTTTCTTAATAGCCTGTATGAAGGACTTTATCAAAAATCCCAATAAATTACATCTGCTAGTTTTCCTTTATCCACTAATTTGTTAACTCATTAAAGAATCTTAATAAATGGAAGCAAATTTTTTTTATAGAAAGTGTGTTGATTTGAGCCAATCATCTCAGCTTCATCTAGATGTTTTTATAATTGTCAATCAAATTAGACAAAGAACTATAACAAAGAACTATGGGAGAGTGAGGTATGTATATAACAGCCTCCATGTTCTGTCTATTTTTAGGTACTTCATATTATTGCCATTGCCATATTATCTGAACAGTATCTTGTATTACTGTTTTTGAAGTATTTATCCTCACAACACCTTTGTGAAGTAAGGAAATGCTATTATCCCCATTTTACAGAACCAAGGCACAGAGAGGCTAAATGACTTGCCCAGTGTCACACCGGAAGTCTGTGTCAGAGCAGGAATTTGAATCCAGTTATCACAAATCCAAGACTAGTATCCTAACCACTGGATTATCCTCCCTCACTTATATGCGGCGGTGGCAGCAATCCCTTGATTCAAGGATGATATATGCCACGGAGTCCAATCCTGGAACCACAAACCTGTCCACAATAGGTACAGACATTTCCAAGTGGGTCAGCTGCTTGCTGGAAGAAAGTTCTTATACTAGTCCTAATTTGTGTATCTTGATCGTTAATAGCTGTTCACTTTCCTTAGTAGCCCTTGTCCTACATTTCAAAAATCCGCATACCGGAATTCTGAATTGATACAGTGGACCAAGTTCACATCCACAGTCTAAGCTCCTCAATGTTTGAATGGGCTTGGATCAGGTGTTCCATTTTGTATCCATCTTCTAGAGATGGGCCCTACCCTCATGTTCAGATTTAATCTCAGTTCCCCCCACGAAGGTTTATGGGGGGTTCAGACCTGGTGTTCTAATTACATTTTTTTGAAGGAGAAAAAATGAGAGGGCTTTGTGCATGACAGGGAGAATGTTCTAGTCATGGTGGGAAGAAGGCATAAAGACGAGTGATAATATGGTAGTATGGGTGGGTTTCGGTTGTTTTTTTAAGTAAGGGACCTTCTATTGAATATGAAATCCTGGAATTAATGAGTGGAAGAAATTTTGCTCCCTTCACCAATGAAGAGGGAATGTACCATCACTGTCCAAGCAGTAACAATGCACTTGGAAAGATTTGAGAGCAACATTGTGCCATCTGCATTTGCTTCTGCTGGCTACTTGAATGGCAAAGCCCAGAGGGCTAGCAGGCTTATTGTCTGTTTCCAAGGAGCTCTTTGGTAGTACAGCAGAAACTGTGTCAGAGGAAGTAGTATATCTCCAGGGGTGCTGTCCACTGTTTGTTTTCTCTGCAGGGCAGTCCCTGCTTAATCTTAATCTTCAAAGCCTGGATTTAAGTATATTGTCAACCCTTAACTCTTACTTGTTCATAGCGTCTGCTGGGGGTTTGGCTGCCATAGCAACTAACAAAGAATAGATTCTTAGTTATATTGTATTGAGAATCTGCCTTCTGCTAACAAGACTTTGAGAAATATTGGGGCTCTCCTTTTAGGAGCTATTTCCGCTGAGATTGTTTCTGTTTGTTCTTCTTCAGTGCTAATGGGAATTACACATGGACATATGGCCAAATTCTCCTTTTCCATACAGACCCAGAAACTCTCTAAAATCAGGAAGTCGTGCATTTTAAAGTGCTGAAAGTGCCCTCTGAATTTAACACTAGGCTCCATCAATATTTTGCCTTCCTCATTATGACTTCTGTGTCTGATGCCATTCCTAAAATCAGGGCAGGGCTAGACTGAAAGTGAGCAGTTTAGACAGAAAAAGACAATGGTTGCATGTTGTCACTGGAGAAAAACCGACCTTGAGCTTAAACATAAGTGATGCCTATTTTGTAAAGGAATAACTGCTGTATGAAGAGGGTGCATCAAAGTGCAGACGTAAGGAAGGGAAGTCTCAGACTATGATTTTTTTAACTCGAGGTTAATCAGAAAAATACATGCAAAATCCAGCATTTGAGAGGTGACATGGATCTAAAACTCCCTTTCTAGTCCTCTGGGTACGTACCTGGTGAATGGATTACACTGATACTCTATTGAAAGATACTGTATCACTTTTAATCTCAGATACAGGCTAAATTATGGCTGGCTCTACATGGATGTGGTACAACAGGGAGAAGTAAGCATAACAAATCCCTTAACTACCCATAAAAATTAGGCATATGATCAGTCCACAACTGTGGTCAAATCAATAAAAAAATATTGGGTTGTATAAAGAATGGGATAATACTAGACATTTTACAGTGCCATTATATATATATATATATTCTGTGTTCTCACCTTGAATATTTTGTTCATTTCTGATCACTGTATGAGAGCAAGGCAACAAATTGTTGGAGGCCTGGAAAGACCTGAATGTGCAGAGAGACTGAAAAGATTAAGATTCATTAATTTAGAGAATAAAAGGATATGAGATAGAGATATAAAAAAACAATGAATGGCATAGAGAAAGTAAATCATGCACATCTACTCCTTGTTATATTACAAGAATGAAGGCACATTCATTGAAAATGAAAGACAGCAGAGAGAAAAATGATTAAAGCAAATACTTCAATACATAACACATAACTATTCTACGGAACTCACTAATACAAGTTATCATTGGGTCCAAGGGTTTAATGGGATTCAGAAAAGTATTAAACACGTGCAGGGATAATAACATTCACAGTTACATTAGCTAGGATAAAAAGTATGGGAGGTATAGACTCTCATTCATGGCATAAACCAACCACTAACTGCTGGGGTCTTCTTAGGGACTTCTTCTATGAGCAAGTTATTATTACATAGATGTCTCTTGTGAGGTGTATTGTACTTTCATTCTTGTACTGGTCATTGTCAAAAACAAAATAAATGGACCACTGGTCTGATCGAGTATGGCAGTTTGTACGCTCACCAGGTCCTTGATTTGGCGACCCTTAGGTACTGCTACTAGACACACCTTTTTGTTCTCCAGGAGGTAATGGAGAGGAGAGAAGAATTGACTAGGAGACAGATGTTGCTCAGAAAGTATCTACAATGAAGCTGGGAAAGTCTTTGGGAGTTTTTTTTAAGGAGGTCTTCTTTTTTTAATTATTATTATTATTATTTTGTCAGTTTCACATATTTAAAAATGGTAGTTTTAAGGGCTGCAATGTGCCTGCAGAATGCAGTAGATGCAAGTGGAAAATATAAATAAATGTGTTTAAAAACAAAAAAGGTAGGGTCAGATTCTCAGCTGATTCAAATTGATGTAGTTCCATTGATTCCAGTCTGGCACATAGAACATAGTAATCAAGACCTTTAAAGATTAATTTCACCTGCATTCCAGAGCTATGGTACAGAATACAAACCCATAGGACATTCTGGTTTGGTACTGTGGACTGTAATGATTCTCTGTGCCATTCTTTACAGCAGTGGGGCAGCGCAACTTGTATTACAAGAGAAGTGCCATTACTTACAGTGTCTATGTCCAGACTCAGATGACTTTGCTATATTATTAATGCTCTGGGGTTTTTAATGGAGAATTCATTATGGTACCAAATTCTTAAGGTCTTTTTCATTAAAACAAATGGAGCTTCTGAAATCAGTAATATTTTGCTAATTAGTGGAGAATTTGAGAAGTAACTGTGTATTTAAGAGACTAATGTACTGAAACTAATTGGGTTAGAATTTGATTATAAATTGATAAGAAAAAAGAGTGTTTTAAAAAAAAACAAAAAAACAAAAAAAAACAAGAAAACCTCATTTATTGGAAGTCTGATTGGTGACCTCCTGGTGGTGATAAATGTAGTAACTAAAGTGGCTTTTTTGTTCAATTAGATTCTTTATTACATAATTTAACCAGACTTCTATATTTTAGGAAGATTCTCAAGATTTTGAAACAGATTATGACTGAATAACAGACATAATGCTAGGACAAACTAATTAGTTCTTTGGTTGTTATATTAATCTTAGCATAATAAGGAAAATAGTTATTCCTTTGAATTTTTTTTTAAGGTGTCGAGACTCTAGGAAATGGGAATTACCATCTAACTATGTGATGTGTATACATATAGGTGCTATTTAAACAGAGATTATTGTTGAGAGCTAAAGTGCCTTTGATTTTGAAATACTCAGAATGCCAGTTAAGGACATTAACTATGGCATGAGATATAGAAATAAAAACACAAGAGTCACTTAGAGACTCATTTGTAAAATTTACATATAACTTAGAAAACCCAAAAACAGTCTATAAGTACCTATATGGGGAGAACATTTCTGATAGTAGCAAACAAAGGCATGACTGGAAGCTGAATCTAGACAAATTCAGACTAGAAACAAGGCGCACATTTTTAACGGTGATAGTAATTAACCATTGGAACAACTTACCTAGGGTTGTGCTGGATTTTTCATCACTTGAAGTCTTTTAAATTCAGACTGGATGTCTGTCTAAAAGATATGCTCTAGTTCAAATGGAAGTTATTGTCTTCATGCAGGAATTTGTGGGTGACATACTATGGCCAGGATAATGCAGGAGATCTGACTAGATGATCATATTGGTCCTTCCTGACCTTAATCTATGAATCCCAGAACCAACCCTATCAGGGTTGAAACTAAGCAGTAAATTTGGATTTTTAAAGCCATCTCCTGCCTATGCATGCAGTTACTCTTTATCTGTCCTATCCTGTATCAGCTACCTAGAGATGACGTAGGAGTTGTCTTGCCAGCCAACATCATTCAGATCCACCCATTTCTGGATTCCTGGGATAACATATGTTTCACTTTAATGTCCGTGACATTATAGTTCCCAAACAGAGAATATTCCAATATTCACATTATATTGTTGATGCGTATCTCTCTAGGGTAGATGCTAATAGCATGTCTACTGCCTAGGATAATAGACAACAAACAAATGAGGTGGTGGTGACAGATGGAATCCTTGTTCTCATCCTCCGTACCTGAATAGTGCCATTAATATATTCAGAAACAGAGGTCCCAGCCATGACTGACTTAGTAGTGAGACCATGATGGCAGGTTTGTTAAAGCAATTGATGATAGTAAATAAGTGCATGCCATGTATAATTTTATTTTTAAAATATTTTTACTATCAAGTTGTTTTATTATTTAACAGATTATTTGTTAAAGACCTGGTTAGAGTAACGGTTCATTCACAACAACTAATCTTGAGTATAAACTGACTACTTTTAAGAGCAAAATGCAGATAGCAGGCCTGATTCTCCATAGTGGCCCCTTTGTACTGCTCTGCTGGCACACAGAGGTCATAAAGTCAAAGTATTGGACCACCTGGTAAATCCTCCAGCCTAGGGGAAATCCCTAAGTGGCACAGACCCAGTGTAATGAGAGAGTTTTAAAAATCCCTGTATTTAAAGCACTTGCAGCTGGAAGACCTCTGAAATGAATAAATGTATCTCTCTGCAGCACAAATTGTTAACCACAAGTCAATTTAGTGACGTGATGATGAAGAACAAAGAGCTGTCCAAGATAGACATCTGAGCTGCTGCTTGGTTTGCTTTTTTTTTGCTGAGTGGGGAAACAGTTTGCATGTGCTTTAACCTTCCTGTCGTACCCACCTGTTGTCTGTCGTCATATGTTTAGAGTGTATGCTCTTTTGGGCAGAGACTGTCTTTTTGTTATGGTTGTACAGCACTTAATACAATGGGGTCCTGGCCTCCAGGCAGGTGGTACCACAGTATGAATAGTAAATTATCATCATTACACTTAGGAAGGCACCAGAAAAATATCAATGGAGATTTAGGAGTGTTTTTTTACAAACCACAGTTCAATAATTTTTCTGAGGGTTCTTGGTTCCTTGGTTCTGTTTCACTGGATAAAAATTGAGCACAAAAGAAATTTGATGTTTTTCTATCTTTAATTTTGACTTTGTCCCATGAGTCTTGTTTTGGTGACAAGACAAAGGGAACGAAGGAAGGGACAGGAACATTTACTTAAGTCCTTTGCCAGTTTGTCTTCATGTAACAAGTAGGATAAGCATACTCAGTAATGTACAGACCATTTCTCCAATTCTGTTCTGTAGTTTTCCAGATATATCAAACTCCAGCAGTAGAACTGTGAGAACAATGCATATAAGTACAAAGCCAAAGGCTAATACCAAATACAACATTTGTGAGTGGAAGGGTTTGGGCTTTATAGTTGTTATTTTTTAATTGAAGTATTAAATCCTATAGTAGTGCTTTATTAACATTACTGTAAGCAGTGATATTTTGTGCAACTACTGTAGAATCCTTTTAAAGGAGAAGGTAAGCTGGATAATAACATCTAACACTTACACAGTGCTTTTCATCTGAAAAATGCATTACGGACAGTCATCCTCAACACATCTGTTTAACAGTTAAGTATTATCCCCATTTTTATGGAAGAATATCTATGACTGTAATCATTTTTGTTGTCTACCTCTTTGTACCCGTAAAGGTTAAGTGATTTATTACAGCAGAAGTCAGTGTCAAAGCAAGGATTAAAATGTAGGTGCCCCTGGCACACAGCCCTCTGCTCTAACTACTAGTTGCTGTCAGTCTCTGTGTCTCACTAGACTGAAGGGAAGTTTGATGTGTGTTCTGGCAAACAACCATTTCTAGATCTTGCTCTACCCTTCTGCAGTTTCAAAGACTGTTCCCTGAATGTGTCACTCTTAATGCTGTGTCTCCTGTTTCAGAAATATTCTGCAGCTGCTTGCTTCAAAATGATATGTGAATTATGTAACCTGTCTGTCACACAAGCAAGCAGGCCCCAGGTGACATAAATTGACCATTTGGTAATTATAGCTCTCTGATTCCAGATTTCCTAATGCTAAGATAGGAAGAGAAAAGAGGAGAGAACTGATAAGGGACGGGAGAGAAGCACAAAATATCTGATTACTAGTGACAGATGAATCTCGCAAAGTGCGGATATTTGGTATGGAATACTTATCCCAGTGTATTCAAATCTCTTTGGCCTAGAAGTTGGGCTGTAAGGGCTTGTCTAGTCTATACCAGTGAGGTGTAAATTCTAGTTCGCACCAGCATGATGCACACTAACTGTTAAGATAATGGCATGTTAATACTAGTGGACAGTAACATGGTATTGTTTGAAACAGAACTACATTAAAGTGCACTAGGGAACTTTTAGTCCACCATGCCGGTTAGTGTGTGGTGTCCTGCTGCACATTAGAATTCACATTCCTCTAGTGCAGACTTAGGCCTTGTCTACTGTGACAGGGTTAGACCTGATGGCTACAGGAGGGTAGTAGAGGGAGTCTATATTAGCCCCAGAATGAGCAAATCCCTATTCCCTGGGTGATCCAGCTGGGACTACTCTGGGGCAATTAGGCCGATTAAGCCAGCTGAGGCCAATCGAGAAGCTTGCCCCCAGTAGTTAAAAGCCTCCCTGTCAGGCAGACAGGGGCAGCTGGAAGGGAGTTAGGAGAGGGAGCAGAGCGGAGCGGAGCTGCTACGGGACTTGGAGCAACCACTGCCACACAGTACGGCCCCAAAGGTACCAGAGACGATCGGGGGGGTACCTGTCTGGCTGCGGCCGGGGACCCAAGACACAGGCCTGAGGGAGAACCCCTCCCCACCCAGTTCCAGGAAGCAGATGGCGAGCAGTGGGGCCAAGGAGAGGCGACCCAGGGAAGGAGTAAGTCACGGACTTTTGAAGACTACTCCACACAGGGTCCCTGGGTCGGGGCCCGGGGCAGAGGGCGGGACCGGGCTCCCCCCTTGCCCCCCCCCCGGCGCGCCGAGGTCGTGGCCGAAGAGGGCACAGTACCCACGAGAGGGCTAAATTAGCCTCCCACGCCACACTACCTAGAAAGTTTTGTCGACGCAAGTTATAGCGATGATTAAAAAGTGCTGTAATTACAACGTTTGTGCCTGTCCACACAGAGCTCATTGTGTCACCGAAGCACGTCCACAGTTGGTGCTCTAGCATTGACAGTGAGAGCAGTGTACTGTGGGCAGCTGTCCCACTGTGCACCTCGCCACCTTGTGCTGCTAGGAGCTGTGGGAAGGTGGAGAAGATCACAGTGCATCATGGGTGCAGGCTCAACTTCCCATGGTGCAGTGATTTCTGTCCCATCATTCCATGGATTTCCGACTGTGTTTCATGGCATTTTTCAATGGCCCCAGTTTCTTGAGCGCCTGCCATCTCTGTCTGAAATGGATGGATCCTGCACCGCTCTCCACTGCTGCTGTCAGCGTTCTGAACACATCGCGACTGGTCATGCAGTATATCATGAGCTCCCAATCAGAACAGGAATCTGAGGCGCCTGACCTGCTGTGTGCCATGCAAACAGACAATGCCAGATAAGTATTTGCATTCATAGAGCATCTGCACATGGTGCACCACCACTTCTGGGTGCGTGAAACCAGCACTGAGCGGTTATGCAGGTCTGGGATGATGAGCAGTGTCTGCAGAACTTTTCAAATGCACAAAGTCACCTTCATGGAACTCTGTGCGGAGCTCGGCCCCACCCTGCAGCACTAGGACACCAAAATGAGAGCTACCTTCTCGGTGGAGAAGCGCATGGTGATCACCGTGTGGAAGCTGGCAACTCTAGTGCTACCAGTCGTTCACTAATCAGTTGGGAGTCAGGAAGTCCACTGTTGGAGCAATGGCATACTGAGGGCGGGAGGCCAGGCCCTCGGGTGCCAGCCTGCGGGGGAGGGGGGTGTCAGGCTGGCCCTTCACGATGCACAGGGGATTGGGGCCCCCTGCATGTCATGAAGGGCCGGCCCAGCGCCCCGTCCCCACCCCCCAGGCCAGGGGGTGGGGCTGCCCTGTCCGAGCCAACGCCAAGCTGTGCGGCTGGAGCAGGAGTGGGAGGCACCATGCGGTGAGTAAGTGCGAAGGGAGGGGGAGGTGGGGCTAAGCCTGCATTTGCAATCCCGCCAGGCCTCACGCCCCCTCCTCACAGATACAGACCCCCTCTTACAGGGACAGCTGAATATGAACAACCAGATGTCAGGGCTATTAGAGGGGCACTATGGTGGGCCATTCAAATCAAGGAGACCTTGAGGTACTATTTTGAGAATGAGCACCAATAATGTGTCTTTCTAAACAGCCCTGTGCCATGCTATGACTGCTATCCAGCTTGCACTGGGTATCAAACTGAGGTGCAACCCCCATGTGCAAGAGACAACTAAAGATTGCTTATTCTTCACAGAGTATGTCTTTATTAAATAACAATTATTCACAACAGACATGAAAAGCTAGGCTGGAGGGGAGAAAGCATTGAGGGGCAGTGTGAGCTCTGACAGCTGGGTGTAAGTCCAGCTATTGTTCTGGAATCTATCTGAAGGGGTGGAGTGAACGGGGTACCAAGGTGGGCTTGGAGTTTGATAGGAATGTGTGGGTGGAGTTTGGAAGGGCATAAAAAGCAGTTCTGTAGTGAGTGCAAGGGAAAGCTAGCACACATGAATTCAGTCTGCAGCATTATTAGTGACTTTAGCAGCTCCATTTGCTCCTCCATGGCTTTTATCATGCTCTCGTAACCTGCTATCACTTGCTCCTGGCTTTCCCTCCTCTGCTGCCTATCAATTTTCTGATTTTCAGACACTGTGTGTCTCCGTGCCCTTTTTTCTTTTTTTTCCGCCTCAGAGGACTGGAGGAGTTCTTGGAACATCACCACTTTACTTCTCCATGGTCATTTTCTAATCAGTCACAGGTGCTCGGCAAGTGTGGAGGAGTTTTCCCTCGAGGACACATTTGTAGAAGCACAATAAACAATGAACAGAAGCATTATTGTGAGTTCAATAACTGCATTGATACATTACTGTAAAATACACCTTTCTCACTGTTCCCTGGCAAGTGCACAGATCGACAATCCACCAGGGCATGTGAGTTGTGCCCAGGGGGAGGGGGCATTCAAGCTGGAGAAAAGGTTCTGGGGTAGTTGTTTTGAATATTGATGCAGGTAGATAGAGGGAAAAAAACAAATTGTGCCACCATTTTCCACAGGCAGAGGCCATAGAAGCCGATATCTCACTTCTGAGGGTAAAGAGGAATGCTAGGACGCATCCCCTCCATGCGAGGAGCTTCAAACCGGGTGCCTGTGCTGCTTGCCTGTGTGCCGCTTTAGTCCCTGCACAAGTGATTGCCGACTAGTTCAAGTTGACAAAGATAAATTAGTTACTTCTCATCTCTGTGCCTCAGTTTCCCCAGCAGTAAAGTGGAAATGATACTGACCACCTTTCTAAAGCACTTTGGGATCTACTAATGAAAAGTGCAATATAAGAGCTAAGGATTATTATTATTATTATTATTATTAATGGCTCATCAGGGCAGGGACTTTTTCTCCTTTTGTCTAAAGTATGTAACTCACTGCTGGTATTTTACACTAATGAATAATTTCTGTATATACTCTTCCTGTAGAACATCATAAATAGGATACTTTATAAATTAATTTAAAAAATCAGTGTGCCCACAAAAATAATTAATTTTCAATAACATATATGGACACAATCAACAGAATACCTATTTTTAAATATGAAAATAATTATAAACTACACATAAGAATACTATGTATTCATCAACATAAAACAGTTTTTTTAAAGTAATCTGGTATCCCTTAGAACAATCCTGCATGTTGTGTTGAGACATGATTGAAGACAAAAGAAAGGAATTTTCAATCCAAGTTTAGAGCAAAATAAAAACAAGATCTCTGCCGTAGTGGAATCTAAAATCTGTCAGCGATTCTGTGATCAGTTTGTTTCAGTGATTATTTATCAGTTGATTAGTCATCCAAAGAGATTCAGTAAGCTGTTTACCAGATATTCAAAACTCTGCTGTATGCAGACAAAGCACTGTTTGGTTATCCTCCCATTGGCATTATTGACTTGCAGCCAAAGTCTAATTATGTGTTCAACAGCCAGTTGCAAGTAAAATCAGATATGATTCTTAAGCTCATTGCTGAGGATGCTGTATTTCCAAATTCCCTGTCTCAGTTAGCTGCAACTCTATTCGTGACAGCAATTGCATTTTCCGATCTCTTGCCAAAAATGTACTGTTTCTGTTAATGGAGGAGTTTGGAGTGGGAAAGGAGGCACCTTCCGGTGCTACGTGATGATTCTCAAAATGGAAAGCTTCCAAAACTCATTTTGATCGTATCTCCTCTAAAAGTAGGTGACTCCTATCATTACATTTTCAAAGCAACAAATGAATATAAGGGAGGATATAGCAAGAATTTCGCTTTGCAATTCCCGATAAAAACTTGGCTCAATCTTCAAGCAGCTCTTTTTAAGTGAATAGACTCTTAAATTATAGGATTGGATCTCTCAGAGCACCCTGTCCGGCCCACTGCATCTTTAAGGCAGGATCCTGTATTATTTCCCTAATCTGTGTCAACTATTTACTACATTGGTGGCCCTTCAAAATGTGCCAATTACCTCAGATAACTAAGTAAGTATTTGCAGTCAGATAACCACAGTATTCAGGGTATTTCCTATAGTAAATATAAGGAAGTGCTGTACAAGGGCATACTGATGATACTGAGGTAACCATATCTATTTATCTTAGGTTAAAAAGCTTTTAAGGTACACCACTCTGTTTTAAGTCACTTCCGCTAACTAGTTTCCTTTAAAGATTTTTGCCATAATTGCCTTAAGAAGGAAATTGCTCCACTCGCAGATCATCCTTAGAAACAGACAGGCTTTCCTACTATCAAAGCTAAAATTTTCCTTTAACTTTAATTTGACACTCTTTGCTTTCTCACTCATGTCTAACATGAAGAATTATTTTCCTCCTTTCAGAGTGGTCTGTTGGTTAGACCAAGAGCTAGAATTTGGGATACTATTCCCAGCTCTGACCGGCTGTGTAGCTTTAGGCAAATCACTTAACGTATGTCTACAATACAATTAAAAACCCCCACAGTCCGTGCCAGCTGACTTGGGCTGACAGGGTGATTTAATCACTGTGTAGACATTTGGGCAAGGGCTAGGGCTAAGGCTGGAGCCTGGGCTCTAGGATCTTATGAGGTGGGAGGGTCCCAGAGCTCGGTCTGCCGCCCAAGCCTGAACGTCTACGCACCACAATTAAACAGTCCTTCATCCCAAGCCCCATGAACCAGCCGCGAGTGTCTAATTACAGTGTCGACATACCCTTAACTTCTCTCTCTTCCCCTGTTTCCCCATCTGTTGAACAGACAGATATTTGCCTACCCAACAGAACTGTTGAGACTTTGGAGGTCGGCAGATGACTACATAACTGCAAAGCACTGTTCTTCCAAACTTTAACTGCTAAATCTTTCATTCATTCTAAATTAGCTGGTCACATTAGAGAATCCTGGCTGGCATCACTAAGAAGGTAATGCACAGCATCTTTTTTGGCCTGTCACCTACGTGCCATGTTCTATAGCATTGAACTGTGACCTCTAATCTAAGGGTATATCTTCACTGACGGCGGCAAATTCGCCACCATCAGATTGATCCATCTGGATCGACTGAGCAGTCAATGAAGACCTGCTTAATCAATCCAGAAGTCGACGCGTTAAAACCACCCCCTCAAGTGGTGCAGCGCAGTGAAGATGCCGCTTAGAAGAGGAGTTACGAAGTCGACGGGAGTTACGCAAGCTACTCTGCATAGCTTGCGTGACTCCTGTAGACTGCTGCCGAATTTGAAGGTAAGTGTAGACCAGGCCTTGAGTTATTTCCTTTGTCTCTTACAGCTCCCAGCAGCTTTCCCAGTTTTGACTCAATCCCTCCGAACACTTTTCTTGGAAGAGATCCCACATCCCCAGCAAAAGCAGAGGGCACTGCAGGCTGATCCGTTCGCCTTTCATTTCGCTCTGACTGCTCAGTCTCACTCTCTGACACCTCAACAAAGGCAGAAGAAGCTACAAAGGATTTCACCTCATAGCACAAAAGGAGTGAAAAGCAAGGCCAAAAGTCCAGTGAACAGTAAAAAGCATGACTCCTTAGAGCCTCCCCGCTCCTCAGCCCCAGTAATTCAAGCCCTGGCAGTGGGGAGGGGCAGACAGAAGTTGAGACAACAGGCTTGCCACAAGCTGCCTGCTTCCACCACTGTTTCTAGCCTTCAGGGATATTGGCTGTTTGATCAGCTGGTAATTGTATTACTGCACATCAGGGGATCTTGGACACCCAGGAAGCCCTTTATCTTTCTTGCTATTTTGTTGACCTGTTGACCTGTTGCACCCCTATGGACTGTTGTTTACAGGAGACGTGGAAAAAAAGATCAGGACCTTCATAGAGGCAGCTAAGAGGGCAGTATAGGGGCAAACAGTAGTGGTTATGTTAGTGCACAGCCATAACCATCCATCACAATGTGGAGCCATGGTGTAAGGAGGCTAATTCCTACCAGTAGCTAAAGGACAGACACGTGCTCACACGCTTGCCAATCTTCTGCACATCCATAACCTGCAATCCTATATTGCTAACATGGAAGGACATCGGCTCATTTGGGGGAGAGGACAGTTCAGAAAAACAAGATATCGAGCAATCTATTCGTTGCGCCTTGTTCTTAGAAATGCTCTACCTCAGTGATACTCAGACTGAGGCTCGCAAGCCACAAGCGGCTGTTTTACATGTCTCTGGTGGCTCTTTGCAATGCATGATATTAAAACACCATGTGATTTTAATTATTAACCATTCCAAGTAATTAACCAATCAGGATGCTTTCACTGTGTTATTAACCAATTGCACTTGATAAAATAATAATACTTGGTCAGTCATTTTGCTGTGAGAATTATATAACTAAATATTTCTCCTATAATGCAGTTTATTTATGACTATATCGTACTATAGTAAATGAAACAATGAATTCACACCACCGTGGCTCTTTTGAGTAATATTGATCACTAATTTGGCTCCTGAACCACTGAGGTCTGAGTATCGCTGCTCTGCCTTTTTCAGGATGCCAGTTGTGATAGAAAAGTAAAATTCCTCCCTCCCCCACCTGCCAGAGCATGCACAAAATGAATAGAACTAACAAAATGGATGCCTTTAATAACTCTAATCACTTTTGCTTATATCTTCCATCCCTTTCCCCCACCTTTTGTCTATCTTTGCCTTACTAGGCCCCAATCCTACATTTATATCCATTAAGGAAAACTGCTGGGCCTATGTGGAGCCTAACTGAATTCAGTGGGGCTCCGTGAGCGTGCTAATTGCAGAACAAAGGTCTTAAATTGTAAGCTGTCCTGGGCAGAGACTGGTTGTTGTTTTTTTTCTGTGTTTGCAAGATACATTGTACATTGTGGACACTATCCCAATCTAAATAATAATAATGAAATGGGGGGGTTGTGACGTGGACACTTGTACTGTGGGAAATAAGGTGAGACCATGAGTCATTTCACATAGACACCCAAACAGTCATTAGATGGAAACCTCAGACTTTCAGACTGCATTGACATGAGTTGAATTTGAACTAGCAGTTTAGATGTGAAAGCAGAGCTGTGCAAAACTTGTGAAAATGTCACTGTGGAATTTCACACAAGAATATTTGCCACTTAATTTCAGGCAATTTTATATCCCCTCAAATTTAGCTTTTCCAATTCAATAAAATGGTTATTATCAAATTTAAAAAATTGATAAAAAAGAATAAATGTATTTTGATTATTGACACATGCTGAGAAGTTACTTTGTTCTTGGAATCTGGCCCATTGTCCGTCAGAAATGGCCGAGTTTTCACTAAAAGTGGCTCAAGTGTATCACAAAAGATGCCCTAACCCCTTGTATAGACAGCACTAGGTTGATGGAAGAATTCTTCCCTTAATCTAGCTACCAGTTCTCGGAGAGGTTGATTTACTCCAGTGCAAGAAGAACCCTTCCCATCTCTGTAATGGATGTCTACACTGAAGTGCTACAGCGGCGCAGCTGCAGCACTGCAGCTGCAGCGTTTTAAGTGTAGACATGCCCTTAGTGGCTCAGTTCTCTGTGTTATATATTATCCTCACTAGCTATCCTGCTGATTGTAAAGCACAAACATCCTTACTTTAGTGAGTCATTTTTTCCTTTCTAGTGATTACCATTAGACACTTAAATCTACTCCTCTACCATGGTTACCGATTCACTGCAATATTGCTCTGCCCAGTGTTTGCGGTGAGGAAAGCGTAGCAAAGCTTGTGACAAAATTGCATGCTATGCCACATTCAACATTAACTAAAGACTTGTTTAATCCACCACATGGTCGTCTGTCCTCACGGCACCCATTATGGATAAGTTTACCGGGTGAGGAATTTACTGTACAGGACATGCTTCATGGTCTGTAGAGAAAAAGTGACAAATAATTACCTTGTCTTGGACCCCACTCAATGTCAACCAGAGTTTGATTTACCATGAAGGCAATGGAGTCTTCTGATCCGGCTTCGTACCAGACATGTAATTTATGCTACAGCGAAATTTTGGTGGCGTTTTAAAGAGTCCACTATGCCAACGTGGGCAGCCACAAACCATGACACATATCGTTGAGGACTGCAAAATGATTCAGCTTCCTGGAGGTTGTCATGCCTTGAACATTGTTGATAAGAATGCTGTGGCTCATCTCAACCAGATTGCATATGCCAAATATAAATACTATTAGACCCCTCCCAAAAAAATTAGCTTTAATTAACCTCTTTGGGGACTTTTCAGCAACATAATTAACTTGCTCAGTGTGAATTCATGTTGTGCTGAACAGATTATGACATGTTTTGTCCTAAAGCAGATGGATGTGATTAGAAAGCACAAAGTAAAGCAGCTTGTTCAACAAATAAAGCGAAATGGTCTGTAAACCTTAGGGGCTGCTCCCATATACAAAACATAGCAGAGTCTATAGTGAGGCAGTGATCCACAGAACAGCACTTCAAGAGGGTTGAGGTTACAATAACTGAGATTAAGATGGAGGTGTTGCCATCTTTAACCCTCTGTAGTAGCAGTAGCATCGGACCTGATGTATGTCAACCATTTTTAGAAATGGGACCCCTGACACTCATCCAAAGGAAAAGCTAGTTACAGTTAGCACCCAATTCAAGGTGGGAAAAGACAGGCAACTAGTAAATTTAAACTATTCCAGCGTGGACATAGGAGCTGGTGAATCTGTGTGTCTATTACTTATGCAAGTGTTAGTCCCTGTTAGGAATATTTAAATAACCCAGTACAGGGATCCTTTCTAGTTAATCATATGTAACATCCTGATGTTGATTTTGTCAAAAATATCTCAATGAAATGAGAATAGCAAACGCTTTTAAGTAATGCTCAAATATTTTACCATAGTTGATGTAATCAGTTATGGATATCAGTGGCACTGGGAACGGGGGAAGTTCAGAAAGGAGGATAATAGGGGGACAAAGCACTGGAGTGAATTCGGTGAAGTGCAACAAAAATGGTTAAGAGTTGAAAGAGATTCATGAAAAGAGATGAAAGGAATTAAAGATGTTTAGCATGGTTAAATGTCAGATAAAGAGGATATTAAACTCCAATTTTCAGAGTGTAAACAGCGGAGAGACTGTTTAATGTGGTATAACAGGGCACAGGAAGGGGCAATGGGATGAAACTGTGCAAAGGAAAACATTAGACTCAACAGCAGTTTTTAAAAAATTCTTACTGGTCAACTCTATTAGATGGTGGAATAATCTCCTGTGGGAAGTATGGAACCTTCATTGCTGAGTTGTTTTAACTAGACTGGACAAAGCATCTGAAACCAGACAGTGAGGTACAATCTTGCACTGGTAAGGAAATAAAAGATAACCTAATATCTTTAACATCTCAAATTTCAGTGATTCTGTGTACCAAATTCAGTTCTCAACAGTATGTGCTGTCTTGTTGAACTTCATAGGACTATTTTTGCATTGATTGCCTGGAGCAAAGATTGTAGGTAAACAGTGAGGGGTTGGTGGGTTCCCTGGGCACCACACATACAGAGGGCACTTAAGAACCAGTTCATGTCTGTGAAAAAATGTGCTGCTTTCTCTTACCCCCAACTGTGCATAATTGGAGGATAAAATAAGAAAAAGCTGCAAATTTTTTTAAGCTTCTCAAGAAATCTCCTGACATTACTAAGAGCTTCCGTAGCTTTATTGGACCAACACTGGCTGCACCAACATTACCCTGCTGCATTGCATTAATACAACTATTTATATAAGTTTTGGGGTTTTTTTGTTTTTTTTTACAAGCTCACTGGTTACTGTATCCAAGGCTGGATTTAGGAGCAGGCAACCAGATGACAGCCTGGGGTGCCAAGCTTTGGGGGCATCGGGCTTAGGATGCTGTTTTTAATGTTAGTGACAAAAGGGAAAATAGAAAGTTTAACAAATGGGGCAGGGGCAGTGCACCGAAGATGCTCCTCGCCTGGGGCGCCATTTGGTCCAGGGCCAGTCCTCACTGTAGCCCCCGATTCAGCAAAACACTTCACCGCATGCTTAAGTCCCACTAAAGTTAGTGGGATTTAAAGCACATGCTGAAGTGCCTTGCTGAATCAGGGCCTGAATTCCTTCCATAGACACAAAGCCATCTACCTTCTGGCAGGAACAAGTTTAAAATTATTGTTGATATTTTTAAAATATGAATGTATGAAGTTAGAATACTGTTGTCACTGGGTCTGACCCAGATCCTATTGAAGTCCATGGCAAAATTCACAATAGAAGCAGTAAATATATGCATAATGTATGTATTAACTACTCTGACGTACAAGAGACATTTATGTTATTAATGAGCACTTGTTAAAATCATCAACCATTATTTTTTTAACAAGCCATGAAATGACAGGCCTTTAGATATAGCCATGGTCTTGTTTTTATGAGTTCAGTATGTCTCTTAAAAACCAACTCAGGACATTGTGAACCTTTATCCTCCACTGAATTTAATAGTAAGAGTTAAATCATGAGTTATCATGTTCTCCATAACAACGCTGGTATTTAGAGATGCATATGTTTGGAGTGCCCAAACTATTGCTAGCACTGTATACACACCATATTTATGAGTTGTAATCTTGGGTTCATTGGGAACCACATATTAGCACCCTGGATTAGCATTGCTGTCCTTCTGCATCAAAGGACAAAACCATCATGGAAAAGCTAGAATCTACTTATTTATGAAAGCATATCACATTGCACGTAGTGGGAAAACTAATTCTATCTTTGCTAACTCCCTATGACTTTAATCAATTATGAGGCTCCAGTCCATGAAATCACAGCTTTCCTAATAGGCTGTATTATAAATACACCCAATATCAGTGTTAGAGACCGTCTTTCTGACTAAATTGATTGCAGTCTCTTAAAAAGATTCAGTGAGTCCTGGTGTTTATCTCTTAGTCTACAATTTTTCTCCCCCTTTGGTGCATATCAACTAACAGATGCAAACTGAATTTGTGTGCAGTAGCAGCAGAGCAACTGTCTAAACAAAATATAAACCCATAATTAGCTGATGGGCGAATTCTCATTTCTTACTACAGCCATCATTCTGAAATTAGGCCCTTTCTGTTCTCTGCACCCTATCTGCAGGGCAAACTGTCTTCCCTTTCAGGGCCAAAGCACAGAATTAACTATCAGCGATGTTCACAAACTCTAATCCTCTCTGCAAAGCTGATACAATAAGCACCCGAACTGTGAACACAGAGTGTTGATTGCCCTCTAACAGAGGATTCTGCATTGAGCTGGCTGCCTTGTGTGATCAGCTGTGCACACACTGAAGTAAGCCCATGAAAACAAACTCGCTCAATTAATGTGTTTTTTTTTTCCTTACTGCCAAACTCTTTAATTCTGTTTCCTTTTCGTGTTGTTTTCTTGGCTTTGCACATCTCATGCACCACATCACTTCACTGGTGCATGTTCTGGTAGTGGTCTGTGCACCCATTTTGCCTCCCATTATATGAAGGAAGGAAAGGTCAAGAGGAACATGTAATACTTAAGGGATTTTGCTTCTGTTCTTCTTGTGTGTGTGTGTGTGTGTGTGTGTGTGTGTCATTAATTCTAAACTGATGCCTCTTACAATGATTGCAGCACTAATATATAGTAATAGCCTTCAACCACTCCACTTTGGGCTGTGATCTTGGCAGATGATACCCACTAAGTAGGGTTGGGCAGGGGCCATACTTGGATGGAACACCTCCAGGGACAGCCACAGATGCATATAGGAGGCATGTTTCCTTCTGGGTCTGTCTGGAAGGAATGTCACCGCATGGTGATGTGGGGGCTGCTGTGCTGCAGCAGATGTTATCCTTTTTATGACATTTAAACCTGTCTTCTGCTAGAGCTCTTTTAGGGTCCCATGATTCCTGGGAAGGGACTGAGAGTGAGATCCTGTCCCTGCTTTAACTTCTTCATGCACTGTGGAAGAGAGCTGTAAGACTGCCTTCCGAGCAGCCCGTCGCAAGCTCTGGCATAGGGGATGTGTCAAAGGCAGGACAAGGGCCAGGAGGTGCGTGCCAAGGCAGGGCAGAGGTTCTGAGCACCACTGCCCCCCATACAGCAGTCAAGGTCTGTTGTGTTACCTTAATCAGTCTTCCAACTCTAAATTATGCGGTGGCCCTATCCAGTCTCCAGAGCAGCCCAGGTGAGGGCTGCTCCAAAGGTGGATTAAAGCCACCGTAGCCATCCTCACCCTGAGCTGTGAGTTCTCTGGGGAGCCTCTTATGTCACAGCTCAGAATCTCACCAGCCCCAGGGTGCTGGCCAAATTCCAGTGGGTTAATTGCGTTCCGCCTACTTTATGCCTTTGTGATTTCAATTGGACATGCTATTTCTTCACTTCCTGTGCTACACTATGGTGAAATGTTAGTGTGCTCCATAAAACCTGTTGCTGTATTTTATCCCAGTCATGGGCAAAGTGATTCCTATATAAAGTATATATCAGCCTGCAAAGCATTTTAGGAACTTTCAATATAAAAGATGCTATATAAGTGTAGGATCTTGGCCGTCATCATGAGCACATATTCAATGCCTTCCCCCACCAGCCTGATGAAATACCATTGACTATAACTTAGTACAGGGGTTCCCAAACGATGGGCCACGGGACACAGTCCCAGGTGGTCTGCTGGCACAACTGCATTCATCCAAGTCAAACTCTTAGTAAATCTTTAACTCCACATGATTCATGTAATGAAAGTAAAAGTTATATAAATGTAATGTTTTGAGCTGTATATGTTAGACAGAGTATTAAAAAAAAAGTAATTTTCTTTTTTTAAAAACAAGCTGCAATATGTCAAGTTTAATTCTCGCGAGTACAACGGTGAGTTTCACTGCAAGGTAACCTGGCAATGTACACATAGTCCACCATTTACAACTGTAAAAAATGGCAAGCAGTATTTAAATCTGACATGGATCGATTTATTTTTCAAAAATGAGACGAATGCGCTGGTGGAGAAGACTACAGCTACATGAAATGAGCTGATCAAAAACTAATAAAGGAAGTGGTAAGAAAATATGACACACATTTGAAGTTTGGATTCTCCTTTACAGAATCGGATGAGTACCCATTGCCATAGTGTGTTATGATATAACTCTGATTTTACATTTTTATTTACAATATTTGATACTTTTCTAACTAGTAGAGAGTAGGATTGGGTCTTTGCTTACACAGCACAGAAATTCAGATTTTGCATTAAAAAAAAATTGAAAACACAGGATAGCATTCAAAGTTGGACAACTATTTTGTTCTAAAATCAAATAAATCAAATCAAATCAAATGTGTTTTTTTAAAAATGTTGTTAATGCTGTGTTGCTTATTGTTCAGTTTTATACATTGTACATTTATACATTTTGTTTTCCCTCTTTGAACACCACATTTGCTCTCAACATTTTTTTAAAGTGTAATTTTACTAAAGCTGTTTGGCGTCAAAGATCTTGAAGCATTTCTTTGGGTGCATATTGCTAGGGATTTCTATCATTATAATTGTTTACATTAAAATGAAAAGGAAATGAACATTGTTTATATACAGTGTTATAGTTATATGTATGTAATAATTCAGATTAATAATTTTCAAGAAGTGTTAATAGTGGGCCGTGGTGCCTATTGCAGCTACACAAGTGGGCCTCAGGGAAAAAAGTTTGGGAACCTCTGACAATGTAGTGAATGTACCAATCAAACAATTTTTATCTACTGTGCAGTATTATTAACCAGACAATTTTTCTGCAGTCTCTCTAGAAACATCTTGTATTGTGCTGTGTCAGAAAACTCATTAAATCCAAACAAACAACACTGTCTCCATTGCATTCCCTTTATCCACCTTGTTAACGATACTGGGGGAAAAACAATCAATGTGGTATGATTTGTTTTACAAATCTGTGCTGCAAGTTGTGACTCATAAATAGAGATCTACTTAAAATGCATTGTGGGTAGGAGATGGGAACTGAATTATGTGGGGCCTGGATACACAAATGATGAAATATCTAGACAAATTGTGAACATATAGTTATGCCCATTCTGTACTAAATATAAGTTTAAAATAAGAACCAGAAATTGAGTTATAGTAATGATAAGAAATGGCTTTATTTAGAAACTACAGATGAGTCTGAACCACAAAATTTTAATCAAATTCTGTATTTTGAAATCTGAATTCTACCACAGACTTCATGTGTAACCTTCAGCGAGACACTCAACCTCCCTGTGCTCGATTTCCCCATTTAACTGATCATGAATATTTGCAATTCAATCCATGATGCTTAGTTTTCATTGGTCAGATAAATCAAGTGGTTATTGCTTTTGTTCCCTAACTGAATGACCAAGCACTTTTAGAGCAAATCATTTTGTGTGAAATTTTTAAAACTGGATTCTGCAGGTGCATGTGACTCTTTAGTTTTGCTTCACCTGTGTTTGTTTCCCTTCAGTGTTCTCTTTTTGCCAAATATTCAAGCACTCAAGTTTTACTGGCACAAAAGTTCACAGAACACAAAGTTCAAAGTCATATGCACAAGTGTGTGCATAACCAGATTTTAAAATCTGCATCCACGATGTTTTCGTGCTCATCCAACAAAGGAACAGAAACCATGTGACATAACTGACCAATCATAAATAAGCAATTGCTTCAGTACTGCCAATCCCAAGCATTCAAAAACCATAACTCAGGCCATCTAGCATCATATTAGATGTAAAATCATGAGATTTTAAAAATAATATATTTCAAATTCTTTTTATTTCCCTTCTGGTTTTAAATGCTTTAATGCTCTTGTTTTCAAGTTTTGTTTCATCGCCATCAGGCCTAGAAACATGTTTTCTTTTTAAATGGGAGCTGAAAGTTTCCTGTAACTATCTGACTGCAGGAGCTGGAGCTTTAAGAAAATCACCAAATATTGTGGGATTCTTGATTAAAATCATGAGAGTTGGCGATGTTGCCATTTGAATTTTGAATATTTGCAATCAACTCATGAAAATGATATTGACTGAATAAGACCAATAATTGAATTTACTCAAGGAAATCACAAAATGGCGCCAAGATATTCTGTCAGAAAAGAGAGCAAAATGTGTCAAATAAATCATTCACTACAAATTATTTGCTCAACGCATATAGTTATCTACCTCCTAACTAAATGTTTATAAAGCACTTCGAGATCTTGGATGAAAGGTGCTACTGAGAACTTATGTATTGTATTGCTATTTTCCTCCACTAATGATTTTAAAAACATTTGGTACCTCCTGTGTGTCAATCTTTAACATCTCTGAGTTGCTAACCACTTCTGTGAGCTTTACCCAACATCTCTAATCCACTCGCCTTCCCCCATGGTCACGCCTTTTATCTTATTTGATCCCTTGTGTGAATTTTGCTAGCATCTCTCACATCCTGAGGCACTTCTTTCATTCTCTCTAGCCAGGTCTCATGTGAAATGCCCCAGAATTGCTTTTGTCACCCAGCTGTGTCTCTGTGATCTCTTCCATGAGTTCCTTCACGTGTCTCGTCTCCTTCCTTCCAGCTTAGTCTTTCATCTTCTCTGGCCTCTTCTGTGAACTCCTTCTATATCTCTTACCACATTGTCTCCTGCCTTCCCAATAGTTTTACATTGATCCTCTTTGTTCTGCTTTGAGATCTTCCCCAGTGTTTCCTAGCACCCTCTCCTAGTTTCTCAGCTCCCTCTCCACATTTACTGGCCAATGCACGCACTGTTGTGGACGAAAGAGGTGAAGACAAAGTATTGAAATAGCTGCTAAATTATTTGAATGTCACTTCAATATGTTGTGTATCATCGGCAATGAACTTAGACACATTGAAACAACAGACTTTGTCAGGTGAGATGCATTATCCATCCCAACAGATATACACACATTTTTCCTGGGTAACCAGCCTTGCGTGATACTCTCTCCTTATACAATGAATATTCTAGTCAACACTCCACTGAGCCCAAAAAGTGCCTGGAGCATTCTCACAGCATCCATTCACTAACGCCTACGTACACACTCACACATACGTGCCCTTTCCCACTGGATCACCAAGGCAATTTTTATGTTTGGCCTTCCAGTGCTATTTTCTTAGGCAGCCAGTTGATTAGAGGTTCATTGCTCAACCACAGAGTGATGGTGTGGTGTCAGGGAGATGCAAGGAAGTGCCATATGTTGCTCAACAGAGACTTCACCTAATTAAGAGGTGGTGTTGACAGGTTCCAAATGAACTCCAATCCTTTCATCTTTATTCAGAATGTCAAGATGGTACAGGTCCTTTGGACTCTAATACATCCCCCTTCCACATCCCGAGAGTGGGAAAAAGGGAAGGTTCTCAAATTCTTTTTGCACTGAAATGCTTTCAGAGAGTATCTGTGTTTTTCCAAGCATTTTCCAGGATGCACAGTTTCAGCACCCACCCTTGCTTGGTGATATAAAACCTCCAGTAATTTAGATCTAGCCACGCAATGAAGGACTAATCCTTTCTGTTGCCCTGGGCTGAGAATACAAATGTTGTTACCTCATCACCCTTTCAACTCAGAGCAGGAACTGGGGAGGAGGGGAATTAAGGACTGGCTAGGATACCAGGGCAGAATCTGAAAACCAGGCAAAATTCCAGATATACCCCAGAAAGCATCAAATAATATTAATACTGGAAGTCCAAATGATCAAAAAACCATACCACACTGAAACATGCAGTAAAAGTCAAATAAAAAAGCCAACCAGGAGAAATCATAAGAAACATTTTTCTCTGTCTTCTGATCACTAGATGTTTCCTTTCATTTTCTGTTGTTTCAGATCTTGCAGCCCCCAGCCCCCTGAGGTTAATATGTAATTGCTCACATCCCTACTGATCATGTCTGTTTCATGACAGCAGCTTTTATGCTAAACTCTAGGGTCTTTATTGTTTCCTCATCCTCCCTCCCCCTCCTTCCATCCCCATCTGTGAATATCAGTCAGCTGCCTGAAACCCAGATTTCTAAGCATGCTGGGGTTGCAACTGACTTCTTTGTTCTGTGTACAGTGCCTAGCACAATGGTTGTGGTACCTATTCCCTACTGTAATAGGAATAATAATAAAGGATTTTCACGAGTACAACAGTGCAAACAATTTGCAATTTGATACATGTAGCCCTTTTCATGAAATGTTCAAACAGATTGTAATTCACAGTTTATTCATTGATTTTCCGAAATTGGTTAGAAATTGTTTGAGTGTTCTGTGTGAACCAATTGCAGCCTGTAGATTGCTCATGAACTGTTCACTGTGCATATTCCTTTGTGTATTGGACATTCAGGATTTACACTTTAAGAGATGTGGTTGGTTCACCTACTTTGCATGTACAACTGGTTGAAAATGAGGAAATCTAGAATTTGAAAGATGTTGCTCACCAATTTTGAATTTCAAGGGATAAACAGACAATGTTTTGTGAATTTTTTTTTTTTTTTTTTTTGGCGAAAAAAAAGCTGTAGTCATACGGTTATGTTTCTGTTCTCTGATTGGATGACCAAACCTTTATAAATGCCAATACTTCTATCTGAGACAAACCTCTTCTGAGGGCCCAAAATGTGCTTTCTACAAACATTTATACGAACAAAAAAAAAAAAAAAAAGGGATTACTTCAGGGGTGAATTACACCAATTGTCTCATTAATGTTTCTGTGGCGCAGCGCTTAAACACAATATCTGAGTGATAACTTGGCTGGCTTCTCAGTTCTGAAGGATGATCCAATGTTCTTACATGCTCTTGGTAAGTGTCCACTGCAAAAGTGAACACTGAGACTGAAATTTCTTAAACCCACAGCTCTGTGCTGAATACCCAGTTCCAAACCAGTAAATATGGACAGAAGTTGATTTGTTTTCACTGAATTGGCTGGCTGTTGTGAGGCTTTGCATGTGATTTTGATAGAGAATTATGATTATGAACACATCTTTTACTTCAGGTACAGGGTTCAATTATTTTTAAACTGGAAAGTCAGGTGGATTTAGTCATGGTCCACTCTCATTTTAGTGATATTTCTGGAAGGAGGAGTAAACAGGAATTTTTTCTGAAAACCTCAATACAGGAAACAGCAATATATGGAGGGTTGAGGAAATGCCAGGAAAGATTTTTGTTTAAAGGTACTTCAAATTAAGCTCCTTAAATTCATATATAGGATCCTAAATTAGTGGCCTGATTTTTCAAGTGCACTGTGTATACCCAGCAGCGCCCACTGTAGTCAATACACTTATGTTGCAGATTGCTTTTTTTTGGCCCTCCAAACATAGTCAACATCATTTGAATGGCCCTAAGAGGGTACAGGGAAAGTTGAACTGCAGCGAGGGCAATGCAGATCAGTTCTGCAGACAAGAAGTAGAAACTCCTGCTCTAGTTCAATGTTAAATATTGACTTTCATATTGACATTCCAAAGAAGAGTAACCTGAAAAACTCAAGGAAATGGAGCTATGCAAATACGTGTGCACAAAGACTATGGGCAGTTTGTCTGTGTTTGTGTTAAACAGATATGCCAAGCCATCTGGATCTCCACGAGAGATGTAGTGAAAAGTGCTGATTCACTATTGATTAAAGTTTTATTATGCATTAGTGATTCCATTTTCTTCTCTATAAGAAAATATGTGGCCAGGGGGAAGCTGTGAACTCTTTTCTTTTTTCTTTACCAGAAAATGCTTTCACATCCCAAAATTGCTTCAACCTTTAAAAAAAAGCAAAAAACCCTACCTTCTACAATTTAAAAAATGACCAAAAGCAATGGATAATTTCACCCTCACCCTCCTCACACTTTGACTCATAGCAGGTGTGCTCTAAAATTTTAATAGGGGAAATACACTAAAGCAGATTCTTTTCAACATACTCAACACATCATTATAGAAGCGTAGGATTTGCATTCCAGGTCAGACCATTACTCCACTATGTCTGGTATCCTGCCTCCAACTGGAGCAGGTTAAAAATTTTATAATGAACCTAATATACATGAGCTGGGGACAGGAACCACCACATTGCACCAGATCAATGATCCATCGATTCTGATATTTTGCCTTTGACTGTGGTCAATATCATCTGCTTCCGAAGGAGTAAACTCTCCAGATGAAAAATTGTTTATTAACATGCCCATGGGAGAGCTTCTTCATAACACTAAGCAGTTAGTGTTTGACTCATGTCCTGAGCCAAATGGGTTGGTCCCCTTGTAAATGTTGATTGTAGCTGCCATAACTGGAAATAATTCTATTTTTGAGATTTAAGCCTTTTGCTGACTCCCACGAAGGTCTTTGCCTGATTAATGTTTTGTGATAGTGAGTTCCATAGGTTTTTACCTTTTTTAAAATAATGTAATTTTATCAGTTTTAAACGTATTTCCTTTTAATGTCATCAGGTTCCATCCTTGCTCTTTTATTATGGAAGCAGTCAACTGACCGTCTCTGAGTCATACATCAATCCTCTAACATCCTGATAATTTTGGGTAAGTGACTGTTTTTTTTCATGTGAGTGTCTGCACTCTCTTCTTCCTTTTCACATGTCAACATCTTAAAAAGTGGTCTGTCGAGTCCAGGTTGAACAGAGCGAGTGATCAGGGCTGCATTATCTTCAGGTCCTCTAGTTTTGCATCACTGCCATCTCTCTCTTTTGCAACTATATAAGTGGGTTTGAGGTCCTGTGTTTTTTATCAAAATCTGACCATGTTTATCCTTAATCCATCTATAACCATAATGTTCCACTTTTAATAGATGCATTTAAGCCTAGAGCTGCAAGATGTTTGTCTCACTATCAGTAGTTGTCAGCTTCTTTAGGGCAGGCGACATGTCTAACTAGATGTTGGTAAAGTACCACATATGTTTATGGCACTGTCTAGAATGTAGTGGTTTGGCCCGCGGGGGTCTTTCAAAGTGGCCCGCTGTTCCCCTCCCAGTGGCTGCAGAAAGGAGATGCTGCCTAAGGACCCAGGCGGAGCACATTGCCGTGGAGCTACAAGATCGGTGCAGGCTCCTTGCTGCAGCCCAAGGGGACAGAAGATCAGTGCTCGCCTCCCCGTGGCTGTAGCAGAGAGCACGGCAAAGCATTCACCTGGGTCCCTAGGCACGGGGGTCCCTGCTGGAGCCAGAGGGAAGAGAGATCAGCTCCCACTCCCCCAGCTCCAGCAGAGGGCAGAGCAATCTGCCTGGGTCCCTAGGTGCTGGGGTCGCTGCTGGAACCAGCAGGGGAGGGGCACTGATCTCCCATTCCCCTGGCTGCAGAAGGGAGCCACTGCCTAGGGAACCCGGTGGAGCGCATGGGGCTACAAGACACATGCAGTTTCCCTGCTGCAGCCAGGGGGACGGGAGTTCAGCGAGGAGGCAGCCTCCTTGTTGAACTCCTTCCATCTGGCTGCAGTGAGGGGGTTAGGGGGTTGTTGGTGGAGCAGCCAGGACTCACCATGTTGAGGAGGGGCAGGACTCTAAAAATCAGTGCCGGAAAGTGCAGGCCACATGACTTAGCTGCCAGGCCCTGTGCTTCAGTGTGTAGTGACAGACACTCATCTACACTAGTGCTTTGTCTGTGAGTGTGTGACATACTGTGAGTAATGTGTAGGTGTAAAATAGTGACTGTAAAAATGAGCACAGTAGCATCAAAATGTTTACTTTAAATATGTAGACGTTTGTAGTCCTGAATGGTGTGTACATCAATACATTTTTATGAGTTGATAAACTGGTGGCTCTGCAGGGTTGTAAAAATGATATTTGCAGCCCTTGAGCCAAAAAGGTTGGGAACCACTGGTCTACATGAAAGGTATGAATATTAACAGTTCGCCTGAGTGGAAAAACCCTAATTTATTAGCTCTTCAGAATACATAAACCAAAAGCACCTTGGTTCCAGGTCAGTTCACTCTTCATTATAAATGTGCACTAAAGTGCAATAAAGCTCAAACCACTTCATCCCCACAAAATCTGGGGTAGTCGTGTCACCAAATCAGCAGGAAATCCAAACCAGATGAGGCCATTTCCATTTCTACCCCAACAAGCAGTGAGCCCATCAGCTTTCTGGAATTGCTGAAACAATAAGATGATGACCAGAGTAAGACTGTTGCATCCCAATGTTCTGAACCTGATTCCTTTCTGAATTTATTTCAGTGCTCATGAAGGGGTGCTGGTTTCCAGAACTGTCAGTCCAACAGGACATACATTACTGGCAGCAGCAGTGTAAGCTTCTCTACACTGCCCTGCCAAAGTTCCTCTCATTTGTTCTGGAGCATGAACTCTTTAAGGGGTGAATAGTTCAATCTCCACTACAGGCCTCTAGTCAGAGACTACCAAAAAAGGTACCAGCTGTGGAGGTGGTGTGTTGTGTGATGTGAACTCCTGTTCAATAACCATAGTGCCTTTTTAATGCATCTTTGTAGTTTAAGGTTCAATTTTAGATGCAAAAGACGTGTGTGCAGTACCCGTAAAATATCATGTGTCCATTCAAAATCTCTCCAGAGTCTGTATGAGGGCACTATATGTTGGTAAGGTCTTCATTTAAAATAGCTGAAAGTGTTTGGAAGACACATACCATCACCACCACTGCCTGTTGCCCAATCCCTATTACTCATAATGGGGTTTTCAAATCATGTAACATTTCATCACCCCAGCCCTCCCACTGAGATTTACATTGGATAGAAACCTAAACAAAAGAAGTAACTCACAGATGAGACATCCTGCACAGTAGCTTTAGTTAGCTGATTATGTGATTGTTACATGTTAATCCAAGCTGTAAGATAATTATTTAATTGGCCGGAGTACGTGTTCAAACAGTGAGATTTTTTTCTCTCTCTCCATTTATCACAAATTGAGAACAAGAGAAGAAACAGACTTTAAAAGGAAACTCAGTTAATACAAGTATATTTGCTTTCCCTAATAGCTCGGAATCCAAATAGTGTTGGAGAGTTCAGTGGTAGAAAATGAAATGTTCACCAAAATTTACAATGAAATTTGCAAGCCCTCCCTGATTTATCTCATTCTGCGTGATAAAAAGTACAGGACTAGATGACTGTGCTAGCTTGCCTGCTCAGCTGTGGCTTAATATATCAGTTTCATTAATTCAGAAGGGGAATACATCAGCATATCCACTTTTATAACTCTAACCCTAGGGCGGGGACCCCTACCCGTAGGAACCCTAACCCTACGACGGGGACCCCTACCTGTAGGAACCCTAACCCTAAGCCAAGTCCCCTACCCTTAGGAGCCCTAACCCTACGGTGGGGACCCCTACAAATAGGAACCCTAACCCTAGCCACAAGTCCCCTACCCATAGCAACCCTAACCCTTGGGTGGGGACACCTACCCACAGGAACCCTAATCCCTACCAACTCCCCTACTTATAGAAACTCTAACACTAGGGCTAATCATTCTTTCAGTACTTTAACTTCGTCACTCAGAATAGCAGGTAGAGTTCATAAACAGACTGCAGTATTTATCTGAAGCAAGTCCAGAGCTCTAAGCAATGGAATATTTTCAAGTGGATGTATTACTGCTCTGTGCCAAGTGACCTGGAGAATATGAGATGCATTCCACTTACACCAGTAAGGACTAATGGCTCTGAACCTGTAAAGTATATGCTCTGTCCCTAAAGAAGGTCTTTGTAACAGAAATGCTGGAATTCTTCTATCTGTAACCTGGGGAGGGGGGGGAGAAATAGAATCTGGAATAAGTAAGTGTTTAAAAGAAAACAAAAAAGATACAATTGCTGTAAGTCTATCACTTGAAATTCAACTTCAGGAGTGTAGCTCCACCTGTGTAAATTTGCTGGGGAGACAGGCTTAGCTTATTTGTTGTGCCGGTACTCTTGCTACAGCTTTACATTTTGGAACGTAAGTGGTTTAAAGAAAAATGTTTATAAGTTCAGCTACAAAAAAAAGTGAATGTATCTTAATCTGTATCCATTGTATTTGGGAAAAGGGGGTCCATGCGTATGATTTGAGCCCTCAAAGTGGGGCTTAATTGGCACTTCAAATATGCATAGGCCTTTTGCTGGCGAATGGGTCTTTTGCTGGCCCTCTGCACTGAGGCAACTTTCATCCATTCTCGCTTACAGCCATGTGTGGATTTTTAAAAATGAAATTCCATATCCGCTTATTTCTCTGTCACTGTTATTTCTGTTGTATCTTTGAACTACATGAAGCAATTGCCTCAGAGCATTGATTTCCAGCACTGATGCACATGGAGAGGCTTGATTGCTAACTGAAGAAATGTAAATTCACTCAGCTATGTAGGATTTGCAGTGCTAAGAGATAGCTCATTAAAGGAAAAACGTCTATTTGATAAATAGCCTTACTGTATATTTAAAGTTTCTTTCCCTTCCTCTCCCCCATAACCAGACTCAAGAGTTCTTGTTGTGTGGTCAAGACAGACTGTTGTGTGTGACGTATAGATAGACCCAAAGCAGGAAAAAGCAAAGTGTCCTAAAGTGGTTTTATTTTCAATGTTCAGACAAATAATTTCAGCTATTACATTAATTCCGTAGCTCCAACGTTGAGCATGCAGTCACACAAAGCGCTGGATGAAGTCAGTAAGAGTTGAGGCAATCTGCACCTGGTGGGATTGGACCCTGAAATGTGGACATTTTAATTTTGAGTGAAACTTGAACATGTAGTTAGTGTTCTCATTTAGGGCTTGCACACACTACCATTTATGTCAGTATAACTTATATCGCTCAGGTCTGTGAATAAGCCACCCCCTCCCAAGTGACGTAAATAACACCAACCTAAGCACCAGTGTGGACTGCGCAGTCAGTGGGAGGGCTTCTCCTGCCGACATAGCTACCACCTCTCGCGGAGGTGGTTTTATTATGCCAGCAAGAGAGCTCTTTCCTGTCATCGGTGCAGCTGCGCCGCTGTAGCACGTCTAGTGTAGACTAGCCCTTAGTCTGTTATAAACTATAAGCTAAATGCATGCCCTGTGTCACGCCACTGAAGCAATTGGTTTTGCTCCAGGAATGAATTTTGAGTCCGTTGGGTTGGCATGACAGACAAGCAGTGATGCTCATCTGCACAGCACGGGATGTAGTCAAGGTCAGTGGCTTCTTTATTTAACATGAGGGGTTCAATTCATCCTTAATGTAACTGTGCTGAAGAGAGTTACACCAGGGATGGATTTGACTCAAGGTGTCAAAACCTTCTATTCACTTTGTATCGTTGTGCAGCTTGTACACAGTGCTTATCACATTAACCTTTCTCTAAGCAAAAATGGGAGCAGAACATTTTGTAAATAGCCCCTACAGCAGAAGAGAGTGTGGCGGGGAAAGCTCCTGTAGATCAGAATGCACAATATACAGGAGGCTGGGACGTTTTTGAATGGAGTCCCCAAATTCTCTCCCTTCACTCTGCAATAGACCCACTCCTGTTCCCCTGGGTCCAATCCTCCTGCAGCTGCCGAGGAAGGGCCAGGATTTGGCCTCGCTGCTGTCATACTTGTGCAAAGGAGAAAGTGTTGCCCAGATGGGGTGTATAGATAAGTGTTAGTCCAAGTGAGATTTTTTTCAAACATACCCATTGGGAGTTAGGCAACTCTAAATACCTTTGTGAATCCAAGTATCTTGCAACGTACAAGTTGTGTATTAGGGCATGCCATGCCAACATTGTGTACAGTAGATGAGACATCAGATCTAAGATGTTTCAGAACAGGTGGTTGCATTGTCACTCTAGAAGAGGGTGAAAAACATCATCAGGACATTGAGTCAGGATTCGAAAATCTCAGTAGTTAAAGATGAATAGTGGTTTCCTTTTAAAAAAAATGTAATCCTATCCTAGGGTCATTAAGTTAACCACATATTTGGATAGCTGAACTTCCAGTGGGTGCCTCTGGATAACAGCCAATTTGTGGCCAAGATGAGAATAAAATGTTCACCGAGATATGAAGAGAGGACTAATTGTCTTATTATGTGAGAAAAGGTGTGCAGCCAATGGCAATTTAGAGACCAGTGCAACAGACAAGAAAGCCTAGTTCTCTGGTGTACAATCACCCCCATCAGTGTGAGTTTAATCAATTTTAATTCAACTCAGCATGGATGGACAGATGTTTGTCAAACTGTTTAAGCAAAGCTGACAGATATTAAGCAAAATCAATATAAAGGGTTAAATTAATCCCTGATATAACTCCATTGATTTGAAAGTATTACATCTGGGATGGAGATGAGCTATAAAATCTAATGTGAGATTATAAAGAACTATGGGTAGACATGATAGGATTGTGGTTTTGCTTTTGCAGAACCAGGAATGGTTCACATTTAGATCTTGTTTTATCTGAACCAAGGTATACATACAAGATGTATTTGTCCAATCTTGATAAGAGGCACTAGGGCATAATTTGGGAGATATTTTGGTTTTACAAAATCTCATCAGCCAGGTTTTGGATTTGCAGATCCCAAACCTGGGGGTAATTCAGATCCAGGTTCCCTTTTACTCGAGTCACTGAAAATCAGGAGAAGGGGTTCAGATAAATGGTTCCAATGGCTTATCTTCAATACAAAGTGAGTCAAACAGCAAAAAGCTCAGCAATCACATGACCAATATCACTCTGTTTTCAGTCATTTCCCCATTGGGGGACTCAATTTTGGCACCATTCATTGTATGTCAGTTACATTACAAAGGATATTATACAATGACAAGGATTTCATCCAATCACACTCCAGAAAAGTCAAAACACTTCCTGCTTATGACTTACACTGAATTATTTGACACCGTGCGATAGATTTTCATTCATATTATTCCTTTCCTGCACAGACTATTCCAAGCAATTCCCAATCCCAATTTTCCAACGAGGCTTCTGGACAACTGCACTGGGCTATAGGGTAATACATAAGAGGAAATTCCTTCTTTGTTGAAACAGGACAGCAATGGACAAGTGCAAAAGATTCTGTGGTTCCTTTGAGTCAAACGTCCAACCCACACCTGCTTTTAGTGACCACTCCTGATTTTGACCACCATTTTCATGCTCAAGGAATCTCTTGATTATTTGTATTGATTTATTTTTTGTATACTGACAAGCCAAAGTTTCCACATGATCTTACCACTGTGACCTTCATTCCTATTCTCCCTTCAGTCTCTTACAGTATGTCTATACTGGAGCTGGAAAGTGCAGTTTTCCAGCTGAAGTAGATATACTTGCACTAGCTCTGACCAAGTGTAGCCATGGGGAAGCACAAGCAACAAGAGGGGCTAGCACCCCCCTGAGGACATACTTAAGGTTTCAAACAGGATCATACTTAGGGCAGCAAGCTCATCCTGCCGCTTGTGCTGCCATGACTACACTTCTATTTTTAGTACACTAGCTCAGTCAGAGCTTGAATGGGTATGTCTGCCTGAGCTGGAAATTGCATTTTCCAGTTCCAATGTAGGGAGCCTGCATGTTAAATCTGCTTGCTGAGCCATGTCTTAAATCCCTCTTCAGGGTAAGGACAGTCTCTTACTATGTATTTGTACCATATCTAGCACAATGAGGCCCTGATCCCACACTGGGACATGTAGGCACTAGTAGTGCTACTAAACAATACAAAATAATTTGGAACTGAATTCAAACTCCCTTGTGGTTCAGGGAATTTGGATTGGAGCTTTGGGTTGAGAACAGGTTTGGAAGGATGGTATCTTTTTATGTTGCCTCTAATTAAAGTTGTTTTATAATAATGCAACACTCCTCAGTTAGGGCAGAAGTGATATTTTCAGACTAAGCCCTTTTAAAACAAATTTCTGCTTGAGTGCATATCCTGCCTAGAGCTAACAAAAGAAAATCGTTGGGTAGAAAGAGGGTGAGGGTAAACTGCAATTTGTTAAGAGTTCCATGGGAAGGCTTGAGAGTGACTATGTACCGCTTTTCTTTCTTACAGTGACTTTTACTTCTATGGCACAAGAGAGTACTATCAGAGAAAAAATATTCTTTGGACAAGCTGTGAGGGGGTTGGTAGGAAATCTGTTTTAAATGCTTGCTTTTTAAGACATAAAACACCTCATAATTTGGATGAGACTCCTGTGCTATGCCTCCAGGAGCGCAAATGGAGCAGCTCAGAAGAGGAGCAAAGGAGGCTGAAACAAAGATGGAGTAAATTACAACAGTCCATCCCAGACTACCTATGGCTTCCAATGCAACTAAGAATCCCCACAGCAGAAGCACTATGGACATGCCCTCACCTGCCCCTGGATTAGAGTGGCCCAATATTCGAGGCTTTGTCTTTATATAGGCACCTACTACCCCCCACCCCCTGTCATGATTTTTCACACTTGCTATCTGGTCGCCCTACCCTGGCTCCACCTCTAGAAAAGCCCCTGTACGGGGGCTTATGAGGGGGCAAGGATGGGGAGTTTATAGAGGCCCTATGCTGTGCCTGCACCAGCATTATCCTCCTCAGGCCATTGGATACAGCCTGGAAGGGCTAGGATAGGGGACAGAATCTATCCCTCCTTTTACATATCTGCCATAGGGGAGACGTTTCTGATGTGGTGCCATGTTCTATGGCCTGACTCCATCTTTCATCTTAACCTCATCCAAAGTCCACTGAAGTCAATGGGAGTCTTTCCACTGAATTCAGTCATCTTCAGGTCAAGCCCTATAAGAGGGTGACCTCTTCTTGGTAGGACACTGTAAGTTCTGCTCTGGGTAGGGAGCCACCAGGAAAGCAGGAGGTCATCAGAGTGCTGACAGTCAAGTTATACATTCTTACATGGAGGGAACTGGCATGATACTGTAGGGATTAGTCTCTCCTCTAAAATGTAGGAGATCTGGCTTTAGCTCCAAATCTTTTGCTTCACAGATCATAAATGCAGGAGAACCTAGCCTAGTGGCATAGGGGTGAGTGAGTGAGTGATATTGCCATAGTGCCTGGAGCCCTAGTCACAGACCAGGACCCCATTGTGTGCCAACACAGAACAAAAGGATGGTCCCTACCCCCAAAAACCTTCCAATGTAAGTATTAGACAAAAGACAACAGATGGATACAGACAGACGGGGGAATACAAGGAGACAATAACTGTCAGCATGACAGGCTGTAGTCTCTGCATGTCAACAGCCTAATGATTGTCATCCTTTTTTTTAGAGGACACAGTGATGCTTTGCTGCCATATAATTAAGGTAAAAGGTCTGCATGAGAAGTCTGATTAAAGTTGAGGTAGTAGGGACTCAGATAAGAGAATATCTTTTTCACTAGAGCCCTAACATTTTATGAACATGTACATAATAAATTATCACAAAAAGTCTATTCACATTAACATCCTGGGTTCCAGTCCCAGAGACCAAAAAGTCTTAATCCAAGGATCAAAATATCTACTGTATGGACCAGCACTGGAAAATGTACTATCAGGAAAATGAATTTGACAGCCTATGAAGCCTTTATTATCTGATTTCTGAGATCCATAGTGTAAACTACTGGATATCCATAAACACAAGTATTTCATAATAGATGAGAGTGTTATTTAAATCATCGTGTTTTATAACCTTCACATTTTTTATTCTATCTCATTCAAGCCTCCAGCACATCTTTAATCCCCAGCAGAATGTATCCAGAATTTACTTTATGGGCCCCAAATCAAGGCTCTGGAAACTGTGGTCTGGAAACTTCCAAAACTGCATTACTCTGGTGCCACTGTACAATTTAACAAAAACAGTAGACATGTGAGGTGAAATTTACAGTCTGAAATATCTTTCAATTAACCTGTTCCCTGTGCACCTCTAAATAGTCACATATAATGTGGGCCAGATCCCCCAAGGGAAGTTTTCTCCTTAAAAAAGAGAGGGTCACAGGGTATTCAGGTACATGTATTTTACGATCAATTATAAAAAGCCCCCTAATTCAAATCTCCTTCACATCATCCAGTAACCATGGCATAATCTTGCTATACAAAACACCCTAATACCTCAGTAACATTGAAAGTACCTTTAAAGTCACAGTGCAGGCACCTCATCTCTCTTTGTTCAAACCCCTTTTCTGTGAATCAGCTCTCGTTTCTGAAACTGCATAATTTCTGTGAGAGGGTGACAGATGTACAGTTTCTCTGATAACCTTCTGCAGCCCCAAAACTATTTGCCTACTCTAGTGAGTGGGTGCGGCCTCCCTCTGAAACTTACAGGGAGGAATAGACTGGGCCTGTGGGGGCAGAGCCACAGACTGCCTGTCTGCCCGCTCGGAAGCAAGGGGGAGGGACAGGAAGTATAAAAGGAAGGCCCAGGAGCTCAGTTGGTGGGCAGCTCCTGGAGGGGAAGGATGTCTCTCCCTGCTCTCTGGACCTGGATGCCAGTAAATGAGCGGTGGGTGGCCTGGGGCCCAGAGGTATCCCTGGAGCTGAACACCCCACCAGACCTGCTGATCTAGAGGGGCCAGCACCTGGAGTAGTTACCAGATGAGGTGGAGGTGGCCATAACAGGGCCAGACTTGGAGGAGTTGCCAGAGGCTGATGATGAGGCGAGGGCCCTGACAGGGCCAGACTGGAGGAATTGCCCCATGCCGACCTCCCCGATGAGCTGCCCGACCTACTGCCCCCGATGATATTGAGGGGTTCTGCAACCTGCCCCTGGGTGCCTACCCCAATGAGGTCGACTGGACTGTGGCACACCAGGTACCCAAGGGAAAGGGGCAGGAAGTAGCCCAGGGGAGGGGACACCCAGTCCAGGGACTGGGGGACTGGACAGTGAGTCAGCATGTTGCAGTTGGAACCACGCTGACTCCATGACATACCCCTCTGCCACGGCTAGGGACCTGGACTGGGATGCAGTGGAGCCTGCATCTCCCTTCCCTGACCACTCCAGGAGTGCCTGACCTGTTTGCTGCCCCGCCTGGGGACCTCTGGACTGTTTGCTGCCCCACCTGGGGCTCGGGCTATTGCATTTGGGCTGCCGTGCCTGAGCCTGGAGACTGTTTCCCTGCCCCGGGTTGGGCCAATCCCTGCCAGAGCAAGGTAGGGAGTGGGTGTGGCCTCCCTCTGAAACTGACAGGGAGGGACAGCCACCTGCTCTATACATACATTGCTGAAGTTCTACTTCCAAGGAAGTAATTCTATTTCCAAGGAAGTAATTGTAGGAAAACTCAACAGAGTAGGGTAAATTCACCCCTTTATTACTATATTGCCCCATCTGTTTGTCTTGTTCCAGTGCTTACTCCTTTCAATAAAAATAATAATAATACTCTACATTTCTAAAGCACCTTCCACCTAGGATTCGCAAATGCAATGTACAAACGTTAATGAATTAAGCTTCTCAGTAGTCCTTAGGGTAAGGAGATATATTATCTCCATTTTTCAGGTGAGAAAACTGAGGTGTGGAGACATTCATTACTTTCGCAAGGTCACACAGAGTCAGCAGGAGGTCTGCAAACAAAACCAGGCTGTGGGAGTCCCAGTCTGGTGCTTCAGCTATATGACATCTTTCCTCACTTATTATAAGGGCGCCTACTGACAAACTAAGGACCCACTGTAAAGTCCATGAGAGTCCTTCCATTGACTTCAATGGGCCTTGGATTAGACCCTACAGAAGTGTTTTTCTGTAACATATTTTACATCTTTTTGGTTTTGCTGGGCTTTTTTTTTTTTTTTCTTATTCCTTAAACTTAAGGCCTTTACGCCGGATATTTTTGTTCACTGGATAAAAATTGTTTTTATCTTATTGATGGCATTCCTCAACCTCTGGAACTTCAGTCATGTTTTCTGTGTGTGCAAATATTTTGCAGATTCTTTTTTTTTTCTTAAAGTGGCTTGTACCAGCACTTACTAAGAATTAAAAGCACTCACGCAGGAGCTTGGGAAACTGTACAGCATCAGACATATTACAGTTAAAATATCCTTTTAAAATTTAAACAAATGAAAACAAACAAGGATGTTGAATATAAAAAGAGAGAGAGCTAGAAGGTGGCAATCTCTGCAGGGCCACCAATGACTATTGTAACAATTTTTTAAATGTTTCTTTGGTCCAAGAAAGAGCCAAGTGTGGAGACTGATTAATCTCCACATTTAGCCACCTTGTTCTAGCTCTTTGTTTTATGCAAGATTTGTGGATCATTGAACATCCAGCTACCACTGGGTGTGCCAAAATTGGGCCCACACTAGCATCCATCCAGGTCTTAGTATTAAATGTCAGATCCAGGTAACAATCTATGATAGTATCATTGAAAAAGGCTTCTGTATTTACAACAGGACATGAGCAAACATTCATAAAGGAGGATGATCAATAATCATTTCCTCCGTGGCCATGTATGTATTTCTCAATGAAAGGCAGGGGGATTTGCTGAAGAAGCCTCAATTAAAGCACCTTTTGCCATCCCCCTGCAGGCTAGAACCTTCCCTACTGTGTTATCCCAAAAACTACTGGTGCACGCCCTAGCTTCATTCCCTTGGTTCATCTGTCCCACATCCCCCTGTGTGGAGCCACCTTCCCTCTCCACAAATGCAAAAAAAAAAACCCACAATGAGAGTGAAAGAGTGGGAACTCTCATTCCCTTACCCTCATATCAGATAACACATATAAGTGTGAGAGAAGAAAGCTCATTCCCTCAACCCCCATTAGGCCCTGTCTACTCAGATCTTCAGGATGTGGGGCGTGAGCCTCACAGCTCATTCTGCAGAGGTGAAAACCTCGCAGTCCCAAAGTGAACAAATGAGGAGGAATTACATAAGAATCCTTGCTGAGATTTCTTTCCCCTAACCTCTCTGCCCTGGGGGTTTTTACTTTAAGGGAGGGATTATTTGGCCCCATGAATATGCTAGCAGTGCACTGAATAGAATGATTGCTGCTTAATTTCAAGTCACCAAAAGCTGTTGCACATGCAGAGGGGTGTGTTCTGCTTAAAAACTGATGGCACCATATGACCTAATGTTGTTTTCCAGTCTAAAAAAATCAATCATTGGAGGCATAAATGCATGACCTAACTTTTTACTGCAAATAATAAATGAGGGTGGGATTTCAAAAGCACTAAGCATTGACTTAACCCTGTTCGAGTTGAAGTCCAGGGCAAAACACCCATTGACTTCAGTGGGAGCAGAGGTAGGCCAACATAAATTGTTTTTGAAAAGACGACCCTAAATGTTTAGGGAAACAATAAAACTACTTGTCAAAAATCAATGTCAATCCTTTACAAATGTGACCCCAAAAAATCCCCCAGGCAAACCACATCTGAGCCCTCTTCTCCCCTGCTTGTCCCCCTTTTCCGTCTCTTGATAACCATGATGAAATAACGTACTAATTGGTTCTGCATGGATGCAGATGTGTTACAGCAATTTAATCTAATTAAAATAATTTTCAGCTCTGAGTGTGCATTTTTAAAAAAAAAGCTCTTGACAATTGATGCCTGCTGTGAAAATGACGGAATAATTATAAGTAATTGCGTTCTGAGTTAAGTTTTTAGCTCTTCCCTTGTGCATCTGTGTATCCTTTAAATCCAAATTATATGTAATCAACTGTATAGGCAACATGATTCTTCTTGTAGTTGACAAATTCATGGGTTCATCTTGCATACCTTTACACATGCTTGCTGCCAGAGTGAATCTTACATCTGGTAATTACAACTCCGCTCAATTAAAGGTGCTTTTGAGACATGTAGAGCAGCATTTGGTTCCATTAAAGTAAACTGAGCAACCAGGGGGCAACAGTGCATGCAGGGATTAGATCAGCCGGACATGCAGAGTGGCTGGGGATTGGATGGAAGTCCACAGATATGTCGTCATATTTTTGGCTGGATTGTCACATAACGGTGCTCGTGCATTGCATCAAGATTGGTAAGCCTGCTAAATGCAGAAGTAAGGAACTCAGCCCCTTTTCACAGTGGCCAAAAGGCCATACATGGGTGCCTGGGCACTAGTGGCACCTAAATAAGTGCTTGCTTTTTTGAGATGATGAGTATCCATCACTCCCATCCCCTATAGTGGCTGTTGTAGGAGCTCAGCACCCCTGAAAAGCAGAATCTGTCACTTAACTGCTTATGGCCTTGTCTACATTGGGAGGTTGCACTCATGTAGCACCATGGAGCTTACCACACCATAAATTACACTTGCGTAAATCGCTTTTTACACCCGCGCAATGTGTCTAGGGTTTGCACTGGTGCAGCTACTTTGGTAACTAAAGTTTAAATATTTTGGCCACTGTGACCCTCACTACAACTGCTGCTGCAGAGCTGCTTCAGAGTCCTTCCTCCAGCATCCTGAAGGAGCTAGGTCCTGTGGCACGTCGGTGGAACTGGCGCAGTACCTACTGGCCTCTGATGGCTGGACTGGTGGCAGTGGAAGACTGCAGACAGGGAACAGCAGCAGTTTTGTGAGCCATTGTCTGAGGACAGCTGCTGGACAGACATGGGAAGTAGAGGCTTGCAACCTGACCCAAACCTAACAGGACCCAACTGCACGTGATGGATTTGGGTGGGGTTGCGGTGTAATTCGCATAGCATGCGTTCGGGCTTGATTCAGGTTGGTGAGTTTCTTATCACTGAGGGCTTGTCCACACAAACATTTAGGTTGCTGGAAGCTGGAGTGTGAATCTAACCTGCACTAGCCTGCCCTGGATTAACTGGTCGTGTACATGTACATCCCGCTGACATGCTCAGTAACAGTTTGTTAATATGCTTTGCTCTACTCCTCCTTGGGTATATCTACATAGCAACTAGACCCCCGCGGCTAGCCCGTGCCCTCCGATTTGAGCTCGCGGGGCTCAAGCTATGGGGCTGTTTCACTACTGTGTAGGCTTCTAGGCTCGGGCTGGAGCTGGGCTCTAGGACCCTGTGAGGTGGGAGGGTCCTAAAGCCTGGGTACCAGCCTGAGCCTGGAAGTCTACACAGCAATGAAACAGCCCCACGAGCCTGAGTTGGTTGGAATGGGCTAGGCGTGGGTGTCTAGTTGCTGTGTAGCCAGACCCCTAGAAACTATTAACGTGCACGGTAGCAGGATGCACATGGATAGTCAGGCTGCAGCAGGCTAGTGTGGGTTAGATTCACACCCCAGCGTCCCATGAACTAATTGGTCATGAAGACAAGCCCTGATCTGGAGCACGTACGTTTGGGATTATTATATTTGGGGAGGTTTTCAGGTTCAGTTTGGTGTGAAACAACATCACACTCTCGGGATCAGGTCAGGGTTGGCTGTAGTCTAGTCAGGTTTGGGTTGGGCTTCAAAATTAGGCCTGAGCAAACCTCTAATGGGAAGTACTCAGCTTGCTATTTCCTTGAGGTCTTTCCAAATCCCCCAAAATCCTTCCCAGCCCCAGGTTTGGCAGTTCTTACTCAAAGAGTGCACCTCCAGCTTCATCTATTAAAAAGGTATTTTTATATATCAGTTACACACCTTGTTCCTATCCTCACAAACTGAGCCATCTGATGCCTTGTGTTTTTTTTTCCTATCTGAAGCACATAACATTCACTTTTTGGGTCTAATTTTGTGTTCATTGAATACCAAAAATTTCCATTGACGTAAGTGAGTTTCAGGTGTAAAGGAGTTTCAGGAACTCAAGATTAAGTCCTCTTGTGATGTTCTTAGCTGTCCCAAGGTAAACAGACTGCAGTAATGCTGCCGAAGAAACGTTCCTCAGATGGGAATTTGTAGTGTTTTCACCAACAATTTTGTCTACATGATAATTGATGGTGATGGGAAAACTCAAACAAAGCTTTTTTCATTTAATAGCAAGTCACCGTATTATTGGATTGATAAACAAAAATAGAAAATAATTCTTTTAAACATCTAATTCTACTTGTCAATTGTTTTTTTCATGATGTCCAGTACCAGAGTGTATACTTACGAGGAGCAATTACATGAGTGCTTAATCCAGATCAGTTTAAAACACATTTTTTATTTTGAGTCTAAAAAAAAAAAAAATCAGATTACCATTAATAAATCAATGCTGCATATACATAAAATGAGGTTTAGTTTCTTATGTGATCTTTCAAATACCCAGATTAAGATAGAAATCTAACAGTTTAACTAGCGCTCACAGAATTTTCCTGCTGTTGCCAAGTAATTTTCACAGGCAAAGGTGAAGATGAACCAGGCACAAATGCTGTTTCACTGCTCTTCATAAAGCAAATTCAATAAGGAGCATGACAATTAAAACTTTAGCATTTATAGCACTTCATATGTTCCAAATGGTATTCAAACATTCACCAATCCCCAAAATTCCCATGTCAGACACAGTATTGCGCGCTCAACTTTGCAGATGGGGAAACAAACCCAGAGAAATGGCAGTGACTTAGCCAAAGCACTTAGCAATGCACTTTGATGGGCCTTGACACTGCTTTGGTAGCTACTCAAGATTCTGTTTAGATTAGGCTCCTGGGACAGTGAGGAAATCTCATAAAGGTTATAATTAAGGATGTGATTTTTTTGTCCCATCACGACCACTTCTTCAAAGGAAAGCACAGCATAATATAAAAGAGAATTCAATCACTCTGTCTAGCTGACCTGTGAATCTGGGCCGTTATATAGAACATATATAACATGCTGAGCTAAATTCTATTCTCTCACCTTGTGCAGCACCATTGATTTTGGCCCATTATGTGTTTTATAATTTTAAGAGTCAAAACTGGGTGCAGTTCCAGCTCGGCACAATGTGCAAAGCATGTACATGGCACAAAGGAATAGTATAACAGGAGATACCACGTATGTCAGAGTACAAAGTATATTACTACGTTGAAAAGAAATATAATTAGTAGTTAGGGCGCATTGCAACTTACAGCTCGCTTCAAATGAAACCTCTGCCATTTACCAAAAATAAAAGCCTTAAGCAGGTAGTGTTACGAAACTCTGTTTTTCATTTTCATATGTCAGCTTTTCCATTTCAATCAGTTGTCCAGACTTGTTTCCACCACTTCTCCTGAAGGATTTTTCTGACTCTGGGCTTGTTTAGATAAAGGCGGAGGCCTTCTGATTAAGGCATACATGATTGAAAGAGCTAGCATCTGTTTAAGTGCCTAAAGATGGAGTTAGGAGTTGAACTTTAGGCACTCAGGGTTTAAAAATGTCTGCCTAAAGGCTCAAGAATTTGTATGAGGTTTTTTGTTTGATTGGCTTTTTTTGTTTGTTTGTGTAAGCAAGGTCTGAGTGGCACTCCCCCTGCTCAGTCAATTGAAAGGGGGGGCACTTTATTTGCATGGGCTTTGTATTTGCATGAGTACAATTAAGTACTTAGCATGATTTCACTGTATCTGCATAAGCACACCTAAGTGCTGAGCATGATGGGAAATGGTTAGCAGGGCTGGTATTGGGTTACAAATCACTTTTGTGTTAACTGCAGGGTTAATGAAATGTTGTTCTTCAATTGTATGAACAAATGGCAGCAGAACTGTGTTTAGCCTGTTCTGATGAAAAATTCACTCTCATCTAAACAGAGCCCAACAACGATGGCAGACAGATGCTGGGGCATTGTAAGAGCAGCAGGGAAAGGTTTTAGGGTCTTCTGCTGAGGCTGTATTAGTGCTGAGAAAGTGGGACACCTTGCAAGACTGACAGGAGCCAGCCGAGGGGACTTTGCGAGGGCTGGAGGTGGAGGGAACCAGCAATGGTTGGCACTGGCAGACAGCGAGAGCAGTGGAGGGGATTCGGGGAGGCCCGGAGGTGGCTAGTAGCAGTCAGTGCCGGCAGAGGGCAGGAGCCAACAGCAAGTGGTGCCGGCAGATGGTGGGAGCAGGGGAGGTGGCAGCAAGCCTGGAAGTGGCAGAAGCCAGCAGCAGTCGGGGGCCTGCAGACAGCAGGAGACCATGCAGGGGACCAGTCTAGCCCATGTCTGGCTGGAGCCAGCAGAAGGGGACTGGCTGAGCTCTCCAACCGAGAGGTGGACATTGCAGCTACGATGGACAGTGGGACAGGGGAAAGCAAGAAGGGAGAGAAAACATTTAAAAACCATAAAAGAACCTACACACATGCTAAAAAGCTTAGCAGACATCACCCACAAATCCAACCTTGGGCTCTGGTAGGTGTCAGTGCTTCAACACCCACAACTGGTGGTTTTTTCCTGTGGTTAATTCATAACTGCCTCACATTCAGAACCAGAACATCAAGCTGAGTAATTCAGCCCTTTGTTTATATAGTTTGGGCCTTTGCTCTCCAGCCGCCAGGAGCAGGTAATCAGCAGACAAAAACCCTTTTCTCGGAGTGTAGCTCAGAGGGCTGGGATTTTGCATGACTACATTTGGGGAATTTGCATGAACTTCTCCCTAGGGATTCCCCAGGAAACCCACTTAAGGCATGTTGTCCCAAAAGTCCATACTTGACTGGCATATTGTCAGAAGAGCCTTTTGAACTCCCAGGTCTCATATCTGTCATATTCCCCCCGCCTTCTCACAGACGTTACATACAATCCTGGTCCACAATAACACATAAATCATTCATTTAATACAATGGACTCCAAACATACTTTACATTTAATTCAATAAGGTCTCCCAAAGACATACAGGAAATTGCCATATCTGTCAAAATCCTCATGACCTCCAGGCTTCATTATTGTTGTTTTCTGTACCTAGGAATGAAACTGCCATCCTTAAAAAGAGCTACAAAGCTACAACTGTTCCAGAACACAGGACTCTATCTGCTTGTCCAGATGGGCCACCAAATCAAGGTTTTTAAGACTTAGCCCAGGCTGCCAGCAGAGTCTCGTTACTACATGATCATGACCTCATTCAACAGCTATGTTACACTGGAACAATGAATTATCAGCCTCAAGAATGGAACTTGTGTGCAGGAGACATTGGAGGAGAGAATAATCCGTCCACCAAAAATGCCTGAGATTGGGTAGCAGGACACTAGACCTTCCCACCACAAGAAGACAACATCAGGTAGGGTAATTGGGGCACTATTTGAGGAAGAGTACGGCATGCCTTGGTGGGGTCCTCCGTAAGTTTAGCCAAACATCCAGATTTTGAGACATGTGAAGTTCCTCACATCACAAGATGTTTATGTAGTGTATATATGTCCTGAGTCTTTTGTTTGTGAGTGAAGTTTAGCAATGTTAATGCTGGGGTACTGCTCCCCTTGAACATTTATTAAAAAGCAGACACTAGTGGTCCATGAAGCACTTATTGGTGGTTTCAAAAGACCTGGATGGTCACATGGTGTTGGTTCTCCTCCTTATTTCCAAGTGCTAACTTTAGTTTAAAAGAGCTCAAAATAGCTTAAATGTTTTTTTTCTAATATTGCTTGTCTATGGAAGCCATGGCTGTGGTTGTCATAGGAATGTTATGTGTTCATGACTGAGAGGAATGTGTCATGGTACACAAGGTCATTTCTCTATGATAAAGCTTGAGAATCCTTAGTGTTGAGTTTCTTCAAAAAGCTTACATTCTAATTATAAATATGTCTATGGGGTTCTATTTCTTCTCTCAAAGGAATTTGCCAAAGATGGCTGCAAGAAATTTAAAACGGGTGAAATTGTGAAATTTCGAGCTACATATGAATATTTCAAATAATGTTTTACCAGCCCAAAACTCAGTATTGGTTTGTATGTGCACACACATGCGTGTGTTCATACAACTACCAATCTATTACGTTTATTCTAATAATAAAATGTTGAAAGGATACCAGATAATTCTCTGAGGGAAAAGTTCAGGACTACAAACCATCTAAGTCCGACTTCAACCCTATTTTCAGGGTTTAGATGCGATTTAAATGAAGCATAGGATTTGTTCAAGCCCTCTGCATAGGAGTGAATTTTCAACCTTGAGGAATTGCCTGATAAAAACTTTTTATTTTGATAAAGCTGAATAAATTTAAGTGATTACGTTGCTGTATGCACATATGCACTGACTCTAACACAGTCGTGGTTGACATGTAGGATGCTAAAGAAAAGATTTTCTGCACACATAATTTTGCACATTGGCAACCTTTACCCACCATGTTGACTCAGGCCTGCAGAAAGCCACACAACCTCATTCTTTGGACTTTATTGACCCACTTTCGTTATACTGAAATGTATTCTGTCTGTCATGACTCTGCAGTCCACCTGCAGTAGTCTCTCCATTGTTGTGTGATGGTCAATTTTCAATTATTACATTCTTAACATTTTCCATCCTTTTATTTTTTCTTCCCTAACTGTGATTTTTCTAAAACAATTTTTCAAAAATACATATACTAGTATGATGTCAGCCTGAGCTACAATTTTCCTTCATTAGTAATGTGTTAATTGTATTTGTGAGCTTGCAGTTACAACTTTAATGCAAAGCCGGTCTAGACTCTCTGGAGTTATCTTTGTTAGTCTGTGTTCTTTTCACAACTATCCCCCAATGTTGTGAAAGAAACAAATTAAATGGGGCAACATCTGGCTTTTTCAACAAAGTAATTTATTCTGATTAGAAAAATCAGAGCTGTGAGCAAGAGCCCCCCATGGTTCTTGGCTTCTACCTTCTCCCAGTTGGGGTTAGTTCCTTTTATAAGTGATCTTCATTTTAACAAGTTTGTTATTCATTCCCATCCTGGCCTAGATCCCTGCAGTTAAATTCAGGAATCCATAAATCTCAATTACCCCACGGTGCTCCTCACTCTGCTTCCATGTCGAGCTTGTGCCTTAAATCACTTTGCCAAGTAATAAATAATTATAAATGACAGTTCCTTAATATTACATCCCTGTTCTCCCACCTTGTCTGAAATTTATATGGGTCACATTGTAAAATCTTAGGGACAGGAAACTTGGCTAAGATATTGAAGAGCAGCTAGTGATTTTGGATGCATTAACTTTTGGGTGCTTAACTTGAGACTTCTTAGAGGGGCTTGATTTTCATCGGGTGGATCCTTAGCACTTTCTGAAAAACAGGCCTCTTCACGTTGTCTCTAGATGAAGCACCCAAAATCACTAGTCACATTTGAAAATCTTCACCTTTGTCTTTGGAAATGTCTGTAGAATACTATGTGCACCAGTGGCATTGTAGATGACCAAATTTTGCAGTTCAGCAGGTATACATAAAAATTCCATTAATAAACAGCAATACTGCATCAAACAAATATACAGTAGTACCTTGTTAATCTGCACTGAAGAGGATAGGGGAGGCCTAGTGCACACTGGTGTGGTTTAAGGCCTATGGGTGATAAGGGTGGGGGAAGAATATTCTCAACACTAGGCAATTTTAAGTGCCCTAGTCCTGTTTCAGGATATTACTACGGGAGAGGTTGGAAAGTGAAGTGGTGGTGAGCATGATGTCAAGCATATTAATACAGTAGAAGAATTGGTGCTTCAATGACGTGCAAACCCACTTGTCAATGCAGATTTTTGGTTTACCCAAATGGAGGTTAGTGAGGTCTGAACTATATTTTTAAATTTAAAAAAAAAAAAAAATCCTACCATCATAGTCCTCTCCTTATGGAGCCAACCCTACTAAAGAAACATTAGAGGCTAGGTTTTAATTTCTTAAAGGGCCCCTATTTGTAGGCAAATTAGATTAGCAGAGTTAGCCTGCTAGTGAGCACCAGTAACATGTTGTCAGTCTATGTGAGAATGAATCTCAAATAGTAGTAGTGCTATAGTGGTACCAAGCTAATAGGTTCCTATCCCTCTGCTCCTACTGAAATAAGTAGATTGACTTCTAGAGTGTCATAAGGGTAAAGCATCTGATGCTTTACCACCACAAAACATCATCCATAAGAGCTTCCACTTGTAACCTTTCTGCCAGATGTTGTCAACCACAGAAAGGGCCAGATTCAAATGGCCAGGGGTCCCTCTTAAAACTGACAAATGTCACTGGCTCAAGCTCCCACCTAGAATTTCTGGTATCCCTAAATACCTTCCCTGGGCACCCTTAATTAGCAAAACTTCCCCCACTCACAAGTACTGAGTCTGTGTCTGAAACAAGGAAAACTTTATTAGGAGAAAAGGGAACACAGCATCAACTTGGGAAAACACAGCACCAGTATACCTATGTGAATGATCAATAAAACATTTCCATGGGGTAACTTTGGCAGTAATCCTCTAATAGTTCCCCACCTGCTGGAGTGAACATCCAACAGACAAATGTCTTTTTACCACATCACTTCCCTCTTCCCCATCTGTCAAACCCCACTTACTGTTTGGAGTCAGTGGATAGGGTAGGCCTGTCTCTAGTCCCTGATGGAAGTGCTGCCAGATCCTGCCCTGAGGTTCCACCATCTAACCCAGCTATAACAATTTCAGCTTTATTTAGTGGCTGAGGAAGCGGGGTGCCCTCACTGAAGTTCACTCAGCTCTGCTGCTGCCCTCTGCATCTTCACCAAAAAGCACATAGAGGCTAGAACTAGGGGTGCAGGATTTGAAGTGGTTTCCATCATATACAGGATTTACAGTTTGGTTCAATGGCTTTCAGCACCTCCACTATACTCATTGTTCTAGTACTCCTGAAAGAGCCCTCTCTGTATTGCACCCTGCCAAGGAGCCACCTTGTTGTTGAATCCTCCCAACAGTGCAGGATTCTCAGTGGAAGGGAACCAGTAGCATATACAGCCCCTGAGCAGAGACCTTGGCGTAAGATAAGAACCCTTTCCCGGCACTCTCAGTTCAGTTCCACTAAACAACCAATTCTGAGTTTGTGTACAGTAATGGTAACTCCCAAAATGTCACTGGAGGAATTCTGGGTAAAAAGCTTGTGCAAATGAAGTTCTCTCTGTAGCCCTTTTCATTAATCAATGGGGAAAGACAGCTCCTTCCAGTCTGGAACTTCTATCTATCTGGAGTTCTGGCTAAATCACCTCTGCAGAGGAATCAGCTCTGTGGCCGTTCTTCCCCTGTTCACCAAGAGATGGAAGCAGAGAGCTCCTTGCCCTGTAGACTCTACAGTGTAGCGCCTCAGGCCTTGTATGGCTTTTCCTACCCCAGCATGAGAGTTTGTTTGCCAGGTAATACAGAGGGAGTTGATTAAAGCATGTCTGGTCCTGGCTTAGTACGTCACTGCAACCACTTGGCAGCATTAAACAAAACACCACACCCCATGCACATCGTCTCTCATTGGCTTAATTATTAACTGTCTTGATAATCACCGCACTAACATGAATCATAAGCTCCTTTTTGGGTGTTAATGAACATGCACTGTGTAATAATTTCATCAGAATTCCATTGTAAGGGCCAAGCTTTCATTGTAGCACGTGGAGGTTTTTGGGCATACAACTCCTGCTGTTAGTAGGGAGTTCAGTGCGTAACAGTCCTTGTGCACCAAAGGGAAATAACATTCAGAAATGTCTTGTGGGCAATGGCACCATTATTCCATGTGCAAGCCCTGAGGATAATAAAATGTACTGCTTCTTAATTTAGATGCCACATTATCTTCTCTTTCATAAGGATTTCTTGAAACTTGCTGTTCTCTAAGGCTTGAATTTTGAAAGGAGCTTAAGGAAGTTTGATGCCCTACTCCCATTGAAAGCCAGTGAGAATTGGGCCATCTAACTCCTCTGTACCCCTTTGGAAACTACAGCCCAAGTCAATTAAGAGCCTTTTATTATAGTGTCTTGATGAATGACACAATGGATATCCTATCACCATGGTGTATTCACATACCATGTGACTGGACACAGTATAAAAACCTGGAGAGAGCATAGGTGCTTTCCTAAAGGTCTTATGATTAAAGCAAAAACATAGGAAGAATAGCAATAAGCACTGGTCCCAGCTGGTAGGAGGGAATGCAATACATAGCTATGACTGAGTCTGAATCTCTGCTTAATTCTTCCTATTTGGAGTACTACAAAGAAGATGCTAGTAGCTCTAGAAGGAGATGGTTCCACTACACCTTTTATCTTTACTATTAGCATCAGGGCATAGACAATGAGTGACAAACAGAACTCTGCTTCTAACATAGGGAGAATGTTATCTGGAAAATCATGTCAAAAGAGATTTATGGGTAATTATAACAAACTGACCATAAATGTTTAGTGTTATTCTGTTGCAAGAGACCAATTCACTTCTGAGATATGTATATTTGGAGGGGAGAAATTGCAACTGATTGCACACAAGACAGAGGGCAATGAGGAAGTTTGTTCTGCAGGGTTAAAACAGACTCCTGTCAGGCGGAAGAATTCTACAGCCTATGGAACAGAAATTTTAAGTGTAACCAACCCTCTCACAATGTGATTCTTTGTCCCTGTCTAATGGCTAGACTGTATAGTTCGTTGTGCAGAAATGTATGAATCCATTTCTTTGTTTGAGCCTATAGAGTTGATCCGTTAGCTTAACCAGAAAACATTTACACTTTTAGATTTTAGATGTCTTGGGTTCAGTTCCTGGCCTAGGGTGCCTCTGCTTTTAGAAAATTTAATGTAGAAACTTAAGTACTTCATGAAAATTCAGGTCTAAAGAGTCCCAAACCTTCTCTGTCACCCAAGATTGCTTGATGGAATCTCACCAATGATTTTGAGGTGAAAAGCTTTGCAACCTATTACTTATAATCTGAACCATCCAGTGCCTCATTGTACTCAAAACTTGTTACCATGCAGTAACACTATACACAGTAAGGCTAGGGAGCGGATACAAAAATGGCTTAGCCATTTGCATATATTGATTTGGAAGGATCCTTGAAACACATGAGGTATCAAGCTGCTTTTGAAAATCCCAACCCGAACTTCCAAAACCAGACAAAATGAGTACGACTGCAAAAAATGAAGATTCAAGTGTTGCACCGAAAATCATAAAGCAGTTACATCTACTCTGTCCTCTACTCTTTTCCCTTTCTCTCTCTGTGGTATGGAGATATAAAGCAATGTGACTTTCTTGATAAGATAAATTTTTTTAAAATCAAGTTTTAAAAACTGATCTCTCTTCCCACCTCTCTCCCTGTCATAGATAATATATCAATTCATGTTGTCTGTGATAAATCCCACACTTAATTTGTATAATGAAGCTATTAGAATAGGCTGCTGGCTGTGAAGTTATGCCAAAACACATTTAAACCTGGTGCTATGGGCTTTTCGCACCATCAGTTCTTATGGATTGCTCCAAACATAAATGAGTTTAAAAGCATTGAGTCTGGTGATTTTTCATAGCACTGATCCCTAAAGCATAGCTACTTAGAGAAAGCAAAAAATAAAAATAAAAAAAGATTTTAGCACAGCCCTAACAAATACAATTTGCTAATCTCTGTGAGTGACATTTCCCATAAAATCCTGCTCTGTTAACCAACCTTTTTATCACTTCAACACTGAGAACAAACAAAGCTCCCACAGATAGACACCTGTGATGGAAATACCTTCTAACAAGCTGCTCTTATTCATAAGTGGCCCTGAACCAAAGCCCCACTTCTGCAGTGTTGAGGTGTTTGGAATCTGATCCCAGATACAGACAAGAATTTTGCAAAAGATCCTTGAATAAAACAACCATAACAACAATAAAATAACCAGATCCAAATGCCCCTGAAATCTAGATCAGGATCCAGATTTTGTGACTTCCTCAGAGGGCAAATTACATGATAGATCTCCTAGTTTATTTTGATTAACTTTTAACTTTCCCTGTCTTTTCCACCTCCTTTCTGAAGTACAGAGACTAAAACCATACTCATGATTCTTACTGTTAAAGTAAAAAAGGGATAATATAACCTTTCTTGTCCTTTAAGAAATTTATCTGCAGTATATACATATCCCAGGAGTGAACTGGCCTTTTGCAACAGAATTACATTAAGAATTTATAGTCAGTTTATTATAATTACCCATAAATCTCTTTTGACATGATTATTTTCTAGGTAACATTCTCTCCATGTGTATTATTCTTATGCTTCTGCACACTATATCTCATCTCACACTAGTCCAACAAGATCTCCCAGTTGCCTGGTTAGATGTCTATTTTTGTTCTACTTTCTTCTTTACTTGCTATATCTCCCATCTTTATATCATCAGCAAATACTGTTGAATTTACACTAGGTCTCTAATGAATATGTTGAATGATACTCTTGCAGGACTGATCCCTTTTCATATCCATGCCAAACCAACCCTGCTCCCTCATCCTGTACAGAACAGTCACACCATTGATAAGAGCTAGTTGTTTCCTAGCTGTCAACTGGTTTTTGTCTGCTTTTATTGTATTATAACTCAGAAAATACATCTCCAGCCTCTCTGAATTTCCAGAATGGTACTGTCTGAGAGGCCTTGCTGAAATCCAGACAAACTGTGTCCATCACAGTCTAGTTACCCACCCAGTTTGTTACTGCATTGAAAAAGACTAGCAAGTTATATTGGCATGATCTGTGTTTCATTAACTCATGTTGGCTGTAACTCAGATTTGTCCACAGCCCTTATGTCTAGGAAGACAACAATTCTATAGTCATATCTACCCTTGATGTGACTTCGTCAATTTAAACAAAATTACACCAGAAATGAATGGGCCCCACTATAATTTGAGTCTGGTGTGAAAATAAACTGCTCTGAAGTAGGGTTGGTGCAACCTGTCTCTTAGGCCATGTTTACATAGACAAATGTATCATGTTACACATATGTTGACTAATACGTTTTAACCAACATGGTTAGTTAAACAAAACAAAATCTAATGTAGACGGGCAAGTAACGTTTAAAAATGTGTTAGCTGATCATGGATAATCCTGAGGGACCTTGTTCACACTGGCTATGTCTAGACAATCAAGAAAAGTGCTTCCAAAAAGGGATGTTTGTGCTGAATTCAGGTTAGCTAACTTGGGTTACAATAGCGTTGAAGACATGTGAGCTTGACTTTTAACTCAGGTTAGCTGCTTGCGTTCAACTCCAGGCTCCCCATAGGCTTTACCCTGAGCTGCTAACCCGTGTTAAAAGCTGATTGGCCATGTCTTCGCTGCTATTTTAACCCAAGTTAGTTATAAAAAAGTTGGCTAACCTGAGTTAAAAACACAGCTTTCTTTCAGTAAAGACACACTCAAAGTTAGCTTGACATAGTTAGAAAACCCCCTTAATGTTCTGTAGACACACTTTCACAACTAAGAACCACGTTGCAACATGGCCAGCTAAAATGATTGCAAAGGAGTTAAACTGGGTCTACCTGATTGTTAAGAGCAGTTTACAATCATGTGGAGGTAACTATTTTAAAAAAGGCACATTTTTTCATCTACCCTGGGCTGCTAGTGGCTAGATTGTGTTTATCATGTTAGTTAACATATTCTGTAACCAGGTATATTTTCCCAGTGTAGACCTGACTTTAATGTCACTTTAGGTCTGATCCTGCTCCTGTTGCAGTCAGTGGCAAAACTCTCATAGATTTCAAGGGGAGCAGAATCGGGATCTTCAGCTACAAGGCAAACTGATAACGCCAACCTGCTTGTCTCATAGATCTACCGTAGCCAACTCTTGCCATTTTCTCATGAACCTCACGATATTTGGTGTAGAAAGCTTCAGCTTTTGGAGTCATGTGACTACAAGAAGGTCTCAGGTTTCATTTTTAAAAAATGGGTCCAACCCTCCAGGCTGCAGTGAAAAGCTTGAAAACATGCTGTCTATGGGCTCAGAAACCAGAAGGCAAATAAAAAGAACCCCAAATGTATTATTTTTAAATCTCTTGATTTTTGTAAGCCAATCTCCTGATTTTGGGGAGGCCTAATTCTGGATTGTTGAATGTCTGAGGTTGGCAATACTGCACGTCACTGACAGAATGCTGTAGCAAAACACAGATCTCAGGGGAACTTTGACCAAGGTTTGGACTTTAGCAGTTGATATGTAGGCATGAAGCATCTGGATGAGATTCATTTGGATTGATCAGGTAGCAGTGAAAATAAGCCACTTTTAAAATATTGAGCATTTAAAATAACGAAAGCTCTTACTTATAGTATTTTTTGTTCAGTCCTATTCTTATTTGGCCTGATTCTCATTTACACTAAGACCCCTTTATTTGCCTATGGCAGCAGATGTGCCACTTTAAAGCCTCTTGGTGTAAAGGGGCCTTAGTGTAAATGAGAATTGCACCCACTGAGTCCAAATAGAACTGTGATTGAATTACCACTAATATAAATCTCTGCCTACAGGAGCTCTGTATAACAACAGCATGCACCCAGATAGCCAACATTGAGTTGTTTCTCCATTTGTTCCTTTTAATTAGACTTTTCAATCCCCAGGTGCACTCAGTTTATTACTTTAGCTGTAAACAAAACATTATTCAAGACTGTTTTTGGTTAATTATGCTGTAAATATTCAGTCTGGCTGCTAAGTGGCCATAAATGACTATTTGTAACTATAGGACATTTAGTAAAAAGAATAGAATGTAATTGTTTGATGTAAATATAACTGACCGGGGAGGGATTACTATTATTTAATCGATAATTAGGTGCAGTGCATGTGAACATACTTTTGATTTCTTTTGAGATGTGCCAAAATTTTAGCTACCCATCTTTGAAAGTGCTCTCTTTCTTTTCTCCTCTTGAACCCCTCAATAGCATTCTGGGTGAAATTCAACCCCAAGCCCAAAAACGGAGGCACCTAAAATCACCAATCAATTTTGAAAATCTTGGCTTTAGCTCCATATTAGGCACCTAAATGAAAATCTATGGGATTTGCAGTTGCTCGGTAGCTCTGAAAATGAGAATATCTATTTAGGTGTGCATAATGACAGAAAATGTACTTCAAATGAAACGCCACTCACCAAATTTAGTCAGAACTAGAGAGGTAGGGACAGATCCTCAGCTTTTATCAAGCAGCTAAGTCTGTTTACAACAACTGAGGACCTCGCCCATAGTTCATTACACAGACAAACAATTTCACATATTATTATTTTATTAAATGGTGCTGCAAATAGAATAGTTTGCTGCTGATTAATCCCAGGCATGTTAAACTGGAAACTGGATAGTTTTAAGAGCTGAGTAAACCTCCAGACACATGGACACTACTATAGGCATCCTAATCTGTTGAGTGACTTGTTGTAATACTGACTAATTGGTTCAGAAGCTGTGCTAAGGGTTCTGTTTCTTATCTCACATCCATTTTGTTGGGAAAATGCAAACAAACATTAATCTGCTAATGTCATCAACTGAGTACTAGGCGCTCAGAGGAAGCTCTGACCCTTTAAACTCCATAATCCTCAAGGGAGCAGCAGGCCCACCACCTGCATGAGCTCCTAGAGCTACTCATTTTAACTAACATAAATTAGATTGATTGGACTAAATTCTGCTCTCTGCTACACAAGACATTCCCATGGATTTCAGTGGGAGAGGATTACACAGGTGTACCAGAGCAGAATCTGGCCCATTGACTCTAAATGAAACAAACCGCAAATCTGATTGGAGGGTGAAGCTGTCTGAGTGACACTTGTTCATCGTCCTAGTCTGAGACTGAATGAGGTGCAGTTTGGGGCCCCAATCCTGCAGTGAGCTCTGTGGGTATAACTAGTTATGCATGCAAGGGGCTATTTATCTAGGTATTCATAGGGCCCCCATCATTGTAGTATCTGAGCGCCTCACAATCTTTAATGTATTTATCTTCAGAACACCTCTTTGCCTTAGAGTAGTACTAGTATTTCAATTGTTCACATGAGGAACTGAGGAACAAAGACACTAAATAACTCACCCAAGGTCACACAGGGACAGGGAAGCTGCAGCAGGGGCCTGAGCCCAGGTCTCCTAAATCTCAGGCTAGTGCCCTGACCACTGAACCATCCATCCTCACCATATAAGCCCAATGTGCCTGGAGCTCACCGAAGGAGCAGGGCTTCGGTATTACTATTGCATGTGTAACTAATCTTTTTTAAAATAAATAAATAAATAACAAGCTCTCCTGCAAAGGTCTAGGCACTAATTAAGTGGTGACACAGGGAAGCAGGCAACAAAATGAAAAATAATTGAGACAAAGAAGCCATCTGTGTTGGGTCTGGGGTTTGTTTGGTTTTTTTATCAAGCCAATTAGCATCTTGGCTTCTTTCCAAACGCTTTATACTAAAATGGGGAATCATAAATCATTCGCTTCAGTCTGGTGCAATCTTTATTGTAATTGCTAGGAGCCCAATTCTACAACCCTTCTTCAAACACAGTCACACCAAAGTCTGTTGTATTGTTCATGAGTCACGCTCTCTCACGTGAGTAAGTGCTGCCGGGTCAAGCCCTTATTTTGCAGTGCTGACCTTCTCCTCCTAATATTAGCAAACAGAACTCTCATGGTTTAAAGGGTGGTTCTACACTGAAAGGTGACTATATAAATATAACACCTTCTTATTCAATAGGATCTGTTCTGTGTGTATTCAGAGTCCTATCTGCTGACTTCACTAACTAAAATAAGTATTCAGTACTTTTACTCCTATTAGGACTTCTGTCTCTTCCAACATTTCTCCCTGGGCCCTCGGCTCCACCAATGATGATAACCTCACCTACATGTTTCTCTGCTCCCTAACGCCATCTATCTGCTTGCCTCTGTGCCACCCTATCTGAATGGAACACTCTCCCTGGACTGTTCCATGGCAACTGAGGAGGTGAGGTTGAGGAGATGGGTGACAAAAGGATTGGATGAGCTGCCAGCATGGAATGAGGACGAGGGCAGTGGATTGTGAAGAGATGAAGTGGGAGAGCCTAGAGTCAAAGCTGGGGGAAAAGAGGTTGAGGAGTAGCTGAGGCAGGCTGCAGATGACGGCTAGATGAAGAGGGAGAGAAGGGTCAGATATAGTATAGTTCAAAGGCAGATAAGGAGTGAGATATGAGGAGAGGGGATGGATATGATAACAGCAGAAGAGAAGTGTGGGATGACAAAGGGTGCCGCTCTGTCACCCTTCCTGTTCGGTTGGAATATGTGGTCATTAGAAGGGTTGGTAAGCAGGCACCGAGTGCAGTGTTTTCAGTATGCTGGTGGCACCCAACTGCACATCTGTCTCATCTAACTCGGATGATGCAGTTCAGCGCCTTAGCCAATGTCTAATTAATACAGGGGCATGGATGAGGACAAGTGGCTGAAGCTACTGAGGTGATGATGCGGGGTTAGGAGAAGCAGCCAGCGAAGATGGTGGAAGTAATGTTGGTCCCTTTGATTCAGATAGAGTGTCTATCATTAGTTATGAGGGTTCACAACTTAAGGGCAACTTAAGACCCCCAGTGGTTGTTGGATGATCCTATTACAACTGTAAGCATGTCTGCTTTTTACCAAGTACAGCTTAGGAAATTAAAACATGGAGAATGTGTTTGCTTGGTATATGTTAGTGGTATATTGAAGAAATGCAGAAGCAGCCCTTTGCCCATGAGAAACTTCCTCTGTAACTCACTGGTCCCTATTAACTCTCCCTAGAATAAGGTTGTGTTTTGATAGAAATATTTTTTTCCTGAATGCCTTTCTGTAGCTGACCCTTTAAATTGGGTACAGACAAGCAGTTGTATCCAGAGTTATCATTGTTATAACTCCACTGCATGCCACAGATAAATTTGGCCCAATTTATTTGTGTGGCTGTGACTACATGAAGAATTTGGTCCTTTGGGAGTAAGGTGTAAATTAAGCCCACGTGTAAATAAGTTGGGATCAAAGATTAAATATGAGTTGGAATTTGTGATGCAGAGTGTACAAAATGAGATTGACGTGGTCTGGATTGTTGATCCAGGATGCAGCTCAGTAATGTGATTTATTGGCATGATTTGTGGCACTGCCTGGCTTGCAGAGTCCAATGGGAAAGATGTTCTCAGATGCATCACATTTCAGACAGGCTGGTGCTGAGCCAAGAATTAATGTAGAAAGAAGTATCTTTTGCAGCTGCTTGGACAAAGGAACCCCACAGAGGAGCACACTCTCAAAGACATCCCATAGAGGATTATACATATAGTCCAGAACCACCGTGCATGCTGCTGGGGAAGTTGGGGCTGTCTCCAGTGTCACAGGTGGATCATAATGCTGTGTGGCTGCTTTATTTTGTGGCTTTCTATTATTCATCGTTTAATTGTTTACGTGATTGCAGTTTAGGCTTAGTGGAACTTTCCCCTTGATCCATGTTTGGTTTTTTTCCAACCACATCTTTTTTTTCCGATACTTAGCCCACTCCATTGGCATGAATGTGGCATCTCAATGAATGCCAAATCCATGCAAGTTACCACAACTTTGCCACTTACACCCATTTTCTAATAACACACCCAGTGACTACTCTACACCACTACATGACTCACTGACGAGCTTTGCCATTTGTGTGTGTGCTGAAAGAGCTTAAGAAGATGCATGATACCAGGACTGGGAAAAAGACTTCCTGCTGTCAAGATGGTACTTGCAGTAATTTTCAGCCTGCTTCACTGACGCCATCCTTTTCTTTATTCAGATCTGTAGGTGGACCATGTCATTCTAACAGATGGACTAAAGATAACAGGGGGTCAAAAAGACCATGAGTCCGCATCAAGCTTGATAGCCTGTCCTCACATTGTAATGAAGCAGATACGCCATCACCAATACAGTTCTGAAGAAAAATGGCCTCTTCAGAATTGAAAAGGACCCACAGCATTCAGAACTGAATGCAACATCCACCTCTGTGCCCAAACTTTTCTGTAGTAGTACCTCTACTCCCCTGAATCACCCCACGCCCCCATTCAATACTAATTTTAAAACAAGCAGAGAAACAGGAAACTAAATCTGCTTTTTGTCAGCAGGAAAGGAGGAGAGAGATATCATTCATGTCCTCACATCAGGGAGTTATTCAGCTACTATGAGGATGGGCACCAGTACAAGAACCTAGACAGTTCCTGAGATTGTTTTTATACAGGAAACTCACAAATAAAACCAGGGAGTAGGAGTGATACCCATTAAAGCCAGTTACAGAATTCCCATTGATTTCAATGGTGCACAATCAAGCGCTAAGAGAATAAATTGGCTTTTGATTAGTTTGGCCCGGAGTTTTGCCTTAGAAAATATTTAAACAAAAAAATAAAAGAGGATTAGCTATTGTCCTAGCAACAGTCTTTGCAATTTGAGGCCTCTGCCATCAAAAGAGGTAAGGAGGGATGCTACTTGCCAGTAGAAAAGGTGAGCTTGTTGTGAAGGAAGTTACTTTAGGTTCTATTTACTACTCAAAGTCGAGTCAGAGATCTCTCTCCCAAGTTTTCTCTGTTTGCCTTTGCGATTTCTGAAAAATAGTAAATAATTGTTTTAAACTCTACCTTTGAGTTGCATTCGTTTTCCAAAATGTTAAAACTCAAAAATAATGTCTCATAAAGTTTGAGCCAGTCACTGCATATTTGCATTAAATGCAGAGCGTAGTGTTCTAATGCTCATCTGAAAGTCAAGGAGTCTGAAACATTCTTTTCCTGATTTTTTTAAAGGATTCATTGGTTGAATTTTCATCTGATTGGGTCACAAGGTCATGATCACACAAAACTCCAAAAACTGGAGGGAAGGTGCTGGATAGTTCACAAGACTGCTAATTGGTCATGGAAGGTATGTTTACACTACAGTGTAAGCCCAGAGTTAGTTAGACTCGTCAGTTTAACCTATGTTAGGGAACTCTGGGCTTGAGCATCTACACTGTATTTTAACCCTAGGTTAAGAATTTTCTGACACATGCTCGATTCTAGGACTCTGGTGTTCACACTGCAGTGCACAGATCTGAGTCAAAGTAATCATATCCTAAAGTCCCTTGAGGCTCCCCCCTGAAATGTGACCACTCTAGCCCTAGAACCCTGGTGTACTGTGGGAAAACTTTACTGCCCACCCTGCACATTACCAGGAAGCAACTCACTTTGCAAAAGGCTTGATTGGTTCTCTCTTCATTGCAAACTGAGGAGGCTCTCTGATAACGTGCTTGCAGATCAATGATCAGAAAATAATGGGTTAACACTGACCTGAGCAGATGCCATTTGGCAGGGCAGGGGGATTCCATTTTCAGTACAGTGGATTGTTGGGATAGAGTGGACTAAGGAAGTTCTCCCATGGAACTGTGGGATACTTCCAGATGACTCCTGGGACTTGAGTCAAGCAGGGCTGTGGCTACACTGCAAAGCAATAGGGCTTGGACCCTGGGTCCTGGCTTGACTCGAGCTCAGACCCTCCAGCCCTGCAGAATCCTGGGTCCAAGCCCTGGGTTAGTGCAATTGCAGTGTAGACGCAAAAAGGGTTAACTTTGAGCCCAGGCTTAACCACGGGCTTACATACTTTCAGGGTATATCTGCACTGCAATGTAAGCCCAGGGTTCAAACTCAGGCTCCAGCCTAACTCCCCTTCTGTTTACACACAGGGCTTGGACCCAGGGTCCCAGGAACCCATGAGGTGGAGGGTCCGAGCCTGAGTCAACCCAGGACCCAGGGTCCTATTGCTTTGGAGTGTAGACACAGCCCCACTAGACTCATGACCTTGGAGTCCACCAAAAGTATCCCACAATCCTACAGGCCAACTTTCTTTGTCCTCTGGACAATCAAGTTAGATGGACAGTCAAGTTTCCCATACTGCACCATGAACAAAGGGCAAGGGTGGCCACATTCTGGGAGGACACTAGGAGGTCTGGGCTCTGGGTGGGTGGACTCAGACCTGCATAATGCAGAATAGACCCAGGCTTCAACAATTCCTAAACTGGGGTTACAAATGAGTGTAGACACTCAAGCCCAAGAGTAACAAACCCAGGGTCTGCTAACTCGAGTTCTCTCAACCCTGGGCTTACATTGCAGGGTAGACATACGCTGAAGCCTTTCACCTCTAGCCCTGATGGGTTGTGACTGAAGGTCATTATAATCTGAAGGCTCTTTGGTGGTCTTTATCAAATGCATTGGTGATTTGACTGTTCCTAGTGGACAAATATCCACACAGAATCCAAGGTCCCAACTGGCACAAACCAGTACTGCTTGTTAGCTGTTTTAGTAGAGAAGCCAGTGTGTGGCAGATTTAGAGATTGAATAATACCTTCTCATACTCCAGAGGTGCTCCTTCCAGGTCAGGGTTAGGCATATTTGTAGAACAGGGTGAGGATGAATGAGCTACTACTGTCCATTCTAAACCTGTTCTGTGGATAATAGATGACTTCAGTCCCTAGGGTGATGAGTGTGACAATCTTATCAGCAATAAAAATTCACTCAGGGAAAAAAATCAGGGGTGGGGGAGGGAATATTTCAAAACCACAAAAGTCAAGTCATAACCTAGGAATATGAGAACCCAATACATGAGTGCTGTTGGAGATTTAATCTCCCAGAGTTAAAGTTAACACAAAAGATCCTTAGTTTGCTGCAACTTGTTTCCATGCAATTTCAGTTGGAAGGAGGGAAAATACCGTTTGCCAGCTGAGATGAACATCTGCTGTGGGATATTTCTCTTTTGCTTTCATAGGGTTGTTGAAAGAATAATTACCCTGTCCACTGTAAGGTAAATTACCTTACCTTAAAGTACCTGCGATGGCATTTTTTAATTTTTTGGCTTTTTATTGAGCCCCAAATAAAGCAAGAAATACAATTTACCCTAATGGAATAGGAGGATGCCAACTTGCTAAAAGACTTTTTATTTGTAGAGTGTTTAAAATATATATATACACATTTTCTGTGCACACTTAACACTGCCTATTGTTATTTTTATTGTTTATATTACAACAGTGCCAAAAATATGCTAGACATTCTACAGACATGTAGGAATACATAATCACTGACCCAAAGAATTTATAATCTAATAACAGATGTGATGTAGGTAAGAGCTACAGGTGAGGGAAATAGGAGACTGGATGGAAGAGCTTTGCATATATATAGCTGTCATGTCCATGTCTTGTTACAAAATATGCACTGCAGTACACACAAAACAACCCCCCAATAAATTCCTTTCCAGGGCAAAGTGCTCTCTTACCCAGTCCCCACATCTTCTTTCACTATGTAACCCTCTCTACTCTCCTTCCTCCTACTTCCTCCCTTGCTATTTTCCCCCACTCGCCAACCCACTTTATCCCAGTAGGTCATCACAAATATTCAAAAACATAACTGCTGTACTGGGTGGCACAGAATGGGAAGGAGGCGAACATCCCGCAGTGCTGAAGGAACGGGTCCAAGACTATTTAGAAGGCTTAGACATACACAAGTCCATGGGGCCGGATGCAATGCACCCGAGGGTGCTGAGGGAGTTGGCTGAGGTGATTTCAGAGCCATTGGCTATTATCTTTGAAAGCTCATGGCAACAAGGGGAGGTCCCTGAGGACTGGAAAAAAGCAAATATAGTTCCCATCTTCAAAAAAGGGAGGAAAGAGGATCCAGGGAACTACAGACCAGTCAGCCTCACCTCAATCCCTGGAAAAATCATGGAGCAGGTCCTTAAGGAATCCATTTTAAGGCACTTGGAAGAGAGGAAGGTGATCAGGAACAGTCAACACGGATTCACCAAGGGAAAGTCATGCCTGACCAACCTGATTGCTTTCTATGATGAGGTGACTGGCTCTGTGGATGTAGGGAAGGCGGTGGATGTGATATACCTTGACTTTAGCAAAGCTTTTGATACTGTATCTCACAGTATTCTTATCAGCAAGTTAAAGAAGTATGGGTTAGATGAATGGACTATAAAATGGATAGAGAACTGGCTAAAGCATAGGGCTCAACGAGTAGTGATCAATGGCTCCATGTCTAGCTGGCAACCGGTCACAAGCGGAGTGCCCCAGGGGTCGTTCCTGGGGCCGGTTTTGTTCAACATCTTTATTAATGATCTGGAAGATGGGGTAGATTGCACCCTCAGCAAGTTTCCGGACGACACTAAGCTGGGGGAGTGGTAGATACCCTGCAAGGTAGGGATAGGATACAGAGTGACCTAAACAAACTGGAGGATTGGGCCAAAAGAAATCTAATGAGGTTCAACAAAGAAAAGTGCAGAGTCCTCCACTTAGGAAGGAAGAATCCCATGCACAGCTATAGACTGGGGACCGACGAGCTGGGCAGCAGCTCTGCAGAAAAGGACCTGGGGGTAACAGTGGATAAGCAGCTGGATATGAGTCATCAGTGTGCCCTGGTTGTCAAGAAGGCTAATAGCATATTGGACTGCATTAATAGGAGCATTGCCAGCAGGTCGCGGGAAGTGATTATTCCCCTCTATTCGAAATTGGTGAGGCCGCATTTAGAATATTGTGTCCAGTTTTGGGCCCCTCACTACAAAAAGGATGTAGACAAGTTGGAGAGAGTCCAGCGGAGGGCAACAAAAATGATTAGGGGGCTAGAGCACAGGACTTATGTGGAGAGGCTGAGGGAACTGGGCTTGTTTAGTCCGCAAAAGAGAAGAATGAGGGGGGATTTGATAGCAGCCTTTAACTACCTGAAAGGGGCTTCCAGGTAGGATGGGGCTAGGCTGTTCTCGGTGGTGGCAGATGACAGAACAAGGAGCAACGGTCTCAAGTTGCAGGGCGGGAGGTCTAGGTTGGACATTAGGAAAAAGTTTTTCACTAGGAGGGTGGTGAAGCACTGGAATGGGTTACCTAGGAAGGTGGTGGAATCTCCATCCTTAGAGGTTTTTAAGCTGAGGCTTGACAAAGCCCTGGCTGGGATGATATAGCTGAGGTTAGTCCTGCTTTGAGCTGGAGGTTGGACTAGATGACCTCCTGAGGTCCCTTCCAACTCTAATATTCTATGATTCTATGATTCTATAACAGAAAAATGTCAGGTCCAGTAATCATCATGAGAGTTCAAGAGCTGAAATGGTCCCCTTGGGCTGTGCCTTCCCCCACTCTACCAGTGCTTCAGCTGTGGCTTGACTGCCCTCTCCACACTCCACTAACATACCAGCTGTTCTTTTCCAATTCCTCCAGGGAGGGTGTAATGATCCCCCAGAAAAAGTTATTTCTCCTTCAGCCATATGGCTGGGTGAGGAGTGCTGCTTGGAGGCCATTAGACCCCAAAGAATATTTCCCCCACCTAAGACTCTGAGCGCCAAAGCGTGCTTTACTTGCTGAGGTGCTTGAGGGAGACTCTTGGCAGGGGTGCTGATGCTCTTTGCCCCTTCCTTCCTTTTTGAGGAGTAGTGGCGAGGGGCCAGGAGCAGCTTACTGAGCAGCATGCTGTTTCAGGTGGAATATTAAGCCCCTTCCCCACTCTTAAGCTGGGGCCACAAGATATGCAAGCGCAGGCTGAGAAAACTCCAGCCACCAGGTCAACCCACATATGTTCAAGAGCCTGATTTGCTGTGAGGAAAGAGCCCAAAGGGTTACTTCTCCAGCCCATGGGCATGATTCCCATCTCAGCAGTGTGTTTGCCCTTCAGCAGGGCCGAAAGGGCCTCCTTCAAGCTCCTGGCTTGATGGTGAGATCGGGGTGGGTGGGCGTTGTGAACCCTCGCTTGTGCGACAAGAAGGAAAGTCATTCTGACCTTTCATCCCAACCTTCTCTGGCCGAAAACTCTCCCTTTGGGCAGCGGGCCTTGTAGTGCAATGGTAACATCTCACACCAGATCAGAAGGTCGTGTGTGTGAATGACAGCAGTGTCAGGCTGTTGGCCGTTGTGCCTTCATCCCTTTACACCTCATTGCTGGGAACAGTCCCTCCAAAGATGGGAAGGGTGTGTGGCTGTTTTCTTTAATGGCCTTTTGAGAGCTTTGTTTGTGTGAAGTACCTCTTGATAGAACTGATGAAAGAGAAGATATGAGGCTTGGAGATGCAAGTGGAAATTATAATTGAATTTGAAGGTGGTTTGAGCGGATGATGGAACAAAGGCAAGAGGGCACTGAAGCAAAAAGTCAAGATTTGCAGATGCAAGCTGGACTGAACACAAATAATCAGAAGAATAATTGTTCCTTCTAAAATCCATGAAATGTTTAGGATTCACAAACATTTTCACAACTATCCAGCACTTGGTGGAATACTCATAAAAATGAATAACTTGATGATTAGAATCATAATGAATAATGAATATTCACAAAAATATTTGAATCTCTTTGTTTTTTTAATGTGACCAAAACTAGTCCTCAGAGCCTTTAATTTAATCTCCAGAAAAGAAGATTGACACCAGAGCTAACCACTGTTAGTGTATTCAAAGGGCCTCAACTGAAAGTATCTAAAATGTTTATGACCAGAGCTGGCTAGGAATATTCTGATGCAATGGCTTTTTATCTACATCAAAACTTTTCATGGAAACCTGTCAGTTTCTAAACAATTTTCAGTGGGAAGGCTTTTCGTGTCCAGGAGAAAATTTCTGGTCAAAACCAAAGAGAGAGACAACACCCACCCTCACCACCTGATGGTTAGAGCACTCACTTGAGATGTGAGACACCCAGATTCAAGCCCTTGGTCTGAATCAGGCAGAACAGTGACTGGAACCTAGTTCTCCCACACCCCAAATGAGTGCCCTAACCACTGGGTTTTTGTGAAAAACTTTAAAAGATCTCGTTTTTATCCAAATGTGAAACAGTTTTTAAAAAGCCCAAAAAAACCTACATTGTGGCAGGATGGGAAAATTGTTTCCCACCTAGCTCTATTTAAGAGATTTATGTTTTTGCAACTGATTGTCTTCAGGTTCTCATTAATAAATAACTGCTCAAGGTGATAAACCTTCCTTTCAACCACCTGTTGTTAACCTGCAAGAAAAGTATGTTGAGAACACTGGTATCTAAACCGCACTTTTCTTTGTTTAAGAAGGATGTGCTCTAGGCTAGGTTAACTTCTTAAAATCAACACGAAAAACAACAAGCAACAAATGGATCCAGCTCCCACAACTCTGGAGAGTGAGTTTTCCAGCTTTATGACTCCAGTGGTGAAGAGACTAGCTGAAGCATTCTGGATTAGTCACATACCCATTCCTTTCAGTCTCAATAGAACTAAATGGGCCAGAGCAAGCACGTGATGCTGCCAACTTTCAGCCAAATGTGTTACCAGGGTGTAGAATCAGAAAATTAAATGTGTAATCTCAAGTGCAAACAGAGCCCTAGGGTATCACTTAAGGATGAAGAGTACCTTTCAGGATATAAAACATGTGGTGTTTAGTTTAATGTTCCACATTTGTTTGTTTTGCTTTTTGTAATACATTTAATACACTCTTTCATTTGCAGAAATTATCATCGCCAACCATGGGTTTGAGAATTTATCCCAGTTTTCTCAGTCCCTACCAGTTATCCTACCTGAACCTTTTCCTGGAAAAGGCAGGTACAATTTCAAAATGCAAATTATTAAATATATGAACTGTTGTTCTAATGCAGAATAACAAAGTAATTCGAACATTGCATAATACTTGCAAAGTAAAATTGATATTAGCAACTCAGTAATAGCCACATGGTAGTGATATTAAGTAAGATAGTGTAGCCCTAATTCAGGAAAGCACTTAAGCACATGCTTAATTTTATTGACTTCAAAGGGACTTCAGCATGTGCTTAATTTTAAGCATGTGTGGGATTTTCAAAAGCACCTAAGTGATTTAGAAGCACAAGGATATATGTTCCCAAATCACTTAGATGCTTTTGATAATCTCATGCCTGTGCTGTAGTGCTTTCATGAATGAGGATGTTTTTCTGAATTGAGGCCCATATATCACTAATGAGAACAATGATCCTTTTCATAAAAAGAATCAAACAATTGCTACAATGGGCTTGATCATAGTCCTTATGCATCCAAAACTCCTACAATAGTCAGTGGGAGCTTGGTGGGGGAGGATCAAAGGCTGCAGGATTGTGTAGAGTGAACAAGAATTTATATCAAACTGCAACAATAAGTTAAGCATAAAGAATAACAATGAAAATACATTTGTCTGTTGCTCAGTGTTCAATGTGATTTGTCCCCTTCCTACCCACTCTTTTCTGTGTGTTTGTATCTGTCAGTAAAATGTTTTATGAGATTTTCAAAGACGCTTTAGGGGATTAGACATCAAACTCACTGGACTTCAATGACAGCAGGGCAACTAAAATCCTGACAGACAGTGAAAGTCCCAATCTTAAAAAATAAGTTAGAGCTCACTTGATAAGTTGTTTCTTTCACGTTCATTATGGTAGAATGGAATATTCTTGTACACAGCCTCAGAATTCTTAGGCCCTGCAAACATTTTGTAAATTTGGCTTCTGTGGGGCTACTCATGTTTTAAAGTTAAGAACTATCACAGGGTGACTGGCCCCTTTGAGGGGAAATGGGCTCATTTCCATAGCTGCTAAACTTGCCTTTTATTCCCAGCAGAATATTAACATATTTCCAAAGTTGCTTGAGTGGCCAGCACAAGTTGCACAGAAAGCAGCAGCCTTGAGGGGAATAGAATGGAGGTCTTGGTGCAAAGCAGCCTAGAAAAACACTTACGGCAAGGACATCCATTACACTTTCAGTGAACAAAACAGTTAAAATTATTATGGAATGTGTTGATGTCAGTAATAGGATAGTCTTTTATTCCTACATATCCTGTTCTCATCTAGCACAGGTCAGTAGAAACCAAAAATCACCTAATCTTACATGGTTTAATATCCTGTGTGATAGATGATTGCCTTGTCATCCAGTTTCCAATGGACAGGTATGCATATTGCAAATAAAACTGCCCTCACCAATGAAACTAACTAAACTGCTTGTTGGTGGCGTCAGTACCAAGCACCTCTAAAGTTGGATCAGAAATGCAGTGTGATGAAAAGTGATGTGATAGGTGTTCTGTGCAAAAAAAAAAAATCTCCATAAGGCTTCCAACCCAACCACACATTTTGGAAGGGATCCAAAACCTCAAGGTTTAAACAAATCTCTAGTTATTAGAAATTAGGATGAGACTTTCATGGGTGGGGTGGGGAGAGAGATTATCCCATATCTGCCTAATGTAAGATTTCTTGGTGTGGGTTTTTGTGTTTGTGAGATTACAAGTTTGGTTGATAAAGGTAATAGTGTTAATGTAATACACTTAGACTTGTGTAAGGCATTTGACATTTTATCAATGACCAGGATGAAAACATAAAACCATCACTGATAAAGTTTGCACATGACACAAAATTTGGGGGAGTGGTAAATTATGAAGAGGACACGTCGCTGATACAGAGCAATCTGAATCACTTGGTAAACTGGGCACAAGCACACAATATTTGTTTTAATATGGCTACATCTCGGAACAAAGTAGACCATACTTACAGAATGGGGGACTCAATCCTAGGAAGCAGTGCCTCTAAAAACGATTTGGGGGTCATAGCAGATAATCAGCTGAATATAAGCTTCCGGTGTGACCCTGTTGCCAAAAGAACTAATGGGATTCTTGGATTCATAAACAGGGGAATCTTGCATAGGAATATAGAGATTATTTTATTTGGCACTGGTGCAACCACTACTGGAATACTGTGTTCTGTTCTGAGGTCAATAATTCAAGAACAATGTTAATATATTGGAGAGGGTTCAGGGAAGAGTCACAAGAATGATTAAAGGTTTAGAAAATCTGCCTTATAGTGTAGACTGCTCAGTCTATCAGAGAGCGCTGTCTGGTTGACTCAATTAGTCCACCTCCCCGAAAGGAGTAAGGCTGTGTCAATGGGAGGGCATCTCCCATCGACGCAGCGCCATGAAGATACTGTGCTATGTGAACATAAGTACATCGACGGGAGATATGCAAGCTACGTTGACCACTGCCATCAGTGTAGACCAGCCCAAAGAAAGCTAAGTAGTGACTTGTTTACTGTCTATAAGTGCCTACATGGGGGACAAATATTTGCTAATGGGCTCTTCAGTCTAGCAGAGAAAAGTATAACAAGAGCCAATGTCGAAGCTAGACAAATTCAGACTGGAAATAAGGCATAATTTTTTATAGTGAGGGTAATTAACCATTGGAACAAGTTACCAAGGGTCACAGTATATTCTCCACCACAGGCAATTTTTAGAATAATATTGGATGTTTTTGTAAAAGATACGCTTTGGAAATTATTTTGGGGAAATTCTATGGCCTGTGTTATACAGGAAGTCAGACTAGATTACCACAGTGGTCCTTTCTGGCCTTGGAATCTATGAAAACCTTTCTCTAACATATCTGGTGATGGCCACTGTAAGAGACAGGCTACTCAGTAGATGGACTTTGGGTCCAACTCCATCTAACAATTGCTATGTTCTTATGTTACAATACAGCACTTTTCACAGCCATTAAACTTGTTTTACAAAATGTTATATTAATGGACTGAGACCATTATGAGGTCTGGCCATGGATAATCTCTCCATTAATGTCTGCATGGCTTCTACCTGCAAGAGGCACAAGGGGAGAGATTTATCAGGAAGCTCTTAAATATTCCATTGCATGGTTCCACCTTGTTAACTGAAAGCAGCTTGAGACAAAAACAGCTTTTCACTAACACTTGGTACTCTTTATCATAACAAGAATGGAACAGCAACATATTGTTAACACAGGAAAGAATTTGTGGTTTTCTCATTACATTTTAAAAGATGCTAAAAACCCTGTACCTTTCTATAGCTATAAAATTAGTGTTTAGGAAAGACCAAGACGCATGCTTATAAGCATCACTCCAGGCTAGGCTCCTGCAGGCTGGAGTTAAAGATGCAGAAGGGAATACTGCAAAAATTCATTGAGGCTTCAGAACTTGCATAGAAATACCGAGCCTCTTCATTCCAATTATCTTTTTCCTTTTTCCAGTCATACAGGACTATTGCTGATTACAGCTGATCCACAATCTAATACCAAGGATTGAAATTAGCTTGGTTCAATATCACACTAGATCCATGTCATGTAAAATCAAGAGAATGGAATCCTGTAGCACTGAGATGAGATGAGTCACTATCTTGTGATGACAAGATAAGCCTCTGATGGCAATTCTTGGGCGATCTAGAAGAGATCCCAGTTCTAACTTCCAGGAGGGAGCTGGTGAGGACAACAGAGAGCAAAGAACCTGAAGTCAGCTGGAAGGGAGCTGAAATCAAAAGATACAGCTATAGTTTGAGGGAAAGCAAGGGTTTCAGAAACTGACAAGACTCTTCCAGTAAAAGGAATCCAGATACAGACATTTCAGTAAAATATGAATTGCATCTTCAAATTCCCAAATAAAAAAAGCTCTAAGCTCATTACCTTTCTTATCCAAAACCTTTTACAAACCCAAGCCTTTGAAAGCAAGGAAATGAATAGTTAACAAATCTTACATTGCCCATATCATAAATAACACATTCTTACCCAGTATAAAGAAATCCATATGTCATTACAGCACAACAATCTTAACCCTGATCCACAAATTGTTGAGTTTTATTAATGTACCTTTTTTTTTAATCTCGGGGGCCGGGGGGAGGAGTTGTATCAAATTATTTCAAGGGATGCTGTTAAATAGAAAATATAAGTTAATATATTTATAAATGAACAGTAGAATTTTTTGGTAGATCACTTAATTGCTATTTCTTGAAAACAGATAGAGTTCAACAGGTATAGCACAGAATATCATTACTTAATGGTAAACTTATTTATGTACGTGGATTTACATATGAGTCTGAGCAATGAATTATAAATAGGTACATACAGAGAACACCATTCTCTGCTGTCTTGTGCCTTGTGGAGCCATAACCTCCATGCACAGAGGAGGTAAAACTCTACTAAATCAGAAAGAGTTTTACATGCACCCTGTACTCACATTGCACAGGCAAAAATGGCCGCACAAGATGCAAGGCAATGAAGAACCGGGTCTAGATTTTTTTTCCCCAAACAGGATTTTTGTGGTGGTTATATTTTGAGGTGAAGAAATAGTATGTATGTGGGGTCAGAGTTAAATGTGTTGTATTGGAATATGCATTTCTTTATAAGAATAACATGTTTATTACATGGGCAGTAGAAGATTTCTTGCTTTTAAGTGCTTGGACTACATAGTGAGCCAGTGTTAATACTAGAGCTGGGTGAACAATAATTTTTAGGGTTGTAGAATAATGTATTTGAAAACCATAGTAATATCAGTACATTGGGTGACAAATATTATTCAACCAACTCTGGCCAAAACTAGCATTAGGAGCCCAGGTATCCTGACTCAGTCTAATGCCCTAGACCACAATGTCCTCCTAGACAAGTCCAGTAGCCTTCTTGAGCATCAGTTTTCAAATATGTAAACTCATTAAAATACTTATGTAGTTTTTATATTGTGATGGCTCCTAGAGGCATCAACCAGATCACAACCTCTGTGCTAGGTATTGTATAAATATATAGCGGATGACACTCCAAGCCCTATATATATTTTATAGTCTAAAAGACTAGGCATAACAAGTGGATGAGATGAAAGAGGTTGAGGCATTGGAGACAGAGTAACAAATAATAAAACGTGCACACTTCTTAGCCAATCAAGAGCAATAACCATAACTTGTCCTCTGCCTAGTTGTTATTAAGTTGTAGTTTATTGCATGCATTATTCAGGAGGGACTTGAAGGAGGATAAATTTGGTGGCTTGATGAACTTGAACTGGGACTTTTTTTCCCCTGTTATAATGGGTGGCCTGGGAGAAATTGCAAAAGTGCTTGTCAGAGAAGTGGGCAGTTGAGGCTGACATTGATGATGATGGATTCTCCCGTCACTTAGATGGATGGGTGTTCAACTAGAATTGACTTAAGTTATTGGTTTATTTGTGTTTATGCCTTCTCACCTGGGAAGTGAGTCCAACCCTGGATTTGCAAATGCGGTTACATGTCTTGCAAGTGTGGTCATTGTTGAGGGGAGGGTTTGAGGCCTTGGCCTAACTATGTGCTCTCTTCTCCTGCAAAAGCCTCACATGCCACTCCTCAAAAGCAGACGCAGCCTCATGGCACAGACCTCTCCATCTGGATCTGTCCTGTGCAATGAGTTCCCAGGTTTTAATGACTATCTTTGAGCTTGGACTTCAAGGTGCCTTTGTATCTGAAGATGTGTCAACCTTTAGAGAGGCTTCCCGTGCTCAGCTGGCTATAGAGCACCACTTTTGGTATATAGCTCCATGCAGACCATGTGTCCAATTCAGTGAAGTTGCGCCCTGATCAGCATGCTCTCAATACCAGAGATTTGGCCCCTCTCGAGGACTTCAGTGTTGAGGATCCTGTCCTGCCACTTGGTGTTGCAGATGGATTGTGGGCAGCAAAGGTGGAAGTTCTCCAGCTGTTTGATGTAGCATCAGTAGAGCATCCATGATTCACAGGCAAAGAGGAGTAATAAGAGTATAACAGTGTGGTAGATTTTTATCTTGGCTCTGAGGCAGATTCCACAGTCCCTCCAGAGCCTGCAGATGAGCTTGCCAAATGCCACGCTTACCTTTGTCAGGTGCTGAATGATCTTATCATCCAACATGGCATTACTGGAAAGTATGCTCTCCAGGCAGCAGAATTTCATGACTGAGTTGAGGGGTGTATTGACAGTTGTCACGATGGGATCATTGTGATGCTCGTGATGCTGGTCCTCTGGTGCTGGCTGGTACATGACCTCTGTCTTTTTCATGCTGATTGTGAAACCATTGGGCCCCAGCAATTAAGGGAAAAAACAAGTCTTTCAACAACTACTGGCAATTTATCTTCAGCTGACTTTTGCAACAGAAGCACTTGAGCGTCTTTTCAGGGATCTCTTTTATTTAAGGACAGGAAGTACTGTTTCTACCCATGTCCCAATCTGTGTATTCCTTACCGAGGGGCTACCTTTGTTACTGCCAGATGATGGCTGCTTGGTAAATTGAGCTATTTAAAGAAAGTTGACATGCTGGCAACTCTATTAAATTTCTTTTAATGTTATTACAGGCTTTTCCTTTTGCCAAGGGCCCGGCTGTCTGTCATGCGGCAAAGCAGTTCAGCCGTGCTCGCCGCTCTGTTGAATATGATTGTCGCTACCTTAATGCAGAAGTTAGGGGCAGTTTGGTGTGCTCAGTCTCTGGCAGGAGGGTAATATACAAGGTGACAGCTATAAACATGTGCAGTGCTTAGTAACCAATGTGCTGCTAGTGTCTTATCATAAACCTTGCAAGTGTCAGAATGTGTGCTGTAATACCAAAAAGTGCCATAGATAATAAATCCTTCCTATTCATAGAGTCGCTGTTATTGTCCTGGCGGCATACGGTCATCCAAGTAGCTGCTTTACAGCCAGATAAAACTGTGGACGAGCAGGAAAACTCCACCAGCCTCCCTGCATTGAATTTCCTGGAAAATGTCCTTGCAAAAAGGAGGAGTTCTAGTGGGAAGTTCCCCAACTCCACAGATCCAGGGGCAGGGAAGAAGCTCCCTGATCTGCTAAAAAGCATCTGTCAACATGGATAGTTATCCGTCCACGTGGCTCCATCCTGTCACTGACGGGGTTCCCCGACAGTTGCCCTATTAGCAGGCAGCCACAGAAAGGATTAAAAGAAAGATGGTGGCAGTGAAGCTGCACTGGCTCCCATCTGGATTTCTGCATGGAAACCAAGAGGGCTATGCAAGAAATAATGCCAAGGAGCACAGCCAGTCCCTGTCGCCACCTCCTTATCCACTAAACCCTACGGAGTCCCAGGGAGGGACGTCCATCATGTGAAGGGGGAGCGGTGCCACTCAGTCAGTACTTCCTCCTCTTACATGGAGAGGGGAGATCTGCCCATGTAGGGTCCCCTCCAAGCACATGGTCCTAAATCCCTTCCCCTTCTTGTTAGTAAAACATTTAATTTGGACCGTTTTGCTGCAAGACGGTCAATGCCCTATACTCACAGACGTCAAGGATCAGGTCCTTGGTGCTAAGAACCCTCAATTTTCATTTGCTTCAGAACGTGCCCTCATCCACTCAGCCCCAACTCCCAGTGATTTTTAGAAATCCAACCTTTTGTGTCTTATTCTTTTCTTATTTATTATTACAGATATTGTAACTAATAATTTGCTATATAATCACAGTGCATTTTCATTTCTAAAGCACTCGTACGCAAATGCCCAGAAGTGCCTAACAAATATAATTGAATCAAGATTTCCAAATAGTCTGCATGACCCAATCTATCAAGTGTCCAACCTGGTGAAAAAATTAATCCATCAGGAACCTTCCATTTATTCTGCAGTTGAAAATGCACCTCATTGTGTAATTCATTTCTTGATCAGGGCTGTAAAATTTGCACAGCACAGATTACATTTTCCTCTTCCTTAATCCGCACAACATCTCCGATCCCATAAAAATACCAGACAGCAGAACTTACCTTCTTGAATGCTGAATCACACTTTGAATGCATGGGGCAAAATGTAAAATGAGTCAGATGCTCTCCCATGCATAAGGTGAAGTAGTTGAAGATGTCCACCTTCCATTGAAGTCTCAAAATCTATGGTGACTCCTGCTACAGGTGAGCATACCAGCGAAGAGATTAAAAACAATTATCAGCATACACTGAAAAAAAACAAAGCTTTGTGGATTTTCATTGGTGAGAGTTGGTAACCTGTGACCATTTGTTATGTCCTGCGACATCTGACAGCAGGTCTTCAATCTAAAGTACTTATATATGGCTCTCTTTACCATAAGAGCTGAATATTTAACAATCTCTAATGTGATTATCCCCACAACACCCCTGCGAAATAGGGAAATGCTGTTATTATCCCCATTTTCATAGATGGGGAATTGAGGCACTAAGCACTTTTTCCAAGATCATACAGGTCTCTTGAGTCCCAGGCTAACACCCTAACCACAGGACCATTCTTTCTTCTTACTTGTCATCTGCTGTTTTGTACATCACCCAGCAATAACCCAGCCTGTGGGTAAATCCTAATCTACATTATCCTCCTGCTTCAGAAATTACGTTTGGAGGCACATCAGCTGAATGACGGAAAGAAGTTTGTACTGTCCCTGCCCTGTCAGTCTTTCATGAGTGCTAGAGTCATTTAAAAAGCAAAAAAGCAAAAGAAGAGTAAGAGGTTAATCTGGACCTCTAGAGTTTGTGGAACATGAGGGAGAAAGCAAGACATCCCACTGCATCTGCACTTGTAAAAAGCCTGTCCTACAGGAGCCAGTTTAAAAAGTAAGTGAATTAACCCCTCTTCCCTTGTGTGGGACACTGCACAGCTATCCACCGAACACTCCTGAGAGATGTGGGTTTCAGCAGATACAGTGTGGGTGTGCAACACTTGCTATTTTATTTCAGGTGAGTACAAAAATCCGCAACACCCAGAGGAAGCATTTCAGCTTACAAAGTCTACACTAACTGAACAGGAAATTTGCAGTAAACAAAGAGATGTAGTAATGGGGAGTAGTGGGCTACCGGATTTTCCCTATACACTTCTGGATACTTGGGGTTACCATAGCTTTACTTGGATCATACGTAGAAGTGAATTTGGTGAGTGTCATTGGAATCATGGTGGATAATCACTGAGGCCAAAAAGGCTAATGCTATCCTGGGATGCATAAATAGGGGAATCTCACATAGAAGTAGAGAGGTTATTTTACATGTGTATTTGGTATAGTGCAACTGCTGCTGAAATACTGTGTGCAGTTCTGGAGTCCACAGTTCAAGAAGGATGTTGATAAATTGGAGAGGGTTCAGAGAAAAGTCATGAGAATGATTAAAGGATTAGAAAATCTGCCATACAGTGATACACTCAAGGAGCTCAATATATTTAGTTTAACAAAGAGAAGGGTAAGGGATGAATTGATTACAGTCTATAAATACCTACATGGGGAACAAATACTTGATAATAGGCTCTTCAATCTAGCAGAGAAAGACATAACACAATCCAATGACAGGAAATTGAAGCTAAACAGATTAGGACTGGAAATAAAGTGTACATTTTTTAACAGTGAGAGTAACTAACCATAGGAACAATTTATTAGGGTCCTTCAAGGACTATCCATCACCAGCAATTTTTAAATCAATCACAAAATCATAGAAATGTAGGACTGGAAGGTATCCTGAAAGATCAACAAATCCAGCTTCCTGCGCTGAGTCAGGACCAAGTAAACCTTAGCCATCTCTGACAGGTGTGTGTTCAATCTGTTCTTAAAAAGGTCCAATGAGAGGATTCCATAACTTCCTTTGGAAGCCTATTCCAGAGCTTACCTATCCTTAGAGTTAGAAAGTTTTTCCTAACATCTAACCTAAATCTCCCATGCTGCAGATTAAGCCCATTACTACTTGTCCTACCTTCACTGGACATGGAGAACAATTGATCACCATTTTCTTTATCACAGCCCTTAATATATTTGAAGATTGTTACTGGGTTACACACATACATATGTGCAAATACCTCAATCTTTTCTCAAGACCGAACATGCCCGTTTTTTAACCTTTCCTCAGAGGCCAGGTTTTTAAAAAACTTTTATCATTTTTGTTGTTCTCCTTCTTTCCTAAAGTGTGGTGCCCAGAACTGGACACAGTACTCCAGCTGTGGCCTCACCAGGGCTGAGTAGAGTGGGACAGTTAGCACCCGTGTCTTACATACAACACTCCTCTTAATAAGCCGCATAATGATATAAGTCTCAATACTGGGTGTTTTTCTAAAAGATATGCCTAGGAATTATTTCAGGGAAGCTCTAGGGACTGTGTTAGACAGGAAGTCAGACTAGATGATCAAAATAGTCCCTTCTGGCCTTGTAATCTATGAATTCTAGTGCTGTTGCCAACAGAGCCAATGATCCAGCAAGGTTCAAAATGATGGGCAGTCTCCACTCAAGAAATCTGAAATGGCATAGCTGTGAAGAGGGGCTCAGAGTGCCTGCCACGCTGTGCCCTGTGCCAAACAGTGAATCACATTTTACCTTTCATGAACTATGAAGTCAATCAAGCCATATTTTTTTAAAATATAAATAAATAAATACAGAGTAGAACCAGAACTTTCTGTATTCACTTGGAAAGGATTTACTTCAGGTGATCATGGGACAATGTAAGAGTTCTGTGACTGAATTTATATAATAAAGAACTTTAATAGAGGATAGAAAATAACTACATATACTAGACATTGCTCAGCAATGATGTTCTGCCAATATTTTAACAAGGGATTTCTGGAGGGAGGGAATTCTGGTAACCTGCGATGAGCCTCATGTAATAAGAGTGACTAAAGGAGAAAAGGGTTTTAGGGAATAGGAAATCCACCTAATTGTTTTTCATTTAAACAAAGAATCCTCTCTGGTAACCATAACTAAAGAGGGAAACAATACAATGTGGCAAACATATATTAAACTGCACTCAGCTGGAAACATTTATGCTTTGTTTCTGAAAACTAAGTCTGATCATCTAACACTATTCAGTTTGTCTCATTTTAAGTGTGGGGGGAAGACAGGCAGTGTAGATCTTGTAGAGACTCTGTACTATTCTCTTCTGGCAATTTTTTAAAAAAATGCTTCCTGTTTGGTGCAATCTGGTGCATTCCAAAGGCAGAATGTTTGTACTTCAAAATATTTTGAGCTACAGGGGATTTGTTTTTTCTGCTAGAAATGATTTTGTGTCCAATATTACATAAATTTTCCCCACTCTTCTCTGAAATTTAGTGGCAAGAATTTTAACAAGGGGATCCTAACAACCTTCTCTGGCACAGCAGTGTGGATAAAACCAAGGGGCAGAGGATCTGTGGATTGGCATCATGTATAGGGACAGCACAAGACATCCTAGCTTCTTAAAGAGCTAGTAACTGAACAGTCAGGAGAAGAGATGTGGCCTGAGATTGAAAATTCTGGCCTGAATATGAACTTTCTCAAAGCTTGAGGGTATTTGCAATTGAAGTATTTGAGTCAGGTCAATCTCTAGTCAGGAGGGATAGTTCCTTAAATAAATTGGGAGAACACCTATTGGCCCATTCTCAGGAATGCCTATCATAGGATCACAGCTTCTGAACATGATATTAGTTCCTGGGAGAACTTTAAAAACTGGTCCTGGAAAGTCTTAGGATAGACATCTACCAATCACACCCACAGCAACAGCATTGGCAGCACTACCCTGCCACCTACTGGTGTATATGATGAGGTGACTGTTTTAGTTCAAGTAAATCTGAAAACTACAAACAGGGTCATCGATACTTTTATTAATTATTATTATTAGTTATTAGTTATTTGCATTGTGGTGGACCTAGGAGCCCCAGTCACAGATTAGGACCCCATAGTGGTAGGTGCTGTTCTAACATAAGCCCTGCCCGAAAGAGCATTAAAAGTAGTAGATGGTGAATTGATGTCCAGACCCGAAGAAGACTTCTGTGTAGCTTGAAAGCTTGTCTTTTTCACCAACATAAGCTGGTCTAGTAAAATATAGTACCTTTCCCACCTTGTCTCTCCTAAAACTAATAGTCATTTTAATTTTTTTCTTGGCTTCTCATTTTGGGTTTTCCAGATTGTGAGAGAGAAATGGCATCAGAGTGCGGAATTACAAAAACAAATTTAACTATAGCACAAAGAAAAGGTATTAAGTGTCAAGTAGCCATTGAAAAATATTCATAGGGAACAGATTGTTCATCATCTGCCATGCCCGTCAGTGATGTGCACTTCAGCTGGGAGGTTCTGAATTATTTGTATGGCAAGAGGTGGGTGCTGATCCAATAACTTATTTTTGATTCATATTTTAGAATTCTTAAAATTCATTGAATAAATTTAAAAAGTCCTAAATTTCAAATAATTTCTTATCAATCCCATACAATATGAATCATAGGTGACTCATCTACCTACCTATAGCTTCACATCTCTATGTTAAATATACATATTTAAATTGCTTTTCTACTGTGGAAATTCTAACTCACCTTAGCTGCGCGTGTGTTCATTCATTACTTTTGGAAATGTCCATGCGCCCTCTGCTGTGGCTACCTGGTGGCTTAATGAAATCCTGCTCCAGCAAGTACTTCAGAGTTTTTTCCTGGGATCCGCACTGTAAAGTGTGTATGGATCCTTCACCCTGAAATTTTAGCCTGTTAATTACCAGCTGTGATTGACCAACAGGAAAAGGGTGCATCACAGTCCCAGCAATAAACACAATTCATTAGAAATGCCCAGATAACTTAGCAAACCATTCATGGCTATCAGATATCCATGCAATTGGAAAAAAAAGCTTGACAGAAAAGAGTAAAATATACATGACTATATAGATTTTAGGGGCTTATACTGCCACTCATCATAGTATCTTAGTGCCTTCCATCTATAATTAATATATTAATTAATATTAATATTAATATATACACTAAACCATAGTGTTTCTCTACCAACTTTAGTGTGCAGTATTATTTGATCCAGAATGATCATGAATGGGACTAATCATAATGAATCAAAACCTGAAATGCTTAATCACTCCTCCCTCAGCCCGTCGTCTATTGATTTTTTCAAGGAAAGTTTGGCCTGAATAAGGACTGAATATACCTGGGCCCAAGTGTGCCCGTCCCCTTACTTACAGAAGTAGTTGCTCACTCCCAAGTAGTGCTATGAATTTCAAAGGCGTTGCTGTGGAGGAATTTACTGCACAATGTGATTACTATTACAGCAACGTGAGTGTGGGGTGACAGATCTGGCCCTTTCGAGAGGACTTCAGGATCTGGACTGATACAAATATCAGTCAGTATCTAGTGCTAGATTGTGCCAGGTGTAGGTGGTGTGGAGCTGCATTCATAGAATCATAGATGATTAGAGTTCGAAGGGACCTCAGGAGGTCATCTAGTCCAATCCCTGCTCTCAAAGTAGGGCAAACCCCAACTAAATCGTCCCAGGCAGGGCTTTGTCAAGCTGGGCCTTAAAAACCTCTAAGGGTGGTGATTCCACCACCTCTTTAGGTAACCCATTCCAGTGCTTCCCCATGCTCCTAGTGAAAAAGTTTTTTCCTAATATCCAACCTAGACACCCCTCCCCCCCCACTGCAACTTGAGATCATTGCTCCTTGTTCTGTCATCTGCCACCACTAAGAACAGCCTAGTTCCATCCTCTGCAGAACCCCCATTCAGGTAGTTGAAGGCCACTATCAAATCCCCCCCCCCCCACCCCGACTCTTCTCTTCTTCAGGAAAAAATAAGCCCAGTTCACTCAGCCTCTCCTCATAAGTCATGTGATCCAGCCCCCTCATCATTTTTGTTGCCCTCCACTGGACTCTCTCCAATTCGTCCACATCTTTCCTATAGTGGAGGGCCCAAAACTGGACACAATACTCCAGAGGTGGCCTCGCCAGTGCCGAATAGAGGGGAATAATCACTTCCCTTGATCTGTTGGCAATGCTCCTACTAATGCAGCCCAATATGCTGTTAGCCTTCTTGACAAGGGCACACTGTTGACTCGTATCCAGCTTCATTGTCCACTGTAACTTCAGAATGGATTGCCCCATTCTGCCTCCAAGAGGTGTGTGGGGGAGGACACCAACTACTACCCTCTCCACAAGAGTCAGCACACTTTCCCTGGCACAGCCTTCCAACTCTGCTGGCCAGTCTGAGGGGGTGGTGCAGGGGAGGGAAGCAGATCCATGTTTCAATCTACCCTCAGCCATTTAAGGAGCCAGGGGCCAGATTCTGAAAGGTATTTAGGTGCCTAAGTATGCAGATAGGTATCTAGATCCAGATCCTCAAGGTATTACATTAGACACCTTGGAAGATCTGGGACCTAGCAGGATTTTAAAAAGGCCGAAGTAGGTTACATTCCTAACTCCCCATCAAACTTAAGTAGGTTAAGTGCCGAACTTCAACTGGTACTTAGGTGCTTTTGAAAATCCAACTAGCTGCCTACCTCCAACTTTGGCCTTTGAACATATGGCCTATAGGCCCCCAAGGCAATAAACAGAGCATGATCCTATGATCCCCTGAGCATAAGGAATGCAATTTTGGCCATCCCTGGGCTAGCATGTACGTGTGTGGAAGCCCCTATCAGGGGCATCATGTGCTATGGAGCAAGGGGGACAGTTGCACTCCCAAACTTTTCATAGGTCTATATATGCTCCATTTTTTGCCACCTCCAGACTTTGCAGGATAGAATATAATCATATATCATGCTCTAAAAGCTGACACAACTTTTCCTGTCCCCCGCAGAATTTTTCTGAAATGATGCCACTGATGGTGGTTTACTCTCTCTTCTCCCCAACTGTGCATACATGGAAAGGCCAACTAAGCAGAATCTTGCTCTTAATAACCTAATTTTCATTTGAGTCTAGTCACAATAATGGTTATACTGAATACAAGTTGTCCTTTTGTATATCCTTCTCCACAAATAAGTGGAAGAGGATTTTTTTTTAAATAGAGATGTTTATTCCACTACAATTTACTCATTTTTTTTTCAAGAGGAGCTTTTTTGCTTTTAAACTGATTCCTAAACTTCCTAGTAGTAATCAGCCTGTGATTTCACCAAGCCATTAATGCACAGTGAATATCAAGTTGGCTTCCCTCTCTGATTTAAGATGAATTTTTCAATGTTTCATTTATCTTGAATTATCAGGGGCATTTCCAACATGACGGATGTAGCCACTGCTCCCACTTCACAATGTTGTTTTAATCAGCATAATTTATGTTAAATGTTTAAGGTGGCTTATGGTGATTACAACAAGCCGATCTTCAATCAGGCAAATGTCTTACTGTAATGGGAGCAGCCTCATGAGAAAAATTCCACAGCAATGAACTGAGGGTGGAGCACTGAAAAGCAGCAATTTGGCCTCTCACATGATTGTAATAGACTTAAAAGCAATACAGGAACCCAGATAGGAAGCAGAAGGTAGCTACCAAGATTGTTTCTGTACATGTTGGTGCATGCATTTTCAGTGAAGGGCATCTCAATATCCCCTGCTGCAGGAAACTCAGATTTACAATATGCCTGAAATGCACCAATTCCAACTTGCATTAAATAGCTCCTAATTCAATGTCTTCCAGGAGGTAAGAGGTGACTTTCCATGCTCCTTGTAGGCAGGCAGTGCAAAGTGCTTGGGGCTGAAACAATAGGGATATTTGTCACAGGTGATAGTAATGACCCAGATCCACAAAGGGACTTAGGTGCTTAGAGGTACCTAAATCTGCGGTTTATGTTTCACCCTTGCTTGGCTGCCAGCGAACCCTGTAACCCAAACCATTCAGAGTAAAAGTTCTCTAAATCTCTGGGCATGCACACTGCAGCCTCATCCTAGGTGTCTAAGGCCTAAGCCCCAGCGTGATCCACAAACCAGGGGAACGTAGACTGAGGAGCACACCTAACAGATCAGACTCCCTTCAAAATGCACCTATCCTCCTCCTCATGGCCCTGGCCCAGAGTCTCTGCTCCACCAGGCTAGGACTGCAGCCTCTACCGCACTTTGTGCCTGGATGTCTTGGGCCCCCTGGCCACACAGGGGGGTCAGCACTGTCCCAACACTTACCCAACCCCCTCCCTTAATTTCCTTCAGATGTAGATTAGGGTTAAGGCAGTGCTGACCTCCTTGGCCTGGTGGAGCACAGACCCCTGTCCAGGCACAAAAGGAGGAGGATGAGCCGCTGGCCACTAAGGAGGTCCCCCCTGCTGCTCAGGGATGGCCCTTGGCCAGTGAGTGAGTGAGTGGGGCCATGCCAGCGGGACCTCAAAGGGCTTCTTCACAGCTGTGGGGCCAGCAACACTGAATCCCTGTAGGTGCTAAATGCAGGGGAGGAGTTGCACTTGCTGACTCTTATCAGTGGATGTTTTTTTATCAATTTGCGCGTGTCCAGTGAAATTGATGTTTACTGAAAACTAACAAGTTAAATCTCATTCTGTGCACACTGGATCACGTTGGTTCCACCCATATGAACGTTTCCTGGGTCAAACAGCATTAGATCCATAAGTGGGTGTTTATTCTTTTGTTCTTGTTTGCTTTGACTTGGCACACTATAAAACTAAACATCCTGGGTGAAATTTTAAAGGCTCTGTTGCAGGGCAAGTACATCCCCCTGTTGTGGGGTGATAGCCCCATAGTTGAGTCAGTACAGCTGCCCTCCCCTGCAGGGCTGCATGGCCTCTTATGCTTCCATAGGCAGCCCAGTATCCATCTTTGTCTTGGCACACCTGGCGTCTATGGTCTGGAGCTCCAGCAGCTCCCAGGAGGGACCCTGCAATGCACAATCTCCTTCCTTAGCAGTCAGGCCAGACTGAGCTGGGCTGCTCCCTTTTATACTGAGGCTCCAGTTGAAGCGAGCCCAGCAGTGGTGAGTGGCTCAGCCTCCAATATGGGGTCAACCCCTTCTTGTCCTATGTGGGGCAAGCACACCCTGTCACAGGCTCCTAAGTCCATTTTTAAAAGTGACTTAGGTTCCTAACTGCCAAAGAGCCAGATATTCAAAGGTATTTAGGCACCTAACCATGCCATTAGGTCCAAGTGGGATTTTCAGAATGGCCTAAGCATGTTAGTTGCCTAACAGCATCTTTAGGTGCCTAAATACCTTCAACAATTTAGCCTCAGGTAACTTTTGAAAATGGGATTTATTCTCCTAAAGGGAGCTGGTTAGAGTGGAGTCTTTTCAGAGGCCATGCAGGGACTCTCCTCTTTGTTTAGGATGAAGTCCTACCCCCTGCTGGGAGTCAGTTTACCATGCAACCAGCAAGAGATTGGGCCAGCTGCAGAAGAGCCAGAAGGAGCAGCACAGGGTGTCTGAACAGAAGTTCCAGCTTCTTACAGAAATACCAGTCTTATGAACTATTGCAGGATTTCCTGAGGGGCCGCCGTGCTTCTTGACAGTGATAGGGGTGGGAAAGCAACACCCTGCTTCCCAAAAAAGATTAATAGATTTTTAAGGCTGGAAGGGATCACTGTGATCATATAGTCTGATCTCCTGCATCACACAGGACTTCCTATCCTGTTTGAACCAGGGCATATCTTTTAGAAAAACATGCAATCTTGATTAAGAGATTACCAGAGAAGAAGAGTCCACCATAATGATTGGTGTGTTGATCCAATGGTTAATTGCCCTCTTTATAAAAATGCACACCTTATTTCTAGTCTGAATGTGTCTAGCTTAAACTTCCAGCCATTTGATCTTGTAATGCCTTTGTCTGCTAGACTGATGAGCCCTCTATTATCAAATGTCTATTCCCCAGGAAGGTACTTATACACTGTGATTAAGTCACCTCTTAACCTTCTCTTTGTTAAATTAAACAGATTGAGCTCCTTGAGTCTATCACTGTAAGGTATGTTTTCCAATGTTTAATTCATTCACACGGCTCTTCTCCGAATGGTCTCCAATTTATCAACAGATGGGAAGTCATAACAGATTTTGATAGTCAAAAGCTTCCCTGGCACTTTATCATAAGAGCAAAGTTACTTTGCTCTTATGATAAAGACATAAGATATTGTTACCACCTGCCCTGGCACAGCATGCTGGAGATTAACTCCAAGCAAAGAATATCATCTTCTGAATTGCCAACACCACTTCCACCAACAGCCGTGTTTTTTTCCTTAGCGGTGTCATATCCAAGCCCAACTGTACTTAACAGGTGAGATGTAACATTACAATACAAGGTGGGATGGCTACAGGTATAATGAGGGTATTCATCTCACTTGTGTATTCATCATTGCTTTCAGCATTATTTCACTTTAACGTCGATAATAACTCACAAAGTTTCAATCCCTTTCAAGTGCAAGGGTCATTAAGAAGAAATTCATTAACATTTTTAGTAACAATAGTGGTGCTGTTGATAATTTGTTACTGCAAGAGCTCTTATTTCATAAACTCTAACGTTTTGGGTTGGCAGTTGAATATTTGGGACCTTTTATAAAGATAACAGGTTCATTAAGCAAGGTGTTAATGGTTCAGCATTAATTCAAGTCCAGTGTGTTACATTTGAGGCTAGAGATGGGGTCTCCCTTGTGAAAACTGACACAAATTCACTCACTGTCATGTCTTAGGCCTGGTCTATTTGGATACTTAGTTCGCAGCAACTGGGATGTAAATCTACCCCACACCAGCCTGCATGTCCATGTGAACCCTGCTGCCATGCAGTAAATGTTCTGTACTACATTTTGATCTACCCTGCTTTGAAACAAGAATAGATTGAAGCAGACTAGGGAACTTTTAGCGTGCAGCAGCAGGGTCAATGCGGACACCTAATGCATGGCAGGCTAGTACAGGGTAGATTTAAACCCCAGCTTGCTGCACCCTAACTGTTCGTATAGACCAGGCCTAAAAGTGACTTTAAAAGCGGGAGGGGTCTTTCATACCGCGGCCAAGTTTAAAACTTACATCTGCTGAGGAGCTGGACTTGCACATCAGTGTAGCTCTGATTTCAATGTTGCCTAGCACTTAGTCTACTGGACGTGGGGTCTAAGCCTGGTTCTACCATTGGCCTGTTGTGTCATGGCCCCTCTCTGTGCCTCAGTTCCCCATCTGCAAAATGGGGCTAATGATGTGTTCCTTCTTTGTAAATGTTTTAAGATCTGTGGATCTTATAAGTACTTATAGTACAAGTACTATATAAGATCTAGGTTTTTGTATCATTCCTATTATTCTTTATTACACAGTTCCTGTTAGTGTGGACAAACTTTTTGAAAAAGTTGGGGGGTTGCACTGGGCACTGGACAGTAAAGCATATTCTTAGCTCTTCTGCATAGCCATGGTCCCAGAACTGACAATAACTTGGCTTCAGGGGTGTGACAGGTGTTCATCACCTCATAGGAGTTGCTCAGGACCTTGGACCGCAATACTTCTAATTATTACTTTTCCAAACAAAGTAACCATATGGTATATAATGCAAAGATCTCTGCTAGCCAGTTTTATAGAAAGAAAAGCCACTCTATAGCTGTCTATAGCCAATTCACCTTACCAGTGTCTGACTAAAAACTACTTCTGGCCTTCAAACAACCACACAACCTCACCAAGCTCATCATCAGAAGCAAGTTCCCCACAGACCATGACAACCCAACTCAAAGTGGCACCAGAACCTGCCAGAACAACAGATGCAAGACCTGTAGACATATCTCCACGGCTGCAATGATCTATGCCTCCCATAACACATCTTTCAAGGTCCTACACAAGCCGATCACGATATGTGGTGTACATCACCTAGTGCATCAAATGCCCCAACAACAATGATGTGAGTAAAACCAGACAATCACTATGGTCTCACATAAACTCACACAGAAAAGTGATAAAGACAAAAAAAACCTATCTGTGGGCAAAAAATTTTCACAAAACGATCACTTCATATTTGACATCTCAATCCACATCTATATAGGAAACCTGCACAACACCTTCAAAAGGCAAGCCTGGAAACTTAAATCCATAACTCTGCTAGACACTAAAAACCATGGACTCAACTGAGACACTAGTTTTATGGCTCGTAACAACAATTTGTAATACACCCCACTGCCTGCTAAACCCTTAACTGCCATCTTCATTTTAGTAGTCTCCTATAGCACGTGTTAATCCCTTATGTTTAACAATCTAGACCTGAATTGCCTACTTCATTTTAAGTGGACTTCCACAATGCTTTAAGCCCTTATGTTTAAGAGTGTCTCAACTTGCATTTAGCTCAGACACTCTGGTTTCCTTCCCCAGACCTGAAGAAGAACTCTTTGAAGTGTGAAAGCTTGTACCTTCCACCAACAGAAGTTTATCCAATAAAAGATTATTACCTCACTACATTGTCTCTCTCACATCCTGGAACCAACATGGCTACAACAATGCTAAAAACTACTCAGCAGCTTTGAGAAATGCATATCATTCTGGTGGTTCTGAAAAGACAACAAAAGAGGAGCCCTGTCAAAATTTTAGCAGCTGATAACTTATTGACTAATATGAAGTATGAAACATTCTAAAATCGTTATGAAGTTCAGCAGAGCCTTTACAAGGGCTGTTTGTGCAGCTCACAGATGGACATTTGTATCAAAACAGAGGCTATGATGAGATAGAGTGGCCAGTTTGCCTTAGGCTAGGGATTTAAGAGGAACCTTGGTCTTTGCTTAAAACATTCTTCAAGCTTCAGTTCTGCTAGAGGCATTGACAAGTGATGTTAAAATTCTAGTTGGCCTAACTGGAACCAAATGCAAATTTCTCCATTCTGATGATTTCCCAACTTCAAACAGTTCATTAGTTCCTTGAGGGAAACACTGGGAGGAGATGAGAGCAGGGGCCCAAAAAAGGTCACAGTTGAGCCCCTGTCAGTAAGAGAAAATAATGGCCTCTTGATACAAGGAGAATGTCTTCATTTATACGCCTCAGACCAGTCCTGTTACAAGAGGATCCTAGTATAAAGCCTGTCTTTGAACCAAAAGCATATCTCAGTGCAGTAGAGTGTAATAGTAACTGATACCTAATCTTGTAACAGCTCCTTAGATTACATGCCCATTAACTACAGGGTATTTCACTGACTATCAGATTCCTGCTTGTGCTTTGGTCAAGCTCCAATTCACAAGAGTTATATGTCCAGGCAATGGCAAACACACTTATTTTATGAGCCACGGTGTCAGACTTGGCTGCTTTTCTGAAATGTTCAGTCAGTTTAATACCCTGCAGGGTCAATTAAATATATATCTGGCAATATCATTAGTTTAAAAAAACAAAACAACCTAAAAACCGTTAGGATACAAATGCATAAAAGTGCAGTGCTATAATTGCTGGAATAAAAGGCTGCTGGATGTTTTCCAGAAGACTTAGTGAAATGAAAAGGTTTGATCTTCTGCTAACATGAAATGCTCCTTTATACTTTCAACAGCTTTTCTTTTGTTTGTCAAATTCTATTTCTCTGCTCTGAGCAACTGCAATAGTGAAATCTAGGATGTTGGAGAGAGCTCTTGGAGTTACCTCGCAGATGCTATTTCAACAGCAAACAGAGTAATCAGTATCAAGTCTCAATACATTCTTCCTTCCTCTCTTCTTGGTCTGAAAGCCCAGCTCTGTCCAGACTTTGGCCTTATTACAGCAGCATGTTCTGCACTTCAGCTTTGCCATAGACACCAAGGGTCCATCTTGTGGAAGAACCCAAACTCAGGGGTCCTTATTATAACAAGTTCTCTTGCTCAGCGGAATGTCCTGAAACAGCCAAACAACAGATTTAGCAAAGTCAATGTTTATTCTTTACGTAAAGAAGGTGATCCCTTCAAATATAAGGAATGACACCTGCTTCCAAAAAACAGACCGTATTTATAGAATGGTATAAACAAGTTTTTACACGTCACAGTTTCCATGGTCATACATACTAAAAAGTATTATCTAGGAATTTTCTAACTGAATACTTGCAACTTTCCTTATCTAAGTTACAAGGTCTTTCTCTGCATTCCATCTCTACTAGTGTCTAGACCTCTTAACTATTTCATTACTACAAAACATTATAAGATTAAATAACTGCTAACAAAACATTTTCTATCTCATACTTTTTACAGTGAATTCTAAAATCAGTTCTCAGCAAAAACAGAGACCCCATCTTGTTTTCCCTTCACACTGCATAGCTCTCTCTTCTTCTTCTTTCTTCTTTAGGGCTTGTGAAAGGTGCCAAGCTAACATTTGTGGAAGGTGAAGTTCTACTATATATCCAAAGACCAGGGTAATGGGAATGCAAGCTTCCCCATTCTGCCCTGCTGTTGTGCCTCTATGCTGACCCGGAGGGACCATCTCTAGGGCTGAATGCAGTTCACTCCCCATGCCCATTCAGTCCTCATTTTCTCTGTGATGGTGGTTTTCTAATGTGGACAGCTGTCCACATTAGAAACCTAGGAAATGGGCTGGAACTGCCATATCATTTCACACTGGCTACCGAACAGCCATCATACAGGGTTAGGACACTCAGGTATTAGACTATCAATACATTGACATAGCTGGGCTGGACTGGAATTGGCAGCCTATCCTATTACCAACCCCCTGAACCACCAAGCTCCCCACAACCCTCTGTGCACATACTATAAAGCTCTATTTATAGTGAGGGCCTTCCTGGTTAGATAGGTCGTGGTTACCTTAGTGACAATGCAGGTAACTTCACCATGAGATGCTAGGAGGAAGATGGTACCCCAGAATGTATCTTGTCCCGTAGGGATCACTGAGAAAAGAATGAAGGTTCTCTTCTGTGGGCATCTTGACTCTGTTGCTCGACTATTTTCTCAGCAATTCGGCTTAGCTCCTCCTGTGTGACGTCAGACATACAAGGAACAGAATGGAATCTGAGAAAACAATGAAGTGGCAGATTCCAGCAGGAGGAGACAGGTGGATCATTCGTGCTCACTGTGTGAAATAACAGCTGTGCTGTGTCCTGTGATCCCTCTAACCTGTTGGACCCTGTGTGCTAGTAGATTATAGCAGTATAAGGAAACTTAATCCTGTTGGAATTCTGAGCCTCCTGCTATGATCCTTGACTTGTTACCTTCTCCCTCCATTACTCGGTGACTCTGTCACCCAGCACCCGACCCAATTTTTGTGATTTACATATTTAGTCACCTAGAATACTTCAGCTTTGCGTCAAAGTGCTGCTGTGGAGAAAATATATGAACCTGACTATTTCATTCGTAACTATTGAAATCGTGATTGCCCCCGCTAGTCTTATTAGAGGTTGTTAACTCCAGTATATTGATCAGGGCAGCCATCTGGAAATAAGAAGCCTGGACAGGCATGACTTCTTATATTAGATTCTTGGCTGAAAGCCTGCTTGTCTGGGTAGTTTAGTTCCTGTGAGTGCTAAAAGATGACTTGGGAGCCTCTGCAAATAGACCAGCTGAAATATTTGCTATTCAGTCTATTAGTGCATCCTGAGTACAGTGCGAATACCTATGTGCTAGAGTTGATTATTATCCTCACTTAGTTTGATATGTGGGATGCTTATAATGACATAGTCACAGTGAGCCTTTAATATACTAAAAGCCAGTCCTGCCCTCAAACGGGCATGTGCAGCTTCCACTGACATCCATGGGAGGCAGATCAGAGAGCAGATTTTTTTGCCTGAAAGGCTTAATATTAAGGTAAAGAACTAGCAACTTCATTGACTATCTCAACAGCTAGAAGTTTCTCTAGAATTAACTATAAAGGTTCCCAAATAGCTTGTCCACCCTGTGCTGGGTCTTGAGTTGAGTTTTTCAGAGGCAAATTCCTTCAGCTCTTCCCAAGTGCTCATCTGGGAAAGAGAGGGGGTATTGTTCCCAGACATTACACTGCCCTGCAGTAGTGTGATTCCTGAAAATACCTCCTAGAAGGAAAGTGCAATTTCTGTACAGTGTGTCAGAAAGCTGTTAGAAACTGTTCTTATTTAAAAACTCTCCCTTCTGTCACTGTCTCTGTTTCTCATCACCACCGCATCGCTTCCTCTTCTCTTTTTTTTTTTTTTTCTTTCATTCATTCATTCACTGAATTTTTCAAAGGGCCATTGCAACACAGTGGAAAAATAAGGGTATAACTAGCAGTAATAGCTGTAGTTACAACAGTGAGAATGCAGTTATAAAGGTAGGGGCTTGTTTGGTTAGAAGTTGAATGCGTTTTTGCCCCCTCTGTCAGGCAGTTGCAGATGTCAGAGCCTTGCAGATTGATTTCCTGTTGGAGGGGAAATCAGTGATGCAAATTCTGGGTATTTTCTTAGTGTGAATTGTTTTGTTTGTACATAAACACCAGTCCTCGAACAGGGGTGGTCAAACAGCATGCATGAAAATCCTCTTTTTTAAAATCAAACAAAACACCTATGCCTGGTTCTAAGGAAGCAGCTATCTCTAACTAAAGTCAATTCTTGTGGCAAAGTGAGGCTGTCTACTTATAACAGCTCTCCCAAAAAATAATGTCCATCACAAAAATAGTACAGCATATTCAGCAGATGCTGGATTGGGCCAATGGTGATGAAGGCTCTTGATTTACAGGAAGTGAGATACAAATAACACAAATACTTTTTTAAACTGTAAAATATTCTCATTTAATATAGTTTGTGTAGCGTGCACAGGACACTTCATGGTAAAGGATAAAGGTTTTATCAGTCAACCCAAGGTAATGCTGATAACGTCTTTGCACCACATCATGTATTTTTTTAATATACATCGAGCCCTTGGAAGAAGAGATTCACATTACGAGTTGGGAAAATACAAGGGAATGATCCAGAGTTCATAGAAGAGGAGATTCTGTGTAGCTAAGAAATCAAAAGGAAGGGGAAATATTTGCATTGCAGTAGAAAGCCCATAGTTATGGAGTGCTGTTGTTGATTTAATCCAATGTGATTTATTGGTCTATATCTTGTATTATGTGATGAAGTCATCTTTTAGAACACACCAGACTATTCACTTGAGGTAGTTAACTGCACTGCCTTATGGCTGATTTAGCCAATCATATTGAAGGTCTTGTAAAGCCCATTTTATAATGTTAATTAACTGACTAAACAGAGAAGTTCCAAGCTGTGACTAATCCGCACAGTTCACCACTCAGAACATATAAAACTCAGGAAGGTGAACTGTATTGCTTAGAGTCCTGGCTCAGAATTACCATTACTCATTCAAATCTCTCAGCTTCTCCAACTCATTTGCTTTAGACACATGCACATCATATAACATCCACATTAATGCTCAGAGGCCAGATGAACCCAGGCTGCCGCAGGGAAGTGTAGCTTACATCTTCCTGCATCAGCTGCTCCCCCTTCATTCGGAGTGAATTTCACGACACCCAATAAAGCCTGAGTGTTTAGGCTCTATGTAGGTGAAGTACGGGGAGGCTGGGGCAGTGAAGGCCTCTCCCTATCTAATGCCAGAGTGCAGGCCTCCTTTCTCTCCATGATTTGTTACTTCATCCTATGTACTGAAAGGGAGGCTACGGTACCGCCATGCTAGTGGAGACTTGGGGTCACTGGATGTTTGTAAACGTAGATCTGCAGCTCGTTCCTATAGCCTGCTCCTTTACCAACTCTAGCCCATCTCAAAGCAACCTTCTGTGTTGCTCTGGCCTAGGCTTGTGTGGAGATCAGTTTCGTGGCACATGGGATATGTTGACGCCACTCCTTATATACCCAGTCAGCTGGCCAATCTCCCACACAGCCCCTATATTGGAGCTTGAATGGTGTAGCAGGCTTTTTGTAGGCCCTTTGCACCAAGGATGACTCTCACCTAATGTGTATAGGCAGGACAGTGTGCAGTAGCAATGTGCTCACTGACCAGTGAGGACAAGAGTCCCGTTTTAAAATAGATAACATGAAGGAAAGATTATTTTTCTTTCTTTAATATATTTAAAATTAAAGTATTTAGGCTGATGATTTAATTTCTATTGAGAAATTAGGTTTGGCTGACAGTTGCTGTTGCAGTGTGTGCCCTGTGCCCCCACACTTCTGTTCCAACAAATTATTGTGCAATGTGCACAAAGGGGCAAAGTTAAATTGCACAGACAATCTTAATGTTGACATTTCCTGACTTCTGATTGCTTTATTTTGCAACCTTAATGCACTTTTAATATATGTTGGGATTTTAAAAGGGACCTAAAAGAGTTAGGCAGCCAATTCTGACTGAATTTCAATGGGATTTGGATGTCTAACTCCTTTAGGTTCCTTTGAAAATCCCAGCTACAGCTTTTTGTAGGGAATTATATGGATAGGGTGTCCTGTGCATGCTATAGAAAATATATTAAATGGAAATCTTTTAGATTTTTAACAAGTATTAATATTATTCGTATCTCTCTTCCTGTAAACCAAGAGCCTTTATCACCACTGGCCCAACCCAGCATCCGCTGAATTTGATGGCAAATTTCCCATTGACTTCAATGGAGCACAAGCAGGCCCAAGGAGTCCATTTGTACAGGCCTGGGCCAGATGTGGAAAATTAAAATTACAAAATATATAATACATGAATATAGATAGAGAGATAGATAAAAAAAATTACAACGAATGCATTTTAGAAAGCTCTAAAAACCATCTAAAATAGCTTTCCCATTGTTCATGTCCAATATCCCATGGTGAGTGTCCAACGTATCATGAGCTTTCAGAGCTAGAGTCGAGTGTGTATTGCCCCATGGAAAGCTGGGAATCACCCCCTTTTAATGGTATAAAATCCTGTTGGCTCATGAGATCTTAAACTTGTCACTAGTCCAGGATTGTGAATCATCGTGAGCCTCAGGCCAGGGTAATTTTAGAAAGAAATTCTATTTGGTGGGAAAAAGAAAATGCTTTGATGGCAGTTTTGGTATTACATTTAGCTGTTGGAAGCTGCTCCAAAATGGGGGGAGAGATTACTGATGAGAGAGCAAATGGTGAGAGGTTCATGATAAATGGGATTTATTACACACATCTGCAATTTATCACATGGCTATTATTACTCCATGTGTGTAGCATGTTGTGAAATTCTCAGGTATATTCATTCCTAACAATTATCTCCAAACCTTTGCAAAGTGTTTCTCCTGTATGAAAAGCTCTCAGACAGTTCATTGTGAATATTCACCCTTTAAGTATGTGGAGTGTTGATTAATTATAGAAGTCGCATGATATTGTTTCTGTTCCTTTATAGGTTACAATTAGCCAATACAACTTAAATGTTAGCTTTTGAATATTACAGTCAAATATACAAAATTCCCTTTTCAAACTGTAAAATTTCTCTTTGAATATTCAAGCAGGGGAGATAAAATCACTTTTCGGAAAGATTTGTATTAGTAAAACTTGACTCTTTCATAGCAAAGTAAAAAGCAGAAGGTATTGAAAATGGTCAAATATAAATTATCATAGAACATTTTTCTACTGCTTGCTCAGCTCTAGTTTGGGGAGAAGGTTTTTAGTCAGGCAAATGAGTATGTGTGTTTACATTTCTTTGCACACCATTCTGGGTATTGGCAGCTGCTGGTACCTCTTTGAAGGCCTACACAGCCTTGGAAGAACTGTCATGGGCAGCAAGCTGCACCACCAGTCAGGGAGGTCCTAAACCCATCACTTGGTTTCAGTTTTACATAAGGAAGTTAAATGCAGATGCTGCTAGTTAGGAAACAAATGTGGCTCATGTCTTTCTCTCTCCCTCAGTCAGAAAAGAATGCACCTATTTTTAAATCTGGGTCCATGTACAAAGTCAAATATAGTTATTTCCTGTGCAAAAAGGGACAGAAATTGATTGTAAATAAGCTAACTATTCTGTCTCTATCTCTTGTGCTTCCTTTCCCTGAGACATTCAGAGCCCCCATCTTTGGTTCAGGCCTGCTTCTATTTTAATAAAATGTAGATCATCCAGTCAGGGAACAGACACAGTGCCAAACAAGGTTATCTGACTTGGGAGGCCAGTCACATACAACAAATAATGGCTATGTGGATAATCCCTAGGCTATAATTTGTGCCAATATTATTTGGCAAAAAATTATGGAAAGTGAAATTTAAAAAATCAGGAAAATGGTGATAAGTTAAGGAACAGGAAAAAAGGCTACGTTTTTATAATAAACAATTATGAATATTTCAGCCAGCCCTTCTCAGACTTAATGTTTGCCCATCCATCACTGTTGGAAAAGTCCTCTACAACCTGACGATCTCGAAAAATGGTATTTGCTATGCTAAAGAATCCTTCAGCTTTCTCCTCCCAGCAGTTCCCAAACATTTTCCCTGCATGACCCCATTTTCAGATGTATTGCTTCCCACACCCTCAGACAGCATGGCGGATTTGTACATGCAAGGTCAGACCACATGAAGCCATTTTGCTTTAAAAATGGAGTCCTCAGCACAGCATGGTCTCACGCATATACAATCCCACATACAATCCCACCCCTAATCATAATAGTTATATCACAAAAACTTTTAAACGTGACAATCAGGTCTTATTTTTGAAAATATATGCCTATTTTTATTAACTCAAAACTCTGAATCAGAGACACAGCTCCTTTGAAAAGTTAGCCCAAAAAGTGTATTTCACTTTCTCTCTCACTGAGGAAGTATATATAAATCTGCTACTTTCAAACTGATGTTCAGAGACTGTGGTGCCGTTTACCAAAAAGCCCAACAAATAAGACAGAAAACTATTTCAGATTAACATCTGTGGCAAGTGGGGAATGGCCACTGCCAAAAGAAGTAATTTTTATGTAGCATTGGGATTGTTTTTAATTTGAGTCTGGTAAGAAAGTTTCATGTTTCATGACAGGGTCAAGTTCTCCCAAGGGCTCACTGAAATTCATGCATCAAATTCTGTGAACCTGCATCAAGATTAGAGCAAGACTAAACAGTTATGGTTTGGGTTGAAGCCATATCAGATGCCATGGATTCATATAATTTTGACCAGAAAGCAGAAAAAAGAGGATTTATCCAAGCTTTGCTTTGATTTCTGTGACTTTGTGGAGTAAATAACTCAAAATAAAAAACATTCACTATTTCTGTGGATGACCTTATGACAGTGCAAGAGTGTATGGGTAGCAATTACAGCATTCTCTCCAAAAATATCACCTTGCAGCGACTGTTCTTCTTGGATTGACACACTGATGTGGAACTCCCATGTGCCAGAATTAATACTCAAGATGCCAGTATTTTCGATATATCTATGACACAAAAGAGGAGAAAATGTGTCAGCAGTTTATAGTACAGCTCTCCATGGTGGGGCAATATCTGGGCTGTTAAAAGTAAGCAACGTCTTGTAGATACCTTATTTGATCTCTCATTTATTTGAAAAACTTTTTTTGTTGGCAATATTCAACAAGTTCCATAGCTGTTGGAATGACTAAGCACAAATCCAACAGAAGCGCTCAGTAGGGGCAAATCTTTATCATCATAAATCAAAAACACAATACCATAAGCAAAACAAACATGATATAAATATTTCCTGGGTTGTGGTTCACTCGGTATGTAGGTCTGGAACCCGGCTTTCCCACCGGTATTATTTAGCACCTTTCTATAGACTTCCCCTGGACACATGAGTAAAAGAAAATTAGGGTGGAGTTTTTAACTCCATGTACTACAGACTACATGGTGCCCCTTAACTCTGTTGCAAGCTGGTTGAATGTTATTTGTTGAATAATGACATTATTGGGCTAATTATTTAAAAGCTTTTCTTTTCAAGCGCTATTCCAACTAGGGTTGCCAGCCCTCCAGGATTGTCCTGGAGTCTTATGTCATGTGATGGAACCTCCAGTAACCTCCAATCATACGTCCAGCCAAAATTGGCAACCCTACTTCCAACTTTAATATACATATAGTTCATAAAGCACTTTGGAATCAAGAGTACATAAAGCATGAATAAGGAATCTTTTACCATCATTGTGAGGCCTCATTGGGCCCATTAAACATGGAAAATTGTATGTCTAATCCCATTTTTACTATGAAATTTCCTCAACAGAGTGGAATCCAATAAAAGAAAAAGTGTGGCTTGGAAGAATTCACCACACACATTATTCTAGCACACAGTATTTATCACTCTCTGAACACTCCATTAGCGAAATTAAAAGATTTTTCAAGGATCTGCCACACTTAATGGTACGTTTTCAAGAAAAGGGAATTCATGTATTTTTACTGTTACTTAGTGTAACTTTCAGGCAATTCTGAACTAAAGTATTTACAAGACTGCATTACATGTTTTTAAATGTCATTTTAGCAATTGTAGTTAGAGAGTGGCTTGAGAAAAAAATATGGAAACCTTTGAGGAAAACAAAAGTAGAGACAAATCTGAATGGCCACCAGATGGCACTGTTGATCTGCAGCTAAACCAATGGATGACCTTTCCACCGCAGAACACAACAGAAGAACACAGCCAAAACATCTGCCCCAAACAAAATATGAAGATCACTCCAAACATGATAAAATTACAGCATAGCCTATGAAAATTACTTCTAAGAAATTTTAGTGTAAGGCCAGTTTTATTCCTCCTGACTTCCAACTTTAATGAGATATGCCCCACTATAAAATGGTAAAAGTTGTAGGCTACTTTCTGATTCATTTCCAGCAGAGAGGGGGTTGGCATTAAGCATAAATAATAAAGGCAACTGTCTAAAATAATTCTTTGATTCAGTCAGAAGCACTCTTCTCCCAGTGTCAACTCACAGATGCCAGTAGCATGAGGTAAACCCGGTGCCAGTTTGATTAGCTGGGGAAGGTGCTGATTCATGTATGATGTGTTGGATTACAGCATGAAAGGACTCCATGCTTGTAAAAATCAAACTAGCTGTTTATTAAAATAATTATTTACAGAGATGCTGCAACTGCTGCTAGCACTGTGCACACAGTTTAACTTCTTGGTGCCTCCTTCAGACTCTTCCCTCCTGCAATGTATGCACCTCCTTCCAAATTCCATGCAAGTTGCTACAGAAGCTTACTAAATGTGCTGGGGAAATAACCATCTCACCACCACCCCCATTCATTGCCACACTGTGGAGGTCACTTGAGCCCAATGGTCCTTACTCAGCCTCACTGAGGGGTGAGATATGGAATAGTCATCCATGCCCGGCATACTGTGTGCTGCCATGCTGGGAACTTGTGTCAAACAGGGTTCTCCAGCATGCTAGGGGTGCACACATCATGCATTCCCCCAAATAGGAAAAGGAAGTGGTTTCACTTCCAAGGAGCTCATCACAGCTGGAGAGGGGAAGAATAAGGACTGAACTGGAGGGCTGGATTTGCTCCTATGTTCAAGGCAGGAGAATGGCTTCATAATCTCACTCCACATTTCACAGCTGCTCTGATTTGCCAGGAGACTTCCCCCAACTACCTAACCAACTTGAGTGAAAGTTATATTTCGTTATATTTTAACAAATAATCCCTTTTAAAATAAGTGGCCATATCTAGTAACATTCCGTGTTTTGTTTCTTTTGCTTACTATCCCATTCTGAGTTTGGAGAACAGACAGAGCAGCAGCACCTGCACTTCTAAATTACATGAAAGCATCATATCAAACTTCATAAAAGTTACATTACTTGAGTTGCCCCTATGAACAGAGATCCTTTAGCTTTGTGCCAACCCCTCCCCCCCCCCAAAAAAAAAAAAAAAAAAAAAACCAGCATGGATTAGATCTCAGCCCTGCATCATGACAGTAAATGATGTGGAACTGTGTATGGTGCTTTTGCTAAGATTGGTAAAAGCTACCAGTCTTACTCTCCCTGCTAGGTCTCCGGATGCTTTGAAGGTCTCCGATTCCTGTCACTGGGGCCCCTTCCAGTATGTTTTGCCATTGACTTCAGTGGCAGCAAAAATAGGGCACTTGGTCCTCTGGAAATTATTTATATTTCAGTAGCACCTTGAGGCCCCAATTAAGATTGAGATGCCATGGTATTAGGCACTGCACAGAGGGGGAGAGTCCCTGTCCCAATCTAAATAGGAGTAGAAGGAGAAACAGAAATACACACACAGAGAAAGAGGCACAGAGATTTGCCCAGAGGCAGAGCTGGGAAAAGAACCCAGATGTGCAGATGCCCAGTCCAGTTCTCTGTCCAATAGACCACATTGCCTCCCCTTACAGGGTATACTGGACTCATGGTAGTGGACTAAATCAATGCACATTCCATAACTGGCCATAAAGTAATAAACACAAGCTGACCCAATAAATTTAACTCAAACTTTTCACTTAAACAAAAAATAGCGCTTTCCTTTTCCATCTGGCAGAGCCTTAACTAGTTTAATTAAAAGCAAACTCTCAGTGACAACTTATTTGTTTGAGAAGTATTCCTGAGCTCAGACTCTTTCTCCTTTTTGTTTCAGCACTTTTTATTCTACAGGATTTCCAAACAATTTATTTCACCTTAATAATCTACCAGCACAAACTTAGTTTTACTTCAGACAAAACCATAGGAGAGGGTTTCATTCCAAAACTCTGCCCCTTGACAGAAAGAAAACACACTCCATTGTACTCATGGGGGGAAAAATCTGCCCTTAGTTACACCAATGGAAATCTGGTCATACTAATGAAGTCAGTATATATATATATATATATATATATATATATATATATATATATATACACAGTATAACTCAAAGGCGAATTTGGCCTACTGTGCAATAAAAACATCCCCTCCTCGATAGCCTTAGCAATACAGCACTCACTATCTCATTGGCTTACTGTTGTGGTGCCACCTGAGAATCAGCCAGTCAGCAAATCAAATCTGCCTTAAGTGTCTCAGCACATTTCTTCTTGGCATTGTTATACGTTGGGTACATGCATAGAGCTTAGCACTGTGTTTTTAAAACCAGACTCCCATTTTGTGTCCACAGATAATTGCAGGAGCAGTTTTTCTTAGGTCTGCTGAATTTCTTGGTCAAATTATAGCTGCTAGGTATCCAAATCCCTGATTGCTCCCACAAATCAGGCCCTCACTGTCCTACCCTAGAACTAATCTATACTCCTATTACATGCAGAAACCTGTGCTAGAAAAATATGATTAAATTGCTAAGTCAAGCACTCAGAAGGCAGGAAATGTCAGGATTAAGATTGTTGCGCAATCTAATTTGGCCTCTAGTTGTATATGCATTATGATACAGTCTTTAATTACATAATCATGTACTATTTTTTCCACAGAGCCACTGCTTTAGTCAGTGTTCAGCAGAGGTCCTCAAACTGTAGGAGGAGGAACATTCAGGGGGTATGGCTGGGCCCGGGCCAGTCCCCATGAGGGGGAGATGTGGAGGGAGCATTACCCAGCCACACTCTTCCCTGAGCACTACTCCAGGCCCAGCCACAGTCTCTGCCCCTGGCTCGGCTGCAGCCTTAGATCCTGGTTGTGGCACGCAGCCTCGGCACTCAGCCTCCAGCCACAGTCTCAACACACAGCCCCCAGCCATGGGCCTCAACCTCAGCACCTGGTCCCCGCCTCAGCCCTTGGTTCTCAGTCCTGGTCTCGACACCCTGCCCCCAGCCACGGGTCCCCACCTCAGCGCTCAGCCCCCAGCCTCGATGCGTGGCCACAGGGCCTGGTCCCCCCATCTCAGCCCCTGGTCAAGGTACCCAGACCCATTCCCAGGCTCAGCCCCTAGCACTAACCACAGCCCCCTGACCGTAGCTCCACTCCCAACCCCAGACTGGGGAGGGGCAGGGGCGTGGACAGGTTTAAAGGGGGGGGGTAAGAAGTTTGGGGACCACTGGTGTACAGCACAGAGGTGCTCACTTAATGAGCAGTTATTCAATATTTTCTTTTCTCCTCATTGTTCAATGTGTGGGCCCCAGGCCTTATTTACTGCACATTGGCCAAACCCTGCTCTGAAGACAGAATTATTAATTTCCTCATGGGCTTTTCTGTGGCACTCATCACTATAGTATGTGAGTGCTTCATAAAAGTGAATTCACTTATTTTCACAACTCCCCTGTGAAGTGTGGGGTATTATTATCCCCGTTTTAAGATAGGGAACCAACCACTAATTTTGAGTGCCCAATTTGAGATGTCTAAGACCTGATTTTTTCAGAACACTTACCATTAGATGGCACTTCCTATGTTCAAAGCGCAGCTCTCTCTGACTTCAGTTCAGCTGTGAGTGCTCAGCACTTCTCCATATCAGACCCCAGGGCCTCAGGTCTGGCACACAGAAAATGAGCACACAATTAGTGACAATTTGTGAAAAGCGTGGTTTGAGTGACTTGCCCAGAATCAGAACGGAATTCTGTGGCAGACCCAGGCATAAAATCCCATTCTCCAGGGCAATATTCCATGGCCTTAACCCTGAGAAAATCCTTTCTTTTCCTGCAGTCTGCTGCCTCATTCACTACACACCTTCCCACTACTGCAACAAATGAGGCAGGGGTTCTACAGACAAGTCTCCTTCACCATACAACCCTGATTATTCCCTCAGCGCATGGTCCATCCTGTGCACTGAATGAGGAAGGAGTCCTATGGACAGTATTCTTATCAGCAAGTTAAAGAAGTATGGGTTGAATGAATGGACTATAAGGTGGATAGAAAGCTGGCTAGAGCATCAGGCTCAATGGGCAGTGATCAATGGCTTGATGTCTAGTTGGCAGCCGGTAACAAGCGGAGTGCCCCAGGGGTTGGTGCTGGAGCCAGTTTTGTTCAACATCTTAATTAATGATCTGTAAGATGGAGTGGATTGCACCCTCAGCAAGTTTGCAGATGACACTAAGCTGGGGGGAGTGGTAGATACACTGGAGGCCAGGGATAGGCTACAGAATGACCTAGACAAATTGGAGGATTGGGCCAAAAGAAATCTGATGAGGTTCAACAAGGACAAGTGCAGAGTCCTGCACTTAGGACGAAGAAATCGTATGCATTGCTACAGACTGGGGACCGACGGGCTAGGCAGCAGTTCTGCAGAAAAGGACCTGAGGGTTACAGTGGACAATGAGGCTGGATATGAGTCAACAGTGTGCCCTTATTGTCAAGAAGGCTAGCGGCATATTGGGCTGCATAAGTAGGAATATTGCCAGCAGTCCAAGGGATGTGATTATTCCCCTCGATTCGGCACCGGTGAGGCCTCATTTGGAGTACTGTGTCCAGTTTTGGGCCCCCCACTACAGAAAGGATGTGGACAAATTGGAAAGAATCCAGCAGACAACAAAAATGATTAGGGGGTTGGAGCACATGACTTATGAGGAGAGGCTGAGGGAACTATGCTTGTTTAGCCTGCTGAAGAGAAGAACAAGGAGGGATTTGATAGCAGCCTTTAACTACCTGAAAGGGGGTTCCAGGGAGGATGGAACTAGGCTGTTCTCAGTGCTAGTAGATGACAGAACTAGGAGCAATAGTCTCAAGTTGCAGTGGGGGAGGTCTAGGTTGGATATTAGGAAAAACGTTTTCACTAGGAGGGTGGTGAAGCACTGGAATGGGTTACCTAGGGAGGTGGTAGAATGTCCATCCCTAGAGGTTTTTAAGCTGCAGCTTGACAAAGCCCTGGCTGGAATTATTTAATTGGGGTTGGTCCTGCTTTGAGCAGGGGGTTGGACTAGCTGACTTCTTGAGGTCCCTTCCAACCCTAATCGCCTATGATTCTAAAACAATGTGATTATGTAATTAAAAACTGCTGCATAATGCACACAAACAAGGAGGACAAATTAAGTTTGCACAGGCAATCTTCATTCTGGCATTTCCTAACTTTTGAGAGCTTGACTTTGAATCCAATAATGTTCTTTTAATGCAGGGGTTGGTATGTGTGTATGTAATTTCCTATGTTGTTTGTAGTGTTGTAGCATGTTGGTCCCAGTATATGATAGAGATTGGTAGGTGAGGTAATGTCTCGTACTGGATCAAATTCTGTTGGTGGAATATACAAGCTTTAGAGCTTCACAGAGCTCTTCTTCAGGTCTGAGGGAGATAAACAGTGTCTAAGCTAAATACAAGTTGAGATAGATTGTTAAGCATAAGGGGTTCACACATGTTGTGGCAGACTACTAAATATATATTAAGCATTAGCAGGCAGTGGGGTGTATTACAAAGTGTTCTACTGAGCTATAAAACCAGTGTCTCTGTGGAAACCATGATTTTTAGTGTCCAGCACAGTTATGAATTTAAGCTCCCAGGCTGTTCTGCAGGTTTCCTTTGAGGATGAAGAATGAGAGGTCAAATACTGAGTGATCACTTTGTGAAAAATGTTCACTCATAAGTGACATGGTACTTTTGTCTTTTATAATTTTTCTATGGGATTTCGTTCAAAAGTGTAGTAATTGTCTGGTTTCCCAGATAGTTGTTGTTGGGGCACTTGATGCATTGGATGAGGTACACCACATGTTGTGAAAGGCATGTGCAGGACCCATGAATCCTGAAAGGTGTTTTGTGGAGGGTATTGATCATCATAACAGAGGAGAGATGTCTACAGTTTTTGCATCTGTTGTTCTGGCAGGCTCTGGTTGATTTGTCCTGGTTTGAGTTGATATGTCCTGGTTTGTGGGGAGCTTGCTTCTGATGATGAGCTTGGTGAGGTTAGGAGGTTGTCTGAAGGCCAGAAGACAGGATTCGAGAAAAATTTCTTTCAGGATGTGGTCTCCATCAAATATGGGTTGTAATTGTTTTATGATACGTCATATGGGTTCCAGTGTGGGGTGGTAGTTGACAACTAGAGGTATGTGGTCAGTGGGTTTTTTTTTCCTGTATTGAAGCAGGTTCTTCCTGGTTATCCGGGTGGCACTTTCCATGATGCAGTCTACTTCTCTGGTGGAATGCCTTTGTTTAGTGAAGGCAGTTTTAAGTGTGTTTAGATGTGCATCCCAGCCTTTCTCTTCAGAGCAAATTCTGTGATATCTGAGTGCTTGGCTGTAGATAACATATTTTGTGGGCTATCTGAGGTGGTTGCTGGATCTCTGGCAGTAAGTGTGGAGATCCGTGTGTTTCTTGTAGATAGTCAAGCTGATTGTGGTGTCTAGGAAGTTGATGCTGGTTTGGAAGTGTTCTAGAGAGAGTTTGATGGAAGGTAGGTGGTTCTTGAAGATGTTTTGGAAATTTATGAGCGAATTTAGGCCATCTGTCCAGAAAATGAAAATATCATTGATGTATGTCAGGTATACCATTGCCTTCATGGTGCATTTTCCCATAAATTCTTCCTCAAGGTGGCCTATGAAGAGGTTGGCACTTTGGCGAGCCATCCTAAAACCCATAGCTGTTTCCATGTTCTCTCTACACTGGCCTACGGGGGAGGAAGGGTGTCTGATCACCACTCTCTCTAATGTCTCATTTCAGTGTCTATAACTGTCTGCTACTTTCCTACACCACACACTGCTTTCCTTTAGCTGAAGAGGCAGAGGCCTGTTTTGTGGGTTGAAGGTGCTTGTTTGATCTACAGTGATGACCAGGATATCTGTACATATGCAGGGGTGCTGGAACAATTTTTATAGTGGAGGTGCTGACAGCCATTGAACCAAACTGTAAACCCTGTATATTATGGAAACCACTTCAAGCCAAAGGGAGTGACAGCACCCCTAATTCCAGCACTCATGTCATATGCACTTATGGTTTGTTTCACTGTAAAGCTGTCTTCTGTGGGGCCAAAATTAGCTGATTAAAATAATGGAACAGGAATCCATGTTTGCTCAGCAGTTTGAGACTTTGCATTTAAATATAGCTAAGGTGCACCTCAACAAGCAATAGGTGAGGGCCCCTTCGATTCATATGGAAGCAGCCCATATTTCTGAGCTGCAGGACCAGAGCTCTAATCCCAAACTCCCAAAGGTGTGAGAGTCTGATTTATCTACTAAATGTGTCTCTCATCGGAAGCATGGGCATTCCCTACCATGCTTACAGCTGGGTTCCGCCTGATTAACAGGATGCTTTAGTTTTATTGACTGACTTTACTCCATATTGTTTGTAGATGAAATGAATGCACTCTACTCTGTTTGCCTTTATGTTTGCTTGTTCTCACTGTGTTGAGAGAGGCTATAAAACCAGAACAGGAAACTGTAATGCATACAAGTCCTTATCCTGATCCTGAATTGTAGTCCACAATCAGACCACTCCTTCAGTAAGTCTCTGTGCATGCCCATTCCCTATCTTGAGGAGCATTTACTCCCCTCATTTACACAATATCCCAGCACTGTTTATCCCAAATCAAACAGGTTTATTATATGACTTGCCTTATTTCCATGATGGTGTAGTTCCTTCTTAGCATTAGCAGATTTTTCACCCATTATCTTTTCCATTTAATAATCACTACTGGTAGTGACCTAGAAAAAACAAACAATTTATAATCCAGTTAGTCCATTTAATTTGCATGTGACAACTATCTCTATTCAGGATGGAAAAGTGCCTGTTTTGTTAGAAATCTCTTCCATTTGTATAGCACCTTCACCCTGAAGGATTCAAAAGTGAACTGCAGCCCTCCACCCAACCCCAACCTTGCAACTGTTTAACGGTACACAACAAAACAGTTTGAAACAGAAAATGAAGTGGAACATCATATCCAGGAACATCCAAAATCTCCGGGATGATTATAGATCAACAGAGTGTAATTACTCCAGCTTCCTACTCTAGCAAAACAAAAAGAAGTCGCTGTATTTGTAATGATCAAGACCTTAGGCCAGATCTTCAGTTGGTGTAAATCAGTTTAGTTCCATTGACTTCAGTGGAATTATCCCTGTTTGTACCAAATGACAATCTGGCCCTTTGTTGCTTCCAAAAGATCACATCTCCAGTAACATAATAATTCTTGAGAGTCTGCCTGTCTATCATCTCAGATGGAAGGGCATCACCGAGTGAATTACCACCAGATCTCCCATCCACATGCTGAGGAAAAAAGATCCTGATTAATTTATATCTGACAAGGCGGTATAATGAGCAAAATATTCTTTATTTTTCCATTCTATCCCTCTAAAAAAGGTTTCCTAGTCCAGTGTGCCTCAATGGAGTTAAAGGAATCCCTATTTTCCTCCCACAAGCTCCTACTCACATCTCAGATGTTAGCTGGTATCTAGTTATACTAATTAGTCATCCTAAATTATTCTTTTACCAGAGTTTATCAACTTCACCAGCCATTCTGGTGCCACTGGGTGTTATACCAAAGCAGTTATTTTCCTTATTAATCCTGACAGGATTTAGGCCAGGGTACAAACTATCTGCTATACCCAGGTGTTAATTGAGAGGGAAAGAAGTATGGACCCCTAAGGATAATGGTGTTAAAACACCATTCAGAAGGGGATTAGCAGTCCCAGCTCCAAGAGGGGAAAATCCACAAACATGCCACACATTAAAGGTTTGGAAAAAGATTTCACTCTCCTTTTTCCCCCCACTGCCCACCTACTGCAGGAGCTGCAACAATTCTCTAGTATGTGGCTTACCTCCAAGTCACCTGACTAAGCACTGGCCTCTTTCTATCAAACAGAGGACAACACTGTTTCTCATATGTTTATTTTTTCAACTGTTTTTATTGCCTAAATTTTTAGAGCTATCACAAAATCATAGTTAATTTTTTTAAACAAAAGCCTTTTCCTTTGTGCTCTTCTTATAGTAACTTGAGATTTTTATTACTTACACTAATAAAACTATGGTGAGAATAAATCCCAGTCAAATAGTCCTTAGTACTTTAAAAAAACATCTAGACACAGCTGCAAGTATATATTCTAATAAATTTCAGCTTAGCTGAGCCATGCTGCCATCCTCAATAGAGGTGGTCAAAAATGAGATATTCGTCCAAAAAATACTAATTTTTTTTTAAAAATGTCTGTGACAGATTTTGAAATGTTCTATTTTTTTTCAATTAAAAATAAAACATTTACCATTTGGAGGGTTCTTTATTTTTATCCCCCTCTTTGCCCTCCTCCCTGCCATTTTGAGTGGCAAAATGGAAAAAGAGAGAAAATGGAAAACAAAGAAAAAGTGGGAAGGTAGAGAAAAAGGGAGAGAAATGACAACTGTAAAAAAAAAATCTCATTTTTTCATTGAAAAATTAGAAAATACTGAAAAATATTTTCAAGTGGGGGAAAAAAAGCCCATTTTTCCTGGAGAAATAAGTTTTGAAGGAAAAATTCTGGCCAGCTCTACCCATTAGCTGCCCTAGATTTCCTTACAGTCCTAGATCTCCCCAGGTTTTTCTCTACAATCAAGGCCCTTTAACTTTGCATCACTTTCAAACTAGTATCTGTGGCAAAGCTCCCTCACTCCCACCTCCAATGTATGCAGCAGAGCTCTGCACAGAAAGAGATGACAATGTTAGTTTTTTGCAAAATCATTCACTAAGCTGCAGACTTCTATACTAGAGAAGCAGGCTATGAAGAGTTGCATGGAGGAAGCGAAGAGGTAGAATTGCAGGAAGATGTAGCTGCCATCTGGGGATCCTAAACCACAAAAGAGAAGAACTCCACCCTTGCAGAATTTAGGAGCCCTGGGATAGCAGCGGCCAGCTCCTGCATGCCTTCCACTGCTCCCTCCCAATTAATATTTAAGTCTTTTATGGCCTTCATGCCAGTGCATGTCTCCTTCTCCTCCACTCCCACTCCACTTACCACAGAGTCTCCCTGTTGCAGAGCTCTTAAAAATGGAAGGCAGACACATTGAGCAGCCGGAAGATGGCTATTGGGCAGGGAGCTGCCTTTATGCAACACACACAAATAAGATCCAAACTTCTGGATCCAAACTTCCACCAAGTTTGACAGAGTTTGGAGATGGTACTGCTGTCTGGGTCCAACTCTAGAACGTGTTCAGCTTTGTCCCCTGCTATATAAATTAGAGGGTTCTTCCTCAGTGGTTTAGCAGTGGGTGATCATTGGCAATGAATGACAGCACACAACCACCATTTACAACTGCAGAGGTCCCGAGGTTAAGAAAACCCACACTCAGAACAATAGTTTATTATTCCTGTGGGAATTTATCTTTTGCACTAAAGCCAGTTATTTATGACATATGAATAAGCCTTTGGTTTGCCAAAGAAAAGGGAAAAAAACCCAGTCTGCCTGGCAACAAGCCTGTCATTATTCAGAGCTTGGTGTGGATGGGGTTAATCCAGGAAAGATACTCACTATATTTACTTAACAAATAATATTCCCCTACTGCACTTGGCCAGTGACTGTAATGATTCCATTGTTTGTTATTGAAATAGTTCATCCTGCCTAGGGAGGGGCCCTACCAAAACAAATGCATTTGGAGCGTGCTACCCTCAGACCTTACTCCTCTAGACTTTGAGGTTGTAACTCTCTTTTTGGGCACATAAATGGGGAAAAGGCTAGCACAGACCCCAGTGTGAACTTGTACTCCTAGAGCAAGCCAGCTTCCTCTTAATTATGGGCTAGCTGCTTTCATGCTATGTTAATAGAATTCACCAAACAGAGTCATTTCAGTGGGGACCAGTAGGAAGATGGAAGAGGTGTAGCGCACACAGCATGATAGCCATTATCAGCAATGCACAGGAACAGGATTTTATGTTATTTTACCTTCTGCGTTTCTCTCTGACCCTCAAAGATCCCTCAGGATCTCTCTCCCTAGCCCAATATTTGTACACATTTGACTCCATTTTAAATCTTCATTTTCACCTTGCACCCTGCATCGCTCTAGCCAAGGAGGAGTGGATGGAATTCGTTTTGGATCGTTATCAGTACTGCTTCTTAATCAACCACCGAGGTCTCTGTTGAGCAATAATGGATTGGATTATAAAGGGCGTGATTTTTCAACAAGTCAGGCATGTAATTTGGCTAATACGTATGCACAGTTGCACATGCTAATTGGACAGTTGTGTACACAAGTGATCAAAACTGTCAGTTTGCACAAGTGGTTACCTAATCTGCATGTACACTTGTGGTAATCGTGTATGTGAATTAGGCATAGAAATCCAGGCTTCCTTTGAGCATGACATTGTGTGCCTACCTTTTCTAAATACTAGGCCTAATGGACTATATACCGCCCTGGTTCCATAAACTGCAAACCAGCCAGAATTGACTGTGAGGATTTTCCAGACTGGTCTCATTACAAACCTCAGGAAGGGACTATTCTTAATGTGAACTGGCAATGCCTGCAGCTCTGTAGGCACTGGAGAAGCCATGATAGAAAAGTTACCAACACTGTGACCCCACTGAACCCCATGTAGTGGCAATAATCCCAGACAATCCTAAGAATAAATGTACCCATCTTGCTTTATTATTAGTGAAAAAGTGTATCACTTTGACCCGGAAACCAACCAAAGCTTCCACACTTTCCAATGCTGGATGAATGATGTCCATGTGGTTCCCTTACCAAAACTTTGTCATTCCCAGAATAAAATTACAGCTGTTGAGCTCATGTGGTTTTCTTTTTTAGATTTCTGCAAGAAAAGTCTTTTGAAACAGTCAAACAATATAGTTGTGGAAGCTGATCCAGCAAAATATCCATTGTCATCAAAGGGGTCTGGATCAGACCCCTGAGTAAAGCACTGGTGATGGCATGTGACTGAAGCAGAAAATAATTTAACGTGGTCCTTTGGGTTCAGTCTTGCTTTTATAACTGTTTCCTTTAATTTTTCATTTGGAATTGATATGGTAACTCCCTATTATAATCACACTTATCTATTATCTGAATGTTATTGGCAATATACACTATATTTTATATCGGCATTCTTTTCTCAATGAATTTTGGAACATTACCTATTAAATACTTTCCTCTTTTTAGTTTTTCAAAAATAAATATTTTCATGCCAGTGGCTTTAGATACCTGGCAACTCTAGCTCCAGCACATTGGCCTGGCTAGGGGTATGTATGCTCTTCTACTTTTTCATTGTTTATCGTATTGATGGACCAATATGGTTACAAAACCATTTTGGGAATTCTGTTGCAGCCTAGGCCATGTCCACTTAGAACTGTAGTATATGCTGAACCTTGGATCCATGGTTGGTAACAATTTTCAAATTAGAATTTCAGCTACCCACTATCTATCTACCATGTCTATCTTAGGTTTTTCTAAGGCATCTGTCACTGTGGTAAAGCACCATACAATATTTAAAGACATAATTTCATGTACTCTAAATCACAGTGTTCTCACAGCTTTCTCTTTCCAGTGTGCATGTTTGTTTGGGGGTTTATTACTCATTCTTCTTGATTTCTGAGTCCTTCCCTCCAGTTCATGTGGCTGAAATAAGTTACATGTAACAATACAGACAGCAGAGCAAATGTATTATAATGGGGCTTTCAATCCTCTGTTGTAGCACAGCAACTCATTTAAAGAGCTTTAGGGATGTGATGGTTTTAGCAAAGGGTCATTGTTCATGGTGGAGAGGAATTTTTTTAAAAACAGTCATTCTCACAGAAACCATACACTGCCTCTTTATCAAGCCTGTAGAACAGTATCTGAATATGATGGTAACATAGTCTGCAACAATCTTGAGACTGCAAAAAATGTTCATCTGCATCTGTCCTTGAAAATGTTTCAAACACTGTTGTAAGCCAGAGTGTGGCCAGGACTCTAGGCTCAATAACTGGATCCTCCAGTGAATGGGTTAAGTCTTTTCATCCCACCCCGTCTCTGTTTCCCTTTCAGGGGAGATCACAGGAGGTACTGATAAACTTGAGAGGTGATGTGATAAAGGTATGGATAAGCTAAACCAGCTGAACAATAACTTTGTGATTTGAAAACAATTAGCCATTGTTCCAAACCCATTCTGGACCTTCTTATCTTATGTGAAAAGCACCAGTAATCACCAAGGCACATTCTGAACGGGAGAGAAAGAGACTGAGGTCAGGTCTACACTACAGGCTTCTGCCAACAATGCTATGTTGGTGTGATCTCTGACCAACATATCTGTGCCAGCAGAAGTCCTTAGTGTAGAAACAGTTAAACTGGGGAAACTGTCCTTTTACCAGTATTGCTTGTTTCACACTGGAGGGTGTAGGGAATAAGCTATGCCCTGAAAAGCACAGCTTTACCAGTGTAAATTGCAATCACACTAGGAGCGCTTTGCTAGTATAGCATACCAGTACACCTATACTGAAAGCTTTCCAAGTGTTGATCTGGCCTGAGGTGCCTAGGGACCGGGAAGGAGAAAGGGAAATATTATCTGTTGGCAAAAACATATACGGTATGTGTATGTGGCCTGGTGTTAGTGTAGGTGAGTGCACAGGTATGAATGAGAATGTGTGCCCTTGTGCAGATGGGTGTGTCCTTATGGGAGACAGGCAGCATGTATGTCCATGGCACAATGTGCTTGTGTATTTGTGTTTATTGCACTCGTGTGTAGATATATATGGGTTTGAGTGTGTGATAACTACAAATCCAATGCCACATTCACATACATTTTACAAACTATCAAGAATCTTTCCTTTCTTTTTAACTTCTGTAAGTACTGCCGGGAATATCAAGTGTCAGTTCTCTACTCTGCATAATACGCATAGGGACATGGAGAACATGAATGGAAAACTGTTTAAAGAGAGCACATAGAACTTATAAACTATTAATTTTAACACATGTGCCATAGGAAACATCGAAAGCATAACTACAAAAGACTTCAGGTCTGAATCTCGTCTGATGCATGCAGGTATAAATCTGCAGTCACTCCCCTGAAGCCAGTGAAGATCTATTGGCGTAAAATAGTTGTGAGGAGAACTGAGCCTTTAATGTGGATTCTAAGGAAACTAGAGCCCGTTATCAGACTAGTTAGCCCCTCTGAGAATCAGTAAGGCCCAATCAGCAATGGACATCCAATCAAGTTAAGGACCTGTGTTTAAACCCAGTTCCAGCACAGTGTCTGACTTCTATCTGTTTGGGTCTGTCTACACAGCTACTGGACACGGCTGGCCAATGCCAGCCGACTCAGGCTCCTGGGGCTCAAGCCATGGGGCCGTTTCATTGCCATGTAGACTTCCTGGCTCTGGCTGGAGCCCAGGATCTAGAACCCTGCCAGTTGGGAGGATCCCAGGGCTTAGGCTCCAGCCCAAGCCCAGAAATCTACACTGTGCAATGAAACAGCCCTGCCGCCTGAGCCCCGTGAGCCCAAGTCAGCTGGCACGTGCAAGCCGCGGGTTTTTCATTGCAGTGTAGACACACTCTTTGTGGCTTTTCTACTATTTCTAAATAAAACATTTGTAAAGGTTTCTAATATGGATTGGCTCAATCAGCCTGGGTATGGACCCTATCCAATCAAGGTTAGGTGTGTGCTGGAGGAATTTGAGAGGGGTCTGAGAGTATCTGACTCTGGGAATTTTTATATTTGGATACCTGATACGGAGTGTAATCTTTTGCAGCCCAAATGCAAATAGTATGCCTCTTGAGAGGCATTCTTCTAAGCCCCAGAGATAAATTCTCTAGCGGTGGTTATGAAGCCATGATCAGAGAGGGAGGGACTCCATCAGAGGTAAGGAAGTCATCCCATACTCTATTTAGTGTAATGATTGATGCAGTTTAAACGAACAGCTCCCACGGTATCCTTACAGCCCCCTCCAGCACGTCAGTCCTTTGGCTACCAGTGCAGGCAAGCATTCTATCCTCCATGCCTATCTAGGCTAGAACTTGATTTTTAAGCATGTTTTGGTCCTGTCTTCATTGGCCATCCAACCCATGTTAGAAACTAGTTTACCCACAGTTTAATTCAGTTTATGATAGATCGTGAATAAGGCCTAAAAGTCACAATAGAACTCACACAGAGATTTGTTTTTGAATAAGCATATGTGTTAAGCATCTGTAAAGATATTGTAATAAAATATGAGAATCTCCCAGAAATTGTCTTGCAGAGGAAATTCACAGGATGCAGACCCTAGTAGTTTTTTGAGGATAAAGGAAAATCAATTAAGGTAATCTGGGTAGAGACTTCACTTTGAATAGGAGCAAAGTCCCAGACTCATCTAATGAATGGACTACAGGGCTAAATATCTGGAGTCAAAGCCCAGTTGTCCCTCCCAGGGAGCAAATAGTAGGTTAGGCCAGAGGCTTGACTGCTGAGGCCGCAACAAGATAGTAGCTGCAATTCTTATGGGTGATCTAAAAAGGACAAAAAACGGGTTTGTACTTTTTCCATGCTGCCTTGATGTATAACAGAGCTGGTCAAATAGCATTAAGCAAATATAAAATTTGCCACAAATTAATTTTCATTATTTGCTAAACTATTTGGCATTTGAAAAACATTCTCTGCATATCTCAGGAAAACCTGGCCTATTCACCAAGCATCCCATGTTGGCATTTGAGCTTTGAAATGGATCACCAATATTTTCAAAAATACATGAATTCAGTGTAGGATCCATGTATTTGTTATTAAATACTCTAAGACCACAAATGCATGTACTTGAGCAAATTGTGCATGGCAGTTTTTAAGCTTTGTAAATATTAAAATGAATCAAGTATGGACAAAGAGTCAAAGTCTCAAAAATTCCCAAAATATTAGTCATTTCCCCCATTATTTGGCCAACTCTAAACATATAAAAAAGTATGAAAGTCACTTAGGTATTTTTATTACATTTATTTTTTCTGCTTCCTTTTTAACTCTAAAAATGCCAGTATATGGTCACATTCTTTATTAGGAATTCTAGACCTGGGGTGAAATCCTGACCTCATTGAAGTAAATGAGAGTTGTCACTGACAGTTTCATTCCTAGTCCACTTCAGATTCCATTGTTCTCTGTTGGAAAGACATCAATGGGAACAGTGTTGTTTCCTGCTGCAGGCAGCCATGATGTCACCAGACAGGTATCAGTGTGTTCACAGTGGGGAAGATGCACTGAAAGCTTTCATCTCAGACTTTTGTTTGTCCTTCAAAGATGGAAGTAGAAAGAAAAGACCTGAAGGCTTCTTGGTTAAGTGGAATTCTTAGCTGGGTATTTATCTATTGGTACAAAGCCAGATAAGGTTGACTTTCTTGTAAGGTGAATGTGAGGAATATGCTTGTGGGGAAGCGGGGGATGTGTTATAGACATTCAGCAAATTTCAGAGGACCAAACCACAGCTATTTCTCTCAATTGATTCTGAGCTTTCTTAAGGCTGCCTATATATATATATATAAATAATGTGAGAATCTCATTTCAAATGTCTCACAAGTTACATTCGATCCAGCATAGCCAGCAAAGATTGTCATTCTCTTGGGAACCACTGATGATATATAAGTCTTATTAAAGTTTCAAGAAAAATCCATTCATCTGGGTTTGAGTTATATGAGCACAAAAATAAACATTTTAGTGTAATATAAGAAAATTCCAAGACAAAAGTCATTGTTAAGAAAGAGTTAAGGCTGAGGGTATAATTCCTTTTTAAACAACTTCATAAAATGTAATAATTTTTAATAACTTTAAATATTAGAAATGAAGGAAGTTTGTATTTAAGGTTAAGCACCAAATTTTATTGCCCTCATCTCTGCTCACTCCCGCATGTACAGGCCAAAGATAATTATTCTATCCACCTTATCTTACCTATATTTTCATTCTAGACTATAGACTATCAGTATTTCTGCCCAAACTCCATATACTAACAGCAGAATCATCCTCCAGTCCCCCCACGTAAGGACTGAAGACTCAACCCTCCTCCAGTCGCAGGTCAATAACATCATCATCCTCTTGCATTTCATCTTTCACATGGAGTCTAGAAATGCCATTGTTCTACCTTGTTCCTATGGTCTGGAAAGTCCAGGCCTACCTTGTTAACCCTCCCCATTGGAGATAGAAATCCTGTTGTAACTATCCTGTTCAGCCTAATGATATGGGTCACCCATCAGACACAGTCCAAAGATCCATTTCTATTTTCCATTGTAAGTATACTGGCCACAGACCCCAGAGTAAACCATGAATCTTAGCTAGGTCTTTAATTCTATCCCTCTTCCCACAGAAGGGAGGAAGAGTTAGCATGTTTATAGGTCCTGGTTGACAGTCTCATTGCTTCTCAGACAGCATGTGACAAGCAGCTTTGCCTCCCTCAGGTCAGTCACCAAGTCGTGTTATAAGCTAAGGGGAACTGAAATGCGCACATTGTATCTCTTGTTAGTTCTGCTCACTCGGTCTGGCTTCTGCATGGCAGCAGGTCATTGCAATGGGCTATACACCACCTGCTGACAAACTGTGAGGATCTTCTCTAGAATAGGGCTCAAATCCCAGGAAGACACAGAGTTGACTATAATCTACCCTGAGACCCTTCTGAGGTGTAGAATGTTCCCCCACATGTCATTAAATCAATTTACAGCTGTGCAATCCTTTTGAATTCCTTATTGTTATTTGAAGCCCAGCTAACCACCGCTTTAAAAAAAATCTCCCACTTCCATCTGCTCCTATTATGGCACATAACTAAAGAAATAATGAAAGCTGTGAGGCTCATGGTCATTCTTAGCCTTGGTGTAACAGTGCTCCAGGTTCAGATCCAGTGCAAACTGTCTCCTGCAGTCACAAGCCTCCCTCAGTTGCTTAACAGTTTCCTTATTCCAGTAGAGTTTAGTTATTTTGGGATGGAAACACAATCTCTCAAGTAACTAGGGCCAATCCCATGAAGAGTTTTGAACATCAGGCCAAGACCTTGAACTTTATTCTATATTCCATATAGGCCTGTGCAGAAAGTGGAGCACCAGACTGATGCACTCACAGTTGCATAGCAAACAGACTGCCGTATTCTATGCTAGTAGAGCTTTTTCAGGGCACGCATCTTTGCTCCTGAATGTGAGTTTCAGAAAATGAACCTTGACTGTCTCAGATGTGTGACTCCTTATGGCCAGATCCGTGTCTGATAGGAGAGGGCTTTTTTCAGCACTGTGATTCTAATTGAGGAAAGACTAGCTCATTCCAAACTAGCAGGTGGCATGTGCCAACACATCTCGTCCCTGCACCTATCCATTTCAGGCAAGTACTTGTGCCAAAGACAGGCCTGCATCTAGCAGCATTGACAGACCAGTGAACAGAAATGAAACTGAGCAGTCATAAAATATAAACCTGCAAGGTGCCCTTCCCACCCCTGATGAGAATTAAGAAATCTTGGAAAGTGCATCATACAGACCAATGGCCAGATTTTCTAGGAGCTCATCTTGCAACATGACTTTCAATAGGAGTTGGGCACCTAACCCCCATAAGCACTTCTGAACATCCTACCATAGGTGCCTAAATGGGAACTAAGCGCATCTGAAAATCTGGCCCTAAAATCTTACCAAGGCTTTTGATGCCACATATGTTCTGTTTCTACTACAGAGTAGGTGAATGTTTGCCTGGGTGTGATTTGCAACTCTGTTCTGTGATAAATTGGTGGTTTACCCACTAGAATAACAAACAAGTGTGTATAGATTGTGCCAGGCTGGGTATTAATCTCATCACTTCAATAATATTATAACCCCAGGCAGAAGAGTTTGAGAGCTTGGTAATTACATTCGAATCCTCAGGTTGATTTACAGCCAAGGTAACAACATCTCACTCTCACTCCATTATTTTTATGACCTGTGTAGACAAAGATTTACACTATTTATAAAAATGGGGAAATAATTCTGTGATGTAGGAAAGGCTTTGATTGCATTTATATTAGTATGAACGGTTGGACAGAATATTTATTACAAGATGACATGGGAGTGGTGAGTGAAAGGTTTATTACAATGATCCTCAAATACATCCATCAAGATTAATGGTTAATGGTATTTATTTACTTCACTTTTTCATATTCTGGTTTTGGCAGTGGGGACCTTCCATCTTGTTAAAAATGAGGAGCAGCCACTTTCTGCAACGACTTTACTGAGTCTGGTTAAATGCCATAACTCCCTGCTTCACTCCTTATTCTTAGTGTCATGATACCAATTAGAGATGAGTGAATACTTGATATTTTGGTTCGGTGACCAAACCAAAAAAATCAATCCAAAAAAATTAAAAATCTGTTAGTTTAGGACCTAAATTGATTTTTTTTTTTTTTGCCAAAACAAACAGTGAAAATTTGTTGGGGGCAAATAAAACATTTCAAATGTTGATTCAAAACGTTTTGACATTTCTGGAAAAAAAACCCAGTGTGTTTTAGGTTTGGGGGGAAGGGTTGGCCAAAGCTATTTGCCAAATTCCATCCGAATTCACAAATAGTTTCAATGCCCTGGAAAATGCATTTTCAGTGATTTACTATTAGCCAAAATAACCCACCCAGTTCCAGTGCAAATGCCTTATGAATCTCTTTGCACATATTGCCAAACTGGAAACCCCCTCCAGGATGTAGAAAGATGGTCTTTTACTACAGCAATAGCACTTCTTATCCACTCCCTGCCCCCATATGGTGGCCCCCTCCCCACTCCATGATTTCTCTCATGAATTAGAATACCTAAATTCAGATTTCCCAGACTCTCTCACAAGACATCATTCCAAGCATTTGTTGTTGTTTTTAGTTTGCTTTTAATGACTCCCAGATTTCTTATTTCGGACTTAATCCTGGGAGATGTTGTGTATCCTCTGAGCAGTTGAGTACCCTCAACTCCCACTGGCTTCAATGGTAGTTGATCATGCCTAGCATCTGACTGTAGCATTTAGCCCTTTGCAGGATGAGCCATTAATTCCATTCAAGTAGGAAATTTGCTATGAAAATATCTTAGGCCTACTTTGCAATTGTTCCTCTTGTCCAGGCCTCAAGCAACATTTCATTGGGCCCAGGACAAACTCATAAAATGGGCCCCCTCATCCGATCCCACACATACAAATTAATTAATGAAAGAAAAATGTATATTTTATTTCTGACATGGCATAGGTAGGACTTATCATAAATGATCTCACTAATGTCAATTTTTCTTGCGAGTTCACACTCAGTAGACAAAATAACAAGATGACTTAAGCATTCCTGTGCCATAGTAGATCAGCTGCAGCTTTTGATGAGTGCCAGCTTTGCTGAAACGTTTTTGGTTGCTGCCACAGTCACTGGCAATGTACAAAAAATTCATGGAGCTATACATACTTTGCACACCAAAATAAAAGCCCACAGGCTCAAAGATTTTTCAGTCCATAATGGACCAGTGTGATCATCTAGTTGAACACCTGCTTACCACAGGCCATAGGATTTTACCCAGTGTTTCTTGCTTCCAATACAATAACTTGTGGTTGAAGTAGAGCATATATTTTAAAGAGAGATCTAGTCTCAAATTGAGGATTTCAAGTGATGGTGAATCCAATACTCTCCTTTGCCAAATTGTTCCAGTGGATGATTGGCCTAAGTGTTAAAATGTGCACTTTATTTCTAGTCTGAATTTGCCTGCCTTCAACTTCCAAGTTCATAGTAGCTCAGCTACTGCTCACTATTCCACAGAGGCAGAAAAAAATTCAAATGATAGTGTAAGATTCACCATAGCGCTCTTGTTTTTTATCAGGAAAAGTACTACACACCATGACCCATGTTCTGGTGTTCATCACACAGTTACACAGGACCATCATGCCAGTCTATATCTGAATAAAAGGCAGGTGATAAAATTCACACAGAGGGCCAGCACAAGCCCTGAGCACTGATTACATCCCAGGCAAGCTGTATTTTGAGGGTTTATCTGGGATTTCAATGGTGCATAGACTTTATGCTGATCTTCTGCACAGGGTTGAATTTCATCCATAAAGCATCTGTTCCTGAAAAGCGCAGAGCTCCTTTTGTGAGATGCTACATGTCCTCAATTCCCATTTACTTCAGTCAAAGTAGAGGGTGGTCAGCACCTCACAGAATTGGAACCAAAGTGCATCTCTTATTAGGGACGTGCAGAGAGATGAGGAGACGTGTTGAGTCCATCAGTGAGATCTTCTGAAAGGTATGAACAGCCTGAGGGTGGGGAGACTGGAGAGGGACAGGCTGCACCAATAAAATTTGCAGGGAGTGGCTGGCTTGAACTAACAAAACCCATTCCCATGCACATGCCTAATACTTAAAACAATAAAAGCATCTTTGGGGACTACTGAGGCATGGGAAAGCCAAACAAAATCTGCTTTGGATTTAGCTTTGTCAGCGACCCAAAATTTCAGAAACCCTGCTACATTAATTTGGGGCTTAACCATTGCAGAGCTCCAGAGACCATGACAAAGGGATGTGGGTGGCTGGCTGTGGAATGCTCACAGTAATGGTAAATTTATTCTAATTGATTGAATGTTATTTCTCCTAGAAATCCTGGGATTCTCTCTGTTATACAGACCTCCACAGGCTCTGAGCCCACTTCAGAGAACATTAAAGATGCCTTTTCAGTAAAGGAAACTGCATAATTGCTTTGTGATAGCTTGAACTGGACTCTTCATTCAATGGGGAGCCAGAGCAGAGGGTGCAACACAGGGGTGATGTGTTCACAGTGACCAATGTTGCTAAGCAGACAGGCATTTGGTGCTCATGGGAACTTTTTCAGGGTGTGTGGCTTCATTTCTAAAGGAGCACTCAAGGAAGATAAGGTTATTGCGGAGAAACTAAATGAATTCTTTGCACTGGTCTTCACGGCTGAGAATGTGAGGGAGTTCCCCACACCTGAGCCATTCTTTTTAGGTGATGAATCTGAGAAACTGTCCCAGACTGAGGTGTGATCAGAGGAGATTTTGGAACAAATTGATAAATTAAACAGTAATAAGTCACCAGGACCAAAAGGTATTCACCCAAGAATTGTGAAGGAACTCAAATGTGAAATTGCAGAACTACTAACTGTGGTATGTAACCTATCATTTAAATCAGCTTCTGCACCAGATGTCTGGAGGAGAGATAATGTGACACCGATTTTTTAAAAAAGCTCCAGAGGTGATCCCAGCAATTACAGGCTGGTAAGTCTAACTTCAGGACCAATCAAATTGGTTGTAAGTATAGTAAAGAACAGAATTATCAGACACATAGATTAATACAATTTGTTGGGGAAGACTCAACATTGTTTTTATAAAGGACAATCATGCCTCACCAATCTACTAGAATTCTCTGAAGGGGTCAACAAGCTTGTGGACAAGGGTGATCCAGTGGATATAGTGTACTTAGATTTTCAGAAAACCTTTGACAAGGTCCCTCACCAAAGGCTCTTAAGCAAAGTAAGCAGTCATGGGGATAAAAGGGAAGGTCCTCTCATGGATCAGTAACTGGCTAAAAGGTAGGAAACAAAGGATAGGAATAAATGGTCAGTTTTCAGAATGGAGAGTGGTAAATAGTGGTATCTCTGGGACCAGCACTGCTCAACATATTCATAAATGATCTGGAAAAAGGGGTAAACAGGGAGGTGGCAAAATTTTCAGATAATACAAAACTACTCAAGATAGTTAAGTCCAAAGCAGACGGTGAAGAGTTACAAAGGGATCTCACAAAACTGGGTGATGAGGCAACAAAATGGCAGATGAAATTTCAATGTTGATAAATTCAAAGTAATGCATAATATTACAAAACACAACCCCAACTACACATATATAAGGTGATCTAAATTAGCTGTTACCACACAAGGAAGAGATCTTGGCATCATTGTGGATAGTTCTCTGAAAACATCCACTCAGTGTGCACTGGCAGTCAAAAAAGCTAACAGAATGTTGGGAAGCATTAGGAAAGGATTAGATAAGACAAAAAATTTCATATTGCCTCATTATAAATCCCTGATACACCCACATCTTGAACACTGCGTGCAGATCTGGTCACCCCATCTCAAAAAAGATATATTAGAATTGGAAAAGGTACAGAAAAGAACAACTAAAATGATTAGGAGTGTGGAAAAGCTTCCATATGAGGAGAGATTAATAAGACTGGGACCACTCAGCTTGGAAAAGAGACGACTAAAGGGGGATGTGATAGAGGTCTATAAAATGATGACTAGTGTAGAGAAAGTAACTAAGGAAGTGTTATTTACTCCTTCTCACAAAACAAAAACTAGGGGTCACCAAATGAAATTAATAGGCAGCAGGTTTAAAATGAAAAAAGGAAATATTTCTTCACACAACCCATAGTCAGCCTGTGGAATTCCTTGCCAGAGAATGTTGTGAAGGCCAAAACTATAAGGGGGTTCAAAAAAGAATTAGATAAGTGCATAGAGGATAGGTCCATCAATGGCTATTAGCCAGGATAGGCAGGGATTGCTGTTGGGCAGAGGCTGGGAATGGGCGACGGGATGGATCACTTGATGATTCCCTGTTCTATTCATTCCCTCTGAAGCACCTGGCATTGGCCACTGTCGGAAGACAGGATGCTGGGCTTGATGGATCATTGGTCTGACCTGGTATGGCCGTTCTTATGTAAATGCAAGTTGCACTAACTGAGCCTAGAAGTTACAAGTGCATGGATCACTGTGGTCAGCTCTGTTCGTGATAGGATGGTGTTCAATCTGCGGGCCAGCTGCAAACGGGGATGGTGCTTTTCTCAGCAGTGGCCATCTGAGTATCCAAAAGCAATATGGTGTCCAGAAAGTCCTCAAGGCTGCAAACTGATTTAACAATCACTGGCTAATTGCCCTTAACAGAGAGGGTTATTATGGGGAAAATGTGTTCAAGTTCTTCAAAGCATGTCCCTATTCCTATACTTCACCTTTGTCTTGCCCAGGATCAGCTTTAGCCAGCTGCTCTTCATCCAGGTACTGATCTCTGCTAGCCAAGAGCTTCTCAGACCATACCTGAGAATCTGGCTCTGTTTCTGAGCCTGAGTTAACCTCAAAATCTAGTAGCTAATTTAGCGCTGCAGGAAGATACTAGCTATAGATAGACAGCCTTAGAGGGATAAGCCCTCACTCTGTCCACGAAACAGGTACAGCATAGACAGCAAACAATGCAAGTTTTACCCTGCCAGCCCTAACCTAGAAGAAATACCTGTAGGAAGGATAATTCAGTCAGGCCCATTTAATCCTTAGCCTTTCTGCTGAGACTGCTAACAAGGATGTCAGTTATTTTTGGTGTGGAATGGTAGGCCATCAAACAGCCATTAAATGATAATGTTATGGCAGGTATCCCAAAGGAGTGCTGTTACACTGAGTCCTCCAAGTTTTTTTCCTTAGTGCAAGCAAGTTTTGACTCTTGGGAAGACATATTGTGGTGTTTGCTTTGGATTACACAAGCACATGTGTAGAGGCAGCTTTGGGATAAAGGAAGCTGTGCAAACAGTAGGAGAGTTTTCTTTCTGAGTCTAATTAAAGCCCAAGGCAATTAATTCTTGGGCAGAGTTGCACCCTGGGAAATGGACATTATTAGTACTGGGCTGAGATTCCTAGAAGAAGGGCTTCCCCTGCATGTTGTTTGACCATCTCATTTCTGGACTGGTGTACATGTAGAAATAAACCTAGTTAAACTTAGAGTAATCCCAGACTCAGGATCACTGATTTCTTCTCTATTGGGAAACCAACCTGCAAGACCCTGGATATCTGTTACTATTCAACAGAGAGCCAACATTGATATGAGAGCAGCACACTGATGTCAGAAGAAGAGGCAACACTAACAGTGTTCAATCACCACCAACCTGGGGTGGTTTCAAACCAATGAACTAGAGATGAAAGGTGCCACATCTTATTATCAATCTCAAAAGTCATTCAGTGCCTCAAGAAGAGATTTATTTTCACTAAGTAAGGCTCTGTCGATGTGGATTAAACACTTTTGGTAAAGCAAATTTTAAACATGGTTTTAAAATTACTCAAGCTAACAAAGTTTAAAGGGTCATGAAACGGCCATCAACCCGTCAGTTTGAAACCCAATCAGCTTTATAAAGATTGAGTTAAAAATAACATCAGGTATTATTACATCATTGTTTACCCCCAAATCCTCTAGTTAATGCTGGTGATTTCATAGTCACATGCTCTATATTTTTAAATGTTATTCTCTCCCTTCTTGCTACATGAAAGACATACACAAAGGACAGGGACTCAGATTATATGGGGGGAGAAAGCAATGTAACTGACTACACACCAAGTGCTGTCACATGCACAAAGAAAACAAAGAAAATTGTGAATATAGAAAAATATCTCAAATCTCTTTAATTAATCTTAGGTGCTACGTGATAATAAAGTGCAGACAGAAGTATGATTCTGCAATTGATGGCATCCTTTTACAGAGTTTGCCTGGCCAGTGTGGACAAGGCATTTATCATTTTAAAACTGTTTTAAAAACAAAAACCACGTTCTAGACTAGCAATGAGCAGGAACCTGTGGTCAAATTCATCCCCAGTGTATCTGTTAATTCTGTTCAAAGCAAAAGTTACACCAGGGATGTTTGTCCTCTAGTGCTTTAGGGCAGTGGTTCTCAACCAGGGGTCCACGTACCCCTGGGGATACACAGAGGTCTTCCAGGGGATACATCAACTCATCTAGATATTTGCCTAGTTTTACAAGTGGCTACATAAAAAGCACTGGTGAAGTCAGTACAAATTAAAATTTCATATAGACAATGACTTGTTTATACTGCACTGTACACTGAAATGTAAGTACAATATTGATATTCCAATTGGTTTATTTTAGAATGATATGGTAAAAATGAGAAAGTAAGCCTTTTTTCAGGAATAGTGAGCTGTGACCCCTGTGTATTTTTATGTCTGATTTTGTAAGCAAGTAGTTTTTAAGTGAAGTGAAACTTGAGGGGTACTCAAGACAAATCAGACTCTTGAAAGGGGTATAGTAGTCTGGAAAGGTTGAGAGCCACTGATTTAGGGGACTGGTAATGTGCTATGGAGTCCTCACCCTGGTTTGAAACAATTGAAAAGTGTTGCCATCTGTCAGCTGTCTGCCATTGGTCAATCTAGTGCCCAATGGGGAGGAAGGGGCTATGTTAGAACAGGAACCTGATTGGAAATTGCCCTGAAATTGCAACGCCTTTGTGCTGGCAGCCTATGATGCTTTCTCAGGGCACCAAGAATCGTAAGCCACTGTGTTACCATTGTGCCTCAGCAAGAGAGAGCTTTACTGGAGCTTGAACTGTGTGTCAGCTCCCTGTCACATCTGTCTGTCCATCTCACCAGCAAACTCCTTGAGACTCTGCCAGCCTAAACCTTGCTTTGCAGGTAACATTCATTGAACCCCAGTCTCCAAAAAACACCTTGGAAGAGCATTTCTCTGCAGTATCCAGCCCCTGTCACTGGACACTCATGGAAATTACCAAGTCCACTACCTCCAAAGAGGTAAACCACCAGTTTAGCTGATGACCCATACTTGAATACACAGCACTGAAATGCTTTTATGCTAAAACCAAAAATAGGCTTATTAATAAAGAACAGAGATTTAAGTGATAGTAAGTAAGGATAATAAACACAGAAAATGGTTACAAATAAAACAAAAATAAAACACACTTTTTAGTGACTAAAACTTCAGAGATTGCAAACCTGGTCTCAGGCAATTTCTCACTTGCAGTCAGTTCTCAGCATCCTCAGTCCCCATACCTGGGATCCCACAAGGCAGGAGGATCCTAGAGTCCAGCTCCAGCCTGAGCCCCAACGTCTACACTGAAATTTTTAGCTCTGCAGCTTGAGCCCCACAAGCATGAACAATGTTAAAACTGATGCTGCCAACACATCCACTAAATGGGGGGCCCCGTGTTCCTAATCTTTTTCATTGATCAACATGTGCTACGGAGATCTTGAATATTTTTTTTTGATAATGTATTTCCTTAATCTTTTTTTATAATCAGAGATGTGCCATTTTTGCTTGCACTTGAAGCAGAAACCACCCAGAAGAGGTTGCTCTGTGTTTGGGAAGGACAACAGATTGAGAAGCATGCACGCGTGTGCGCGCGCACACACACACACACACAGACGTGCTATTATACGATGCAATTGAAAGCTGTCTGCATTGCCATTTTATCTTCTTCATCTTTTCCCCTTCCCCCCACTCCCACACAAAGGGCTTGTGTTTGTGTCCAAAAATACCATATTGTGGCAGTAAGCAGACTGCCTGACAATGAATAGGGGCTTTGTGGGCAGGAGTGTAATGTTGTGGTGGTGTTATTCTTTAGGGTGGTGAGCTGCCCATACAGAAAAAAGGAGAGAAGCCATTGTTTCATGATATTCAGTCAGTTGGTGCCCCCCTCATCCCAGGTGCTAACCTTCTAACCTGCTCGCCTGGCTACGGTTGCCTGAACATACTGTCCTAAAGAACTGCATACCATTACCTGTGAGATGTTTGACACTTAAGCCAGTTCATTTCCTAAGATGTTGAAAATTAAATCTTGGATCAGAAAAATTACTTTATTTGCTTGTGTCATTGGCAACAACACCCCAAAACCTCAAGCGCCCTCTCCCCACTTAAAGGATTGGAGCATTTCAGCTTCAGAGGGCGGATTATGCATTGTGTGGTGCTTTGTAGAAAGTAGGTTTGTTTCTGTCTCATAAAGTATGCAAGAATTTTCCCATGATCTGTTCCTGGCCAGCTTCTAACAGCATGCTTTGCGCATTAGCAGCTGATGCTGGAATGTGGTGTTCCCTTGGCAACTATTAACCCCCCATTGAGCAGAGCCAACCTCTTTCCATTGTATGGGGGTTTGACTGAAAGGTGCTTTGTTGGATGATGTAATGTGAGGTATGCAAACTAAGCAAGGGGCTCAAATGGCACTTGGAAACTGTTCACTGACTTCAAGCGAAGGGCTGTATGACTCGCACCAGCGCTGCCTAGCACAGTAAGGCTGCATCTTCATCAGTATATGCCAAGCACTCTCCCACCAGTGCAGCTCCACTGGGAGAAGCAATGGTGGGAGCATTAACGTAGACAGGACTCAGGTATTTTTACCACCATGTCATCTAACCCTGCTCAGAGCAGTATCCATAATTTGGCCTCGGGAGTGCAGTCAGATTCTGGTGGATTTTTTCTGAATACTTTTTAATTTTTGCGTCCAACCATGAGAATGTAGGAACTGCCATGCTGGAAGAGAGAGCAGTGGTCCATTTTAGACCATTATCCTAGCAATGGTGAATGCTTCAAAGGGCTTAACCACCTCCTTCCATAAACCACCTATCTAGAAGTGTTGGCTTCAGAAAGCCAAGCCATGATGCAGACTTTGGTGCCCTCTTCCTTGACTTTTGCAAAGGCTTGTAGATGATGATTCCCACAAGGAGTATTGCAGTGTTGTCATCAGTTTCAAAGGAAGAACAATCCAACTCTTACATCTTGTGTGTGTGTGTGTGTGTGTGTGTTTTCCTATCTTGGTTATATAAAATGCTGAAATAAAACCTGTCCGGCTATTAAACAGTCTAGTCAATTCCTTAACAATACCTTGGGATTACTGTAAATCATCATAGACAATAAGAGTTGGAAGGGAGCTGGGACTGGGCGGGACCAGGGAATGTGGAGGGGGGGACAGCCCACAGGGAGCTGAGAGATGGGTCCCTTAGGTCGGTGGAAGTGCTTCTAGTGAGGACGCAGTCCATCAACCAAAGAAACGAGTGTGTACATCAGCCATTGGTGTAATTATAGCAGTGGCTGAAAGTCAACATGTTTTATGTCGACTTATTTTCCTAGTATAGACAAGACCTAAATCATCCCAGCTAGGGCTTTGTCAATATGAATATTAGACCCATCACAATAAAATAACAAATAGCAAATAAAATTCCCACATGTTAAATGTCCAGCTTCATTAATAAATTGTCTAGTTTGTAATCTTAGTCTTTTTTGTTTATTTAGATAGCAGGGAAAGGGGAGGCAATTTTGAAGGAAATATAGGTGTTCTTAACAATCATTAGACTGTACCTTGGTGGTGCAACAGAAAACCTTTTTGTCTCCCTAGTTTATTTGATGGGAACACAGAACTAGAAGTCAGGACTGAGAGCCTAAAACTCCCAAATTCAATTCCCATTTTTGGAATAGTGGGTGGCCAAAATAATAACATTTTGCACTTATACATGATGGGTTAGATTTTCAAACGTATTTAGGTGCTTAAATATGCAGTGAAATCCCAGTGATTTCAATGGGAGTTAGGCACTTTTCAAAATCCCACTACATGCCAATCTGCATCTTTAGGCACCTAAATCCTTTTGAAAATCTAGCTCTATGTCACCTTTCATCCAGTGATCTCAAATATTACTTCTGAACCATAGCCCTTTGTGAAGCAAATAGGTATAACTATCCCCATTTTACAGAATGGAAAATTGACATTCAGAAGGTTCTGTGACTTGCCCCAGGTCAGACGTGAGTCAGTGGCAAAACTGGGATTAGAATCCAGGGGGGAAATCCTGACTCCACCGACGCCAATGGCAAAACTCTCACTGAGCAAGGATTTCACCCCAGGTCTCCTGAATCACTTGCCATGATGCAAATGTGATTTTCAGGTTGATGGCATACCTCTGAGAGCAGAAGAAAGTCCTTTTTAATCTAATGTTCTTGTTTTAAAAAACAAAAATGTTTGAAAGCCAGAAAATTCAGTTAAAGTTAAAGCTACACTTTAAAAAAAAACCAAAGTATAGCAATAGAAAGTTAAAGTCATATCCCCATCTCAGCATAAGACTTTTACAGCAGGATTACACAATCCCCTAAAAAGGACAACAGAAACTCCTTGACACACTCTTAGGACCTGACCCTGGTCCCACTGAGGTCGTGCAGAGCTCCCATTAACTTCAATGGGAATAGCTTAAACCTTCTAGCAGTGCAAATGGAGGTATTATAATGTCAGTAATAAGAAGTAGGGCTGTCAATTAATCGCAGTTAATGCATGGATTAACGCAAAACAAATTATCAGATTTAAAAAATAATCACGATTAATTGCACTGTGAAAAAAGATAAATGAAAGAAATAGTATTCACCTCATACAAGTCTACTCAGTCCCACTTCTTGGTCAGTCAATTGCTATGACTAAAAAGTTGGTTTACATTTACAGGAGATAATGCTGCCTGCTTCTTATTTACAATATCACCTGAAAGTGAGAACAGGCATTCACATGGCACTGTTGTAGCCCGTGTTGCAAGGTATAAACATTCATATACCCCTTCATGCTTCGACTTGCACTAAAGTTTTACATTGTTTTGTTTTTGAGTGCAGTTATGTAAAAAAAAAACTCTACATTTCTAATTTGCATTTTCACAATAAAGAGATTGCACTACAGTACTTGTATGAGGTGAATTGAAAAATACTATTTCTTTTGTTTATATGATTATTTTTATTACAAATATTTGCACTGTAAGAAAGATAGTGAGCATTTTACACTTTGTATTCTGTGCTGTAATTGAAATTAATATATTTGAAAATGTAGAAAAGCATCCAAAATATTTATAATAAATTTAAATTGGTATTCTATTATTGTTTAACAGTGAGAATAAAACTGTAATTAATCATGACTATTTTTTTAATCTCACGATTCATTGTGAGTATTTTTTTAAATCATTTGACAGCCCTAACAAGAAGTGTCATGTACATTCGATGATTAACTAGAAAAATGATTCCAGGGTTAAATATGCACATCTCATTCAGATGCATGCCACTTTTAGCAAACCCCATCATCTACATGCTAGATACCTTCTCTTTTCCTCTCTATTCCTGAACATGCTAATCCTGCACAGCAATCAAGCATCATTATTGCAGCATTGTCCAAAAATTATGCGGCGACAATTAGTCTAATTGAAAAAGGTATCAAAGACATCACAGTATCACCAGCACAAATACACACACACACACACACACACACGGAGGATTTTATAAAATAGCTAAAGACGGTGTTTTCATTCGTTTGCTTTGAATGGCGGTGACTTCATGCACTAAAAACGCTGCACCTCCCCTGTGGTGCAAAACCTGTTCATCGAGTTGAATGGCTTTACTGCAGCTTTTTGTCCTAAAAGGACAGAAGAGGAGGTACCAACCAATCTGGGGGGGCAGATTGCTGCTGAAAGTGCCCTGATGTGATTCTGCTTGTAAAATCTGCCAATTGCAAAAAGCAGATGATAGACGCCTGCCATTCCCTTCCCCCATCAAAAAATAAATAAAAATAAAAACCATGCACTTCTAAAATGCTGGGCAATGGTGAGCATGGATATAAAAGAATGTGATTTTTGGGGGATACTGCTGTTTTAGTTCTCTTATGGTAAAAATATTTAGAAGTTATAGAACTTTTCCCATCCAAAGTGCTTTACAAACATTAGCACTCCAGTTAGAGGGAAATGAGTGTTATTTTCATTTTGTTTTTACAGATGGGAAAACTGAGGTGGAGAGGTTTGCCCAAATCCAGTGCGAGTGTCAAAGCCAGGATTTGAATTCAGGAGCTCCTGGTACCCACTTTCATTCTTGTTCTTAGATCATCACTCTTTCTTCTGAGGCCTCATGCTACTCCACAATAAGAAACAGCCGGACTTACCGCCCTAAGTATCTCATTATGACCCAGTTGTCACACCCAGCTATCAAGCCGCATGGGCTGGTAAGAAGACTGGAAACCATAGTGGCCACATAACCATCCACTAGGCATCCAGATGCTTTCATGCTCCTGTAGCCTTTATAGGGTACTAGATACTTTGCTCCAACTGTAAGCTCTCTATAGATCTTCCATATGAAATAGCATTATTAAATAAACCTTCTTTTTAAAAACAATGCTATTCATCAAGCTTAAAACTCACATTAATGTCACAAAATATATATTTCATACCGTTTTACTTCTTTTTTGTTGTTGTTAATTTCAAGGGTTTAACATATATTTATTGCAAGCTCTTTGATACCATCATGAGACAGTGTTGGTGCACCCCAAAATAATAATATATTGAATCCATCTTTATCATATCTATTCAATATGATAAACTACTCAGTATTTATTCTTCAAAACAACATTTAAATTAAGGGGGGAAAACACCTGAGATCAAGGGAAAAAATCACAAGTGCCGTTTTTGATGGTAGTTTCAGCAAAAAGGCCAAATACCGAATGGGCCAAGGGAGGCTGCTTCCTTGAGACTAAGTAGATGACTTTATTTAAGCTAGCCTCTTTCATGAGTATTAAGGGCCTCATCTGAAGTTTATGGAAAGACTCTCATTTTGAAGATTCAGGTCCTGAATTTATGTGAAAAATAAAAAGATCAGAAAAATTCCAAAAAGCCTTTTTTAGAAAATGTATTTTTTGTTTCCATGCTTTTAAATAATTTAGAAATTACTCTCCTTCCCTTTAATGGATGTATGGGAGATGTTTATATATATTAGATGGACACATTTATGGGTTGTACACTTGCTTCCTAAAATGAATTAGACCTGCCAAGGAGTATGTTCTATGCAGTATAGTTATAGCCGTGTCGGTCCTGCCTTGTCTCTCTGAGGCATATGTTACCTCTTTGACAGCTGTTCCGGGATTTGTGCTGTTAATTAAACTATACATGATTTGCTACAGATGGCGCTACAGCCAAACTGCAACCCAGAGGCAGGCAAGAGAAAACAAGAGCGTATCTGGTCTTTAATAAATAAAGAAAAACGATTAGTGCCTTAAAGCATACTGCTTTTGACTGGCTGGTATAAACTCTTGTTGGGGTCACAGGGTCAATCACACAGTGGCCACAGACCCCCTTAGTGCTGAGGGTGAACAATACAGTTAACATTTTCGAAAGCGAGTTAAATTTCATTGTCATTCCTAGCCTACTCCTCTCTGCTTTCATAACTCGCCATCTGGAGTTAACAAACTCTCTTACCTATGGCTGGCCTGTTTTTCAATTGCTATAAATCTATCCCATAAAAGACTGAATGGCCAACCACCAGGATATAGTGACTACCACCTGAATTAAGCTCTGTGCTTTCCTTCAGATACGAGTCTGACTGCAAAACACAAGAATGTGTGACACGATGAAGAAGAACCTTAAATAAGAATGACATTCCGTGGAGTCATTGCCACAGCCAGCACTGCTACCATTCCTGTGCCACTGAGTCATGGAGCTGACATATCCTGAAATTGCCTTTCACTCACTGCTTCATTGTGCTTTCAACTCCACTCCTTAGTTGGTGTCTTTATATAAAACTTGGGGTAACTCAATACCGTGCAAACTATACTGTACATTTTGTGTCCTGACAAAGAAAAAATATGCATCAGGTTGCCTGAATGTATACAGTAACTACAATATCAGGGTTGTCTTTTGTAAATGAATACTAACAGAATTGCTGACGCAGGAGTTCAGCTAAGTGATCCATCTGCCATATGAGGACTGGTGTCCCGTACTAATGGGAGCTCTTTAAATCAAGGCATTTGGACTTGCCAGTGAAGTCCTTAAACTATGAGTTTTATTGATCGTGATCTTCGCAGGCTCTGACTAAATCCCCAAAGCTCTGTCCCAACATGCCCTTGGCTCAGTGCACATCCTGGAATGGATTCTCTAGGGGCAGTCTTCTCTTTAGTTGTCCCATAACTCTATTAAAATATCTGGAGGGGTTATTCCCAGGGCTCTACATCAGTAATCTTTGCTGCCATCCAAAACACTGTGAACTCATTTTTTTATTACAAAAACGAGTACAGACCAATTACCTAACTGTCCAGTGGTGACCCTGCAGTTAATGGCAGTGCTTGTGGGCTGTAGTGAGCAGTGCTGGATGCTTATATCAGTGTGCGTTCATGGCACTGTCTTCATGGTGATGTGTGTGCCTCCCTGGAGAGTGATATACACCATGCGCTCTACAGCATGTGCCAGTGGAATGGAGATTCCCTTCTCCTCTTAGAGCTATCACTTAATTTAAAATGCATGGGTTCAAACTGCAGATTACTGCAGGAAGCCTGTCACATAGGAGTTAGTTTGAAGGAGCAAATACAAACCATTGTCCTTCTTGTGGATCAGCCTTTATACACTGAACACAGTAGTTCAAATAATAGTAATAATACAAATATTGTACATGCTTAATATGACCATGATTCTCTGGTCTCGCTGTTCTGCGGCTGGCACAGGAGCTGGCGGGTGGCAAAGGTGGCTTTAAATAAAGAAAATCGTTTTTTTATCCTTCTAGTTTCATAATGCAGAAAATCAGACAGCTGAAACTTTGCACATTTATAGATGTTTACAACCTGCCATGCATACGCTAATTTGGAAATTAATCCAAGAAAGAATAACATATTTATTCCTCTGTTCCTCATAACAGTTTTTTTACAACACAACTCTATTTACAATACAAAAACTGATGGAAAAAGTATTATTTGTTGAGAGAAAACAAATGAAATGTTCAGTGTCAGAGTTCTGGTATATAAAGTATTATATGTCAGACCTTATGGTCAACCCCTCTCCTCCTACATGATCATTTTGCTGGTGCCAGTGAGGGGAAGGCCTACACTGGAGCCTGGCCAGTTGAGCTCCAAGTTTTGACAAGCACTTTCAGCAGCTGGCCTACTTGCTAAAAGCAGCATGGGAGGAGCTTCTGCCCAAGGGCCCTTCAAGAGCCCCTTGATGTGGAGAGGCATGTTTGAGATCAGGCCCCTAGTGGTTTTATGAAGTCCTCCACAGCAGGCCTTGGTCCCAGGGAGATGGAGGTGTTGACACTGAAAACAGTATTCATGGTCTTCTGATAATATCTTCCCCCATCATCTTTGATGACATAAATAGAAAGAGTTATAAAAGAAATTAGGAATAAGTACTTACTTTTTAATTGGATCAATTCCTAATCATGAGAGGTTCTGTACATCTGTAATGTGCAATATTTCAACTTTCTGACTTTGAAGCTGGAAGGATAAAAAAAATTAAGACAGCACTTGTTAAATTGTTTAAAGGGGTCTTTTTAAATACACTTTTTAAGCAACTTTAACTGAACCAGTCTGAGGTATGTATGTCATGTAATAATGACAAAAGGGGGATAATCTTTCCATTAATGTTGATAGCGTGATTTATTCCAAACTGAAGAAAGTGTGAAACATTCTCAGCTGCTGCAAATTAATTAGCCATGTGTGTTTCATTTTTATTGTCTAAAACCTTTCCTCCCATCTACTTGAAGGGGTGATGTCCCTTCTCTTCTGAAAGGATAGCAACTTTTTCTATGTAGAGTTTAGATTTCATAGCCACACATCTTATTTACAAGGTTTTGGTGCTGTAGTCCTTTTGTATTTATAAGATACCTCATCCATTTCTTTTTACAACCAGGCATAAATGTTTATAACTTGGTGAAATGGACCTAAGCTCAGAAATACTTCAAGGAGGAATGTAACAATAGTGGAAATTAGCCAAGATGGTCAGGGATGCAACCCCATGTTCTACATGTCCCTAGGTCTCTAACTGCCAGATGCTGGGACTGGACGACAGGGGATGGATCACTTGATGATTGCTGTGTTCTGTTCATTCCCTTTGAAGCATCTGCTATTGGTCACTGGTGGAAGACAGAATACTGGGCTAGATGGACCATTGGTCTGATCCAGTATGGCTATTCTTATGCTGTTATGTAGAAATCTCAACACATCCAGGCAGGCTTAATACATCCATTGCAGTTTTGGAGAAGTGTGGCCATATGTCTTGATATAAGTTTCCAGTTCAGCTCTGATTGTCCTCACAAACGGGGCAATTTCTCCTCTTTTAGAGTGAAAGGCTGAAATATTTAATTCCAAGTGAACTGCTTCCTTAAGACTCCAAGTGTACATCTACACTGCAATAGACCCACACATGGCCACGGCTGGCCCCGATCAGCTGACTCAGGCTTGCAGGGCTTGGGCTGCAAGGCTAAAAATTGCAGTGTAGACATTCAGGCTCAAGCCTGAACCTAGGCTCTGAAAACCCACAAGAGGGTAGGTTTCAGGGTATGTCTCAAGGGCAATTAAACATCCCCAGCTGGCCCAGGTCAGCTGGCTTGGGCTCAAGGGGCTCGGCCTGCAGGGCTGTAAAATTACTGAGTAGAGTGACATTCAGGGTCAGGCTGGGTCCCAAGCTCTGGGACCCCGTGAGGAGGGAGGGTCTCAGTTGCAGCTATGCTGTGGGTCTTTTATTCCAGTGTAAACATACCCTCAAAGCCCGGGCTTCCCAAATGTCTACACTGCAATTTTTGGACTCGCAGCCCAAGCTCCGTGAGCCCGAATCAATTGACCTGGGCACTGAGACTTGGTGATGCAGGTTTTTTATTGCCGTGTAGACATATCCTGGCCTAAAGGGGCATAGTCCCCAGAGCCAAAGCGAAAGACACACACGTGGAGGAGGAGGAGTGATTACAGGCAAAATAGGCTGTAAGGTGATGTTAGTTGATGGGTATGGGTGTGAGGAAGCAAGATACAATAGAATTCTCTCCTGTGCAATCTGGAATCTCTACAAAGAAATCTGCTGAAGGAGTGGTTGAGAACTGTGTTCTATAGCTAGCATGCTGGTCATCTTTGAATGGGGACTTTTCAGAAATGGGAAAGAAAGCATGAGAGGGTGGGCTTACTGGCCTCCTTTTCTCAGTCATTTCAAAATATGCTCTGTGGATGAAACTCAACCCCACCTTTATACAAACACAAAGCCAAAATAGTCAGACTTTCGGTGGGGGCAGGGGTGATTGCTTTCACCTCTCCCAATCTGAGGGCAGGCTTCAAGGCTGCTGCTGCACCCACAATGTGGGGCTTTTATGTCACTGAATCTGTGTCAGTTCAGATCCAGTTGTCCGACCCTTACCTGACTCCTATGACCTCCTCTGCATTGCACAGAAGCTGCAGAGTTACAATTCCCCCTGTGCCCTTTGCCCCATGTGTGGGTAATACAATGATTTATGTGGAGAGCCGTGCATGGGTCCCCATGCCTGGATAGAAGAGGACCTCTATATACAGCTGAATATCAAAAAATTTAGTGATGGAATGTGTCTGCACACTAAAGATACATTGTGCCATAGAGAGTAGATCTTTGTGAAATTCGGCACCTTTTTACATCACAGGTCCATGCAAAACCTTTTCTTCGCTTTTGAGTAAAGTGGATTTGAATAAACCCAGAAACTCTAAAACAAAGTTCAAAGTTGCCATGTTTCACCCAGTTTTGCATGAAACTGTGCAAAGCTGTAAGTTCAATATGATTTCAGCATGAAACTATAACCTGGCCCACAATCACTCAAAATTAGAGAGAAGCTCAAGCTGCAAATTTCAGATCAAGATCTGAATTTCCTCAAAGTTTGAGGGGATTTGCATCTCATGCTCTTACTTCAGGTCCATTTACTCAACACTGAGACCAAATTTGTGAAAAATCAAGATAGCCGAAGTGATTTTTCCAATGAATATGTATTGTTTCAAATTTGTAACAGAATCCCAAACTAGGTGAGTTTTATTTTTTGTACTGAAAGTTTTGTACTGCTCAAACAGAGAGTACCTTGAGAGTGTTTACACACCAACCACTTCAAATTCTTTGTTTGTCCCATAGTCTACAAAGAATTCTCCACATTCTGACCTTAATAGGCCAGAACTGTGTTTTATATATACAATTCTTATTTACAAAATTCTATGGTTATTTATTGTAATGTTCTGTTCCCAGTTCATTTAAAAAAACATTAGTGTTTTAACAAGGTACACAAGTGTGCCAAAGTTAATGCACCAATCATGCGCCCAAAGAAATCAATGGGATAACGTGGGTACAGGACTGGGCCGTAAGTATCTATGTATAAGCACGGGTTTAACATGGGTAATGGGATAGGTGAGTTTTATACAGTGGGCTAACTTCATCACTTGTATAATGCAATTTATTTTAATGGAGTTAGTCCAGGGTTGAATTTGGCCTAAATGTGCCCTTTTTTGCATTACATGACCATTTCTGATTTGGTGGGCAGGATGCCACATCTTGTGAGGCTGTCTGTTTAGTCTCTTCCCTCTCTCCCAACATTGCACAGTTTGTCTTCCTCACTTTTTAGCAAAAAGTCTTGTCCTATTCCTGGTTGCTTTAAGAATGCTTTCTCCTCCAGGGCAATATTCTCAAAGGTGAGGACCTGAAGGTCTGATTCGACCTCTCCTTCCCTAGTAACCAAAAGAGGCAGAGAAATGAAAGGGCATTTGTAAATGATGGCTTCTGTTAAGACAATTGTTTCCTGTCTGCTGCTTTTGTATCAGGGTTTTGGAGCTTGTGGAGCTGCTCTGAGAGTGCTTTCAGTCACGTTTACCTCCTGATGTACTCTGATTCCACTCCCCACCCCCACCCCAAACACCAGTTCTCCTTCTTTGTGTTAACATGCAAGGTTTTTCTGTAGACAAGGCTGCATCAGCCAAGATTGTATTCTCCCCTCCTCCTCCCCCCCCTCTGCTCCATTCCCTGGGGTGTAAATCAGAGAGAACACTTTGAAGAATCAAGGACAAGAGATAAAAATAAATGTTTTCAGAAGGGGAGGAATAAAAATGCAGCACATTTAACATTTTAAAAGTTGTAAAAGAATGCTTAATGTTCTGATGTTCTTTAATAAAACTCTTAGACTTTTTAACTTCTGGAGACCCAGTCTTTAGGAACTAATAGAAATGTTAGATGAATAATCAGTCTTGGGCTTGACATCAAAAACAGGTGAAACTCCAGAAGTACTGACTTGATCACTGATTATCAATCCAAATATTTCACAACTGGTCAGTTTTCAGTAGTCAAAAGCTGTCCCATCACCAATACTTGTTGTGTTTTTTCATAAAAGTTATAGAACTGTATACGGTAGTGTAGGGCACTGTATACTTTTGGTTTAAAAATACTACGGTAAAGCAGAGAAAAGTTGGATTTAATTAATTAAGAAAACAAGACAGCAGATAAGAATCCTAATCATAACAAAAAAAGCAATGAATTCATCGTAAACAAGTCAAAACTAAGATTAATGCTTCAGCCACGATTTCTGTAGGCACTAATAGAATGTTGGCCACAGGTCTCTTTTAGCTGGCACTGCCTTGCTGGGTTATTTCTTTGTTTTGAAGGAGGGGCTAAGGAGGAATGGAGGGACAGGAATTGTGAGGGGTATTGTAAAGTATATGTCCCCTATTTGGGGGAAAATGTAATATTTTAATGATATGAATAAATAAAACACTGATACTATAATAACGGGCACCTTTTAGCTCTGTAACCAATTAATAATTGTAACATGATTTCAAAATTGTGTTCTGTGGATGCAACCTGTGCTTCACAATAAAAACTACAATGGTAGTGTAGGCAGGGCTGTTCATATATTGACTATGTCATTATTGCATTGGTCACTCATGTCCCCAATGCTGTAACAGCTATTTTAGAGCCATTGTGTTATGCAATATAGATATAAGGTCAGTGGGAGGAGGTGTTATTGTTGTTCCAAGAGAAAATGTTATCAAAGGCTTCTGTACCTAGGAAATGTTTAGTTCATGGATGTTTACGTGGCAGCCCACCTTTGTAGGCAAATATATATTGTATGCATGCTAGTAGAGACAGTATAATGAAAATCCTTGTGGCCTGTATCCATATTACCTTTAGCTGTGAGCTTATCAGATTGCATAAGGAACACAGGTTTGGGCTTGGTTAGTGCTTAGTTAGGAAATCTCTAAGGACAACCCAGGAGTCAGCAAAAACTGGTGCTGGAAATTCAGTAGGATCCATTATTGAGCCACTACCCCAGGAAGATGCTAAGGGGCACTGACACTGCTTACTGGAGCATTTTTTGGTTTAGATGTAACCCTGAGGTTTATGAGCATTTGTCAAGTTCTGAAGTGTTAGCTGTCATGTCTTGACTAAATTCTATTTTGAGTAACCTTTTAACCTTCCTACATAAATTCTTCATTTACTTTCAAGTGTATGTTTCTTCACTATTGTGTGGTGCTGCTGCATATAGCTAAACAGTTGTTGTGCTGCTGCCCAGAGGTGGCTGCATTTCAGGGAGGAGTAAAATGGTTTCTGCTTGTGAAGCATTTTGGGATCCTTTGGGAATAAAGGCATTATTATAAATACAAGATATTTTTGTGTCAGTGAAAAATGATGATCCGATGACAATGCCAAATACCAACATCATTCTCTATTCTTTGTATCTGAAAATAGGCTAAAGTCTTGACACATACTATGAATTTACAATGTGAGAAACAGAAGCTTTTTTACCTGTATCTGTCTCTTCCCCCCATCTCCAACTCAAAAGACATCTTAACCCACTTTTAGTTTTGTGTCAAATTTCTGCCCAGAATATATTTTTACAAATTAGAGAAAGGATAAGGTACCTGTAATCAATGCAAAATTAGGTTTAGCCTAAAATAGTGGTTATTAGTTCATGGCCAAAGTAGGGCTGGGATATGGGGTTGGTTGCAGATATGAAGGGGCTGAAATCTGTTCAAGGCAAGCTGTTCTCATGAGACTTCAACCAAAATGAAAAATGTATCTACTGCAGAACTCAAGTACATTACCCGCACATACACATACAAATTCAAGGGGTTTAGATTTAAAGTTCTAGTATATGTAGACTGGACATGGAAACTCAATCTATCCTGTAATATTTAATTTACAGAGTTGGAGCTCAGACCAATATGATTAAAAACTGATGAACGAGGAGGATGTATTATTTCTAGGAGTTAGTCTGCCATCTACTAAAACCAAAAATCACTCATTGTAATAAACCAGTTAGAGGTGCTTATAGAATGAGTTCTCTATATGCGTGTAGAAACAGAATAAGAATTTAATTATAAAATAAAGAGATTATGACATGGTGGATGATCATAACAAAAGGATTTTTATGTAATGTAAGCCAACAGTCTTCAGAATAGATCCAACCACATTAAAGGACTGTGTGATTTTATATGCATTATATATACATAATGGGCAGCCTTTATCATAAGCTATTATTAGCTCACATCATAAACTCAGCTTTTGTTAGTTTTGTGTATTATTTATATGGTACTGTAGGAGGGCATGAGACTTCACAGGTGAACAAAAGACATTCTCTATCCCAAGGATCTTAAAATATAAAAGACTAATTCTGCAAACCCTAATCATATGACTAGTCATTATTTATTATTTGTATTATTATAGCATCTAGGAGCCCCATTTGTGGACCAGGACCCTGTTGTACTAACATAAGAAGTCCCACTAAAGTGAAGGACTATTTTATACGGATAAGTGTTTGCAGGATCAAAACCTAACTTACGCTGAGATCACTGCAAAACAATATGACTTTGTCTAAGTCTATGGTAGGATTTGTGTGGAAAGCAGATCATTACTGTTTCAACATATAATACATACAATAACCATATACACAAATACACATAAATAATGTACAATAATTATTGCTGTCATTGTTAATGTATGATTGAAAGGCCTCGATAATGATCTTTTAAGCATCAAATCACTCAGAATGCATAACAACTCGGTATATAATCTTTCACGTTAGAAAGTCAGGTTTTTAGAAAAAGTCTACAACTATCAGCTCACTACACCAGCAGCAGCCAATTCAATGCTTTCTTTAAGATTCATTCCATGCCCTCTTCTCTGTTAATATCCCAGAGATCAGCCCTTTCCTGAATGAATGGCTGACCTATTCTTTTTGATTTGCCATTGATTCCCTTTGCTTACCTCCCAATGCTCTGCCTGTTGACTAAATGCTGAAAGTAAGAATGCCTCAGATTTCTGACTTCTGAGTCATCCTCTCATGACATGAACAGCATGAAGCCAGCTTCAGGTCTTGGAGATCCTTAGTGAAAGCTCCCTTTGTTTCTAGACACAACAAATGGACCTTTTCTTCCCTACAATAGATGCTATTAATAAAATACATAATAAATAAATAATAACAACAAATATTTCACATTTATACTGCCTATCCATTTTTCAAATTACCTCCACTGCGAGAGGGAGTAAACCCCAACTCTCCCTTCAGTGTTGTGGAAACTTTTAATACATACATAGTGCAAATAGGACCTTGATGTTCAATATTGTAAAGAGATTTGCACATGCAAATCTTTACCCTTGCACAGACTGTCAGTGAGATTATGCAAGAGACCAATAGAGTTACAAGAGTAGATCTATTTGCTGGATCAGGCCACTGGCTTTTCACAACTTTTCCAGAAATTCCCCCTCCCTTGCCTTCCATCCCCAAGAGTAAGCGCAATTAAACTGTTTATCTACCTTAATACCATGAAGAGCTAGGTCAATCCTTTCAAGATTTGAAGCTGCGGTTCCTCAGAGCCTAGGTATCTGAAACCTAGAGTATTTCAATGTCTCCTTCAATAAAAACTAATGACTTGTTTATACTGTTCTATGTACTATACACTGAATGTAAGTACAATATTTATATCCCAGTTGATTTATTTTAGAATTATATGGTAAAAATGAGAAAGTAAGCCCCTTTTCAGTAATAGTGTGCTGTGACTCTTTTGCATTTTTGTGTCAGATTTTGTAAGCAAGTAGTTTTTAAGTGGGGTGAAACTTGGGGTACACGAGACAAATTAGCCTCCTGAAAGGGGTTCAGTAGTCTGGAAAGGTTGAGAACCTCTGCTCTACAGCACCAGCCGGATTGGACAAGATGGAAACATAAAGCTGGTGTCATCTGTATACTGAGGACACCTTGGTCATGCTTCCTCACTGACTTTCCTAACAGCCTCCTAGCTGTGTTGAACAGAAGGAGTGATAAGATGGAAATACTGCAGTACAGTGTGTGGGAAAGCTCTGGGGACACCTGACCCACCATTCATCACACCCCTTTAGGATATTTTAGACCAAAAGGTCTGAACCAGCACTTCAAGGCAGCTCCACAAACCTCTTGTAGGGATTGCAAACATGTTATCAAAGTCATGTGGTTAACAAGATCAATGAGAACTGACAAACCTAAAAGAAGCAGCAAGGGCACCTAACTTCCATCCATCACCAGCAGCAAATCATCAGTTAATGCAAGCAGTTAAGTTTCCAAATCATACCTGGCCATGAAACAAGATTGCCTAGAGTCAAAGAAATTTGAGGACTTGTTGAGAGTTGTCTCACCACAGCCTACTTGGCCACTCTTCTCAAAAAAGGGGATACCCCAAACCAGTCAATACATAGTGAGACCATACATGTCAAGAGATGTCTTTTTTGAGCGGAGGTCTATGTTTCCATCAAGGAAAGCGTCAGTCTGCCTTCCTGAACTGAGAGGCTGACCTTCTTTGCCAAGATCTAATGCTTAACACTTATAAAACATAGATATATATTAAGTAATTATGCCTCACAACACTCGTCAGAGATACTGTCACCCCCAATTTCCCAGAGGAACAAAGTGAGGTGAGAGATTAAGTAATTTGCACAAAGCAAAAAAGAGAATCTGTATCAGAGCCAGAGGTTAGAATTCCAGAGGCTCTGGCTACTCCATTTTGTGCTCAGCCCACTAGATTACACTGCTTTTTCAAGGTATATGGGTATCTGCTATAATTAACCAGTGATTTACTTGTGAAATTCTTAGGCAGAGAAAGAGGAAGCCACATCAAATATCAAAATTTGAAATGGTGTAAATAGCATGTTGTAATTATTTACCAAATTAAAATGCAAACCAAAGCAAAATATACCCAAAAAAAGAGGGAGGGGGAACTATAAAATGGCTCTAAAAATAGCGTCCTTTTTCAACATACTGTTTTCTGGATAATCTTATTCACAGGTTGTAAGATCTTCATGGCAGCAACCATGTCTTCTAGTGTCGGTAAAGTGCCACACATATATATATGGCACTGTAGAAACAATAAATACTTATTTTCCAGACTAAAATATATTTTTACTCTGATCACTACTGCAGAACCGTCCTTGATACCGGAGAGTGACCTAGATTCTATATTCCGTGTTACATATCATCTTCATAAACTTTAGTTCTAGCAGTAAAGAAAGAACACAGATTGACTCTCAGTGGTCAGGCTCAGTTTGCTAGTTTGAAAAAAAAATTTTTTTACTTGTAAACTGAAAATCTGGAGTCATTGGTTTGGTCTGCAATAGAAAAATGACCCCTTGCTGACCATGGGTATAGCTCACCTGCTGCAGTACATCATTTAGCTGCAAAAGTAGAGAAGGGACTTGTCCACTTTGGGATTTGCCTTGACTGCAGCTAACAGTGAACCTGTGATAGTGCATACCCCAAGTAGATACAAGAAAAGCTGTAATTTAGGCTGGAATTGGGCAAATCCCCAGTGCAGACAAGACCAAAGACAAACTGTATTCAACACCATTTTGGAACCTGTGATTAAAATCTGGACACGTACATACACCCTCCTCATTGTTCCTGCTCCCTCCATTTATTTATGTATTACATCCTTCCCATGCCAATACTGGCACACAGGACTGGATGGAAACCAGTCTCTTCCATTCCTCTGTGTCATTTGTTGCTGCTTCCATCTGTTCTATGGTATTGAGATTGACTATTCTGCCCACCCTATTAAGGGATTTTCTTAAGGTTCCTCCTGGCACTCTCATTTCCTCACAACAGTTGGTTTCCACTAGACAGCTTGATGAGGGAGTCTCTAAATTGGTGTCCAGAGTACATGCTCCAAACATGTCCAGCACTTCCTTCTGATTCTGGTGGAAATGAGCTGCTGGTTGGTGATTTCTCAGATCTTGCCATTGGTGACTAAGTCTTTCCAGCCAATGCCCAGGGTCTTTCATAGGCACTTATTTTTGAAGCTGTGTAGTTTTTTCTCTAACTTTTTGGTAGATTTTCTTTTCTCATAGCTATATAATAGCACCAAGATTACATTTGAATGAAAAATACTCAGTTTTGTTCTGATGCTGTGTATCTTTGATTTCCATATGTTGTTGAGTGTAGTAAATGCTGTAGATGCCCTTCCTATTCTTGATGTCCCATCGTTCTTGAGATGTCCCTTGGTCAATATGGTGTTGCCCAGGAAGATGAACTATTCTAATTTCTTGATATTTTTGCCTTTTAAAGTGAACTGCTTGATGTCTGGGTTTCATGATTATATGTTTTAGCACAGTGTTTCTCAACCTTTTAAGTAGCAAGCACCCCCTAACTTCTGAAAATTTCAATAAGTACCCCGACACTCAATTTTCCACAGGATTTTATATTTACAGACTAATGTGAGCCATATGTTGGAAGAAGGGCTGAGTATATAAGGCCGTGATAGGACAGATATCAGACCTAGTGTGGGTAGGGTTACCAGCTTTACATCAGGGGTGTGCAACTCAAGTATGTACGTGGGCTAGAGGTGATGTTGGCCAAAGCTAGGACGCTTTGAGCGGCATGCCAATGCTGGGGAATATAAAGCACCGCGCCAAAATTTTGCCATAGATTTGAGGAGGAAGGGGTGAGAGAGAAACAGGGAAGGAGGGCGAGAGAGACAGGAAAAGAGGGTAATTGGTGAAATCTGGGGCTGTCATAGTTGTCAATTTCAGGGCTCAGCCAAAGCAGTGAACTTGACAAATTTTCTGGGTACTGGGCTTTGAGCCAGGGATGGGGGCTGCCACCTGGGCAAGTTGCAGGCAGCTGCCACCTGGCTGCCAGCTCAGGAGGTGGGTGACTGCCACCCAATCTGAGCTAGGGCAGAGGAAGCTTCTGCACCGGCTGGGACCCAGGGATGTGGGCAAGCGGTTGCTGCCCATCTTCAAGCCGGGGCGCTGAAGGCTGTCCATCGGCTCGGACACGGGTGGCTGCCGCCCAGCTCGCCAGGCGCAGGAGGCTGCCACCGGGCTCCCACATGGCAGCTGGGAACCTGGCAGGAAGCGGGGAGCTGCTGCCGCCTCCCCCAGAAGCTAGTGGCTGCCGCCTACCTTCCAGCCGGGAGCTGTGACCGGGTGGGAAGTGGGCTGCTGCCACCCCTCTCCCTTTCACTCTGTTATTCCCCAGGTACCCCCAGCTCAGCTGTCTGGACCCTGCCACTCTGGGAGGCTGCGGCGGGGCAGCTCGCGGAACCGGGCTCAGTCCAGCTGAGCGCTCCTGCAGCCCCCGCCCCGCACCCAGCTCTCCAGCCGGGAGCCTCGGCTGCCCGCGCGCCGGACGGACACACCCAGCCGCCAACCGGCAGCGGGCCCCACCCACTGTCCCACCCGCGCTGGCCAATCCTTGCGCGGCTGCAGACAACACCCCCCACCCGGCGGGGGGGGCGGGGTCACCCGGAGCGGCGGGCGCCGCCTCTCCACGTGGGCTGCTGCTGGTGCCTGTGCGCTGCGCTGCGCTGAGCAGGCAAGAAAGCGGCTCGCGCTCGCGGGGCGTGCTTCACAGCCGCCAGCTGGGTCCACACGGCCCCTTGAGTGTGCAGCCCGGGCCGCGCATGTGCCCCGTTCCTGCACCCGTTCCTGCCCGCTAGTGTCTGTCATGCTGTGCTGTGTGTGTATCTGCGTCTAATCCCTCAACGCTGCCGGGGGTGGTGGGTACCTGGCTGCAGCAGGTAGGTGTGTGTGTGTGTGAGAGTGAGTGTTTGTGTGCGAGGTGCTGCGCTGCTGCTGCTGCTGCGAGGCAGACAGAGCCACTCAGAGCAGTGGATGCTGCGCCAGGGAGAAGGGAGCGCAAGGTGCTTTCCTCAGCGCCTGGCTAAATCCAACCCCTCGTCCTCCTGCAAAAGGGGGAGCGGCTGGCGGTGAGTACTGAGGTGTGCTGCGATCGGCGGCTGAAGTACTGTTCTTCTCTCTGACATGAAGTTTCCAAAGCCGCTGTGTTTATGCAACAGGCTTGGCTAGGTCTAAGCACAGAACAGGCTGTGAAGCTGCTACTATTAGGGATGAAATTTACTAAACCTCGTTGTGGCAGGTTTAGCCACTCTGTATTGTCCTTTGCTTTACCGACTAAAATGTTCTGAATTAAGGCACTGGAAAAAGGAAAAATGCTGGTTTCCAGAGTCTTTTAGCAACAGAATTCTTCTACTGCAACGGGTGGCTTCCCCTCGGTGTGCTTGGGACAGTGATCATAGCCAGTCCATCTCTCCTGGTCCGCTTTTGGATCTAAAGTTAGGCTACTATGTTGTTAACATAATAGGGGTTGAAGTTTCCGAAGCTTGTTGGAACAGGACCCCTTTCTTCCCCAGCCCGTTCCTAACATTAATCTTGAATCACTTGAATATACTTATGCAGATGACTGTGTCATGGAAATGGGGTAGTTCATTACTGTTCTCATTGTTTGTGTAAATGCAATACCCATGTTTTCTTAAATGCTCGGATTAAGATATTTAGTGGTATTTTCCATTATCCTCATTTAGGGCTTTTGAAATCATTCTTTGAAGAATTTCGGTTTTGTGAGTTGTCTTTTATAGGCTTGCTTTATGGAGTAAAATTGGGTCAGCACTTTTTAAGGTTTCTAATTTAACTGCCTTAGACAAAGAACAAGAATCTTTTAATCTGTGTTCCCTTCAATAAGTACCCCAAATAGTCAGCTGCCTGACTGCTGTCTGCGCTACAGCTTCAACCATTCTTACCATTGGTGGAGCTGCATCACTGGTGAATTCCGACTATGAAGTTTACTAGTGAAGGGAAGGTCTTAAGTCTAAGAGAATTAGATATTGATCATTCTCTACTAGGAACGTTTCTGTGTCAATTCCTCCAGCATCATTCACCTCTGATTAAAACAAAACCCAGTTAAAGTAAGTGTTTGGATCCATTTCCTTAATGACTGGTGGTAAACTTATACTCCTGTCTCCTACTGAAAAACAAGAAAATTCACTTGCTGTTGTTTCACTCATATTAGAGAGCCTGTGATTGTTAAGCACTTTTTTAATGTAAGACAGGAGTCCAAGCTACTTCAGTGTTCTTGGCCCATGCATTCTGTTGCTTTTTTCCTCTGAAAATACTTCAAAGAGCACATGCAGTCGTCAAAAAGTGCTTGAGGATTTTGAAAGGGGCAGAGAACAGCAAATGTGAAAGTTGTTTTTACATAATTGTTTTTGTTAAAGAGCTCTTAAGCAGTAAAGGAATATTGGGGGTTGGAAGTCAGTCACATGAGAGAGTTTGTAACAAAGTAAAATTTCAAAGTAAATAATGCTGCTAAATTTTTGTTGGGGATCTGAGCACAAGTCAGGTGCAAGGTTATCAAATCTAAAATATGTTTGTGTGTATAAATGTATTAAGGATTTGTTCTGAGGAGCTATAGTTCTGCACAAATACAGATTAATAACAGCACATTGTCATTGCTAATATACCTTTGAGTACTATTGTGTCTTTGATTTAAGGTTATATTTTCTGTGGAAATGATGTGGATTGCAGACAAGCAATGCTGACAGCCTTCAGTCCTGTCATGGGAAGGAGTTCTCACTTTGTGTGGTGTTGAGACTTTATTCTTAGCCTCTTGGAAACTTCACTGCTGCCTACTGTGTCTTTAGTTTTCCATCACTTTATACACGTTTATTTTCATCGAGTTTGTAACATTAGTACAACTCATTGGTCTCATTTGATTCCTCACAGTGCAGATCACTCATGTTTTGGGGTATCAGTCTTTTAATTAAAATTATTAGTCTCTAGACTTTCAGAACACTTACGCTCTAGTACATGATTGAAATAAAAACAACCTTATTGCCACAAAAACTTGGCAAGACTTGGAAATAAGTCTCTTGGAAGTAGTACAAGATGAGATTATTGCATATCAATGCCAGTCTGCATGTTTTCATTAGGTAAGCTTCTTTATGAGCACGGGATATATTTTTGTGTTAGTCCACACCTGTTTTGCAGTAATTAATTCTTGTAAACGTAAACCATTCATAACAACTAAAATAATCCGGGGTATGGACTCTATATGATAGATCAAAGCCAACTGATATTGTTCAGTTGTAAGCAGAGTGTAATCAACGAAACAGTAGATCAGTTAAACTCACTGCCAAAAAACTTACTTAATACAGAGTTAAGGTTGCTTCTGGGGTGGCCTTATGCCCTTCTAGAGTGGGAAGCAAACTAAACTTAAACCTCTGAAAGCCAAGAAATACAGAGATAAGGTAATGCCTCACACACAACCTCAACTCTGGTCCCTTTGAATAATGTCAAGGAGTCCCTATGATGGATCACAGGACAATACCCTTACCCAGGGATGTGGAAGACAATGAGAATGGAGAATAGGGGTGGGGAAAAACTTTTAGAGTGCATAAATTATTACAAGCCTTTCATCCTTGCCTTAAGGAATGCCTCAAGGTCATCCTCTTAAGGTACCCTCAGTAAACTGGTGCAGAGTGGTGTGTGCCAACATTTCTAATATGTTTGAGAGCAATGGGGAAGCACAGAGGATAGGAGGATGCATGGCAGTGTGTGAATGCCAGTGCAGACAAGGCATTTTAGAGGGCACAGAGAATGTACAAGGGATTATTAGACTAGTTCACCTCATCATTATATTGCTTGTTCCTCTTGACATCGCTAGTGGTCTATTGTGATTTATGGAACTGACAGTGAGTGTTATGCTAACCAGCTGCAAGTACTCCCTGGATCAATACTGCAAGTCCTCGCCTAGTGAGAAATAGTGGGGGGTGTCTGATTAGGAGTAATGAAGTGGAGTTGTGGTGAGCACAGAGAATATGTCTATATTAAGTGTCCTTTGTCATCCACTCAGGGGAAGAGTTAATGTCGTATGAGAGTGTAGTGTAGCAGGCATTACCTTTAACTCTGTATTTCAGAGGTTTAAGTTTAGCCATTTTCCACATTCTGAAACTGTATAAAGCAGTGGTAAGCAACCTTAACTTTGTGCTAACAAAGATTGTTGGGGGTGTTTTTTTGTTTTTTGTTTTTTTTGTCAGGCAATATCCTTTTTTGTTAGAGAAAGCAGGGTTAGTGAGGTGTGATGAAATGAGGGGCATCTAAAGAGAGAAAATTGTGAGGGCCACGTGGAAGGTTTGTGGCATCTGCCAGCAGACTTGTACCTTCCAAGAGAGGACTGGAGAATTATAATAGCCCCAGAGAACCTCTGCTTTTGTTGAGGAAAGTAGATCAGTGTCCATTTTGCTCAGAAATGGGAGGGGGGGGGGGTGGTAGGGAGTGCCTTGAGCATGCATAGTAAAGTGATTCTTTTCTGAGTTTTTTCTTTGTACACCTGTGGGGTATTATACTTCACAGACACTCAGACTTCCCTACACTACCTTTTTGGGAAGTGTTTGCATCAGTATCGGTAGCCACTTCTCAGCCATGCTATTCTTTCTTCTCTGAACCTTTTCCATTTGGGCTTTTCTAATGATGAGGTAATTACCTCTCTGCAGGGTTCCTCACTCCCCACTCAGCATCTTGTGGTACCCCACATGTACACCACCTGTGTGCTTTTCCCACCTCCAAGTGCCTTCTGGTGCTGCAGAGACCTCTACAAAATACCTTTCAAAAGGGCAAGGATGTTTAGCATTTAAGACTTTACCAAAACAAATAAGGTATTTCTAATATTGATTATATTTAATTTTAAAGAGCCACTTAGCTCCTGGAAAACTTTGAAAAATATTTGTGTTGGACAGTTCCCGGAAATCTGGAATGACAAGGGGATAGATAGTTCATCTGCACCTTGCAGTGTATTGCTTTAAGACATAATTTTCTGACCTCATCATTGGTTACTATGGAAATGTTCATAATGTCACAATGACATTATGACTTCAGGTGAAGAATAACAAACCAGAACAAATGGATTCCAAAAGAACAAAGAACTTGTTTTCATACAAGTATCTCTACTTAAATTCAGAGAGAAACAGCAAATACATAATATGTATGCATAAACAGATCTTTGAAAGAGTTTTATAGAACTAAGTTTGTGGTAGCCTTTCTTGTCTATTATCACAAAATAGTGTCTGCATCTTTTGATGGCCTGGTTTGGGGAATTTTATGGCAAATGAGTCTTATAAAAAGTGGTAAGCTGAGTTTAAAAACTCATTTATCAATAAATCTCTTATTTTCACAAAAGCATTTTTGCATTTGTGTTCCTCTGATTAATCAGAGTCTGTTCAGAGACCGTAAGAAATTTGGTGGTGAGGTAGGGATGTTTGTTGTCTGATATTTTAGAGAGAGACTTTTTTTCCTTACATGCATACAGCGTTATCTCCAATAAAAAGAGTCAATAAACAGTCTTTTTAGAGGGTTTTTTTAATGTCTTAAGTAACAAAGATGTATTGGATACCACCCTCAATCTACTGTTACTAATTTGATCCCCTAGTACCTCAGGTAAAAGGTATGTGAACTGGTGGCAAACTTTGTATCTGTTCAGTGCACAACAAAGTAGTATTCCACTGTTAGACTGATTCAAAATAATGTAAATGAGTTGCATGCCTGATCTACTCCAAGGTTACGATTCTTCTATTCCTACAGAAATTCCTTTTTAACTACACTGTTCCTTGATTATCTTAGCATTGTTTAGTTGCAGTACCTTAATTCTTTCTTTGGTGGTGCTCAGCCAGCAGTTTTAACAGGGACAGATTGAGGGGCACAACCTATACAAATAATCCTCTTCTAACTGTGAGTCACTCTCTGGCACTTTCTTTTGCTATCCTTCTTCCTTGGGAAAAAAAATCATTTATTGTTTTTCATACTAGTTTCAGATTCTTGGCATACTCTTTCCTTTCCCTGCAAGATTTAACTTCATCATAGCCAGGGATTGTTTTCTGTAGTTTTGGTTCTTTTGTTTGGTTGGGTATTTTTTAAGTTTCCCATTTCCTTTGTTAAATTTGATTCCTAGTAGTACCATGTGTGGCCCTTGGAGTGGTATTTAATCTTAAAAGCACTGCTGTTAGTGTTAATTTTGTTGGGGTTTTGGCAGACTGGAATTTTCTCTCTCCTGTTGTACTACAGAGCAAGCTGTGTTTCAGAAGTAATGGACGCAAGATATCTGAAAGTCAACACATTTATATTAGATGAGCTGGTATTACTCTCTGTACTGACTAATGACACCGAATGACTACCTTTAAAGTAAGCATTGCAGAAATAGCTTTCTTTAAAAAGGTAATCTGTTAACAGAATGGTAAAAACTTTGAATATTTGGATTTTATTATTAAAATTAACTGTTGGGTAACATTTGAATTGTGGGGCAAAGGGTGGATTTTCCTTCTGGGGGAGTTCATCCCATTTTTTGGGTATGGTGCTAGCAACACTATTCCAGCCTGGGATAGCTTTCTTACCTTGCTCACAAAAATACTTGGGAGGAGCATTTGATTTTATATATTTTTGTTTTTAGAAATGCATCAGATTACACCAGTTAGCATGTAATTGTAAGAAACCTTCCTTATGGAGGAGATTCTCAGGCCTCTTACAAAGGGTCTATTTCCTACCCACCTAACTCTCCAGTATTCTGTGCATCACTCAGTGCAATCAGACTGACACCCTTTGGCCATGTGTACATTTCTTTCTGAAATTTTCCTGCTGTTACTCTAGCATTTGAAGATCCCTAGAGCAGACTGGCTGCTGATATTCATACTTTTTTGTCACTATGTTGTCTAGACCTGCTTTGAGCAGGATGTAGTAATTTAGAACCATGCAGACCAGTGGTTCCCAACCTTTTTTAGTGAAAGCCCCACTAGTTAACACTAGGTAAAACACGCGCCTCCCCACCAGCTATAAACACACACAACCCCTATAAACACATATGTTATTTAGTGTTGTTATAATTATAATAATAAATTACTCTTATCTGAGTAAGAAGCTAAGCCTACCCTGGCGCAGCTGCCACCGCACACCCCATGTGGCCCTGCCTCTTCCCCATCCCTCATAGACTGAAGGTAATGGAGGCGGGCTCTGGCAAGTTGGCCAGGGCTACTCCAGGCCCCCACTGGCATGGGACTGCTCCTCTCCGGCCGGCCAGTGTGGGGCTAGGGGCAGCTGCTCCTCTCTGGCCGGCGTGGAGCTCGGAGGGGAGAAGCGGAGGCTGCTGCTTCTCTGCTCCAGCCGGCACAGAGTTGGAGGCCTCTGTGCCCAGCGCGGAGCTTGGGGGGGGCTAAATGACCTCAATATTACTCAAGCCTCATGGACCCCCTGTAATCTTTGGCGCCTCCCGCCCCAAAGGGGTCACACCCCCCAAGTTGGGAACCATTGATGTAAACTGTCCACATGCATTTCTATTACTATCACTACATCTAATCCTGCTCTGAGTAGATCTAGAGCAGTGATTCTCAACCCCTGGGGTATGCAGAGGTCTTGCGGGGGTACATCAACTCATCAAAATATTTGCCTAGTAATGCACATGCATTTCTGGGCAGAACTGCTCTCCATTAGTGAATATCTTCCAAGCCCTGCACCTTAAACCATGAAGAATAAGAAAAGTACAATCAAAAGTCATGCTGGTGGTATGACTGACAACAGGACCATGGTGTTTGTAAATGGACTTTGTGTAATGCAGGAGTGAGGCAGAAGAGCCCAGATGCTAGTCTCTACTGCATGGTGTGCTCCATCCCATATTTCCACAATCTGATCCTGTACTCTGTACATATCTAAGCTAATCAATAATTCTACTGGCTACTAAATCTTAGACTCAGATTCATGTGCTTGATTTATGCAACTGGTACACATCCTATAAATCAGAACAGTTATGTTAATCGACATTTAGTGGGGAAATGAGAGCCACGAGCCTTGTAGAAATAAACAAATTCATTATAATGAAGAACTTCTTGTCAGTAGTTCAATTTGTTATGCAGAAGAAGCACTTTCGGCTACTATGTCAGTGGGGAAGGTGAAATGGGTCATCCATTGCTCCTTAAAGGGTGTGGGTAGACAAGAAATAATACATGCTGTTTTTTGTAGGCTTCACTCTTGCATCAATTCTTAAATTTCAATATTGCATATATCTAAGATTTGCAAAGAAATTGGTGAGTTTTTATATAATTGCCTATAAAAGTCTATAAAAACATAATTAAGGCTGCAAAGTCAAGCACTCAGAGGTGAGGAAGTGCCATAGTTAAGGTTCTCTGTGCAATGTTAATTCAACGCCCTTGTGCATATGCATTATGATGGTGTTTAACGACATGATCACCATCTATTCTTTGCATTGGGCCATAGTCTCAGTGAGAGGATGTCTTCACTACAGTTAGCCTAGGTGATTGGCACCTGACTTAATCAAGCTTGGGTGTGTGCAAAGCACTACCTGAGTTATTGTCCTTACTGGTGCTGCACTCCCCTTACGTATGTTGTTAGGATTTCTGGGAGCGTATTCCATCATTCTTAGTGCTGCAGTAAGTAAGCCATTCTGATGCTTTTCCAGTGAATTGTGGGAGAACTTATGTCCTTCTGGACACCCAGGCAGGGGGGAATTGTGAAAAGACACTGGAGGATTATCCATGCTCTAGTGATTTTTAGACTGCATCCTCACTGAAAAGCGGGTGGGTTACCAGCCCAAGTGAAAACGTAACCTGGACTCTAACCCTTACACCCAGCTGTACCAACTAATCCAGGTTGAAAGCACCACTTAACGGGTAAGAGTAGGGTGACCAGATAGCAAGTGTGAAAAATCATGACAGGGTGGGGGATAATAGGTGTCTATATAAGAAAAATCCCTGAACATTGGGACTGTCCCTATAAAATCAGGACATCTGATCACCCTAGGTAAGAGGGACAAGAGGAGAGTTACTGACCTTACCTGAGTAGTGGCCCGGGCTAGCTCTGCAGTGAAGACATACCAAAGTGTTTTTCCCTCTTCTTTTCAGCATTACCTATGTCTTGCCCAGGTTTAGCTTCAGCCAGGTGCTTACAGTTGGCAGATAGTACTATTTGCATCAGAGAAGAAGTAGCTGGATATCATCTTCTGTTTGGCATTTGAGATCAGTGGTGCTCAATTTCCACACATTTCCTCTGCCTCAGCAGTTTAATATAGATGCTAAAAAGGATGAGGGAGATGATTGAATTATGTAGGACTCCACAGATGATGCTCACATGAGGTAGAGGAGCAGTTGTCTATTACCGTTCCCATTGAGAATCCTAAAAGAGAGGTTTGAAGCCACTTCAGAGCTTTCCCCTCAGCCCCAGCTATACCTGATGAGGACAGTAATGGTATCAGATGCAAAAGGCTGATGCAGGAGGGTAACTTACAGATATCTTCTCCCATCTCTGGACAGGTGACTGGATGGCTGGCCTGAACACTAACTGGGAGGGGTCCAGCATATTGGCGAAGATATGTGATTGTAGGTGATTCTTTTCTACCTTCTCAATTATTTTGCTCAAAAATAGGTTTGACACCAGGAGGTAGTCTGCAAAGTCTGCCATTTTCAGAAACAATTTCTTGAGAATTGGCCAAACTATGGCATGTTTTGGACTGGATAGTCTTATTTCCCTCTGCAAGAGGTGATACCAGTCTCCATCAGCAGGGGTGCAAGATGCTCCTGGACATCTTTCATCTGTTATGGTGTGCAAGATCTGAAGTATGGATGGTGACTAGGATTTCTTCCAGCAATTCTAGTTTGCTGTGAATATACCCGATTTTTTTTGTGTGTGAGACATGGGGAGGTGACAAGTATGTGATCCGTCTTAGGCTCAGTATGTGGATGCTTCTGTACAGAAGAGTTGAGCTTCTGTGAGAAAAGAACAATAACAATACCTCACATTGTGTAGAGCTGGTTTGTGGTTTGGCATGGAGTCAGACAGGGTTGACAAATCCACTCACTCTCTGGAAATATTCTTCAGGACAGGATTTAGTTGTTTTGATAGCTGGTGGAGGAAAAGGCGGCACTCTCTGCTTCTTCTATAACCATGGCATAAGACCTCTCTACCTCTAATCTTGTTTTCCACTAATGACACTCCAATTTTCCTTGCTCCCCATTGCATCTCATCAGAGAACTGTGGTGATCTGTGGAAACAATGAAGGGAAGTGTATGTAGATGCTAGCCTGTTGATGGTGGTGGCCAGTGTGTCACCATAACGTCTCACCAGATCTTCCACTCCGTAAAGCTGCTATTTCTTCTAATTACAGAGAATAACTGTGGTAAGTGCTGACTCTTCAGTTGCCATCCACTGTGTGCCTCTTGAGATGAGGGAGGTTCCTATTTGTGCAGGGAAGGCAGAGTTTAAGATCAAATTGGTCCAAATTTATCCAGAAATGTTTAGGTTCTTTAAATATAAAGTGACAATTCCCTCTTCTTTTCCTGGGCAAAGAAACTCATGCCATCTCACTCTAACTGTTAATTGTTTTGGGGTTACAAGAAGTGTATCACTTTGGGGACTGATTATGAAACTTCAGAGTATGATTCTTGCTGTTCACTAAAATGTATCCTCCAAAGCCCATTTGAGGGTCAGCTGGTGAAATTCTGAATAGAGCGTGGGAAGGGCAGTAGCTTTTTAAATGGCTGATAATCTTATGTGCTTTTCCTCTAATGTGCTGAACAGTCACTTTGTCACCTGCTGTCATCATAAAAGATGTGTTCTCCAAAATAATTTATAGTGATAAACAATAAAACTCCCTTCCTGGATAGGGATGATATGCACTTCAGGATAGAAACACAGAATTGCCTATATCCGCGCTCTCAACTGGAGTCTTTTCTTGCATTCTTTTTGGCCAATGAAGTATTAAATCTTTGGCCTTCTCTACATTAGAGAAACTTATTTTTATGGTAGTAACCAGAGTCTCCGATCAGGATCAGGGCCACACTGTGTGGCACATTGTGCAAACATAAAATATTCAATTAAAAACTGTTCATTCCCTTCCGCATACCTGTAGCAAGCCATGAGCGACATCTAAAAGTTAAGCGGACATAGCCATGTTGCTCAGGGGTGTGAAAAATCCATACCTGTGGCCAAAGTACCTATGCTAACCTAACCCCCAGTGTAGAGGCAGATATGTACAATGGAAGAGTGCTTCTGTTGACGTAGCTACCATTGTCTGATGAGGTGGTGGTCCTACAGTGGTGACAAAACTCCTCCTGTCAGCATAGGTTGTGTCTACACCTCAGAATTACTCCAGCATAGCTATGGTAGACATACCCTTGCATCCATACCTATGTACTCCTGAATGATGCACACACCTGCCAAATGCTGTTTGGATTAGACTTACTTTCAGCAAGGCTAACGGTTGCGTGGTCCTAAACTCTGTCATTCTGAACCATTTTAGTGCCGGTGTGGATGTAAGCTCTCTGAAATGGTTAAACCAGTCCTCCCACTGTTGTTCCACAGTTGGCTGAAGTCCTTTCAGAATTGTCCAGAGTCCACTACTGCTGGGAACTGTGGAATAGGTATTTGGAGACAATTGTGCCCCTGCGAAGGTTTAGAAGCAGAGATGAATCTGTAATGGTTCTTGCCACAAATCAGCATTGCTAGTGTGGCTGTTTTAAACTGGTTCAGATACAGAGGTGTCAGTTGTCTTGTGTAGGTACATCCATGAGTTGGACCCTCTGGGTCAGGATTGAAATATTATAAGGGGGCATTGCCGCTGCTTGTGTCTGTTCAGTAGACTAACGGAAGGCTGACCTTTAGGCACAGTATTCATTTTTTCCCCCAGATGAATTCAGACTTTTCTGCAGAAGAGAATATTAGGGCTTGTCCACAGGCAAGTTAGTGTGCAGCAAGCCCCAGGGCATGAATCTATAGTGTGAAGTGAGCTGGTGCACTAACTCACCATTTGGAGACTGCGACCGTGCACTCGGAGAGTGGCTTAGCATACTATTGCTACAACTATGCGAAGCTGTACTCCGGGACTTTTGAGTGAACTGTTGCAGTGTCCACACAGGACATACGTGTGCTGCAAGCTAGCGTGCTGTAGATTCACACCCTGCCGCACAGTGATTTACAGAGTAGACAAGGCCTTTGGAGTGCAGTTAGCTGATAATTTTCAGTGTGCAGACAGCCTGACCAGTAACTCATTTATGATGGAGGTTTTGTGAATGCAGAAATGGCAAATAACTCTAAGGCCCCTGAACTAAAGGGTGGGGAAAGACTGTCAAAGTAGTTTACTAATGGCTATTCATGAATCTAGTCATTTTTTTGAGAGGAGACTATTGCCCTAGCTTCATTCAGTTGCTGGGCTGAACCCTGATAATTGTTGCAGTCACCAAAATGAATTGGGGAGACTCAGTTCAGCTCCAGTGCTGTTTGATGGGGAATAAAGTACAATTTGAGAATAGTTTTATGATGCTGCTCAAGATATTTAATCAAAGGAACCTGGAAATGCAGGGGCCCAGAAATGTTTGTTTTCCAAAGTTTTAAGATGTGTGAGTTTGTATTTATTTATTCATTTTTTTAATGTGCCAAATAAAGCCTGTTCTGCCATTCTAGGCACTAAAAAGATTCCTGATTGAAACAGGGAGACTACAAATTAGTGATTTCTTTGTTTCATGTATAGTCTAAATCAGACTTTGACAAAGCAATTACATCTTTAAATTCACTTCTGTGGGAGTCATTTTAAGTCATTTTAAGAAAGCAAAGTAACCCAGAGACAGTTGATTGACTTCAGCTATATGAATTCTTCTTCAATCCTTCTCCGAGCTTTTAGGGTTTAATTGAGGTTAAGAGGTTGGAATCTGTGGTAAACAAAAGAATGGCATATGGGCAGGCTGAAATTTTGTGTATTTAAGTAAGAGCATTCCTTCTGGCCATTTGTTTTCATTGGAGAGTTTTACCGGGTTCACAGTTTAAATGTGTAAACATGCTACACTGGTAGGTTAATAATTGCCTGGGTTTTTATCACTCTGATATATCTCTGGAATATAAAAGACTCACTCAGGCATGTGTTATCCCCTTCACCTGAGGGGAGGGGCTTGGATTTTTTTTAACATCTTCACTGCTTCTGCAATGTGTGTTTTATTTTAAAATACCTCCTCCCATCCCCCACCCCCAAAAGCCCTAACCATTCTCTTAAAATTCAGGTAGATAAAGCAAACAAGAGTGTCTTATTACTAGTTACTTTTGCTGACTACACCTTTTTATTTTCCGGAAACTACAGGGTTAAAGTGACAAGATGAGTGAGGTAATATCTTTTTATTGGACCAGCTTCATGTGAAAGAGACAAGTTTTCAAGCTTACACTGGTCTCTCTCACTAACAGAAATTGGTCTAATAGAAGATACTACCTCACTCACCTGGTCACTTTAACCCTGTAGTTTTTGTAAAATAAAAGGCATAGTCAGCAAAACTAACTAGTAACAAGATGCCCTTGTTTGCTTTATCTAGTTGAATTTACCTTGTGTGTCTCATGTCTTGGGACCAAAACAACTACAACAACACTGCATACAGCAAAATTAGGGGTTCTCAAACTGGGGGTTGGGACCCCTCAAGGGGTCATGAGGTTGTTATGGGGGGGGGGGGTCGCGAGCTATCAGCCCCCATACATGCCATGGCTGCAGCTGTCAGCCCTGTGCATGTCTGATAGCCAGAGTTCTTCACAGCTGGTTGGCCGGAGAGCAGCGGCTGCTGGGTGGGTGCTCTGAAGGCAGCACCGCCCCCAGTAGCAGCATAGAAGTAAGGGTGGCATGGCATGGGAGGGTCGTCACTTTTTTGGGGGGGTCCTCACAGCCTGAAATAGTTTCAAAGGGGGTCCCAGACAAAAAAGTCTGAGAACCCTTAGCTGTTGTCGATAGGTCAGTGTAATGTGAATTTTCACAGGTATGCTTTACAGTAATCTCTTACTCCTCCTCTTGAGTTGTTTTTGTAATTGTGTGAATCTACTTGTTAGATTAGATTACAACTCTTTTAGATTAAGAATGCAGAGGATGTTTATACGTTCTTAATGAATTTGATAGTTTAAGATAACAACTACCCTATGCTACAAAGCCTGAGTTTACTCAGAGACTTTTATGCCATTCACAAACTTCTTGGACCATATGATGTCAGCAGGTAATCACTCAAAATCTACGGGTATGGAGTCACTTTGCAGACATCTGCTATTTTACATGCAGTTGTTTACACTTACTGCTTGGAAGCAGAGAGAAGACTATATATAATATGAAGAAGATAAATGAGTAATCTTTTACAAGAAAATCTATCCTAGGTGACTCTTTTACTTGCCACCTCTTACGGAATCAAATCTATTTTGTTTGTTGTATTCTAGGTTTTTTTTTTTTTTAATCCTAAAAGTTTTATCCAACTGAAATTCTGATTTTAAAGAACTGCTCCCTTCCACTTTATTAACCTAAACACATTAAATTAGTTCTTGCTCTTTCTTGGAAGTTTAGATTAAGTGGGGGTGAGTGTACTATTTGAAAAGGAGTGATAATTACTTCATTTTCAAAATGTAGTTAAGAAATCCAGTTTTTGCAGCCTGAATATGGAAAATGAAGATAAAATAATTCTGGTGCCTGAATGCAAAATTGAAGGGAAGGGCAGAGGGAAAAAAATCTAGTTTTTTAATTATATTTTTGTTTCTGGGTTTCTTTTGCCCTTTTCAGTTGTAAAATTAAAAATATATATGTGATGAGAGATGCAGTTGTTTATAACTATTGTATTAAAGATATCCTAGTGTTTTCTGCAAGAGGAGATGGTTTCCACCATGTCTCTATTCCTGTCTTTCCCACAGGACCAGAGTGGATTGACTTAAAACACCAAAGCAACCTCAAATCATTCTTATGGTATTTTTTAAAAAAAAACATAGTGAATTAAGTAACTTTTTAAAAGTTTAAATCTTTTTTAATTTCCTTGGAAAAAGTTATTCTTGCTGGTAGTAAAAGTAGTAACAATTTACCTTTTTCAAGCAGTAAGGTGGCAAATAGCTTAAATGTCAGTCATTCTGATGCTTAACTTCTACATTTCAGTAAAAGCAGGGAATTGTTACATTTCTGATTCACAGTGCACTAACTTAATACTCAACAAAAACGTGTCAGCAGTGATGATTTTAGTGGTATTTAGTTCAAACACATTAGAACACTCAGTCTTAAGATTCTAATATAAACTTGCAATGGATTAAATTACTTACCATAATTCTGCATCTTTGAGAATATCCTCTCGCAAGATTCTCATTTTTGGGTCTTGACCTCAAGAAATAACTTTGGAACAGAATTCCCACTCTTATCTTTAAAGAATATACAATGTGCTTTTCCCATGGTGTGCATCTGTATTTCTAAAAGTGTTATAGGTTCTCTCTTTTTGGGATTCCAGGAATCACTCCTTATATTTGGCATCTTCTAAACAGCTCATGAAAGTACTGATAAGACAGTGACTTCCACTCTCCAGAGTATTTCTTTGTAACTCTTTTTCAAATGCTGCACTCTAGATCAGAAGTTCTCAAGCTGGGAGGCGGGCACCCATGGGGGGGCACAGAGTGATTCTGAGGGGGTATGAGAAGCTTTAGGGAAAAAAAATTACTGTGCACATTTTACCCACCACCACGAATAACTAGCCAAGCTGATCCCTGCAGAAAGATCAGGTCCTCAGCTGGCGCTGTGCATTTGGATGGATTTCTGTTAAACTTGCATAGCATTCTACAAAGTAATTGCCATCTGTATTTTAATTCGTTTGCTGCGACGCGGTGTGCACATTTAATTGCAAGCATCTATCACCAGGGCAGTTTTGCTTTTGCTCTTATTATAATTGGATCATGGGCTCTGTGTTAGTCAATGCCTTGCAGCTTTTCGTATTTAGTGAGAGTTGCATATTGGTTTTTCTTTATCAGTATATGTAATTGTGTGGAGGGGGAGGGGGCATAAACTACTCTAGACACAAAGAAGGGGGGTGCGATTAAATAAGTTTGAGAAGCACTGCTCTAGATCCCTATTCCCAGGGCACAGGATTTTGGGGGATAGTATGTCACCCTTTTTAGGTTTGGGCTATGATGTGTTAGAGAGAGGTTTTCTTCACTTCTTTTTCAGATCCTGGAGAGGAACCATGTCTCAATGTCTTAGGCCAAGGAGAGGTGAACAGGAGGCCTGCCACTAACCTACTCCCAGATGTTTTTCTTCTGTTTTTCCCCTTTCTTGGTTCCATTTTCCTTTCTCTGATGTTACCTTGAAGGCTCTGCAATCACAGTCCTTAAGGTAGCTTTTAGGTCTAAAGGAAGAGTCCATGGGAACCTAGCAGAGGTGGGGCTTCTCTATTTTAATGTTTTCTGTAGTGCTGACTGCTTTAGTATCTAAGTACTTCCCAGGTAAATTGAGGTCCTTGGTGGATTTCGTCTTTTGTTCTCCCTGTGCTAGTAAAGAAGGCCCTGGTTTGGACCTTTTTTTTTTTTTTTTTTTTTTTACCCTCCTTTCTTTTCCCTCCGCCATTGATCTGTTGATGGTAGGAAAGCTTTGTCCAAAGAGGAGAACCTTACATCGTGCTCTGAAAATGGGGGTTGCCTTCTGGATGAGTCTGACCTCTTCTGGAAGCTTATTCACCAACATTAGCCTCTCCAAAATGAGAAGCATTTACCTCTGGCTTCTACATGAATTGTTGTGGGCTCTGTGAGCCCGCATTGTTGCTGAGGAGCATAATTGTCTTGTTGGGTCATCAGTGGAGATGCGGTCACTGCATCCTGGCCTATTGACGGTCCGTGCCTTAGACTAGGAGCTGGTGGAGGGACCAGAGCATAGGGTTGATGTGCTGTTGGCAGCCCATTCTACTGAAGGCCATGGCTACCCACAATCTGCACCTCTTGGCATTGCTTCCACCTTCAACCAACATACAGTGAATTGCTGTAATCCAGTTTGGAGGTGACAATTCATGGGTCACTGTCTTTCTGGGGAGGAAAGGGGCAAAGTTTCTGAACAAGTTGGAGGTGAAATAAATCTGGTTGGTTGCTTGGGTTTTTTCTTTTGTTTTTGTTTTTTTGTTCTTTGTCACTGTATTTGGCCTTCTAGGCTAATTGAGGAGTTAACAGGACCCTGAGGTTTCCCATCATCCCTTCATGAACAGGGAAGGGAGCCATTTTCTTTGATAAAAGCAGAGGACAGTGATCCAGTTATTTCTCAGTTATTGTCTCCAGCATCACTTCAGTGTTGGCTGGGTTCAGTTTAGACCCAGCTACACATCATCCAGGAGCTAGCCTTCTTTAGGCATGTTGACATCCTTGTAATGGCGATGGCTGCATCTGCGGCAAAAGATACAGAGCTGGATGTCCTCTGCATGTTGTTGGTCTGCAGTTTGCAGGTGTTGGAGGCAGCAGTCCTGGCTTTACTCTGCTTCTGTATGTGCTGCTATAAGGGAGTTTAGCTAGTTCTGTACAAAGTGGTAGGGGCAGTTGCCTTCCATCAACAGCGACCAATTGCCCTGTGAGGGGCTTCCTTGCCCTGAAGAGGAATCCAGCCAGGAGCATAAACAAACACAGCTAGCTGATGGGGAGAAAATCTTCAGTCTAAACAAAATCAAGTTGCAAGGAAATAAAATAGAGAGAGTGAGCTCGTCCTGCACTTCCACCAAACCTGTGTGCCTGAATTGAGTAGCTTTTCATTTATTTTTCATGCATCCATTCATCTGTAGCGACTGTAACTGGCTCTGAAGCTCTGTATGTGAGACTCTGGGCTGCTGCACTATTTTTGTTCCATTTCTTTTTTTTTTTTTTTTTTTTTTTTCCACACAGACTAGAAATCTGAGAATGCTTAACTAGCCACTTATGCTCGGCCATTAAACAGAGAGTGGGCAAGAGTTGTCTCAATAGAACTGTTATACAACAGCAGAGGTTGTCCTGTGGCTCCTGTCTGGCTTCTAGATGGTTTTTGCCTTTGGGTCTTAAGTAAGGTCTTGCGAGAGTGTTCCTGGAAAAAAATGACAATACAAACTAACTCCAGGTTCTTCTACATTGACAGACTCGTGCTGACAGTTAGTTTAAATCTTTACTTGCACTGGTGGTCAGAAACCGTAGGAAAGTGCAATTTCTTCCTCTGATGTTTCCTCTTTCCGAAAGCTGCCTGTAGTATAGTTATTTGTTACTAAGTATTGATTCATAAGCTCATTCCTGGCACTTTGGTATTCTAAGTATGTTTAATTGTTTTGTGGCTCTCTCTAAATCTCTGGTGACTCAAGTGATTTTGGCTGTTTAAAGGCTGAGTGCCCCTGTGATATGCTCTGCCAGTGCTAGAATTGTGACACTTAGCGGGCACCGTAAAAGAATGAGTCAGGAAAAAGGAATGTGTGCCACCTGCCAGTTCCATATAAGTTTCCTGAGGTTTGTATTCCCACCTCCAGAGTAGTGTGACTGCACTGCTAATCAGTAAGAGGGCTGACTAATGTTAGAATAACCTATGACGATCACTCTGGGAGGAAGCCTTTTGAGATACTTTTGTTTACCTTGTTTTTTTAGAATGAAGCAAAAAATATCCTGGGCTGCCTGTCGCTCAGTGCTCCCAGCCTTGTTCCCAAGAGCACACCCCTAAAACCTTATGTTTTTGGCAGATGTGCGGTATGAAGGGAGCCTGGATTCAGTCCTGAGAAGAGTGCCTGGATAGCCAGCAGGAGTGGGTCTGAGAAGCTTGCCACAGGCTCTGCAATGAGCAGACAGCTATTGCAAAGCAGGATGCCGCAGGAGTATCGGAATGTCTGCGTCCTTCTGCCCAACAGAGAGCAACTTGACATAACCATCGGGGTGAGTTTGTTTAAAAAATTTCATTCTGAGATCTTAGTGTGAGTCTCATAGATGTCTATTGTATTGTAGTTGCCAGAGAAGTCAGTGATAAGACTGAGCTTAACTTTCATTGCACTTATAAGAGTACCATATTAGTCCATTGACCAAAAGACTATTAGCTGATTTAAAATAATTGGTGTTTTGCTTCCTAATTGGCTAAACTAGTAAAACTTTACAGGATGATTTGATTAATCTCCTTTATTGCATTTGATAATGAGGACCTAATTTTTAATCCCTTTTCATTCTCTCAAATTGTTTTGTAACAAATTGAAACGAAAATCCTGATACTCAGGAACCTGAAATGTCGTGACCGTTGGACCTCAGTGGGCAGTGCTAATTGACATCAGCTCACTCCGCAGTTTAGCTCTGTTGATCTTTGTTTTGGAAGCTGTTCTGTAGATGGGACTCTCTCAGATGTTTTTTCTTTACTAATTAAATAAAATAGAGCACTGCATATGTAGATTTCCAAGCAAAATATTATCTGTGTTTTACTGTAGGGAAATCTGAAGCACAAAGAAGTAAAGTGACTTGTGCAAAATCAGTCTCGCTCTCGCACGCACTCACAGCCGGGTCTGTTGACTCCCGGGATGGAATGCTATCCATGATAAGACCATGCTGCTGACTTTGTAATATAGTTTGTTTATCAGGCATATGTGAGAAACTGAATCAATGCCTGAAACTTCTTAGTCCTCCTGTTATCTTCCCATCTAAACTGTGAACTGCCCCTTTTTGGGATGGGGGTCTGTCTGTCTATCTCTAGACAGGCTGGTTTTTTTGGATGTGGAGACAAAATAGTCTTTTAATTCAAAATGTGGCTTTAAAAAGCACGTACATCAGCAAAGAAATATGCAAAAATCTTTAAAATCCCCACAGGAATTTTCCTACTTGCCATGCTTAAATCTAGTATCTCTTAAGAAAACAGCAACAGGGCCTAGGTAGGTCAGGGGATTGGTAACTGACTCTGGAGCGCTTCACTTCCTCTAGTTCAAAACCAGCCCGGGGAAGAGAGCCAAAAATCCATTATAATTTGATGGCTGTCCTGGCATACATGAAGTTGTGATTTTATTTAAGCTCTTAGTGGGCAGGTGGCCATATCAGTATAAATCTCTCCATCACAGCTGACCCTAAATACCCCACTTCTTGGTAGCTTTTAGCAGCGTGGGTGGGGAAATCAAACTGGTATGGAGACTGAACTACCCTCCCACCTGCAGGCATTGACTGTACTAGGGACACTTCTAAAAAATGTCCTGTTGTTGCCCCTCCAGCATTAGCAATACCAGGAGCCCTAGTCTGCTGGTGTTTTTAAGCATCCCATCATGTAACCCTGCCTAGAGCATAACAAATCAGCAATGGATATGTATGCACCACAACTACAGGGTGTGATAACAGCTTGTGTAGACATACCTGAGCTAGCTTTACTCTAGCTAGCTTGGGTACCAGAGCCATGACGCATTGGCAGCTTGGGATTCAGCCTGGCCTGTACAAGTCCACCTGGAACCCTGGATAATTTGTTCAGCCTGTGGTGAAGCCCCTGCTGGATAGATTGAAGGAGGCGTAGGTAGGTGTACGTGAGCTGCAGTCACATCTCATGATTGCAGGCTAGACCTAACCAATGGCGCTTCAGTTGGTTACGGTGTCTGTCTCCCAGTGTTTAAACCTGTAGTTTGAAGTGCTTCAGGCTCAGACAGTTTTATTAAGCGTAGATGGGGTCTTTAGAGTTCAGCTTTATAATGTAGGCACGAATGGAAAGAATGTCAGAGGTATCCTTCCAGCCATTTAGTTCTCATTTTCCTGAAGCCTCTTTGAAGAGCTGAGGGGGACAACGGAGTTCAGCCCCTTTGATACTTTATTGTGAAAGTGTAGAGATCTACATATTTGCCTTTAGAGATTTGTAAGGGTTCTGTAACTTTAAATCTGTCAATAGCCCTTTAATAGTCTTTGCTTATACCTGTTTTATTGGCTAAATAGATTGGAGGCTTTGTTTCCTTAATATATACATGGATGTTTCCATGTATGAAAGAGAATAGCTGGCTGAATCAAAACATGAACTTTGAGAATACAGTCAGATGCAGATTGCGTAAAGAACTGAATCCAACCTCTTATATAAATCAGGGGCTAGTAACAAAATCCACCTTTTTTATATTTTTAAAAATGTGAACTTAAAAGAGTGTTCCTCTTGCAAAATCTTAAAGGAACATGGGAACAATTTCCTAGCAACATCAGTAAGACTTCAGATTTAGTTAGCACTGCAACGGACAGCATTTTCTGCAATAATAAGGCTACTGCCCAGGACTTGCATAGCACTTCACATTTTCAATATGCTGTGCAAACGCTAAATAATCTTTACAACAGCCCATTGTGGTTGGTAAATATCGTTAGCCTTCCAGCAGATTGAAGTGCAGAATCTCCATTTAAGAAGCAAGGGATTTATGTATATAATTCCCATTATCCCTGTTAAGAGATGCCACATGTATCCTGTCCATCAAGATGAGACTATAGCTTTACCTTTTATGTGATCAAGTCTAGATCTGGGGTGTAGGGTTTGTACTTTGACTACTGTTTGTGCATATCGGCTTTTTTAAATCTTCGCAGTGCTAAGTGGGAAAAGAGTGTGGCTTTACAAAAAAAAAAACAAAAAACCCTTCCCTCTCTCAATATCAAATATCTCCAAGTTCACATTGTTGTCAGCATCTTCCTTTTCCTTCATTATGTGAAAGATAGATATCCGAGAGGCTAGTTTGCAGGGATGCAGTATTTCCAAAATGCAAACACCTGAAAGGCTGCCAAGAAATCTTCAAGAAGAAAACTGTGCAGGAGAGTGTAGGGGAGCTTGCTAAGCATTCTGTGTAAATTGAAGCAAAGTGGGAGTAATCTTGCCTGCCAGAGAGGAATGCTTTTGGGCACAGAGGCAGAAAATGAGCTCAGCTCTGTGCAGACCAAATGGGAAGATGTAGTCCATGCCCTGAGGAGCTTACTCAAATAGTAGACAGAACGGTAGCACTAGGTTAGAATGCTCTAGAATGACAGAAGAAGATTTTAATGCTGTGTCACTGGCTTTATTTTAAAATATATTTTCAGTTGTAGCTCAGCAGACTCAAGCTAACTGGCTTCAGGGGTGTATGAAGGCTTAACTTCTCCAGCTTCTTCTCCTGTGTGGAGATACTGACCCAACCCCCTGTAAAGTGCACATAAAACACCACCATTCTCATTTGGTGGCATTTTACCCCCACTTTACTGAGCTCTAAATGACTATGCGAGGGGCAAAGCAGTGGAGAGCTGAATCCTGTTCTTTTTGAGAAGAGGGAGAATTCATGCTACTCTAGGTGCTCTGATACCACATTGATCTAGGAAAAGGAGCTCCAGGAGTAAAGGACGGCATGGAAGAACAATGCACAGTGAGTTGTCAGGAAGGAGACATGTCAAGGGAGGGAGTGTAGGAGATAGTTTTGATCATGCTTAAGTTTTTGTTCTATGTGCATGACCTTGAAGATGAGAAATATGAACTTGATACATAAAGCGAGAGTCAATTGAGGGATTTGAAGCGATGAGTGATGTGGCTGAGGCAGTCTGTGTTCATTTGAGTAGGCAATTGGATCAAGATCCCTCTTCAAAAGTGTTCTAACACTTAACTTCACATGCTCGGTTTTAGAAAACTCAAGCACAGTACGTCTGCTCCTCTTTGTGGTGTTCTGAATATGAAAGTATGTAAATGCACTCATTATTGAAAATATCTATTCTGTTGATATAATGCATGCTAGAGTCTGCGTGTGCGCACTGTATTTTTTTGTTACTAGTATGTGAGCACTCTTCATTAGGACATTCCTTCTTCGACAGTTCGGCCACAAGCGTGCGTGAGCGTGCTGTATTTTGCGGGGAGGGGGAGGATGCACACTTCAGTACACAAGTTCTTGATTGCACATCACAATGACCTAAGCAAATACCACACCAGGGAGCATGTTCTCACTTCAAACCTCAGGCTCTAGTTCTAACAGGAATTGTACAATTAGCCCCCCCATACACCGCTCCCTGTCTGTTGACATCAGAAGGCACCCCTATAGTGCAATTTTCATACCTCCTGGTAATGTGATAATGCGTGGCTGGCTAGTGGTACGGTGTGTCAGTGTTCTGTAGGTAGAACTGGATTCTGGAATGAACCCTGGCCTCCTGTTGTCCAGGCTGGAAGACAGTTAATGTGTCCTAGTGGGGTACATTTGGTCTCTGGGGACCAGTGACAGATATATCTGCAATATCAGGGTTTGAAAAAAATCTACTTGCAATGGTAATTAGATGGCTGTCCTTAGCAATCAACTTCTGCCAAACGTTAAGTTTCTTGTCTTTATGGCTGTGAAGATAACCTTCCATATGTGAACTGATCCACTACTGTTTGCAGACAGGTAGAGCTCCAGTGTCTCTACTGCTGTTCATAGGTTTCCCCAGCCACTGCACCATGAAATTAAAAAGATTTTGGTTAATTTTACTGTTTCTGTTCAGATCTCCATGTGATTCTTGTCAGTTTCCTGTCATGCTTGCTGATTGAGAAAGCGCTGAGCAACAGCACGTGTAAAGGGGTGCTGGAGCTGTTTAAGGAAGATTACCCCTAGAAAGACTGCAGGAATAGTAAGAGTATGGGAATAGCAGCTGGCAGTCCTATGCCTGGTCCAGGGGTATTACCCTTTCCTTTGCACTAATTTACTCTGAAACTTTTTGCTGCTGCTTTTCATCCCTGCTCATTCTCCGTCTCCCTTTCTTATCAGCCTCTGGCTAGTAGATGTCTGGCAAATTTTCAAGCTCTTAGAAATAATCAAATCCCTGGTAGCTTATCTATAGAGCAACATCTGTGGAGGCGGCATTGTGTGTGGCGGGGAAGGGACATGAATCCTGCTCTTGGTCAGAAGAAAGATGCTATGAAAAGAACTAGCAAAGTAGTTTAATGACATGGCATGGAATGAAGGAATGAGTAAGAACCCCTGGGCCAGTCAGCATGAGACAAACTTGAAAATGAAGTGTTCAATCTTTGTGGTCACAACCAACTTCTCTTAAAGATTAAAGCCCGCCCCCTCCCCCCAAGTGTGCAGTATCGGTGGGTTTTTTTTTTACTTCCTAGGTGAAACTGAAAACCTGTAATTCCTCAAACCCTCCAAAAGTTATATTTCTTTCTCCTTGTGGACAATATCTTTGTTTCTTTGGAAATAAGATAATCCCTCAAGAGTTTCAGTACGTAGTCGTATTTGCACAGTATGAATAGTCCAGATGATGGAGGTCCAGTCTCTTATTAAAAATAGACCGGCACCTAAGTTTCAGTCTTACTGGGATAAGAGCACAATCAAGGGGGAGGGAGAGCAAGAATACACTACAGCAATACCCTACAGCAACAAAAAAGAACCTGGCCCGAGGTAATTCCATATGGAGAACTGACTTATGTTGTATGATTATGACCTGGCTGCCCTTGTGCCTATTGATCGCCTATGACCATGAAGAATTGTTCAGTGCCAGTGTGTGGGGCCTGCCTGTAACACTGGATTGATTTGTTTCTTTCAGGTTAAAGCCACTGGACAGGAGCTTTTCCAGCAAGTTTGTGACTTAGTGAAGATTAAAGACCCTCACTTCTTTGGCCTCAGTGTTGTTAAAAGTAAGCGAGCTCCATGCATGGAAACAAAGGACTCGGCAAACGTCCACAGACACGTTTGTGTATCTACAGTGAATGTGCATATATGCACCCTGGCCACGCCTGGATGGGAACGTCATTGTAATAAGGTCACAAACGGTGTAAATTACCCAAAGCCGTGTCAGAGTCCTTTTGATCTACAGTCCGTGAGCAGACATATTTTGGGGGGGAGGGGCAGGTATATTTAAACTTGTTCGACTTTTTGTTTTTCTATAGCTACGTTGTTTGCTGACATTTTTGCCACTGACTGAATTTAAAGTGTCAGCACAGAAGATGAAATTTTAAATGACCTTGGGGCAAGAAGTATTACATACTGTCTTAGTAATACATTTTAAAGAATGTGGTTTTCATTAAACTCAGTGGTTGGGAGGGAACAATGAGTTTTGTGAGCACTAACCTTCACTTGGATGAGGTGATTTATCTCCAGAGACCTTTTGACTTGGTGGCTGTTTTTTGCAGGAGAATTGCAGACCTGAATTCTGCCAGGTGCTCAGTACTCTCACCTCAGGGCTTGTTTACACAAGCATTTAGTTTTTTTCTTTGCGTGATGGTCCCTATTGCAGTCCACTATGGGTCACACGCAGCTGGAGCTGGAGAATTTGAAAGTAGTGTCCGTTGTTCCACACGTGCGCCATGGCTCACCTCATTCCTCCTCATTCCCATAAAAGGTGGGGCAGACCGATCCCCTCTTCGGTTCCTTCTCACAGCCGCATGATCCAGGCCAGAACCTTCAGTGTCCATAGCTTCAGCTTTATCTTACAAAATAAGAATTGGGTTTAGTTTTGTAAGTAGTTTTAACAGTTTTTACAGTCTACAGTTTAGTGGTTTTTATAGACCTGTTAGTGTTTAGTTTTAGTCTCTTGGGAGAACACCTCCACTTTCTGTTTGTGATCCTTCTCAGACAGTGACCACCACCTCTACTGCCTTGGGGAGGCCCACATCAGCGTGAAGTGTGGTATTTGCTGATCGCTCCCCAGCCGTACCTGTACACAGCATATATACTCACAGAGAAGGCCAGGTAGCCCCAATCAGACCCAGGCTGTGGAACCCCCCATACATCGGCCTGATTCAGCAAGGAGTATGCCTCCTGCTGCAAAGTCTGAGTCTAGTGCAGGAGACTCTTCACCTACAGACCCTGGGATCTGGTTTGGGAATCTAGGAAGCACTCTCCTATGCATGAGACTAAATCTTCCTCTAAATTCATTTCAGGGAAGCCAAATTCAGCTCTAAGCAAGCCCATCAGCTCGGCCCATGAGGGCTTAGTACATCCTAAGTCCCAGAGGCACAACAAGAAAGCCCATAAGCATTGGGCTACATTGGTACTAGACTGTGATCTGTTGGTAATATCATCCTCAGCGCCTCCCAAGCCCTGGGATCCATCGGCACCGATTAAGTCCAATTATTGTCAGCTTCAGGCATTGTCTTCCTCACCGGCTCCAGCAGTTCAAACAAGTAGCACCCCTCTCACACTGGGGAGTTCTGAATCCCTTGCTGCTCCATTGGACATTTTACTTTCCTGAATCCCTTCCTCCATCTCCAGAGAAATGATACCACCACCGAAGGAGTCGACCACTGGAGTCGACACTCTGATGTCATTCAACTTTTTATGATCCACACAGAATCTGATCCACATGTCTATCTTGGGTACCAGCACCATGAATGAGGCCCATAGACTGTTTTGACTTTTGAATCACCCCCAATTCCAACATGTCTCTGGTTTCTTTTTCTATGTCCTGGGCTGTTTTCCCAGTGACTCCAAAAGGGGTGCATCTAATGGGAGCTTTGTCTCCACCCAGTGGATAGCAAAATCAGTACAACCAGGCTGGCTAGCAAGACTGGACATAGTTTAAAAAGTGATGTGTCCTGCACTAAATCACTTGCTGTGCATGGAACTTTGTGCTCCATCAGTTCACGTGTATCTGCATCTTAATCTTCAGAACGTCTGTGTCCGTGCATAGTTCTAACGTTAAAGTACACTTAATGCAACCAAATTAATTAATGAGCCATTTATTGTTGCCAATTAGAATGCAGTTCTCACTTTCAGTATCACTCATTTTGCTCTCCTGACATCTGTGGAATTCCCCAGTGCATCAGAGCAAGAATTGCATAGTAGGGAGAGCAGAATATCAACATTGCGTACCATATTACCATGCTGCTCTTAGAGGAGTGTAGTAATTAAAGTAAAATTTAAATAGAGGTGGTCAGGAAATGTGAAAGTCAAGACTCCTATATTAACACTAACTCAGTCACACTTGAATACACGGAGTATTTTCTATTCCAGTTTTCCTTGATAAATGTGTAACTAAATACATACTGGATCAAATGTGTAGCTGCCTTATATTGTCATGCTCCCTGTACTTTTGTGGCGGTACACCATTTTATACCATCTGAGGATCTGGCCCGTTTTTTGTGGTGATAAATCTTTAAATGTGCAATGTGCCAAGTGAATGTTGCTGTATAGCAGCAACATAAAGTTTGCATTTCCGGGTGGGGGGTGGGTGGGTGTGTGTGTGTGTGTGTGTGTGTGTGTGTGTGTGTGTGTGTGTGTGTTTAAAAAAAACACCTTATGGTTTTTAAAAAGTTGGGGTTGGGAGAGGAAAGCTTAAACAAACTGCACTGCTGCAAACTGTCTGGAGGGACGGATGGATTTCTTGTGAGTACTGCACTGGTAAAATGCAAACTACTAACTGTAGTCATGCTTCTCTCGTGCTTCATGCTATGCCTGCACTATAAGCTAGCGGTTGGATGCCCGTGCTTCTGTACACATACTCGCAGTAGCTCAATGGGAGCAACCCATTTTCAGGTCTTTTTGTTCTTACCATGGCTCCGCTGTGCCTCTGCTGCCATTGCCCATGCTACTGTGGCTGCGCGGCTCTTTATACTCCTGCTAGCTCTCCTTGAGCTACCTACTGCACGTGTGTGTACATGAGCGGAGGAATCCGACCTATAGCTCTTAGTGTAGCCCTGTTCTAAGAGGAGTTGTTGCATATGTGCATGCACATGGGTCCTGGGGACCAGATCCTGACTTGTGCAAATTTTTTGAGCTATGACAGCTTACTCAGGTGGTGTATCTGACCTGTGTGTATAGTGAATTACATTAGATTTCACCTGAAGTGGCGAGACTCTCTGCATTTCTAAGCAATTCTTTCCAGCTCTGTTCTTAAATGAGTAGAGTTCAGTGCCCACATCTCTTTTAAACAGAAGAATGTATCCAAACCAGAGGCAATTTAGGCATCTGACAAAGATCTGTAAGCTTTACAACTAATCCAGTTAAAAAAAATCCTATGGGGGGTGAGGGGGTATCTTTGTTTTTTGTAGACTGAGGATTACACTGCAGGTTGGCATTCCGACAGTATTAACTTAATTAAGCAGGAATGTGATGTTGCATTCCTGGACTGACGGGAGGACTGACAAAAAAACAGAGATGAGGGGGGAGAAACAAGAAGGGTGGTGTGGGAGAGGGCAGGGAGGGAGGTCACTTGTTGTTCAAGCTGTTTATGAAATTCTGAAGTTGGGTGTGTGTACTTAAAATATCACGTACGCAGCTCTGACAAAAGTATGAATGATCAACTGAGTACAATTGTCTGTATTGCACTAACTGACCAATATGGTTTAGTTCTGACTGGGTTATAAATACTGTTATAATTATGGCTTCTTGTGGGTTTCTCAGCTGCTGTTTTGTAACCTGGACAGGCTACAAGTCTGAACCATGCTTGTAACCAGTTTCCATCATGGCTGACTCTAAACTTGGTTTGTGTATGAATGCAATGCAGCTCAAACTCTGTTAATAGCCATGGCCATCTAACAGTGTCTCATCCCTGCCAGAGGCTTAGGTCTTCTCTCGTTGTCTTCCTGTAATCTGTTCAGCGCACTTGGGATCAGGAATGGGATACTAGGTTTGGATGGGACTACCCTAATCATCTTGATGTAACTAACTACTTTGGCTGCTTCTCCTTCTCCCCAGCTGTCTGTGACAGATCTAATGCCCCACATGCTCCTAGTGTGGAGCTGAACATATGTCCTCCAGACACTTTTTCCCCTGCAGAGGCAGTGTTGGATGGTTGCTCTGATTTTTCTCCAGAATGCATTGATTAGAAACATGATTGGGCAGCATGTCAGGTGCATCCACACGATTGTGATGGCAGAAAAGCTGCCATGTGGGCACAAACTGACCCATGTAATGTGTAAAGGTGAATGTGCCGTACTTGGTCCCCAAATCATGGTTAGAACCTGTAGTGTGGGCAGGGCCTTTAACCACCCCGAAGTAGCTCCAGACAGTGCTTACGTCCACCCCAATCGGATGTGACATACTGTGATCAGAAATGTTTCTAAAAGAGCAGTCTAAAATGAGGAGGGATAGTCAATAACAGAGGAATCCTTTTATAATTGCGGACTGCCATTTAGGATAGGATTGCATAGCCACACACACTGCTGTGTTATGGTTCCTACTTGAATTGGCCACATGATTGTGCTCCAAAATACGAACATTTTTTAAAGTCTCTTGCCTGAAGGTTGCGAAGAGAAACTTCAGAGTGAACTGATTGTTCACCTCTGTCGTAACAGCCTGGAACAACAGTCCAGGAAGCATGGACTGACCCAGGCATTTCAGTGAGCTGTTAACACTGAAGCCTAATTAGGAAGACTTCAGATGTCTTGGTTAACTATTTCACTCCTGTCCTGGTCATTTTAGCAGAAACATCAGCTAATGTGCTTCTCCCATTGCTGTTAGATTCAGTGGTAGATATTGTGATGGGGGTACCAGCCATTTGTGTGGGAAGTGCTGGGAAGGAGGAATTCAAACCATCTTTTCTTCATAAATTTAAAACAAATTTTAGGGCTGCTCTTGCCCAAAAATGGGAGGGAAAGATAAGATGCAGTGTCTTCCCAGTGTCAAGGCCTAAATTGCCGCCTCTTTGTCAAAATAACAAAATTTCCATATACTGTGGCGTGCCAAAGCCCCTAATTCTGTCGTCCCAAAACCTCCAGCCCCCACACCTCTGGCAACTCCTGCAATGCTACTAAATGCTTTTCAACACAAAAAGATGTGGCATGATGAATGTTTGGGGGCAGTATACAATTAGGTTTCTGTGACACAATTTAGGGATCATTTCCTCATAATTTGGGTCTCATGTGCCATCTCCAGACAAGGCCTAGACATGTGCGGAACAATTTCGGCCCAGTATGAAGGTGGGGTTTGGTTTTTTTGTGTTTTTGGTTTTTTTGGGGAGGGGCTAAAAACCTGTCCAGAAAAGAACTGCTACATCTGTTCTCTTAGGAGCTTGAACTCTCTTGGAAAATGGCTGTGATTTAATTGAGCGATGCTAAAGAACTGTCGTGAACCCTGTTGTTGCTAGAGTGCTTCAGTGCATAGGGTGGACAAGGACTATCAGTGTAATCTACTATTCTTTCCACACAGTTGCAGGTTAGGTCAATTTGCATGTCCTGTTTTCTTCTTCTTCAGATCAGCTTTGAACATCATAAGCCGAAGCTTCAAAGTCTGTTCCCCCTGCCCTCCCCTCCATTTCAGGTCTTTCAGGAACAAGATCATTTTATTTGGCATTTGTCACCTGTCAAAACACCTTTTTCCTGAGTGAGACCAGAGAATAGAGTGACTAGTCACATGAATGTGCTTAATTGGAATGACCTCTGTTGCCTAAAATACTCACAAGTCATCTCTTGAAAGCTTGAGAAGTGTCAAACAATTTTTCACCAGCTGAATTGCATGTGTTTTTGATATTTTGTACAGGGTGTAATTTACAAAATACCAGTTTTTTTGAAAGGACCACAAAGTGGTATCAAGACAGTAATTGTCATCTCCCACCACCTACCCCCTCATGGGGAGAACATTCCAGCCATTCATGGCAGGTAGAGTTCCTCCATTTCCAATCCAGTTGTCTAACTATGTAAGAGAAGTTGGCCAAGAGGGGAGATGAGCCAAGCTTTCAACAGAGGGAGTTGGGGTTTGTTGACGCATAGTACTGGGGGGGAAGCTGGAGTGTCTCTTGTTTTTGTGTGAGGGGGCACAATCTGGTGAGAAATATTTGGAGGGAGGAGACCCTGTCCATTTCATGGAGAGAAGATGTATATAACATACCAGCTCTGGTAAGAAGGAAGGTTGCTGAGGGTTTCCTTTTGAGCCAGTGTTGCTCTACTAATTTGACAGCAAGGTTAGCTCAACCAGCTGGCATTTCTCCCATCCATAATGGGCTCAACTCAAGGAGCGAGTATTTGTGGGGGGAGGAGGGAACTGAATGTGCAAGAGTCTGAGAATTCTCCACTACTTCTCCGCAGCACCTAGTGGGGTCAGGCCTCTGTTATGAGCTTCCTTCCAAGCCCATGTCCCCAGTAGAATACAGTTGGAGAACGGAGCCCCTTCTCCCACCGTCTCCTCCCTGGTGCCTATCCGGTCTTGCTCTGGGGTTGTACTTACTATTATTCATGTGCACTGTTGGAAGACCGTGAAAACTGTCTCCGAAGTATTTGTCAGATGGGAATTTCCATTTCTGAAACAGTCACCATTTCCCGCCAGTATCCCTCACCTCTCTCTCTCTCTCTCTATCTCAGACAATGAATATGTATTTATGGACCTGGAGCAGAAGCTTAGCAAATACTTCTCAAAGGAATGGAAGAAAGAGTCAAGCAAAGTAGGTCAAATGTGGTTTTAATTTTTAGAGATCAGTAACTTTGTGGTGCTATGGTTATACAGTGACATGGAGGCCTCAGACTGCAGTCCATGGAGCACTTGCTGGTGGTCTCTGGCGAGCTGGTTGGTCACACACAGCTGGGTCTTGTAATTTCCAGCTGCTAAATTGGATTAAAAGAGGCTAAAACTACATTAAGGACTTTACTCTTCCACATAAATAATTGCTGTAGTTGCCACAGGCGTGGTATTCAGTTGCCCATAGGAGGGGAAGAGGTCATTGAGCCACTCTTTTGAGCATGGTTGATCCATGGAAAGGTTTGAGAACCCCTGCTGTACAAAACAGAGCAGCTTTGGGTAAAATGATTTTGCACAGCTACTTGTAATAACCTGTGCACCACAGTGCATTTGAATATGAAATGCATCGAGGGCTGGGGTTGCGATTCTACAGAGGCGTGTGGAAGAATAGCAGTCGCAGGGAAGAAGTATATTTTTATTAAGCAGAGTCTTGGTTTCTTAACACCTAGCTGAAATGTCAAGAAAAATCGTGTGAAATGAATAAGGCATGTGTCTAATTGTTTAGGACAAGCCATTCTAAAATGATATTGTCAAGTCTTTTTTTTATTGGAAGTTTGAAGATCCGGTCCCCTGCCCAGTTGTCATCTTTATACCTCAAAACAAAATCCTAAAAGCTGAAAGTAACACAAATGTTTTCATTAAACAACATCCTTTGTCTCCAGAATTGTTTGTATACAAGTATTGTTTGTTATACCTCTCTAGGAAGATCCTTTTGCGCAGCTGGTGAACTTGCGGTTTCTTCCACCTTGAGAGAGATGGCTGATTCCAGCAGCACATCCCATTTAAATTGCAGGGAATATCTCTCAACCCAGTATAGCATCTTCCAAAGGAGAATAAAGCTTTTAATAGGCAACCACTGCAGTTTGCTGTGGTGGAACCAGGTACTCACATAGCCCTCATTGCCATAATAATGGAGTGCCTCGTAGTCATTGATGAATTTATCCTCACAACACCTCTTGTGAGGTCGGAGAGCATTTTGATTCCCATCTGTAAAATGGGAACTAGGCACAGAGAGGCTAAGTGACATGCCCAAGGTCACACAGAAAGTCTGGCTGCATCTGGGATTGAATCCTGGTCTCCTGAGTGCCCTCTTCTCCCCTGCCCCCTCCTCCCCCCCTTCCCCCCTGCACAGTCCAGTGCCCTGTTGACTAGCTCCCTCCTCCTTACCCCTTCATTGACGACAAAACTCTGTAAAATGATTAACTGTTATGACTGGATTTTTTTTTTGTAAATGAATTGTTCGGTGATGGAGTTATTACTGGTGGTACCATGGGTGTGCATGACACGTTATGTGCCTAAGCAGATGGATCTCTGACCTAGCACATGCTCAGGCCTGCTTATGTGAGTGAAGTTACATGCAGACCAGACCGTAAAATAGACAAAGCAGAGAGGGGAAGGAACGTGAGACTTTAACTGTGTCTTAATTTTTATTGGAAAATAGATATTTGGTGCTCCCGGTAAGGCAGGTCACAGTTTGAAGAAAAAATCTTGAAAGTGTTCTTTTAAACATCTATAGTCAGTGTCAGGGAAGGGGACATAGTGTCTCCCTTTAGTTCATGGCTGTATGAAGGTAACCCTTGCCAGCCCAAAGACAAATTTTCAGTAGCAGACTGAAGTGTCTCAGCCTTACTCAGTGAAGGCTGAGCGTATTGCAGAGGTAAAAGGGTTTAGTCTTTTCCTGGGAGTGAGGCTGGAGGCACGAGGTATAAGGAAATAGGAGAGTTTGGATGCTTCGTTTGTGTCTCGCCTTTGTCGAATGTTTCATTGACAAGAGCTCCAAGGATGGTAAAATCCCAAAGTAATTGCTGTACAGTTAAGGGTGGTGACTTAAAAAAAAAAAATGTTGACAGAGGGTCAGAACTGGGGAACAATGAGCAAAACACAGAATGGTGAGGAAGATCATGAGACTGTGGGGTCATGGGAAAATTGTCTAACACTTTTTTTTTTTTCTCCCTTTGCCCTAAAGGGGACAGAGAAGTTCACCCCTCCTTTTGTTGCTTTCTTCAGAGTACAGTACTACGTAGAAAATGGAAGGGTCATAAGGTAAATCTGTCTACGGTGACAACTTTATTCTTTCAGAAAGCTGTGTTAGATGGAAAAACAAAAACATATTGCTTTTGAAGAGCTTTTTTCTTCCCTTTGTGGGTGCTGTAGTCCTACAGGCATTCTTTGGAGATCAGTAATAAGGTCTATGTCAGAACATCCTTTTATCCAAAAGAGTTGACTTCCATCCTGGTGGGAATCAAACCGAGATGCTTTTTCAACTTTTTTTTTTTTTTTTAAGCTCCATGCTCCTGTAATGTAATGTTGCTGTTTTTTAATTACTGCACATCTAAACACTTCTAAGGCTGAAGTTATTACAAAGTTAACAATGAGCACCCTCAAGTTTGTTGTTCTGCTGATACCTACTTTCCATCCTCACTCCCATGCTGATTTAGCTGTTGCTCTTCTCCAAACTCCCTAGCCTTTTGCCCATAACAACTATGGCAGCCTTGTTTTCAGATCCTTTCCACAGCCTGAACCTCAGTCTACAATATTTTCTCCCTTGCTCTTCCTTGTTTGGAAGTCTTAACTCTTTTATTGCTCTTTCGCGATATAGATGTAGATAATATTTATTAAAATGCAGCCAACAAACTTCTGATCGCACGTACAAGATTAAAAAGAAAAATCGCACCCACACTGATCGTGGAAATTGTGCTAGGATACAGTCTGATATTTTTCCTTTGGTAATTTATTTTTTTGTATTTGTTGTATCTGAGCCACACGCCTGCTAGCTAATTCTGCAGTTTTAGAAGTGGGCAAAAGGAATGACTTGTGAGTCACAGAATTTTGCATTTGAGTGGGTTCCATTCATGTGGAATATAGGATGCATACAACTACCCTTACCTCCTCAGGCAGAACAAAGGATGATTCAGTTAAAAATGAACAACTGACAGTGTTTTTGCATCAGTGCTGCTGGTGTGGTTCTGGCCCCTGGGCAAGCCAAGAGCTAGAATTATTCAGGTGGATTAATGTCGGCCCAGTCTTCACTCCATTTAAGCATTTGCTGGTCTCATCTGAGCAAGGCTTTTTATTTTCCCCTTTGGACTGAGGGGAGAAAGTTTCCCTCTGAGAGGAGAAAGATTTTCTTACTGCTGTAGGGAAACTTCCTGGTATTATTCATCTTTCTCTGGGTATGTCTATTGTAAAATTCAGATAACCCACAGCTGGGCCTTGTCAGCTGACTCTGGCTGTTTAGTTGTGATGTAAACGCTCTGGCTCAGGCTGCAGCCTGGGGCCCTGCGAGATGGGAAGGGTCCCAGAGCTCGGGGTACAGCCTGAGCCCAAACATCTGTACTGCAGCAAAACAGCCCTTTAGCCCAAGTCAGCTGGCATGGGCCAACTGCGAGTTTTTAATTGCTGTGTAGATGTACCCTTTGTATCGCTCCATTGGCATCAGACTTTTCTCTGCAGTAGTAGTAAAGCAGAGAAAGGCATACAGAGGCATGTCCATGCAGTCGTGGGGCTTCTTTAAAACATACACACTGAATCAGAATCCTAGACGGGAGGCCTGGGTTCTGTGACCCTCTGTCCGTCTGTCTATCATATGCTCACCTTTCCCTAATATCCCTATTTAGTGCTCCTAGAAGACACAAGCAAATCCAAGATTCCTGCCACTATTATCTACCTCCCAGGCAATTCATTAATATTGCAAAGCGTTTTGAGAGCCTCAGCTGGAAGATGCAATACAAAAACAGTGCCAGACTTGGAGAGGAAGGATGGACTTTTGGTTGAGATGCTGGATTGGGACTGAGGAGATCTGGGATCCTTCCTTGGCTCTGTCACAGCTCCTCGTGTTACTCTCGGCACTGAATCACTCTCTGCCCTAGTCTGACCTCTCCAAACAAAAAGGATTATACGAGTTCCTTTCTTCAACCTTTGTCTGTTTTGACTGTTTAGACTGTAAACCTTTGAGGACAGAAACTGTTCCTGTGCACAGTGCCTAGTGCAGTGTGCCCTGATCCTGACCGGCACTGTAGATGCCGCTATAATACAAGTTATAAATGGTTATTTAAAAAATGCAGTTTATACACCATAAGTGTGTCCATTCTCTATAATGAAGCAGCATTTGACTGGCCTTACCTGAACGTGATCTCTTTGCTCTGCCTTAAACAAAGCTGTCTTTCTGTATCCTGCAGTGACAAGGTAGCACGGCACCTGTACTACTGCCATCTCAAGGAGCAGGTGTTGAGGTCTCACGGCACCCACAAAGAAGAAATCTATTTCCTGCTGGCTGCTTACAGTTTACAGGCTGACTTGGGCAACTATACAGAGAATGTCCATGTTGGGAAATATTTTGAACCTCAGGCCTATTTCCCACAGTGGGTAAGTTTTCACTATGAGAATTAGAGAGAATCATCTGCAGTTGCAGCAGGGACTCCCCAGGCTGTGTCACTGTATGTGGGATGACTCCACCAGAGGTTTTTTCTCCATTGAGGCTTCTGTTGTTCCCGGTCTGAATCCAGCAGTTAAAGGGCAGGTATTTTCAGAAATAAATTGCATTGAAATGCATTTGCTTTTGCACTCTAAGTTGGCAACCCCAAGAGGCCGAAGACCAGTAAAATCATCTTCAGTACCTTGGTCCCATCGCATTTACCTGAGGGGTGGACTGAGCAAGGTGCAGGATGGCAGTGCCCGAGGAGCAACACTGATTGGTGAAAACAAAGAGAAAAGGATTCTTTGGTGACTTCTCATTCTGACTTGACTTAGCTGAGCATTTAATCGTGATCTCTCTGGGTATGCTCTCTTGGCCACTGCTCAGTCTCAGGTCACTTGTGTCTCATTGTCCAGTGCTTCTAATATACACTTAAAGATTTCAGTTACCACTTTCTATTTCTACAGACTTTGCGGTGTTTGGGGACAGTTTGATGTCTTTTTCACCTTTAAAAAAAAAAAAAAAAAGTCATTTTAGGTTAATTTGAATTGTGACTATATCATTTTGAGCTGAAATGGTTTGCCTTCTTAAAAAACAAAACAAAAACCCATTATGGTGACTAACGTTGCCTGAGGGCAATGACTGAACCAGTCTCTTGTCTTCTGGTCATATCTTTGGAAGGAGCACGCAAATATGCAAGAGGCAGAATGCTTCCTGCACCATTTCCTTCTCTGCTGTTATGCGCAGATGATGATAAGTGAACCACCAGTCAGTGAGAATCCAAGTAAACGACAGGGAGGGAGATGCTGGGAGATAGTGGATGGGGTTCTGGACTAGGAAGCCAGGGTTCTACTGGCTCAGCCTCCAACCTGCTGTGTGTAGCCTTGGGCAAGTCACCTCACCTCTGTGCCTCTATTTCCCTTCCAGCCCAAGCTGTTTCCAAGTGGCGGGGAGGGGAAGGGTTCAAAGCAGAAGAAATGAATGGCGTCAGGAAGGCAGGTGTGGTGGAGGCAGGGCAAGTCTGGACTTTTATACTCATGAGCCCTAAGCAACCTCTCCTCCTGCCGTGTACCAATACTCCCTTCTGCCTGGCAGAATTCTCCCCACTGGAGTCCCACCGACACTCTGGGAATTGCAGTTCCCAGGTGACACGCCTGGCATTATGTAGTTTCCAAAGGGTTTAAGAAGGGTAGGTCTGACAGGGACTGTTCAGAGGGCAGCTATCAATCTTTTTAATCTTGCAGACATTCCAAAGGTCAAGGCTGAGCGCAGCCCCGCTGCACTGAGCCACAGCCCCGAGCGAGCGTGTAGATGATTTATTATTACAGACATCAAAATCTGGCATCCAGGGGGATGCTTCTCTCTGGCCCCAGGGTACTGCAGTGAGACCCTGCACGATCTACTTCTTTAACAGCACCTGGTTCAGATCAGTGGCCAAGGGCTACTGTAATCTAAGTAATAATTAATAAAAAGGTGGAACCGCAGACTGGGAAGTGGGAACTCTGGCTTTGAACTCTGGACTTGGCTCCAACTATAGCCTTGTGATGCTGTACAGCTGCTGGCTGATCAGATCAAGAATGACATTGACAGAGCTCAGCCTTCTTGATAGGAGGATGATTATAGTCACATGAGGCCTGTGTACAGGCAGAAGCAGGGAGTCTGTAGGAGAAGGCAAAAGAAGAGCTTAATATAACTATGGAAAAGGCTCTGTTGGGCCATAGTGCATACCCCTGCTAGGGCAGTATGTTGCTTGTAGGATACTCTCAAGTGCTTTGCACAGTCTAGTTTTAAATGTCCTGTGTGGTGGGGCTTTGTGAAGAAGCAAGTTCAGCCATAAACTCCTTTTTACCTGTGTAGCAACCATTCCCAACCCAGCCTGAAAGAGGCATCTCCGCTGTGAGGGAAAGCTTTAACCTTATCCTAGAAATACTGCATTATTCTACGGTAACACATGGCTAAGTGGTCTGAGCACAAGATCAGGAGCCAGGAACTCCTGAGGGCTAAGCTCCAGCGCTGGCTCTGATTCCTTCTGTGACCCTGGGCAAGTCACTTAACTTTCGTGCGAGTTTTTCCATCTGTGAAATGGGAGGGTAGTGATACTTGCCTGCCTCCATAGAGGCAATGGGAGGTGTATTTAGTTAATGTTGATAAAGCACTTTGAAGGTGAACACTGTGTAATAAGCACCATGGGTAATTATTATTGATACAAAACAATAGTTGATACAAAACTTCAGTGTTTTGGGGACATTGCTGAAGAATACACCACTATTTTAGGTAAGCATTGCCTGTAAGTGTTCAGCAAAACTGAGACCTGGAGAATTGCCAGGACTAGAGAACAAAAATATTAAATACCAAGATCTATGGTCTTATAGTACTCTGGTGTTGCATATTATGATTGTGCCATATATCTAAGGGGGACCTATTCAGAGATTTTATTCTCTAATATCTTTTGGGCAAATTTAAATGCTGAGTCTTCAAGGAGGGGGTTAAGTGAACTTACATTTCCTGGTGTGATGTTCAGGTTTAGTGGGAAAAAGTTTTCATTTTTTACTCGTTTGGTCCTTGCTGTTGATCCCAGTTTCCTCCTGTTGGGATAATTGAAAAGCTGCTGACGGACCTTGTTTCTTTCCTTTATGGCAGATAATTGCAAAGAGGGGTAGTGACTATATCTTGAAGCATGCTCCAGAGATGCACCAAGAACAGCAAGGTCTGACTGCTAAAGAAGCTGTCCTGAAGTTCATTAAGGAGTCCTGTTTGCTGGAAGATGTGCCTGTCCATTATTACAGATTACAGAAGGTTAAACAAACAGCTTCTTATTTTATCCTTTTTTCAAAGACTAATATGCCATTGGATTTCCTTTCATTTTATAAGTTTTGTGCCTCTAATGTTAAAAGCAGAGGCTTCACCGCAGGTAGGAATGAATCCATTGGTATCTGGGGAAGTTCCATCAATATGCAAAAACACAGTTGCATGGCAGATTCCTTTGGTAGAGAGGAAGAAAGACCTTTTACGGTTCCAGCCTTTGAGTCACAGCCCACTAAGTAGGTCATCCTCCCTTCTCTGGGAGCAGTTGGAGTGTGCTCCCGTTCCTTGATGAAGACCATTGTGCCCTGCTCTATGTAGTACCACAGCAACTGCTGTAGAGCATTTTTGAGTGCATCGTGAGAACTGGCTGAATGTGGGGCTGTGGGAGGAAAAGCATTGAGAAACCGTATGTTGTTAGATGAGGGAGATCCATTTTTGGGAATTGTTGAAAGGATAATCCTAAGGGGTGTGTCGTCATGGCATTCAGACATCCAGGACCCCTTTGTGCCAGGGGCTGTACAAACACAGGACAAAGACAGTCCCTGCCCCAAAGAGCTGAGAGTCTAGTGCTGAGTGTGCTCAAATGGCAATTGTTGTACTTTGTTTTTGTTCTTGTGTGCGTGTTTTTCAGTTTGGTTTAATTTTTCATCTAATTATTTTATTTTCTTTTGGCCACCTACTCCCTCCCTTCCAGTCTCCCTAATTGTTTGGTCTTGGGCAGATGATGTTACAAGGGGAGGGAAGGCCTATTAAAAAAGGTGCCTCTTGCATTTTGACTTGATAAGTGATCTAGTGTAGGAAATGGAAGGGTGATATCCAGAGTCAGAGCATATATTCACCCCCAGCAGAGTTTCCTTTCCCACGTTGGCAAGCCAGGACCTAGGAGCTGCACAGGGCTTTTTCCTAAATGCACACAGTCCACTTCACCAGAACTTGCTGAATAATTTGAAGGCTTCCTGATCCAGTCTGTCTTTCTGTGCTGGTCACACCCAGGCAAGATTATGTCAAGGAGGCACCAAAAGCTTAAGAGGCCTGTTTTGTTCCATTAAATCTCTTAGACGCTCCACTCGATAGTGAAAACATCAAGAAGAAAGTTGTAGGTTTTTTAGAGGAAATAAGTTCAGTTTGGGCTCATATTCTAATGATGCTGATTTAACCTCTCATAAACCACATTCACTCCCTAATCTTCTCCCTGCTTTGACTAATGCTTTTGATAGTCATAAGACAGTGTGGCTTGCACTTGAAGACTATAAGAAACGCACTGACAGGACATGATGCAATTTATGTCCAGAGGCATGACAGGTGTGAAATTGGTTATTCTTAATACCTGAATTCCTGTCTGTCTTGAACTGTAGCATGTATTAACTATTTCATACAGTGCTATGGCCACAGTGTGTTGTCCTTCCCACTGACATCTCTACCATTGAGGCAAGAATACTGGAGTCAGCAAGTCTTTAAATAGTTTAATATCATGGGCGATCCTTTGATTACAAAGCACCAGCCCGTTTGGACAGTGTGTCAGAGGAGCCAGCTGCTGACTGCTTGTGTGGAAGTGCATTGTACCAATTCATGGGAGTCCTGCGTTTAAGAGCAGTCTCATATCTCCTTGTCTCTGGGCTGGCGAGGCTCACATCTGTTTACTGCATCTCCTTTACAGACCAATTTATGGACTGGATAAAGATGACACATTTCAAACCATTTTTCATTAGACTTTCACCTTCTACTGGGGGTGGGGTGGTAAAAGAGAGGGAGGCAGAAGGGAAGTTAAATATACAGTAGGACTTCAGAGTTACGATCATCTCTTGTAACTCTGAAATGTTTGTAATTCTGAACAAAATGTTATGGTGGTTCTTTCAAAAGTTTACAACTGAACATTGACTTAATACAGCTTTGAAACTTTACTATGAAGAAGAAAAAGGCTGCTGTACATTAATTTTTTTAGTAGTTTGTTTAACTCAGTACTGTGCTGTGTTTGCTTTTTGGGGGGGTGGAAGAGAGGGCACTCTGCTGCTGCCTGATTGTGTACTTCTGGTTCCAAATGAGATGTGTGGTTGACTGGTCAGTTTGTAACTCTGGTGTTCACAACTCTTGAGATTCTACTGTAGTTGCCTGAGGGCTGTATCTGAACAAGTGCAGGGTGGGAAAAGTGGAAGTTTTTTAATGTCAACGTCTGAGCATTATCATCATAGTCTGGAGTTATTCTGTGAGTTCCCAAGAAATTCCAACTTCTCCTCTGGTAGGGGAGGTATGTGTGACCCTGTGTCGCTGGAGTGTCCTAGGAGGCATGTTGCTTAAGGGAAATAAAAATCCAAAACGCGTTCACTCTAACTAATCTCCCACTCACGAATAGAACTGTCAGTGATACAGTAGACATGTCCATTAAGGTGCAGCACAGTTACAATAGGGTAATGATCCTAATAATTATTTAAGAGCCTTCAGTATAAAACTATGCTACAGTATAGCAGTCGGAGAGAAAAAGCTAAAAAGCTAGACCCCAAAATGGATCAACTAACACCAAGTCATTCCACCTATGGGGCTTTATTAACCCCTGCTGCTGAACTGCACTTCCAGGTTCCAACAGGGCCACTGATGCGAACATTTCTGCCCTGGCAAGGAGATGGGACAAGAGGGCCTAATAACAGGTTGTTTCCATCTCTACTTCTGTGCTTTTCAGATGGGGGAAGAGGAGGGGTTTTCCTGGCGATAGCCATGGAAGCGGATTGAAGTAAAGGGCAATCTGCTACAAATAACCACTTTGTTAAATAAATAACAGTGCCCTTAAAAAATCAGTAAAGCCACAGGATTCTGCTTCAATGGCTGCAGGTAGTGTTGGTGTTCAGTGTGTAGGGAAATGCTCAAGACTCCGGCATGACGAAAACTACACAAATGTGATGCTTAATTTGCAGGTATTTTTCAGTGAGGAAATGGACACATACAAAACCCCCCGTTTGGTTGGGTGGAGAGAGAGATGACATTCTCATAACGTGCTGAATTGAGAGAACCTTGCTGAAGCTCTGCTTCAGTACCTACCAAAGTCAGAACGGGTCTCTGTGTGTATGGGTTACCTTTTGACCCCAGACCTCTATGTCCTTGCAGGATAAGAAGGAAGATCGCCCAACAATTGTCCTGGGCCTCACCCTTAAAGGAATTCACATCTATCAGGTAACAGAATGAAATGAAAGCTTTCGGTGTACCATTAACTCCATCTAGCCCTCACCACTCCCCTCTCCCTGTCTCCTTCATGTCTGTTAAACTGTGTATTTCACATTCTTGATTGTGTGTGAATTCTTTGCACGTCTCCACTCCTCCCAGTTCTTGTGTCATCGTGTGTTTGATATGTTGCAGGAGGTAAACCATGTCTGCCAGCTGCTCTATGACTTCCCCTGGTCGCACATTGGGAAACTTGCGTTTCTGGTGAGTGTGGCAGAACATGGACCATCTGTCTGGTCGGCAGTCAGCCTGGAACCTGGCAAAGCTTGTTGCCTTGCCTGCATTTCCGTGCCAAGCTTACTTTACGTTCCTAGTGTAAATAAAAAGTGATGGATCTTTTCCACTGACTGAAAATGCACTTCTCTTTATTGCTCTGGGGTTTCTCCTTCTGTTTATCCAGGGGAAAAAATTTGAGATCCAGCCAGATGGTTTGCCCTCTGCCCGGAAGTTGGTGTACTATACAGGTTGTCCCTTCCGGTCACGACACTTGCTGCAACTTTTGAGCAACAGCCACCGACTCTTTCTGAACATCCAGCCTGTGCTGAAGCAGATGCGAAAGCTGGAGGAGGCTGAAGGTACACGATGGAGAGCAGGCTCCTTTGGGGAGGGGAAAAGAGCAAGGAAGGTAGATTGTTAGGTTCGTTATTATAGCTTCATAGTGGCTGCTGCTTTGATGGCCTTTCTGTCATGAAACTGAAGATAGTGAGAGCAAGGAGAGGGCTCAAGTTTGTTTCAGTTGGTTAGAATGAAATGGTTATGACTCCCACTGCATGTCTTGGGTTTTCTCTCACTAGAGTGTGTGTTCAGAAAACAAGGGGAGATTTCCTCCTTTCCTGAAGTGAATGGTGATTCTTGCTCCTTACCCTCTCAACTCACATGCACTTGTCACCTTGAGATATTTGAGGTTTAGTTAAGTTCAAATCTTTTTCAGAATTATGATAAGTTCTGCAGTTACTCAAGGTATGATACAAATCATGGTCACACTTCTGTATTAAAAGTACCATTTATGAAGGGTTGCTAAATGGCTAATCAGTTGCTATGGAGTCCAACTATTCAGGAAGTTTCTTCAGAACCATCTAGAACACGTTGCTCGTGTGTAACATGGGCATAACATCTAATGACCATTTATCTATAAAGTGTGATTAAAATGAGAAGAACTGTCAATCCTGTGGCTTCAGAGCTTAAAATGATCCCCAGAAGGGTCAGGAAGCAATTTCTTCCTGTGGTATAGCATTGCCCCGTTAGATTAATTATGGGGAATTTACATCTGTTCCTGAACCAGTGAGCATTGGCTATTCTGAGTCAGGATACAGGACAAGATGGACCATTGGTCATTTCTAGTGTGGTCCACCTCTGTGTTCTTCCTTTTTGTGTTAAATGTTAATCCTAATTATAGTGTGTAAAGAAGGTCACTGAGGAACATGGGTACCATTCAATGGCCTGTGGCAGTCATCAGCTAAAGAATGCTGTTAGAACACTAACAAATACGATATATTTGGGCAGAGTATTCTATGACTGTCATTATGGAGGTTTTACATCTTCCTCTGAGGCATCTAGTGCTGGCCACTGTACCAGACAGGCGATTGGGCTACATGGACCATTGGTCTCAGTCCAGTCTGGCAAAACCTGTAATATTTGTGAAGACAAAATGCAGCAGGTTTGGAAATAACATACGTCTCCCATAAATGTCAGGAGTCAAAGCGGAATCTACTTGTGCCCCATTTGACACACACATCCCAGTAATCAGTCTTTCCCATTTCCTTGTGGCTCATTTAGGACTCGATCCTGCGAGGTGCGGAGCACTAACTCCCACTGACTTTAATGGGAGTTCAGTGCCTACCTAAAGATTCTGTTTCTTTTGCAGATTTCAAGTCCTAGCCACATGAGAAAAGTGACCCGTTGTTCCGCAGAACTAGGGTTTGAAAATGATTTAATCCCATCTCCTATGCTAGCATTTTTAAACACCTTTCAACATCAATACCCAGAAGGACCCCTGCTGATGACTGTTTCCAGTGATGGGTCAATTTCCTAGAGCAGATGGGCTTGATCTTGCTACCACTGAAGTCGATGGGAGTTTTGCCATGTAATTGCATGGGAGCAGGATCAAACCCTAATCTACTAAACACTGACATATAGAACCTGTTACTCAAACTGTCATGGACTACGCTTGCTCATCAATATACTTCACACACTCTCTTACTTTAGTGAAAAGTTTTTCAGCACCACAGAACTTAAAAAAAAAAACAAAACAAAAAAAAAAAACACAACCACTTTTTTTTTTTATTTTAAGAATGATCATTGCAGGTTGTCTAGGTGACATAACTGAATCAAAATGTGTCAGTTTTATTTTATACCTGGGGTGGAACTCTCACCTTCCGGCTATTCTAAAATTCACCAGATTTTAGCTAAACTGTAAATCTTGTCTTTCCTGGGCTTACCTGGATGTCCGCTCTCTAGCATCACCACCCTTTCAGCCACTGTGATGGTCTGGTTGCGGGGCAATCCAGACTAGTGAGGGGTTGTCACCATTTGCCCTGCAGCCCTAGGTGCCTTACAATACTTTGCTACTGTAGCTCCCAGCCTGGGATACTCAGTCAGCAAGAAGTATACATGTCTCACACAGCCCTGGTTTGGCAGCTGTGACCCCAGCTTTGGTCAAAACCAGTAAGGTGACCTTAACTCACTCCCCCAATCCTGAATTTTCCCCAAACCCTGTGTTCTGTAACGTCCAGCCCTCTTCTGGACAGTTCAAAGAAATAATAAAATGTTCTTGTAAGGACAGAAAAGTACATCACAGCTTATTAACTTAAGTGGGGAAAGCACATCCTTTCCTTAAACACCGCACTAAGTTGGCTTATAGTAAATATAAAACAAATTTATTAACAAGAGGACCCATAGGTTAAGTGATGCCAAATAAGAGAAATGAAGTTAAAACGGGTTACAAGCCAATAAAAGTGAAAACGTGCATCTAAAAGCCTAAAACTTGATTTAGCAAGATACAAGCTTTGTTCAAGATGTTTTTTCTCTAATATATTTATTTCCCAGAGATTTCAACCACCCTGGTTGAAGGACCCATCTTTCTCAGTTTGCAAGAGCTCTGTTCACTTGTCTGTCTTGTGAAGGATGCCAAAGATGGCTTCTCTCCTCACTTATAAATATCAAAGTTCAATTGTCTTGTTTCAAGAGGCAGCATGACCTCATGCAGTTTTTCCCTTCCTGTGGGCTTTCCATCCCCCTGCTGATTTCTGTGTAAATGGAGCTCCCATTGTTTGTTTTTGGCCACATCATTAAGTATCCACATTTCCTCATATAGTGTTCATACAATTCACAATGATATGGAAACAAATGATAACATACAAAATGAAATCATTACATGTGAAGCTGTGTCTACACATAATAGTTACCTTTTGTTCTCTAATAAAGTAGGGTTTTCCTCCTCCAAAGTTCAGTCTGTTGCAGAGCTGGCTGGCTTCACAAGAATCGGGATCCAATTTTTAATGAGAACACCCCTTGTCCTCAAGATGTCTCTTCAGTGCATGGATCCACAGTGCCTTTCCAAATTCTCTGTTCTACTGAAACAGTCTTTTGTCTTCACTCATAGGCAGGGAAGGCGGTCGGTCTCTTTCCGTTGTTTGCTGTTGTCTCCGTTGGCTTTCCTTTGAAAGTCTTGGAGCAAGGTCAGACATGAGCCTTGCACTGCATCATTGGCTAAACTGGGTGGGGTGACGCTGCCTTCCTCCTAAATGGAGCATCATGAGACATGTATTATCCCCTGGTGACTAACTTTTTTTTACTCCTAGTCCATAAAGTAGACTTTCAGTATTAATACATGGTTCCTTCAATATTACCCATACGTACATCTTGCAATGAATATGAATCTTGACAGGTTACAAGTTTCTGTAGATACCTTAGATGTTACCCTTTATGGATAAATATCCTGCAAGTCATATTTGGTGTAGTGAGTTTGCCAGCTCTGAGGTGAGAGTTGTTTGCAAAGAATAGGGGACCTGTTGTCAAGGACCCTCTGTGTCATGCACAAGTAGTGTTGCAGATGCGTCCCTTCCTCTTGACTCTCCGTCCACTCTGTGGATTGATGTAGGCGCTGATGCACATGGGGTGATCTTTGGCTGAGAAGATCTGTTAACTTTTCAGCCCCTCTGGTGGAGAGGGCTGAAGCAAAGAAGAGAATTTGGTCCTTTTTTGTGCTTAACTCTCCAGTGTAGACCAGCCCTTTTGTTGACAAAGGTCAGCTTTTGCCGACAAAACAATGGAGGTGCATATATCGAAATGCTCCTCCCACTGATGTAACTCTCCTGCTATGCCGACATAATAAAGTGACTTTAACCAGAGATGTAGAGCTCATGTTGGATTAGTTAAGGCTACACAGTGTCAATGTAGACACTGCATCCCTTACATCAGCTGTGGGGAGTGGTGAAATTGACAAGAAAGCCCCCCAGAGAGCTGAGAGCAGGTCTCCACTCCCAACTGGGAGAGGGGGGAGAAACCGGGGTGGCTGGTCTCCCACTGATCCCAGCAGGGGCAGCCTTGTCAATTTTAGGGCTCAGCTGTGAAACTGACAAGGCTACCGAGTTCCTGGTGGGGAGTGGGAAATGGAGAAGCCCCGGGTGGCTTCCCCCGGCTCCTGGCATGAAGCAGAGATGTCCTAGGCGGTTTCTTCTCCTTTTCCCTGCTGGGAGCTGGGTCAGCCGTGACATTGACAAGGCTGCCCGGCTCCCGGTGGGGAGGGGGGCAAGAAGCTTGGGCAGCTGAACCCCACTCCTCAGGAGCGAGAAGCCCCAGGTGGCTTCTCCGGACGGGGAGAACCCTGTGGGGCTGCTGGCTGGGAGCTGAGAGGACCAGGCTCTCAGCTCCTTATACTGCCCCCTTAGGTCAGTGGAAGTTCTTCTGATGAAGACTCACTCCACCGACCCAAGGAGTGGGTAAGTTGACCTGTGTTAGGTCGACTTATTTTTTTAGTGTAGACAAGGCCTAATACCACCTGTAAGGATGGTCTGTTCTGGAATAGAGAGCTAAGCATCTCGCCAGTTCTTGTTTAAACTTGTGCGGGAGGGGCCCAATTAAGATATGGTTACAGTGAGGGACATAGCCTCACCGTCTCCTCCACCCACTATCTACCACATATACACAATTCCCTTGTGCCCCTACAATTGCGCCAACCCCACTTATTTCTTTCAGATTATGGGTCCTTCATGGATGAGTGTGCTGGGACAGCAGCAGGCCAAATTCCCATGTTAAACACAGGACAGTCCCCCACCCGCCTTGAGGGTCACACTCCCCTCCTTACCATGGCTTTCTCAGTGCAGGAGGCATGGTGAAGGGAATGAATTTTAGGATCTCAGTTTGAGTTTAATTTCTTTGATCTCCAACTGATTCCTTCCCCCTTTTCCCCTCCCGCCCCCCTGTAGAGAAGAAGCGTTATCGGGAATCCTACATCAGTGACGCTCTAGAGATGGACCTCGACCCATCGGACAAACACTCCCATGGCAGTGGAAGCAGTGGGGGCAGCAGGAGGAACAATCGACTATCTCGCCAGTCCACAGGGAGCCACGGCAGCTCGCACACGTCTGGCATCGAGGCTGATTCAAGGCACAGGATGTCGGTGGAAATGTCCGTGGATGAGCCTTTCGGTATCGATCGGGTTCATCGGAAGGAGAAATCATGTAGCTCAACCGTTAGCTATGGCAGCTCTGGCATTGACAGTGGTAGCAAAGGGAGAGCAGAAGATGACTCTCAGGACGATGGTAAGGAAGTGAGGAGGAGGCATGGAGTGTTCTGTAAGCGTGGTTCCGTGTTGTTGGTAATGAAACTTAAAATGGCTTGGGAGAGCAGAGACATGAGGTTAATTACTTTCTCTCTTCAGAGGTTGAGCTGGCAGTGGATGAGCCAGAAGAGGTGCCTGTGGATGAGTCTGTAGAGAGAAACCAGATGGAGGAGGCAGCTGAAGGAGAATCTGTCAGTTCTCTTGCTTTAGATGCACTTCGCTGTGAAGGTGAGGGGTCTTTCTGCGGTTGTTCCATGCGCCTCTCAAGGTTGTTTCATAGAGATGTGCATGGCAAGCACAGCATCATCCAAAAGGGGCACTGAGGCAGGAGCATTGGGAATTGGTTCTCTGTTTTACACTCCAACTCATTGTCTCTGTGACTTAAGACAAGATTCAAAGCCAGTTCCGCTAGACGGTGAAATGCAAGTGTGCTATGTTCTACTGAAATATAGTCACTGTCCCCTTTAATGGTCTCCTTTTTTCCCTTCCCCAACCCATCTAAGCTTGCTTTATTTTTTAATTGATTCATGAACATCTTTTGTATGTTACTTGAAAACTTATGGAAACCTTTCCAGCAAATGAATTAACTGATGTATATGATGAAATGCAGAAAAGGCAGAAGTGTTCAATTAAAAGTTATTGGGCTTGGTGAGGTTCTGTGGCCCGTGTTTTGCAGGCATCAGATGATCTTGGTGGTCCCTGCTGGCCCATAAATCAATGAATCTATGTCCCGTTCCAAGAGTTAAAACAGGACAAGACTGATGTGAATATGAAACTAGGGAGTGAAGAGTAAAACAGCCCTGATAATACTTTTTAAAAAAAAAAAAAAAAAAAAAAAAATGAGCCTTTTGGCCTTGGTCCTGAAGTTGAAAGACACGTGGTTATTAGTGACTGAAGCAACATCTGTGAGTGCCTTTCAAATGAACTTCTGAGGTGCCCGGTATGGGACTAGCTGAACATGTAAACATCTCAGGCGACATGTCTTAAATTGCCTTTTCACACGAACGGCTGTAAATGTTTCAGTGTGCGATTCTGTAATGATCTGAACTTCAATCTCTTCCTCTGCAGCCCTTAAGCAGAAGCCTCTCCCTGTGGTACAAGTCACACTGATAAAAACAAGAGGCCAAAGTGTGGAATCCCTTTATCAGGTATGAGGAAACAGGGTGGGTTTGACTGTAGATGTTGGACCGAATTCTGGTCTCATCTAAACAGCTGTAAATCAAGTGAATGGGGCTACTCTGAATTTATACTGGCATAATGGAGACTAGAAGCTGGCCAGTAATTATTACTAGAGATGGGCTGAAGAGGCAGCATTTGGATCCAAATTAGAATGAGAAGGTTTGGAGTAAGCAAGACTGAAATCTTGCAAGCTGCCCTTTTTCAGATATAGGCTTCCAAAGAGGAAATTAGGAAATAAGCCACTTCAAGTTTTGGATCCAAACCAGAGCCAAGACCATTCGTGTGATTTTTGGATTTGAGATGCAAACTCAATTTCCTCTCCACTCCTGAAGTTGAAAGAGGTTCAAATCTGAGGGACTGGTTTTGCTCCATCTGTAATTACTGTTCATTTCACTGTGCTGCTTGTTTGCTGAACTTTTCTGTGTACATTTTCTTTTCCCCAAGCCTCTGAGAAAAGGAAACTATGTATGGCAAAAGTGCATACCATGTCTTAAGCAATACTGTTTTACCCTCCAAAAAACCTCTTACTTTGAAAAACTTCTCAGTTAAGAAAATAATCTGTTTTTTTTTTCCTTTTATGCCCCCCCACTCCGCCGCCCACTGCAAACACTTCCTCAGTCTCTCTTTTAAATCATTCTGGATTCTTTCTGCCCCTTATTGGACATGGTCAACAGAGATAAATAATCTCCACTTGGCATTTAACAGACTATTTTATTGATCCATGAGACTAGAATAGAATCCAGTTTATTCTTCTAGAGCTGTTGGCTCTGGAGGGCATACCATGATAAAAACTTATTTCTGCTACTGAGTTAAAGGTGGTGACTCAGACACACAGGGAACAGACATGTTGAGTAAGAGGTGCTGTTTTCACATTAGTCTTTTTCTGACCACACACTTTAAACAGCACTTTCCGCTAATAATCATTCTATTACGGCCCCAGATTCAAACACCTTAGCAGTTTTATAAGAATAGTTCTGATTAAATATAGGTTTGATAACACATTTTAAGAGATCTTTTCTTTCTGATGGCTGCCTCTTTTACCAGCATATATACTGAATAGTCAGTTTGCAACTTTTGGCCTTTTTTCTTCTATACAGAGCTGTGTAACTGAATAACTGAATTATCGGTAGGGTTTTCAAAAGCATTCTGTGTTGGTGAAACTTTTCTCTCAAGATAGAGCTGGCATAGCAGAAGTGTTGAGCCAGTGTGTGGGGGGAGGGGGTGAAAGAGAGTGAGAGAACAAAATTATGTCTGCATTTATAAGGTGAGATTTTGGTTTAAATGACACATGTTCAGAATTAATCTTAAAACTAACATAAGGAATAATTATCAAGAGCCAGGGGCTGGTCAGTAATTCCTCAGTAAAGGCCAGGTCACTATTGCTTGCGTAAGATGAATTCAGCCTTTAAATACTACTATTGGTTCACTGCTCCTATTTTTCCATTTCTGCATAATGTGCGGATTAGTTGTACTTGGCATTTATGTTAAAATTAGGCATAAAGCTCATCAGTGTTCACAGTTACTTTCTGAGCTTTCCTTTTAGCTCATAAAATTTTAATGGACCCCATCCCAGTATTTTCTAGTGCATGTTTTTCATATGTAGCCGGTGGCTGACCACCCCAGCTTTGCCAAGAGGCATCACTTCAGGCAGACTTTACTCCTGTCAGATGCTCCATTTGTTGTACTTGACACTGGGGACATAGTGTATAGAGATCAGACTCTGGATGAAATAGAAGGGCAGTTAAGTGAATTCACAATTTTATCACGGTTCACAGCTTCTTCATTAAGACGATGTCCTTCAAAAAGCTGATGGGGGTGGTTTGAGGGAACATGAACAGTTTAAGAAAATTCTGATGAGGATTAGGAGCCAGGATCCTTAGGCTGAGTAAGTGCTGTGCTTCATAGTCATTTCCTCATCTGTGTTTTACTGAACTGGCAGGTGAGACAGCCCAAAGGCAGGAACTGCGCAGACCAGCACAGCCAGAGTTTGGATGACATCCGCCTTTACAAGCATCAGCATCCACCGCTAAGCTCTACGTTATCTTCAGACACGTCCCACAGCTATACATTTGGTTGTGTCCCGGAGGATAAGCTGGCCAACTACGGCTGCGTTTACTCAACAGCAGACTGCAAAACCAAGTCCGCCCTCTATGGAAAGAGATCCATGAACTGCCTGTCTCTGGATCTCTTGGGAGAAGACCAGCTGCCAGAGGAATTTGTGGTGTAGGCAGGTTGACAGGCTCTTAAATCAGGGGACTGCTCATTTGGGAAATAAAAGCTACTATACATACCTCATCAATACATATACGTGGCTTTTGTCCTTGCATATGATTGGTAAATGACATTTGTACACTATTAACTGATGTATAAGTAGAGCCATTCGTAACCCAACAAACCTGACAAAAGTGAAAGTTTATTAGAGGGCAGCACTTTAAAAAGAAAAATACTGACATTGGAATATCTGTCTTCTACCCAGCACAAAATTGAAGTGGACTGTTCCAATAGAATAGACAATTTTTGTTGTTTAAAATACCAGTGGATGGACCAAAACACCTAAGAAGCTACTAGTACAGACAGACAGCACATCTGAACTGACTTAGTTGAAAGGAACTGCAGATTCCACATTGTTTTTAAAAAAACAAAACAGAACACCACCTACTTCCTGACCTTTTGTGCCCATAACATTAACCCAGTATGTTAGTCCCCTGGAATTTACTCTGAGACTCTGCTGTCAACTGTCAGTTTTCTCATAGAACATATCTCAGCCTATAGACAATGGTGATGGACTTCCTGAAGCTCTGCAATATCTCGGACCCTGTCTTTCTCCCTTTGAAATCAATGGAAGCTTTGCTATTAGCTTCATTGTGGTTTTGTTTCTGGGTTCCCTCCCCCCAGCTCCCAAAAACATACCACCAATTGTTGTGCTATTTTTTTAAACTGCATTTTAGAGCAACAAACAGGAACCACTGGCCACTTCTTATTGCCACAGCCTCCACTCTTGATTCCTAGATACATTCTTCATCCTTTTTATTGTTTGAAAAGTAACAAGATGACTCATCTGTTGCTAGCAGTTTGGATTTTGAGGAAGACATGCCAAAAGTGCTAATTGATTAACTTTTCAGGAAGGACATGTAACTGGAGAAGTTGTCCAAGTATGGTCACTTCTGCTTGAACCATAGCATTTTTTAAAAAACTTCATGGTTTAGTAGTAACTATTTGCATGTCTGGAGCTCCATATCTTGGGTCAATCCTTGATGGAGCAAAACTCCTGATGAAGTCAATGGGAGTCTTGTTGAATTCAAGAACCACAGAACTTGACCCTTGAAATCCTCATTCGCAGCATTGTCTCGGTTGGCCTGACCCTGCACCCACTAACGTAATGTCATTGATTACATCCTCTGAGTCTAATGAATGCAATGCTGAGGCCAATATGTATTTTTTGAATGTCTCAGCTTATCAGTCACCTGTAACCATGTTTTATTCCACTGAATCTCTCCTAATTGGTATTGCTGTTGTTATTTTGTAATGCTTTAGAATGATTTATATGATGCTGAATTCATCAGTTGGCTTCTGCTTTTGATAGTCAAGCAAAAATCCCCTCTACAGCATACTTCATTGTTTTTACTTTGGGTCTAGACAGCTATAGAGCTTTTAACTTGTACATTACCAGTCAAATCCAGTCCCGGTCAGGTAGTGACCAAAAGTTATAACCATTAGAGGCCTATTGAACAGCATGTAAAATGAATTGGGAGAAGTGGTTCAGTCCAGGATCGAGCAGACAGGTGACCCCATTCTATGGAAACTGAGCTTTCCTTTTCATTCCTTGACCTGGAGTTACCTCCTCAGTGTTGAGAAATGTTGTGAGTCTGTCCTAACTAAAGAGAGGGCTTCGGGCTACAGTGCTGTCACGCTAACACTAAATTTACTCACCCATTCTAATACAATTCCTCCAGGAATCCTTCTGTTGTTAAGACTCACTTTCATTTATTTTCAATTCTGGGGAGGTGGAGGGTTTCTCTGTGGGGGTGGGAGTGGGAATGCATGCACACACACTGTCACTCATACACATTCTCTCTCTTATAGAAATAATTTATCTTTAACATGTGGATATTTGCTATATCCTACTGGGCTGTCTGAAGTATTCACTGCTTTTTTTAAAATGCCAGTCTGATCACTGTCACCAAACAGGTTTTTGTAACTGTAACTGATTTTTGTGCATGTTAGAAACCAACAAAAAGACTCTCAATTCCAGCACGACTGGGTGAAAACTATCGCTATACAGTCTTTAAATTTATGCTGCCACTATTTTAAAGTGCTAAGTTTTAGTGTGTCTGATTTACAAAAGAGGTGGAACCACCAGTGCCTAAAGTTAAAGTAATTCTTGCATGTGTATCCATCACAAAGAATTGTTACGTGTGTGTATGTGTATAGATATGTATATATTTATTTATTTGTAGTTGGTGCGGAAATAAAACTCTCCAAACTTTGGGCAGTCTTCTCTTGTTGGTACATACAGCTCCTCTTGATACTAATGAAAGCTGCATATGCATATGAAAGTGAGAATAGACCTGATTTTTGTCTAGATTGAGTGACTTGCCCTATATCTTACGAACACTGTGAATATCTATTATGCAATCTTTTGTATTCATGTGAGACTGTTTTGACTAGTAATGTACTTTGTTGTCTTTAAATCTAGATGTTCTACTTTATTATTTGGTTTTGGATTAGTTGTGGTAGGGGGTAAAATAAGCTTTTTATCTATGACGTTATGAAACCAGCTGCCGATGTTTGTACAGCTGTAATATACTCCTGGTATAAGTCTCTATTTTAATGGCAAATGTTTCTCCTTTCCATGAAAGGAATCTTTGTTTTAAAAAATTTAGATATATATAAATATATAAATAAATATATGTACACTTGTAATAAAGGATGACTAGAAAAACAGACTTGAATGTATTCACTGTGCTATTCAAGGTGTATACATAAATAACGTTCTCTCTAGAGGTATTTGGGTTGAGGAAATGCTTTCGCTTGCTGATGAGTTTAACTTGTGCGGGCTCTGGTTTAATACATATAGTGTGGATATCCTTATTAGCCAAATCCTTAAAGTAACTGTTCTATCAATGGAGACTGGCAGGAAGAGAGAAGCTTTTTACAGTGGAAGTGTTTCCAAATCCATCCACATCTTGCAGGACCCAGTCTAACTCTGGTTGAAATCAGTAGAGAGACTGATGGGAATTGAATCGGGCCTAAATGTATGAGTTGGACTCTACAGGAGTGAGGTGTTGGTGTTCGGTGATTAGGGGATATGAAAGTTGCTGCTCGAGGAATCAGAGCTTCTGGAAAATACCCCATGGTGTGAGGGACCATATCCCCATCCTGATCATTTCTGGATAGATCAGCCTCCACCCACCAGAATCAAACTCAGACCATTTCTTAAAAAAAAAACCCTTCCCCATAGCATGTTGGTGCTGGTTTAGTATCTGCCATGTGTAAGGAACATTCTCTTTCTTCAGAGCATGAATTGCACTTAATTTTTGTTTAATTACAAAATTTGCATTCTCTCTGGAGACAAAAATAAGTCATTTGAACAGGTGCTAAACATAGTTGCTGTGCATATTTCCTCTTCTCCGAGTGGTTTGTTGTATTAGTTTCTCTGGCAAATTCATTTCCTGCTAACTTCTGGGTTAAGCTGCTGTGTTCCTTGATATTTTTAGCTTCCCTCTGACCATTTTGTGTTGTACAGTAACATCCCTAATCTCATGACTGAGATTTTTTTTAAACCTCTCATCTTTTTCTAATATCTACTGTCCTTATTTTATCATTTCTTCCCCAGGTTATTCTTTCTTTACTAAAAATATATTTCCTTTCTCTTTTCTTGGTTCCAAACTGAGATTTCCCCAAATGATTTTTCCCCCTACTTCTTTAATTCTTAATTCCACATTAAACTTCTCAAAAGGACTCTACCATCTCCAGTCATCTTCCACCTGCCAGACCATAGTGGTGCATTGGCCAATAAGTATTACTGACCTTCCATACAGTGAAGTTGTCAGGATTAGTTAATGTTTGTCCATTTCATTGAAGAGGTAGACTTTTCTATGGGAGTTATCCCTGTAGTGTCTGAGCATCTTGCAAACATTTAATAAATTTATCCTCATAACATATACCAGGGGTTGGCAATAATTTTCACAGAGAGGCCCCTCCACGAATGTTGGTGTGTCGTCACAGGCCTGGGTCACTTCCAGCTTCTGGTCATGTGACTGGAAGCAGTAAGTTTGGGAAGCAATCAACTGAGAAGCTAAGCTGTCCCACCTCTAGTTACCTTGGCAACTGGAACATCGGGCAGCTTAGTGATTCTTGGCTGGTTGTTTCCCTGAACTTCCTGCTTCCAGCTATGTGACCAGAAGCCGGAACGGAAGTTTGGGTAGCAACTGACCGAAAGCTGCCTGACACTCCAGGGTAGTTTAAGCAGAGCATCGGTAGCAGAAAAAACAGATTGGGTGGGCCAACTTTTGCCCCTGCATGGCGGCCAGACAGAAAAGATAAACAGGCCAGATCCGGCCCACGGGCCATATTTTGCCCACCCATGGCATATACAATAGTTCCCTGTGAAGTAGGGAAGTATTGAAATTACTAGTTGCTGAAAGCCCGTGCTGTTGCACAAATAGAATTTGTAAAGTCGGGAGTTGGCGGGAGGGGTTGTCTTTAAAAAAACAAAACAAAACTCAAAAATGCCTGAGAAATTGCATGACAACAGACTGATTAAACCTGGTGATACTCTTGACAAAAATGAGCTTTCAACAGTGCTTGTCTGTTTGTCGCTTCACAGTGACAACAGATATTCTAAACTTCAGAGTGATGTTCGGGGTTATTGTATTGTGTTGATGTGTGTGGGTTGTTTGTACTGGAAGAGTTGTATGTGCTGTGGTGAGGGGCTCTGTGTGTCTGGGATTATTGTGTGAACTGGTTATGATGATGTGGGTGGTTTTTGAAGAAGTGTGGTAGTTTTGCCAAGTAATCCACCATCTGTGCAGTCTCTCACATACAAACAAACTTCCATGCAAATTAGCTGTAGAGGTTGGGTGGTGATTGGTTGAGTTACTTCTGATATCACAGTGGTCTAGGAGTTTGGCATGGCTACATACAGTGCTGTCGCACAGGTGTCATTCGTAAACTCAAAGTGGCAGAGAACTTAAAAACTGGATGGTAACAGACTGTGAATCCTAGGAATGATTGAACCTGATGATGATATTCTTAACCCAGAGCTCTTAGCTATGCCTGTAGCTGTTTCTGTTGTGTCACACTGACTCTACAGACATTCTAGTCTTCAGAATGACAATCTTGGAATCTTCTTCTATAGCTCACCACTGCCCAGTGCGGTGATACACCAAACCTTTAAGGTTCTAATAGCGTGCGAAGTGTACCATGACTTGGAGGCAAATGCAGAAAGCACTTCACAGGTTAGGCCCTAACCTTAGTGGGTTCCACTCCAACGTGGGTAAGTGAAGGAGTATTTTACTAGGGCTGGCAGAAAGGGGACCGCTGCAACTATCTGAGGTACAAAGGCTATCCAGTTGCAATTTAAGGTAAAACAAAGAGGTTGGATCCTTGAGCAGGACTGTTCAATAGAGGGTTAGGGACTCCTCAAGTGTAGTTCTAAAAGCAAGTAGGCGTTTGCAGGTTTCCAGGCCAGGATCAATAAGTGGCATGTCTCCCTGGGGGCCCCTCTGTGCCAGCACTCCGCCTGATCTCTGCTGCTATCACATTCTGCATACACCTGAACCTGGATGTGACATCCACTGCTGCAGCCAGCTGTGTATGCAGTGTCCTAGCATTCAGTTTCCTTGCTAATCCCAGTTTGCCGTGCACAGGGAAGGGGGTGAGTGAATCAGGAACACCAACCTTCTGCCTCCTCCAAACATCCAGCACCCCATTATTCCTCTAGATACACTTCACTGAGCCACCTGCATCCCCAGCCTCATGCAGGCTCCCAGAATCCAGCCCCCTGGATCTCCCCACAAGTCCTAGATCACTGTGAGATCAGAGGTAATTCAACCAATCATTTACCTTTATGCTGCAGTTTGCTTGCAACGGTTTCATTGTTGGAGAGAATTCAGAGGAGAGAAACAAAAATGATGTAGAAACCCCGACCTACGAGGAGAAAAAAAAAGGCACATGTTCAGCCTTGAGAAACAAAGACACGGGGGGGAGGGGAGAAGTTAACTTCATAAGTCTTCAAATGTGTTCAAATGTAAGAGGACTGTGATCAATTGTTGTCCATGTCCACTGAAGGTAGGACAAGAAGTAATGGGCTTAATCTGCAGCAAGGGAGATTTAGGTCAGTTATTTGGAAAAACTTTCTAACTGCAAGGGTAGTTAAAATCTGGAATAGGCTTCTAAGGGAGAAGTGTGGAACCCCCATCATTGGAGGTTTTTAAGAAAAAGTTGGACAAACACGTGTCAGGGATGGTCTAGATTTACTGGTCCTGTCCCAGTCCAGGCGGCTGGACTTGATGACTTCTCAAGATCCCTTCTAGCCCTACATTTCTATGATTCTATTCACAGTAGAACAGTAACAATAGGCCCTTTTGTTGAAAAGGACAATCTTTCTATCCATAAAGAGGAAAGGTAATTTTCAAGCCACTTTATTTAAAATCATTAAAATTGAATTTTAAAACTCCAATTAACTGCTTCTATAGCTGTCCTAATGCTTATCATATCTGTCAGAGGCAACTTTTTCTTTTTAGATTTTAGGATTTTTATTTCAAATTGAATGCTACAACAAAATTCAAAAGTTTGGCATTTAAAACGGACTCTATTTGAATAAAACCCGTTCTGAATAATTCAGGGTCATACTAATGTAGTTCATGTTAACCACATTTAAAAAAAAAATAAGAAAAAAGGACCAGGAGAGAGAAAAAAATCTTTCATTAAAATGTGTCCCTGCAAACAGTTCTAAAAAGCTTCACCAAATACCTAAACATTGCAATCAAATGCACTTTGGTTTTGGTTACAACAATTCTGCTGTTTAGCTAGAACTGAAGGGGCCACTGCTATTGAAATCAGTGACTTCAGTAGCAGTGTGGACTCAGGCATAAAATCTAGAAAGTAGTGTGCCTTTGGGGGCACTCTGGCACCATGTAACGATGGTGACCAATAGAAAATGAACTCCCAGTTGGCCACAGTCTGATGATACAGTTCTCTGGAGTTGTGCACCAGCTACAGACTTTTCAAGGGGACAGCGCCTGGCAATGCTGCACACGAGGCCTTTGCTGAGTGCAGGAGTGATTCTTTCACACCTCAAATCCAAGGGAGCAACAGGTGATGAAATATCTACCTCCATGAAGTAAGTCACATTCAAGGGGACATGAGACTTTTGGTGTTACGAGTTTTTCAGGTGCCTTGGTGTGATGCCAGGAGTTAGTTTTAAGCAATACAGTTGATAATAATGTGACAGTATTCCCTGAAGTATAACAGCAGACCCAGGCGGAGGGTAGCCAGGTCACGGAAGCTGCAACTGGTTGACTTCAAAAACTTTTTTTTTTAACCACCAAAAAATGGTTTTAATGAAAAATCTTTCATGAAAAAAACTCATTTTCAATGACAAACTGGGAACTGCAAACTTTTTAGTAAATGCTTTTTTCAGTTTCTGAAATAGTATTGTTGGGTTTCATTTCTTCATATTAAAAAAAAAAACTGCAAAAACCCCCTTTTTTTTTTACCAGCTGTAACTGCAACAGCAAGATCTTAATGTTCCTCTGGAATGAGGGACAGTCCTGAGGTCATAGCCCTAACTGATGATCTGTTGCCTCTTCATCGTAGTGTCAAAACAGTGTCCTGCAGGCCCACACCTCTACCATGCTGGTCTTTGAAATGTAAATTAATTCTTCCATTGAGCTGTTTTCCCCCCTACTACAAGACAGACCCAACAAAGAAAACAACAGAACCCCACTGGTCACCACCTACAGCCCCCAGCTAAAATCTCTCCAGCACATCATTAAAGATCTATCCTAGCAGATGATCCATCTCTCGCTCAGGCAGTGGGCGGCAGCCCCATCCTGGCTTACAGACAGTCCCCCAACCTGAAGCAAATACTCACCAGCAACCATACACCCTACAAAAAATCCTACCCAGGGACCTATCCCTGCAATAAACCCCGTTGTCAGCTCTGCCCACCCATCGTCTCTAATGACATCATCACTGGTCCTAACCACATCAATCACACCATGAGGGGCTCATTCACCTGCACATCCACTAATGTTATATATGCCATCATGTGCCAGCAATGCCCCTCTGCCATGTACATTGGCCAATCTGGACTATCACTACGCACAAGGATAAATGGACACAAATCAGACATTAAAAACTAACAAAATCCATAAGTCAGTGGGAGAACACTTTAATTCCCCAGGGCATTCTGTCTCTGACCTGAAAGTTGCTGTACTTCTCCAAAAAAACTCCAAAACAGCATTCAAAGAGAAACTGCTGAGTTAGAAACGATCTGCAAACTTGACACATTTAAACTGGGTTTAAACAGAGACTTGGAGTGACTCTCTCACTACCAAAGGTAAATTACTTTGCTCACCCATTCTCACCTCCTACTCAATGGTCGTCATTAGGTCTTAAGTACCGGACTCCACCTCCCCCGTTGTTCTCAATGCACCTGGATATCTATAAGATGCCTTTTTGTTACCTATTTTCTGTATTGCTGCATCTGAAGAAAAGAGCTGAAGTCTCTCGAAAGCTTATGTCTGCAAATATTAAATTTGTTAGTCTTCAAAGTGCCACAGAACTCTCGTTGTTTTTTGCTGTATACAGACTAACACGGCTACCCCTCTGGAACTGTAAAGATAATGTTAGGAACAACTGGCTTGCCCATTTAAAGCACAAGAGGGCACTAGTGTCGTACCACAGTGTGTTGATCAAACAGCTCATGGCAAGCGAGACTTTATTGCCAGGACAAGCTATGCAGGTATTGTCACAGTGTTGAGAAAAAGACAGACCCTTCAGGTAGCTATCAGAAGTGGCTACAACCCACCCAGAATGGTGTGACTGGTCTCTGTGTTGTTTTTAACATTACTGGCTGCTCCTAATCTGGAGACAGGTTGCGGCAGAGCATGATGACAACGCTCCCCTTACTTCCAAGGTCTGGCAGCTTTTCCGCTTTGCTTTTTGAAGAGAAGACCTTTGATTCCCAATAATTGAGGAAATCTCTCTTCCTCAGTCCCTCCTCTGTCGTGTTGGCTGCACACTCCCTCCTCTCTCCGGTTAGACTGCTCTGTGTAACAATTGTATTTATTGCCATTAGAACAAAAGGACATAGGCTACTGTTGTTGTTACACTCTGCAAAGTTACTTCTCTGATGTAAGAGACTCAGTATTTGAAATGGGCAGAGCTCTGACTGGGACGGATGTGGCAGCCAACACTACTGGAGTGTGTTAGTGTGTGTTAGTACCCAGAGGTAGGTACACGAACAGGTCCAGTGCCTTCTCATCTTCTCACTGAAATTTCCTTAGCATTGTCTCTGTTCTCATTGCTGCACTTCTCTCTTTGCCGTATAAGTATGTTGTCAGCATGTATCAGGTCACAATAATATAAGTTCCAATAAGTAGGTAGACCCATGAAGGTGTAATCCGCTGTACTTAGCAGGCTACTAAATAAAAAGGGAGATAGACTCATTTCCAGCCTCCTCTTCTGGGGGGCAAAATGCCACGTAGTGTTGCTTCTCCTGATACTGACAAGGAAAACAACACAAAGTAAACTTGTCTTTAATGTGAACCATTCCTGCTTGTGGCAGGCTGGCAGCCAAGTGGTGTGGTTGTGGTTGGAATCAAAGTTTAGTGCTTATATTTAGTGGAGGCAGAAAGACTGAGAGTTGACAGTGACCGCTAGCTGACCTGGAGTGAACCACTCAATCCCAAATGGATGAGTCAGACTTTGTTCCAACTTCGGTCTGGCTTCTATGGACAGATTCTGTCACCTGTGCCAAGTCATTGTGTGTGTTGTGTGATAGTGTGAACTGTTGTTTAGGCCAGAGTGGAAACCACTAAACTGATCTTGCTGGAGAGCCTGAGTCTGAACGTGAATGGAAGTTTCAGGGGGTAAGGAAGAGGAGGTGAAACAGATACTGCAAAGCAAGTGTTACCAGATATCCTGGAGTATCTTCAGCAGTAGTGCTAAAAGCAGTTCCACTGGCTTATGTCTTAGGCAAGGATAAAGAGACAGACACAAAGTTTCCACAAAGAGATGAGGAAACTAATTTGGATAAATATTCAGAAGATTCCCTCACTCTCCCTACCGGAAGCCTTTGTCCAGAGCATAAATCAAATCTTTTTAGCAATACAGCAAAGTTCCATTGACTTTTCCTGGTGGCAACATTTAAAAGCTTTTAGGTTGTACCAGAAAATGTCTATTTGAGTTACAGATGGCATTCTTAAATGTTGTTCACTATTGCTGGATGACATGTTTGCCCTCTGCAAAGATTGTGGTACCACAGTATCTCAGACTGCAAATACAGGGAGATAGCAAGGTTGCAGCAATTATCCAAGGCAGTGAATAACCTTTTCAATTATATCATATGTAGGAGTGGTTTTCAAGACAGAAAAGTTTCTTAACATGTTGCTCTGGGTACATACAGGGCTCAGAATGCTGGAAATCTTATATTGCACCCATTGCATTTGCGAGTAAAATAAACACAATGGCAAACAAAATAGCAATTAGTCACCATGAGAGAATTGGCAGCAGCTGTCATGTTGAGTCTTCTTTCATCTAAGCCTTTCAAAATCCCCACACTCAAGGTGGCATGAAAGTGACAAATGTTTGGTTTTGTAGTTTAATAGCTGAGTCAATGAGAAGTATGAGAACATACTTACCCCTTGAAGAGGGCCCAGGTCTGAATCAGGACCAGATCAGCAATCGCTTATCTCTATAATGGGCTGAATTGAAAACGCTGCATCCAGACACCCCCATCCTGTTGGTAAATTTGATCCAGATCCAAATTCTGCAGCTTGGGCTTCTCTGTTCTTTTAGGGAGTGGTGGTGTGGGCTTTAATTTTTTTTGTCTAACTCAAAAAGAGCTGAACCTTTTAATTTTAAGAGAAAATACAATTTTGGCCTGAAACTTTATGGGCCAACTTTTAAAAAATGGACAGTAAAGACTGACCTGCCACCAAAAAAAAAAAAAAGTCCTTGTACTTGTTCATCCATGTTTTCATGTGAAAGTTGGGTAACTGCATGTAGAAATGGCTAGTTACAATAGATGACAAGCTGGCCAAGATCAGCTAGTATGTACAGTTGTGCTAATGGTGCACACAAACAAGGGTGTATATGTGTTTTCATGGGCATTTTTGGCATGCTCAACCAACCCCTTTGAAAATGTGGCCTGCTGTCTCAATGGTCAACCTGGAAGGAATTCTTGTCATAATCTTATAAATCCCTGCAAATAAGGATTTATAATGGAGCCATTTCCACACATATTGATTTCTTAATCCAAGTACATTCAAGCCAAGCCATTTTCTAGCCACTCCTACAGGATTGCTAAAGTCCTGGTTTTGCAATTAGCTCTGCAGGTGTGGACCAGTATGCTGTGTCTCTGCGTGGGGGGTTGGTGCTCTGCCAGTGCAGCTCTGATTGCAGGATCAGGGCCAATACACTGGATTCCTTTACCTGTGCAAATGAAGCAACTGTTGATTTCAGGGGGCAAAATTTGACCCATAGTTTTCTGAACACCTTGCAGAAGAGTTTCGTATGAGTTTATTTCAAGGATGCTAGTTTATAATTAGACTTGTCATGTAAGGGCAAAGCAAAGCACCTCAGGCGTCTATTGTAAAGGTAATAGGATTTTCATCCTAATGCTGCAATGCTCTCTAAATACTTCTGTTTATATACAATATAACGATCCCTTTTCATGCACTCTTACAAGCACTATGCTGCACTATTGTGAGCCCCACAGGCCGGTTTATAGTTCTTCTGGTTTAATTGGGGGGACGGGGGGAGGTGTTTTGCAAAATGCTATTTTTTTTGCTTTGCATACAGATGTGAAAGAATGAAACCTGTCCTTGCTGTGACCTGGCTCCTGACATCTGCTCCTGCAGTGCTCCTGACCTGACATCTCTCTCTTCCATTGCACCTAGCAATGTGTACTCTGTTAGTAACACAGGCAGGGAGAGAGCTAGAGTACATCTTAAATTACCAATCTCACTTGAGTGTGTCTGTCTGTGTCTCTGCCTCAAAATAGATGGCAACACAGGAAATTTCTAGGATGAAAGGAGAATAGACGCCCTCATACAAGCCCACGTTCTTCTTCCTCTGCCACTTCCTTTGAGACAGCAGTGGAAACTGCTAGGCAGTAGCTGTTTGATCCTTGGTTGTTTGTGCCTTAGGGGAAGGATTGTCCAGTGGTTAGGGCACTGGTTTGGGAGATTGAGATGCAATTCCCTCCTCTGCCATGGCCGTCTTGTCTGACCGTGGGCAAATCACTTTGTAAAATGGGAATAATAAGGCTTGCCTACATCACAGAGGTGTTATGAGGGTGAATACATTAAAAGATTGGGAAGCACTTTGATATCTACTGAGGAAAAGTGCTATATAAGAAATAGGCATTATCAACAAAATCAGGCCTTGCTCACTCATCAAGTGATTTCATGTCATCCACAAGTCACTTCCACTCATAACAAGTACTTCCCAGCTTTGCTAGCTAGACAAGTTCATCATCATTTAAGTGGTTTCCCCTACTCTACCATAATCATTATACCAAAGTCAAATATAAAGGGGTGGTAACATACACTAAGATACTCAAATCCATTATGTCCATAGCTTGTTTAAGAATCTGCTTTTAAGCCATCAGAGAAGAGCCCTAAGAGAACTGTGAGGCAAGATCTTTCAGTTGTAATTTCACGTGGACTCCTCCTCAACCTTTAACGCGTATAACAGCTTTCTAGGTATTCCCCTATTTTGCCCAAACCGTATATTCCTGGAGGTCAGATTAGATGAGCACAGTGGTCCCTTCTGGACTTGGAACCTGTGACTCTATGGTATCTTGCTCTCTGCTGAAGGCTCTCTAGCTCCCACAAGTGTTCCTGGTTCCATCTTACTGATGCTAGCTTTGCCATAGCACAATTTGTTCTATCAGATGCCATTTCAAATATTTTAGCTAAAAGGTTCTCTCTTTCTTGCCACTTAAGAATTCTCAGCTGGCCCTGAAGTTTTGTCAGTCTTCAGCAATTTTGATTTATTTCAGTATTCCACTTCCCTTGGAAAATCTGTATGCCTTTCTAGCATCAGTTATCAATCCTATTAGTGAACAGAGAGGCCTAAGAATGCATTATATTTTTAATACTGTCTACCTGCTGTGCCAATAGCTTCTCCTTGCCCTTTCTTGCGGGCTGTCTTCTTGTCAATGACCTCTGCTTATTTCTGGCTACTTGAAATACCTGAATTTTCTGAGTGAGGGTGGTAACTCTTTCACTGCTGATCCTTTGAAAGAACTTCTGGGCTATAGACATGCCACCTAATTGCATCAAGGGATGCTGTATCGACTTGTGAGCCTGCTGCGTGGCACTCCACGCAACCCAAACTCTGTAGTGCAGGGTTTCCCTGGTTTGGAGGTGCATGCAGCAAGCGGTAGCTCAGACTCTCTACAATCTTATGCTGACCTTCCTGGTAGAGATGAGCAGTAGAATGAGGGACATCAAGTCATATGGATGGGAGGGTTTTTTTTCAAATAGTTTCCCATTCTTCACTTGCAGGCATAGAGTTGGTGTCTGTGCAGTCTGTATTTCTGGGATTGAAAACGGATGAACCCCAGAATGCTTTGTACATAAGGAGATGATACTGTTTTACTATGAAAGCTTAAAGACTCTGTATCTCATGTGGTGAATGCCACAAAGTTCTATCACAAGTTTAGCTTAGCCACATAGCATCTTCCTCCTCATCGCCCAAGCAGGTAGAGAGCGTGCTGTCCTGTTGGGTTCTGAACTGGTAAAGTCAGTCAGGAATAGGAACTGGCTCTGGGAGGAGCTGATTGTGGCTTAAGGGTTGAATAGGTGAAGCTGTGGATGGAAGTCAGTGTCTTAACCCAAAGACATACAAGATAAAAGCCATGTGTGTTCATTCTGGTAGACTACAGGGGTAGTTGAATATAAGGTACTGACAGGAGTAGCTGTGTTACTGCTGAAAGCCTACCTAATTTTTACACCAAAAATATTTAACCCACAATTTTTTTTAGATTGATACAAATGCATTTACAAATCTGTATTTTTCCTTCCATCCTGTAGCGGTTGTTTTTAATCTCCAGTGATGGGATTAGATAAGGTATGTGTAAGAAATTGAAGTCTGAAACAACTGCATTCAAAATACCGTTAACCATGGTAGAGGTAACACAGGCAGAAAACCGAGATACTACACTACATCCTAAGGCTGGTGCACAGGGTGGAAAAGCAGTCTCTTCCATTCCAGTCTGCCATTTGCTGCTGTTCTGCCCTCCATATGAAGGGATCTTCCTAAGGTTTCACCAGTGGTGTAGGGAGGGTTTCCAGTGCCCACCCCCCACGGCCTCACCCCTTCCCCACGCCCGTGCAGGGTAGGAGGGGTCCTGGCACCCCCCAACTGTCCCAAGGAGGAGGGGTCTGTACCTGCGGGGGGGGGGGGGGGTGGTTGAGGCGTGGGGGAGTGCAAATGCACACTTGGCTCTGCCACTCCCCCCTGCCCGCATTTACCCAGTGTGCAGCGCCTGCCTCTCCCACAGCAACCCCCCAGCCTGGCGTCAGCTCAGATGCCTCACCCCCCCCCCCAGCCTAGAGAGGGGGCACCGGTCAGCCCTTCATGGGCGAGGGGGTGCAGGAAGCTGAGGAGCAGCTACTCCCGTTTGCATGTCCTGCCCAGCCTCGCCCCCCCAGGCTGGGGGTTGAGGCCACCCCATCTGAGCTGACACTGGGGCTGGAGCAGCGGATAAGTGCGCTCTGGGCCAGTTGTTCATGACGGGCGGGGGCTGTAGAGGGTTCTGCACCCCTGAGAGCCTCCTGCACACGCACACATGCACCATCCCTCCCCGGTACACCACTGGGTTTCACTTGGGTGCCCTAATTTCCTCACACCAGTTAGTTTCCACTTGACAGCTTCAGGGCGGGGGGGCGGGGCGGGCTGTATGTTGGTATCTGGAGTACGTGCCCCAAATATGTCCATCACTGCTTTCTGGTTCTAGTGGAAACAAGTTGCTGATTGGTGATTTCTCAGCTCTCTGACTAAGTCTTTCCAACCAGTGTCCAGAATCTTTATTGTAGACACTTATTTTTCTATCTAAAGTTTTGGTATATTTCCACTGCTCACAGTTGTTTTGTCAGCACAGAGATTATATTTGAATAGAAAATTCTCCGTTTTATTCAGGTGCTGTATATCTTCGATTTCCATACATTATTGAGGTTAGTAAATGCTGTGGATGCCTTTCCTGTCCTTGATGGCACTTCCTTCTTGAGGTGTCCATTGGTCAAAATATGGTGCTGCCCAGAGCAATCCATGACCCACGGAATGATAGGTGGAGGTGTGTCTTTCTTCCCTGCTAGGCCCAATCCAACATGCATGCTCACCGGCTGCGTACCGGATTGGGCCCCATTCAAAACCCGAGAAGGGTGAGGGTGGTAAAGCTTATAATTCTTGGTGGTGGGGATAGAACACTCACGTTGGATGTGGAAGACCCAGGTTCAATTCCTCTGCCCCAGCCAGAGGGGGAGAAAAGATTTGAAAAAGAATCTTCTGCCCCTCACTGGGCTATTCTGAGTAGGGTGCCCTCAGTCTCATCTGTTGAGGCTTTTCCACTGTGTATAAATAGTCATTAGGTCAGGGGGGACTGGAGAGGGTGTCCCCCAGCTGGGTGCCTGAACCAGTTAACTATAGCAAATCTCTTTCGCCCTCCCTCCCCCACACGACTCTTTCATCCACCACCTGCCATTTTGCGTGGCATTCTTACAAAAGTGCCTGAGTCTGGGAGAGGGGTTCCTGATTGTGGATCCCAAACAGAGGTTGGTGCCTCCTCACGCGCTGGACTGAGGCACCGAACTCGGTGACAGAAGCAGGCCTTTGGCAACACCCCTCATAGGCTTTGCCTGTTGGCTATCTTGGGCAGTGCCCTGCCTAACAAGTTGGTCCAATAAAAGATAGGACCGCCCTGCTAGAGCACCATTGTAAAGGGATTCTAGATGCCTAACTCAGGCTCTGTAGATCACAGTCGTGGTCCAATAAGTTTCCAGGCACCAAAAAGCGTCACTGCAATACTCAGCACTGCACAGCCTAAATCCCTTTGTGGATCTGGGCCTTTGTCGCTTATGTCTCAGTGGTAGAACAACTTTTATGTGTGCACAAAAATGATTCACTTTCAGTAAAGCTGAGCATCATGATACTGAAACTACTTCCCTCCGTTCCCCCCCTCTCCCCCCCATGGTCACAGCAGATTTTTATTGATGCAACTTCAGACATTTGAGGCAACACTGGACTGTATGGTCATGTCATGATGAACAGCAGGACTCAATGGCAATGCAGCTGGATATGCTTTTGCTTAATGCATTTGCATGACAAATAATCCCACAGTGTGTAAAACATTACTTTCTAATTTGCATCAAAGCAAACCACTTCCCGAGGCAAAATAAAATTACTGCTGAAAAATGAAGTGCTGGTAGTGGCATATGAAGAGAGGACTCTGTGTTCCTTAGGCAGCAATTGCCCTGTTGCCAGGGGCTTGGTGATGATTGAGCTCCTATGGCTACAGGTGTATGATGCTGGTTGGAGCAGGACTAAACCATTAGGGCCTGATTTTCACAGGTGTGGTGCATACATAGTTTCCATTGATTCCTGCCTGAGTTGTAGGTACTCAGCATTGTTTAAACTAATGAGCAGCTTGCTGACATTGCTCCGCTTTCCTGGCTGATGCTCTTGATGACATTGTTTCCTGCTGCTGTGAATAAAGGCAGGGCAAATGCTAACCCCTTGAAGGTGGGTTCTATTGTAACTTTGCAAGAATGGAAGACCTGAAGAGCACCATAGTGCAGGGCCTATAGGTGGAGGGGGTGTGCAGCTTCTAGGGCCCTGGGCTGTTGTCAGTTGCTACTACAGATGAAATTTTGTCCTCTCTCCATCACCTCTCCACATCCCCCTCACAACAGCTTTGTCCTTTCTTCCCTTATGCTCCCCCCCCCCCCCCCAATGACATCAGACTTGTGTGTCTGTGCATATAGACTAAGAAACAAAGTTCAAAGTTCTTGGGTTGCGCAAGTGTAGTGATAAAAGCCAGGCCTACCTGCTCCCTTCCCTCTAGTGTTACTATATTTTAAGTTCCCAAATAGATGACACTGTTGGGGGCGGGTCAGGAATGTGTGGGTGAAAGGATATTTGGGGGATAGGGGAGGGAGGACCTGCAGCTGCAGTGGGGGGGGGGGGGCACAGTGGCAGGCACCAGAGGCTGTGCCAGCCCATCAGTCAGCATCTCCCAGAGTGGGAAGCCAGGGCCTAGCCCTGTCATCTCTCCCAGCCAGACTCTGAGGCCCTGCGGTGGGGCAGGCAGCATGCCTGAGAAGCACTTGGCTGCTACACTTATCTGCCAGACCAGGCTGGCATGGGTGGGATCTGGCAGCTGTGGCTGTAGGGGCGGGCCCAATGGGGTGTGGAGCCAGGTCTTTCTAAGCTGCACCGTCTGCTCTGCCAAAATCCCAGACCTTTCCTCTGAAAAAATCCACCAGCGTGGCGGCTCAAAAAAAGGTGACAGCTTGGAAAACCCAGATTTATGGTAACACTAGTTTCCACCATCATCACCTCAGGCGAGTCTGGCTGCACAGCACTGTCATCAGCACACAAAGAGCCTGGGCCACGCTGGTGTATGTAACTGATAGCTATTAACTTAATTTTTAGCATACCACACCTTTAAATTTCTAGGACCCTGCTCTCTGAAGAGGTAGCTGCTATTTTGTGAGACAGAGCAGATGCAGCATGCCACACACTATGCCCTCTTCCAAGTTTGCTTCTGGCCTTGTTGCCCTTTCAGCTTTAATCAGCCCTTCAGCCTGCAAGTGCGTGCCTGCTCTTTGTGTGTGGACAAGCAGAAGTGACAGACTTGGTAGGAAGAGCAGAGGGAAGTGAGGACTAAATGCTTATTCCAAGGAAGGGGTTAGCCATGAACCAGGCCCAGAGGAACCATTTGCTGTCAGCACTGTGGGGAGGGAGGGAAGCTGTGGAATGGCACCAGGCAGAGGTGTGCAGAGGGACTAAGAGAAGACACGTGTTGCTGCTTTCACACAACATCTCTTGCCTGATTGAAAGGTGAGCCTTAAAGAACAAGAGCCTAGTGTTAGTTCTGAGGGAGATGGGGATGATTCTGATTTTTTTTTTTTTTTAATAAAATGATTTAAAAAAAAATTCCACTTCCAAAATCCATCTCATGTGTCCTGTTCCTGCAAGAATTAGTTGGGGTAGGACATATGTTCTGCATCAACTCTTCTCCCCTAACACTTGCTTTAATCTCTGCTAGGCATATAAATTTCTCAGAAGCACCTAAGGGTCAGATTTTTAACCATGTTTGGGTGCCTAACTGCCATCAACATCAGTGGGTATTAGACACCTAAATACTTTTAAAAATCTGTCCCTAAGTGATGGAGGTGCTTAAGTCCCATTCACTGTCAATGGGAGTGTGGTGCCTAAGTCACATAAAATTTTCCAAAGCCTCTATGACTAAGTTCTTTGGGGCAAGGACTGTGTCTTTCTAAGTCTTCTGTGACTGGCTGAGTACACTTTCAGAGCTATAAGAGAATAATTACCATCGCCGTACAGGGCTAAGCACCCTGTCAGAGCATTAAAACAGCTTTTTCCTCCCCTGCAGTTCCCCAAGGCTTCACCTCAGTGATACAAGGCCATGAAAAGCAGTTTATGCTATTTATGCTCCATGTAAAGTAGCATATAGATGCTAGTATACACCCCGCTACACTGGGGTGATCTTACTCTAAATGGCACTTGTCAGTGAGAAAAATGTTGCAAATAACGATTTCAAACCCAGCTGAAACTCATCAGAGCACATGTGATGCACATCAAAAACAGCTTGTGTATACCAGCATGCCATGTCCAAATAGTTAGGGCTAAGCAATATCCAAGGTCCATGACTAAAGCTGCAAAGGAGAAAAAAAAATTGTGAGTACCACAACTGCTATGCTAAATGCTTGCATTTCTGGAGCAGGCTGTCATTTTAACCCTGACTCTGGTTGTCTAATTCCAAAAGCCAACACAAAAGCGTGTAGTGAGAGGCCTGAACAGGGAATAAGATTCATAATGTTACATTGAAATAGAAACCAAAGAGCATAGGTGAAAGAGAACTTTATCAAGTTCGTGTTCCATTAGATCTTCAAAGCATCTGGCACTGTTTCCAAGGTCTTTTTGTAATAGCGGTTATTTTAAACAAAAACAGGGAGAGAAAAGTATGATCTGTAAAGATCAGAAGATGACAGAAGGTTTCAAGTATTTTTACAGTGTTTGCGTTTAACTGAACTGTTTGGTAGTGACCTACCCCACCCACAATAACAATTTTATGCAATTAGAGGAGAGATGATGCAAATTAGGGAAGATGATAATACTTGCTGCAAGTAGTAATGTTAAGAGAAGAAAGCCAACCCAAATTAACTTACATCAATCCAGTGTTTGTAATGCTCAGGGTGAAAGGGTGAGGATGGAAATGTAATTCCTAGCTTAAAATCTTTGGACAAAATGTTCCAATTTGTGTGCCTAAATTTAGACACCTAAATAGCTGGTCTGATTTTTGGAAGATGGTGAGCACCCATAACCCCCATTGAGGGAACTACTGCTTCTCAGCATCTCTGAAATATCCAGACTCTTAGTTAGGTGCCTAACTTCAGGTATCTAAGTTTGAACATGTTGGTCTTTACTATTGAGCTGTTACTTGTTACGGCTTTGTACAGCCTTTCAAAGAATGCTTAAAGCACTAGTCACCAGTGACAAACGAAAAATTTGATATGATGCGGCAAAGAAAAAAGCTGGTATGTACTTCATTTGTGGCCTCTCATATCATCCAAATGTTTGCTTACTCTCAAACATTGTAAGAGGGGAAATATCTGGTCTCTAGACAGATCTGATAAGAGATATCAGACAGAGAGGAATTCTTTTGATTAAGTAAGGGGAGGAAGAAGTGGGCTTTCAATTGAAACAAATTACCTTAATTGTGCAGATGTTACTGCAACATCATAATGCTTGTTAGATCTGAAGGTGCATAGTGTTCTCTCCATAACCCATGTGGTTCTTTAAATAAGTCACAGCAGTAGATGAATCAGTAAGCCATTCATGTACAAGGTGGGCCTAGGGTGAAACACAAAGCTAAGCCTTCAAATAACTGTTAAGCACCTCAATGGTTTACCGTACTAATGCAGCTGCCGGCATGAAGTATGATGCCTTACTTTTAAATTTCATTGTAAATAACTAGGCTTGAGGTTTATTTTATTTTAGATCTCGCTCAGGTACAACCCAGGCCTATCCAGGACCTGTGGCACCTTTTAAACACAAAACTAAATACAATAGCTTCCTCAAAACCAAGACTGGTGATGGAGGAGAGAGGAATGGGTCACAGCTTCTGTTCACATCTCCCTTCCCAAGGACCAGGCTGGAAAGGGACTTTGCAGGATGTCCTGACAGCAAGTAGAGGGAGGGAATTCCAAAGATCAGAACCTCTCACTGCAAACACTGCCCACAGCTCCCTCTCCTTTTCAACCAAGGGGCAGTTCTAGCTCATGTGCCTCCTTTGATTGCAGCTGCAGCTAGAGAGAAAGGTGGTCTAACTCCAATGGGCAGGTTACTGGCCCTATCGTATACACGTACAGTACAGCTGAAAGTGTGCCTCCCACTCCAGGTATCACAGACACTGAGGACTAGAAAGAAGGGACCTAACAGACATGCATTAGCTCTTTGAAAATAGCAGCCTGGGCTATGGCTCAGGCCAGCCGCCTGAGTGCAAGCCTGCCCGCCCCCCCGGGGCTGAGCTTGGGTAACTACCCTGAGCCGCTGCCTGTGCCACAACATCCACACTGCTATTTTTAGTGTGCTAGCCTGAAACAATAGCTCGGTGTGACCTATCCCATCCATCTCAAGAGGGTGCTACGGTTTTAAAAATATTAATGACTTGGTTAGAGTCTAAACATCCTTCTTTAGTAGTTCAAATGTAATCATTGCTAAAGTAATTTTCTGTTTTCTTTTCTGGTGTTTCGGACTCTCTCTCTCACCTTCTCTCTCATTCCCTATGAGAGTCAATAACCTATCCTTAGTACGTCGCAGAGAATTACCACTTTCCACTTCTAGTGTAAATGCTACTTTTTTCTTGGTGATGAATTCACAGCTGTGCACTAATTTGAGATTTAGAATGGCTAAAATCTATCAAAAAGACCCTGTTAGCCCCTCAGGATGTGGTTTTGAAAAAAAAAATATCTGTGTATACATATACCATGAGGCAAAATATAAAGTGGGCTAAATGCAGAACTAGGGCACAGGCCAGAGGCTATGCTACATGCACAGTCTGCAGCGGATATGCTTCTTTCCTCATGTCTCTTCTCCCTCCCTCCCTATCCTTGACCACCCTTTTTTTGCATAGAGCTCACCCATTGGTCTCATTTGTCTGGTAATGGCCTGAATTTTTGATTGCCTGGGACTATTATTAATTATACTCAATTGGGAAAGACTAAACCAAAGCTAAGATGCTTCCAGCATTCCAAGCAACTTGGACTAAGCTATCTTTCCATGAACAAATGCTGCAGTCTTTTTGGTTGGCTAAAGAGAGTTGCAAATGCGTTATCTTCTAACTACTGCCCCCTGTGAGAGTGCAAAGCCTTTTCCAGTAACCGGCCCATTTCTCACAATATGTTGCGGTTTGGAAAAGCACTTCAATAAAATAGCTTCCGTTTTTAATTTAAAATTTAAAATTTAAAACTTAATTTAAAATTTAATTTAAAAATAAATTAAACATGTGTGAGCATTCCTGTACTAAGTACGGTTTTTTTCAAGCCCTGGCTAAAAAGCAAAAACAGCCTTTCTTTGTGGTGTAGTGGCAGCCAAGGCATGAAGCCGTATGTGGACACCACACAACATAAATCACTACATACAGATAAAATCAAACTTCAAACAAAGTTGAGTTTCAGTTTAAGATTTGGCAAAAGGGGCAAGACAGTTAATTGTTCCTTTTTTTAAATCTTCAAGCTGATGTGCAGAAGTGTAGACAATCAGCGCTCCATTTATGCCCACAGGCACTGCTGGTGCTCAGCATCTTTGGGAGCGGGGGGGAATCAAACCACTTACTAAGGGGTAATATTTTCAGAAGCAACAAGCTGGCCTAAATCCCATTTTCAAAAGTGAGTTAGGGCCAGATTTTCAAAGGTATTTAGGCATCTACAGATGCAAGCACTTGAGAGTTAGGTGCCTAGCTCCCACTGACTGTCGGCATCTTTCTGCAACTAAACACCTTTCTAAATCTGACCCTTAAGGACTCGTCCGTATTCATATGTCAAAATAAATTGCATTGCTGGGAAAAATGTAATGTGTACTCCTTAACGTTTCCTAATGATGATGGTGCTGCACCTTTTAATGGCAATAAAATGACTGCCTACGCAGCTGTGGTCTTAATGGCATGAACTAGAGCAAGAATTATGTTACATCTTTTCATGCCAAACAACAATCAGTGTCAGTGCCCAAAAACTGAGAGGGTTTCTAAAAAATATACTTGCTACTGGTGGCTACTATCTTATTTCCCTCATGCTGACGGTGGTTTGATGGAAGAAATAATAGAATCATAGCATATTAGAGTTGGAAGGGACCTCAGAGGTCATCTAGTCCAACCCCCTGCTCAAAGCAGGACTAACCTCAGCTATATCATCCCAGCCAGGGCTTTGTCAAGCCCCAGCTTAAAAACCTCTAAAGATGACGATTCCACCACCTCCCTAGGTAACCCATTCCAGTGCTTCACCACCCTCCTAGTGAAAAACTTTTTCCTAATGTCCAACCTAGACCTCCCCAACTGCAACTTGAGACCATTGCTCCTTGTTCTGTCATCTGCCACCACCGAGAACAGTCTAGCCCCATCCTGCTTGGAACCCCCTTTCAGGTAGTTAAAGGCTGCTATGAAATCCCCCCTCATTCTTCTCTTTTGCAGACTAAACAAGCCCAGTTCCCTCAGCCTCTCCTCATAAGCCCTGTGCTCCAGCCCCCTAATCATTTTTGTTGCCCTCCGCTGGACTCTCTCCAACTTGTCTACATCCTTTTTGTAGTGGGGGGCCCAAAACTGGACACAATACTCTAAATGCGGCTTCACCAATGCCGAATAGAGGGGAATAATCACTTCCCGCGACCTGCTGGCAATGCTCCTATTAATGCAGTCCAATATGCTATTAGCCTTCTTGACAACCAGGGCACACTGCTGACTCATATCCAGCTGCTTATCCACTGCTATCCCCAGGTCCTTTTCTGCAGAACTGCTGCCTAGCTCGTCGGTCCCCAGTCTATAGCTGTGCATGGGATTCTTCCTTCCTAAGTGGAGGACTCTGCACTTTTCTTTGTTGAACCTCATTAGATTTCTTTTGGCCCAATCCTCCAGTTTGTTTAGGTCCTTCTGTATTCTATCCCTACCTTCCAGGGTACCGACCACTCCCCCCAGCTTAATGTCATCCACAAACTTGCTGAGGGTGCAATCTACCCCATCTTCCAGATCATTAATGAAGATGTTGAACAAAACCAGCCCTAGGACCAACCCCTGGGGCACTCTGCTTGTGACCGGCTGCCAGCTAGACATGGAGCCATTGATCACTACTCGTTGAGCCCTATGCTCTAGCCAGTTCTCTATCCATTTTATAGTCCATTCATCCAACCCAAACTTCTTTAACTTGCTGATAAGAATACTGTGAGAGACAGTATCAAAAGCTTTGCTAAAGTTTAGGTATATCACGTCCACCGCCTTCCCTACATCCACAGAGCCAGTCACCTCATCATAGAAAGCAATCAGATTGGTCAGGCATGACTTTCCCTTGGTGAATCCGTGTTGACTGTTCCTGATCACCTTCCTCTCTTCCAAGTGCCTTAAAATAGATTCCTTAAGGACCTGCTCCATGATTTTTCCAGGGATTGAAGTGAGGCTGACCGGTCTGTAGTTCCCTGGATCCTCTTTCCTCCCTTTTTTGAAGATGGGCATTATATTTGCTTTTTTCCAGTCCTCAGGGACCTCCCTGTTGCCATGAGCTTTCAAAGATAATAGCCAATGGCTCTGAAATCACCTCCGCCAACTCCCTCAGCACCCTCGGGTGCACTGCATCCGGCCCCATGGACTTGTGTATGTCCAATCCTTCTAAATAGTCTTGGACCTGTTCCTTCAGCACTGCAGGATGTTCGCCTCCTTCCCATTCTGTGCCACCCAGCGAAGCAGTCTGGGAGCTGAGCTTGTCTGTGAAGACAGAGGCAAAAAAGGCATTGAGTACCTCAGCTTTCTCCACATAATATTTTTGGGAAGGCCATTTTGGTAGTACCTAGTCGGAATTTTCAAAGTTATATTGTTTTGTTGTGGACCGTACCATTTTCAAGCTGGGAATGATGAAAAAACAAGTACAAAGAACAGTAGATACCACAAATACCCAGTTTGGTGACTGGTTGAGGAAAGGTGATGAAGGCTGGACTTTGATGATGGTGATGGCTTGCATTACCATTCAAAAAAAATCCTATCTGCTACAAATAAAAGGTTAGCAGAAGGTGTGGCTATGCCATCCTCTGATTAAACGGGCAGTTTAACAGGGACAACATACACTGGAAAGAGGGGGATGATAATCTAATAAATTTAGAGTAAGGCCATGAGTACACTAACTGTGCTGTCCAACTGTGCTGCTGTAATGCCGTAGTATAGATGCTTCCTACATTGACAGAAGGGTTTTTTTCCATTGCTGTAGGTAATCTACCTCTCCAACAGGCGGCAGTTAGGTAGACAGAAGAGTCCTGTGGAAACCCTATACCAGAAGCTAGGTTTATCCTAGTTTCAATGGTTCAGCCCCTTATCTCATGGGGTGGGCATTTAGTTTTGGGCAGCCCTATACCTGCCTGACCCCAGTACTACCTAATAATACCGGGGATTAGGCTGAACTAACTACAGTGTTCAGGGTGTGAAATTTTTCACAGTCCTGAGCGACAAAGCTAGATCACCCTCAAGTTTAGGTGTAGACCAAGTCCTGGACTATGCTGGCACAGCTATGTCACCATAGCCATGCTGGCATAACCTCAGAGTGTAGATGCAGTTTATGCCAACAGAACATTTTTTTTTCTTTTGATGTACGAACACCACCTCTCTGAGTGATGATCGCAACATCAATGGATGTGATACAGCTCTATCTACACCGGGAATAGATCAGAATATCAGCAAAACATAGCTGTGTTGACCTTTTTAGTACAGACCAGATGTAATATGTTCCACGTGCAACAAGAATATCTTCAGTATACAAATATTAATGGCCTGTAGCCAGCCTGGGAGAGGGCACAAACAGACCTAGCTGCAATAGTCACACCCAAACACTAGTGACCCAACAGCATAACTGAACAGCAAAAGCCAGAGCAGGGAGGCTAGAGCGTTTTAATCAGAGAGAGAGAGTGAAGCAGCAATGCTAGAAAGAGCGCACAAAAGGAACAGCTGAACTCTAAGTTGTGTATGTATTTTGGCTCAATTAAGGGTTTTACCCTATTTTAGGAGGCTTTTACCCAGACTGTACATTGGTTATGACTTTATAATTCTTACCCTTCATTTGTTTGCATTTTTCATAATAAACCCACTTTTTCTAAGACACATTAGCACTTAGGTTTTTATTAATGCAACCCCGACAGAACCTAGTTCCAGCAAGGTACTTTTACAGCTCAGTTACTGTATTATCTGAGCATCCCAGAAACACTACCAAACTTATTCTCTCCATACTCTTGTAAGGTCCCATAGAACGGGTCCCAGAACACAGTTACAACACAATTTGATCTGGCCTGGACTGGCACAACTAAACCATGTTACAATATAGTTAGGACACAACCATGTTATTACTCCTCTGAGTCCCATACCCAGTTCATTAGCCACACATCCATCTATCATCCCTATGGTAACTGGGTGCCCTACCACGATGGTAATTTTAGACTAGACAAGGCGTTAAGGCCAGAAAAGAGGAATAAAAAGGAAAGCAGCTACCAGGAGACTGTAAATACTTACAAATTAAAGTAGGCCACCTCTTTTAACTTACACCTGTTCCTAGTCCTCAGCATTCAGTTTCCACCAATTTAGATCCCCCTGTGTTTCCTTAAGAGGATGTGAGGGAGTCTTACAGCATAACGGAGTCTAATTTACATTGCTGTGTTAAAGCCATGTCAGTTCATGCTACAATTTAGAAACAGGCTATCTCCCCCACTCTCACCCTGCTGTAAAAATAAAGGGACATCAAATACAACACTGAGATTGAGGAATCAAATCCTTATAAGCAGGAAATTCCAAAACTGAAGGTTTCTAGAGTAATGTTAACTTTGCTGCACTGCATATCCTGTACATATTATGATATAGATCAAACAGAGTAATACACTAAGGTAACAAGGAAAACAGGAATAGAAAATGCTGCATATGTGCAATCTGGCAGTTAATGATAATGTAGAAACTTAACTGTTGGATTTGCTGACATGACTTATTTCTCAATCTTAACAATACATTACTGCTAGTTTTTGTATCATGTAGATTTTGTAAATAAATACCTACCTTTGAAGAACAGCTGCGGCAAGGACATAATAATTTATGAAAAATAAAAGTTTGGGGGTAAAATTTTCAAAAATGCCTTAAGGCCAGGTGTTCCAAGGTATTGAGGTAGCTAAAGATGCAGATAGGTGCCTAGTGAGATTTCAAAAGCATAACCCAGATCCCAAATGGTGTTATATTATGCATTTCATTTTATACGCAAACATTACTCAGGCCAACCCTTTCTCCTCTCAGATTATTTTAGCAACCTTTGGACTTCATTATGTCCTCTGTCTTGTTCACATGAAAATAGATTCCCACCCAGAAAATGATTAGCTCTTTCTTGTGTTACAGCTAAAATCAGGTAAAGCCAATCCAGGAATTTCAACCTGGCCACATTATTAGGAAAATGAGTTTTCAGACATCACACAATTACAGTGCTAGTATGCTGAGGGGTCAGACACAATACCAGAGCACCACGTGCAATGTAGCAGCTGATACACATTCAAGGATGAAATTCCAATAGTAGTATGCTATATAATCTCTGGATAAATATTTATGCTTGGGAGAGGTTAAGAGACTCGGATCACTATTAATTTAAGTCTTTCGGATAGGCAAATGCAATTTAAGCCTTGTCACAGTGACCCACCAATGACCTCTATCTCAGTCTAGAGGCAGTACACTAGAGGCAAAAAGTCAGAGTGAATCATGGGTCTCTGCTGAGCATTCAAACAACACATAACACATTAAATGTTATTAAAACCCAACTACATACCTCAGAATCTCTTTTGATCTTTAATGTTATTTGAAATTGCTTAGGACTCCTCCCCCAATGTCATTTCATTCCCAAACCTCAACCCACTATCATACACATTCAGCACAGGAAAGATGGCAAAAGGAGCTAGAAGAAGCCTGGCCTAGTAGTTAAAGCACGGTACTATAAATTAGGTTGATTGGGTCCTATTTTTTCTTGAGGGAATAGGAATGGGTTAGGAATAACCCAATGCTAAAGAGAGGAGTGCAATTCATCAAGATGACAGGTGCTTGATTTTAACCCACACATCAAAGCAAATATTCCCACCAAGTTTGAGGTATTGAAATGAAACAGAGTAATTAAAGACTTGTGTTTTCTATTGAACTAATAGGACAGAGATTCAGCCCTTCTAGTGCAAACTGTCCAGGATCAGTGCACTGTTGATTTAGTTTTACTTATTTGCCAGTTCTAAACATTTGCTCTAAAACTGTGTCTTGACGTTGCTCCCATAAAAGGCATAATATATTTCTATGCCATGCCATCCATCATGCTTGGTAGCTTTTGTCAATACCTGTTCTTATCCTTGGCACAAGATCATTATCAGCAGGTTTATGGCTTTGCTAATGACATATTGAGGAGTGTTTATTTTAACTGGCAGTTTACATCTTAAAGCATGGCTTTATGACAGCAAGATACATTTCAGTCTGAGGAACTCATTAATAATACTTTAATCCACAGGAGCCTTAGGTTTTATTTTGATTTGCTTGACATTGGCACGTTTCTTTTCTTGACTTGTCCTCTCTGAACTTGCCGAGCGCGAGTTCCAAATGCCAAGGATTGCAATAATTCCGCTAAGTACTTCTGGCAGGGGGAGATACACAGCATCACCAACAACTTAGCATCGCCCCCTAAAAACAGTAAACACACACACATATGCACACATTTATTTTTCAGTAAGTTTTTAAATACTGACATGCTGAACTTCACAGAAGCCAGAGTAGGCTGCTGTCAGTTCTATGAATCAGAGCACTATATAAACAGAGCTGTTGAAAGCATATGGGGCCATTACAGGAGAGCCACGTAGGAGCTAGTTGTTCATTTACTGTAATTTTTCACAATTTGTGACAGAGAACTTTTAGCCCCTTTCACTAACAAGTCTACATATACATTTTGGATATGAATGCTTTGTTATATTTGTAAAATCAGCGTATCTAAAAGCAGAAGAGATCACTTGCACTAAGTACTAAAAAAAGGAAGCTTTAACTATCAAGGGTTCATGGTGGAAGCTTAAGGACATTCCCAAAATCATGCCTGGGAATAACTGACATGACTCGTGGTGCCATAGGATGGAAACTGTCACTCAGAGTTTAGGTAACAAGTACAACGTCCTACAACATGTCAGTACTAGAACCTGCATTAAAACCCAAATCTCCTGCCTCACAGGCCCATACAAATCTCTTCACCACTCATTGTCTTACTTTCCAGAATTTGAAAATAGGCAAATTTTATCCCTCCCTCTCTCTCTCTCTCTCTCAAAAAAAAAAAAAGTTATTACAGATATTTCGCTAAGCTTCAATATTTTGCCTTTCACGGTGTGTACTCATTTCCCAAGATTCTAATGTAGGAAGAGGTGAAATTAGAATTCTGTGTCAAAAAAAGACAATATCCTCTTGGAAAATCTGTGCTCATTTTATGGCCACCATACCTGAGATTGAACTGGGCAGCTCAAGAGCTAAAAGCAGAAGCTGCTAAAGCTTGAGCTGAATCTCTCTAGCTAGGGGCTGTAAGAGAATCATACACTCTGTGGATAGGACACAGCACTCACCAGCGGGTTACACTGATTTTTTGCTAACACTATCGTACACTTGGATGAAATGTTAGCAGAGAGCAGCCCATCCAAATACCAAAAGGAGTTGCAGCACCTAAGTGAATGCTGGAATGTCTCCATTTATTATTTTGGTACTGTGCATTCTGAGCAGCAAGAACAGCCATGACCTCTGCAAATTTCTGAGACACATTGGAAAAGTTAAGCTTACCTTTTACAACTCACTTGATATTAAACCTTAAATTAATTAATTAAGCTTCACAACATCTTATGAGGGAGGTCATTGTTGTTGTACCAATTTACCATCAAGAAAACCAAGACTCAGGAAAGTTAAATGATTTAAGCAAATCAGTGAGAGAGAGAGTCCAGAATAGAACCCCCGTGCCCTGCTATAGCCTCCCACACAACCTTTGTTCTACCACGGTACACAGCATCAATGGGAAAAGATCAACTCACAAAAATCCAACAAAAATAGATTCTTTTCCTAATAAAATGTGAAGAAGGGTGTGGAAGAAGAAATTTAACTCAATTTTGTTACATAAAAAGCAAAAGAAATAATCACCTATGGAGTCCTGGAGTAGGTGGGTAAGTTTGCTGTTTCTATACGGAATGTGAGAGCGCTGCTCTGCTATTGCTCCAAGTACATCTGACAGAGCAGATAAGCTACGATTAATGAATGAGGTCTCTCTCAGGGCTACTCCTGTCACTCCAGACATACCTAATGCAGTATAAACAAACAACAATCAAAATAAGCAAAGCTTCTATGTCATCTCCAGGCATCTGCTAGCTCAATGCACAAAAGCTCTATGCGTGGTATACCACTTGGACCTGAAGTGTACCTCTTTGTTTTAATAACACATTTAAAGACAAGTAATAAACATGATTTACTCTATCCCTTAGGTACTTATATGGCCCCATTGCTGTCATTTCTGAGCACCTCATAATCTTTGCTATATTTAACTAAAGTGTCTTTTGCAAAAAATATCCAATATCCATTTTCACATATATACATATTAAGAAGTCAGAATAATATATATGCATATTTTTTTCCGGACTTCACTCCCTCACATGAATTGTGAAAATACAACTGAAAGCCATTCCTCCTGTTATGAATACCACATATTCCAAGTACTGGAAAAAAAATTACTTCTGATACCAGTGACAGAATTGTTATTAAGTCATGTCAATATAAATCTGACAAGTACATTAATATATGAAGAAGTTACTAAGTTGTAACCACACATGATTTGTTAGTGAGAATATTGCCTTATATTTATAAAGTACCTTTTGCCTGGAAAAATTCAAAAACATTTTACTAATTTAAAAACTGATATACAAACCACACATAGGAATCACATCACCCACCACTGAAAGGTAGCCACCTGTGAGGTGAAATCCAGCAGCTGTTTAATAAGGCACAATAGCACTGCATTGTTCAATAAGACATAGCAATACTTCTATTCTTATGAAAAGTGCTACAGAATCTTTAATAATCATGTGTGGTCTGGGACCTTGGTTTTATTTCCCATCTATACTTCTCCAGTTGTACAATAGCTCCTGTGTCCATTCATGTCAGTACTGATTCAGTGCTAATTCAGAGAGAATCCTGAAAGACAATTCAGCAGGACAGTACCCCTTAAGCCATGGGGCACTAGTTCACAGTGACCCAGAAGGAAAAGTGCCATCTCTGATCATATCCTGCAGTAAGTAGCTGTCCATTGGATGTTTCTCATGGGAGAACTGAACTGCCATTAAACTGATGGGATCACAGCTCAAGATTATAGCAGCAAGCACAAAGACTGCATATTGGACTTGAAGGTAGCTATTAATGTGAGGTATGCTTATGTATACTAGTTTCTAAAAAGGTACAAGTATTTTCCGTATGATCTTCAGTAGTAGTTTTGCAGAAGGGGCTAGGGTCGTTTTATCTCTAGCCCAGTGTAAAAGGTGGCACGTAGCTGCACTGCCCCAGTAGCAACCCAGGAAAGGTTGCCTCTAAAGCCTGGTCTGCACACAAAGTTGCACCAGTTTAACAAAATCAATGGAACATCACAGCTCAGTTAAACCTGTGTAATATTCTGTGTAGACAAGTCCTAGGAGGGACCATTCATTCCCTACGCCTCCCTTGCTTTTCAGTGCTGATGTACATCACTTTACATCTGTTGAGGATCTGGCTTGTTGAGAACACAGAGTAGCAAATGCTTCCCTTGGTCGAACTGAAGGAACAGATACACACAGTACTGACAACTACATGTTCACCAAAAGGTTTCTAACGCCCCCAACAAATTAAAAAAATAATGTATTCTGTTATGTTTTTTATAGAACAAAAGTTAACAGTGACTAGCAGAAAGAACTCTTGGCAGTAACGTAAAGGGTTCTTTCACAACACAGGTTCAGTTTTCAAAACATTATTTCTGGAATGGTACATTTAGCTGCGTGGCTTTTCTTGGTAAGAAAGCTTGTCCTTTAGGAAATAATCAAGTTTTTGAAATTATTGTGTGCATGGAGGAGGAAGAAAGTGCTTTGAAGTAGCAATGAAAACAGTATTATCTTTTCAATACACCAACTTCCTTCCAGATATTTTCCATAAGCAGGCAGAAAAACCCACACACAGCGGTCTGCTTGTGACAAATATTTAGTATATTTAAATAATTTATGCACTTTGATCATTTTTATACAAAAATAAGAACATGCTAATTTTTATACATTTTTACTGTAAAAATACAATTATTAAAAACAGTATGAACAAATTGTGCATGTACACCCTGAGTGTCACCATGGGGCCTGACTGTCCACTGAGTTACTTCAGCTTTATGTCACCTGAACTCAATGAAGCTATACCACTGTAAAACTGGAGTAACGAAGTGGTGAATCAGGCCCAATTACTTCATTTAAGTTTGGATGCATGTGTCTCAATCACCATTTATGAAGAAGCACATATATTCAGTTAAAAAGCTAAATGCAGTTACTATCTCCAGGGATGGAAAGCTCTATGCTCTCAATTCAAAATAGCCTTGTCATAAAAAGGTCTGCTTACCAACACATTCACTGCCCGCCAAATCCACCAACTGTAGTTTAGTTTTGATGTACTTCAGTTTCTCAATACATTCAAATTGTGCTGGCGAAGAGGCTCTGGAAGGAAAGATGAGTTTATCATCTTTCATTTGTTGTGGAAAGGTGCAGAAAAGCTCTTTACTTAGCCTTTGACTGGACTGTTCATCTGCCCATGGAGGAGCTAGATTATGGAAACAAACAAATGAGGAAAGTTTATTTTTAACATCACAAAGTGGGAAGCAAAAAAATGCAACGGTGATGGATTAACCCAGTACCTTCTGTTTTAGCTCGTTTTGTGGGCTGGAATTAATGACCTAAGCAGGTTGGATTACTCAGATGCACCACAGACTGTTTCACACTGCAAGCCCATAAGTACTAATAGCAGTGTATGAAAATCATTACACACTGTTAGAAGTGTTGAGAAAACATCTCAAACACAGCAACATTCAGCAATCATATTGAAGAGCTGTTTAGAAAAGCAGTTAAAAAGGTTAAATAGAAAAGAACAGGGGGATTAGAGATTGTAGCAGGAGACAGTCAGAAGAGAGAAAAGAACAAGAAGAAAATCCCTCAACCCAAATCCTGCGTTTCTGAGACAAATGGCTCTAGCTATAGCTTAGCACTATCCTACTTACCAAAGCTGTCTGCACAGCCAGCCTTTGTGGTTATGGTCAATGTCACTACCAGATGAGAGCGAGAGGAATGAGCATGCACCAGTGTTGGATGTCTGACCCTTAGCTGTAGACCTTTATCAACCAGCTGTAAGAATTCAACAGCATTTTCAACAGTCCTGGCAAAACAGAAAAGTGTAAGTTGATAGTAAAAGTGACAAATGGCACTTTTGGCAACTTGAACACGAATCTGATAATTTCCCCTTGTGCCCTCCCACTGTTCCCAATCCTGTCTCCAAAATGCTCCCTTTGTCCCCTTTGCTAACTCTTATCTCCACCAGTTGCTGCCCTGCAGAATCTTTCAACTGGCGTATGTACCATTTCAGACCAAGATGAATCTGTGCCTCATACTGAATATGCTGGCACAACGCACCTGTGGAATGCGTTGCCAGGGGATGATGTGAAGACCAAAAGTATAACTGGGTTCAAAAAAAGAATTAGGTAGTTCATGGAGGATAGGTCTATCAATGGCTACTAGCCAAGATGGTCAGGGACGCAACCTCATGCTCTGTCCCCCCGTAAGTCTCTGGATGACAGGGAATGGATCATTAAAAAAATTGCTCAGTTCTGTTCATTCCTTCTGAAGTATCTGGCACCAGCCACTGTCAGAAGACAGGATAGTGGGCTAGATGGACCATTTAGCTGGCCCAGTATGGCTGTTCTTATGTTCTTAAGTAACCTGGACACCTTGTATTTAAAATATATGGCCCCCCTCAACATAGTACTTGAGCACCTCACAATCTTTAATGTATGTGTCCTCACAACATCCCTGTGAGGTAAGGAGATATTATCCCTATTTTACAGATGGGAAATTGAGGCAGAGAGAGGCTAAATGACTTGCCCACAGTAACACAGGAAGCCTGGGGCACAGTAGAGAATTGCACCAGGTCTCTTTAGTCCTAGACTACTGCCCTAACCACTGGAAAAAGTTCAGTTGTGTTGTTCACTTAACATGGCTCCTAGCTCAGGTGTCCTCTTAACCGAAGTAAAAAGTCTATGGGTCACTAAAATTGACACGAAGAATGGAGGCATGGATTTGAAAAACCTCAGGGAAAGAATTCATCAGAGTGGAGCCCACAAATGAGTTTTCATGTGGGACATCTATTAACTGATGGTAGGTTTGCCAACTTGATTGATATCTGGAACCTGAAAATAAGGTAGAAAAAAGTTTTTCCCTAAGAGGAGTCCAACAAACTACTAAATGAACTATATCATACTGTAGATATTACACTTGCACGTGGAGAGATTTTCAGGGACCTGCCTCCAGACAGAGAGGCCATGCTGTGGTTAGGCTGAAAATTTGGGCCTGGATATTCTCTAATGCCAACTTACACATACAAGAAGGAAGAACATGAGGTTTGCCTGATTCAGTGGGATGTACATGTTAACAGGAAAACTACCACTGTATTCTATTTAATGTATACAGAAGCCAATGAGACCCGGTGGGCCAATACATTTTAGATTAAATGTTATCACAAATGAGGATGTGTTTTTATTGAAAATGCCACCTGTTTACATTAGACTCCAGACAGCAGGGGGTAGCCTTCCTCAATGGTTTCCTTACATTGTTCGGGTTTGTTTTTCATTGTTAATCTTTTTTTTTTTGCATAATTATTAATGCAAATATGTTTATGAATTCTGTTTATGTTCTTTTCTGTTATATTCTTTTTTGTTGCTTTTATTGTAATCAAATATAAATACTGAATACTTATTGATTGATATAGATAAACATTTTCAGAAGGTGCTTATCCAAACCTCTAAGCATCTTTGCCATATATTAAAAATTAAGGAAATAGACAAAGCAGACACCCAAAGACTTAGAAGAACAAAGAAAAGCCATTCCAGCCAGTTTCTAACCCTCATTGCACAAATTCAAGTCTGCAGCACACCTTCCCCTCCCCAAAAGCCTGGGAAAAGCGATGTGTCCACAACTAGCCAGGCAGAACTCCCTTGATCAAAAGTAGGTATAATGGCTATTTTTCAAGCATTAATTAAAGCCAGATTTTTGAGTCACTGGGATCCCACACTCAGTCAGATGGTGCCTGGATGGTGCAGTGAATCAGAGGCAGAGCAGTGGGCAATGGCACAGGGCACAACTGATAGCCTGCTGTGCTGGTAGAGTTGTATGGGCTGCCTCACCTGGGAGGAAGAAGACCAAGAACTCAGAAGTGAGAAAGAGCCCATAAAGTGCTGGACTGAGAGCAAGAGTGTTTCCAGGGTGCTCCTAAAGGTACAGGTGAATCTGAGCCTTAGTCCACTCTCTGCCTCTTTTCAGGAGCATAGAGTGCAGCTGAGGATGCACTAATTTGGGTGGAAATCAGATTTAACCCAAAGATTTTTGTATTCAGTAATTTGACATTTAATTTTATTATAATGAACCCTAAAAGTAGTGTGTGTAGCTGTAAATAAATAAAAAGAAAAATAAGCATTTCTAGAATACTACAGTGACTGTAATTCCACAGAGAGTGTACAGTTACAAATCCTAGATTCTGGAAAAAGCAATTTTACAGTTTCCATGTGGGTTTCAATTTTGTATGGACAGTTCAATGGACAGAAAACATGTCAGTAAATACAAATAGCCACAGAGAAAGAATTATATCTATTCAACCCTCCAGAACATTGGCTGTATTTTTATCAAGGTTTTCTGGCAATAATATAAAACCACACAAAGAAACCTCAAGTAGGTTGCTTATGTTACTAAAACCCACAAGATAAAAATATTGACGTCAATAATTTCCACTGGGAGTGCAGTTTGTTTTAATCCATGAAAGAAAAAGATACTTCTTACTCTGACTCCAGTTCCTACTGAAGCAGCATAGAACAGCCTTTGACAAGCATTATGTTTAGGGAAGTGTGGAAACAAAAATGTTTCCACCAGCAACAGAACATTTTATGGTTTTGTGCTGAATATTTCAGTATGGACAGTTTTCAGAGAAGAAAATTAGTCTTTACCCTCACGAGCCTCTTCTTGTCCTCAAAGACACCTACAGCATGATTTGTCCAAAGAACTTTTTGAGTAGCCTTGCACCCTCTGTGTGTCAAACCGGGTCTTTTGGGAATCCTCTTAACATTTTGTTGGGCTAGGAATGAAATGCCCAACACCTTCCTTCTATCTGCTAACATCATCCCACAGGTGCCACCACTGCTGCCTGTCACCTCAAACTCTCCCCAATTTTTAATTGTGCTGTTTTACCAGCAGTATGTGCAATATATTTGTTCAAGACAGAAACCGGTCTTCACTTGTTAGAATATGATTTTTAACGTCTACATTGTGTAGCTAGAAGACTTATGGAAAAAAAGGGAAATAATATGCATTGGCTGTGTATACTGGATATGTATATATAGTGAGCTTGATTCTCATTTACACCACTCCAGTAGCGCAGCTGCAGATGATGCCCACTCTAAGCCTCATTACACTGCCAGAGCAGGTATAAAGGAGAATCAAACCCAATGTTATAGAAAAAAATGTATCTAAAAATATAAAGAACAGAAACCAGAAAGGATGGCTTAGCAACCTACACGTTTGGTTTAAAAGACCTAGCCTCTTTGGGACCACAGGTTCAAAATCCAACAGCGTCAACACCCCCTTCATCCTTCTAAATGAGATAAGCAGAGTGCTATGATGTCTACTATGGATCGGTATTTTGGGGGAGCACTTATAAAATGAAATCCTCTCTCTTTCTGTGTGGATATTAAGGACTTATGACATTTTTCTTAAGAGTAGGGTTTGCTCTGGCGTATTTGAGCATAATTTCCTTCATTGCCGTTATGGAAAAGTCTCACAGACTTTAACAGGAATTAAACCAACACATTCTATAGAAGTTACTCCAAAATCCCATAAAATCTAATACAAAGTGCTATCCTTTCTCATAAAATTCTATAGAATGATTTAAAAAAAAAAATCTACAAAAAGTTTATCATTTTCTAGTCAGTTCTATAGGGCTTTTTCACAGCATTCCCATTTTTTGCAATGTGCTAAGAACTGCTTTGCCATCCCTGCCCTACAGCTGACTGCATTTCAGGGCTGCTGTATATAGGGGACATACAGTTGTTATAACGCATCTTGGGAGGGAAGGTGGTATATAAATATAAAACAATATTAACTGTGTTATTATTATTACTGCAGAATATTCAGATTGAGACTGGAAGTCAAATCTGATTAACTGAATTCTTACTGAAATATTAATAGTAAATGGAATTATCTAGTGCTTTTTATGTGCTAAGGAAAAGAATGTATGCTTAGAAAAACTCAACAGTGCCAACAATTATGTCCTTGTACCTTGTAGTTGAACATATTGTAATAACACTGTATCATAATCTCACAATAATGGTTTACTTATTGTGCTGTGTACTCACTCATAGGTAAGCAACGGAACATCGCTCTTGCCTTCCTTGGTTGTGACAATGTCACGTTTAACGCCGAATACTGTTCCACAGCTGTCTTTGGCCAGAAGATCAAAAATTTCATTATTATACACTTCTACAACAGAAACTTCAACCCAATTACTTCCTGGTGGCTTTTCTGAAATAAGCCTGAAAAAATGACAGAAAAGAAAATGAAACAAAAGCTAAAAAGGCTGAAATCAAATCCTAAGTAAACCATCCTTAAGAAACAGTCTCATCTCAGCAATGATTATAATCTGATGAAAGCACTCATCAAACAACCACCATCATGAGAGTCTGTCGCCTTCAACGTTAATGTAAAGGTTGAAGAACAAGAATCTAGACGCTTAAATTATACAGTAAGTATGTCACAGGGAGAAAATAACTTTGTTTTGACTGCATTTAAACCCTATACCAGGGGTGGCCAAACTAACTGATTCTCCAAGTCACATACAACAATCTTCAGAAGTTCAAGAGCTGGGGTGTGCCTGCTGGGCCTCAGAGCTTCAGCCCTGCAGCAGAGTGGTGAGAGCTTCTGCCTCCTATGGCACACCTGGCAGGTGTTCAGACTCACACCTGCTGAAGCCCCGAGCCTCGGCAGGCGTCTCCTATAGCCCCACCACTCCACCGCAGGGCAGAAGCCCTGACCTCCCCAGCCCAGTCTGGTAGGAGGAGAATGGGTGTGTGTGTGTATGGGGCTCTGTAAGCCGCACTTTAACTGTAAATGAGCCGCATGTGGCTTGCTATCTGCAGTTTGGCCATCCCTGCCCTATACTATCTATCTGTTTCTGTGGGCCTGATTCTGATGTCTTGTTACCACTGTGCCCTGAATAACTCCTGGGATATATCAAAGGATTTAAAACTCTCCAATTCCTAAGACCGAAAGAGCAGTATCTGTGTGTGAAGTGTAGGATGTGAAGGCCCACTGTTGCTGAGAGGATGAAGAAAACTGCACAAGACACTGGGGCTAAAATAAACCCAGGGAATTTATACATTAAGCCCTTGTCTATACATGAACATTTTCCAAGTTAAACACTCATTTCAATATAAAAGTGGCTTTTTTTTGGTTTAGCTTAAACCCTTCCCAAGCGACATAAGCTAAACCGAAAAAAAGCACTCTTGAATCAGAATACGAATGTCAACACAGGGAATTATACCAGTATAACTATATTGGGTTAAATTAACACCTTATGTTATAACCTTATGTTATACCAAAGAAAGCTATCCCATATAGATAAGGCCTAATAGCAAATAAATATCCATGACCAAATGTTTTTCCAAATTCCAGAAAAACCACTCTCCTCCCTTATTTTAAGGACTCTAATAAGCAAACCACTGAGTTACTCTTGTAAAATGTTAGAGGGGGTTTAAGAAAGAGTGTAGAATGAACATTTAGATTTAAATTTAACTATGGAGTTGCTACCAAAGCTGCTACAATTAAATGTTAATCATCTTCAAAAGTTAAATCTGAATAGCAAGAATATCATACTAAAGAAGAGCTCTGTGTAAGCTCAAAAGCTTGTCTCTTTAACAAATAAAAGCTGATCCAATAAAAGATATTACCTTACCCATCTTGTCTCTCTAATATTTTGGGACAAACACAGCTACAACAATACTGAAACAATGTGCATTTTTTTCCTTTTGCATACAAGGGTAATGCAAAAACGGGCACTCAAACTTTATTCTCATTCCTATGGTCAGCAATACCGGAACACTTCTTCTGCAGCTCTAGGAATAATTCCTAGCTCTGGTTCATCTTCTATTGAGAGCGTGACATCATCCTCAGACTGTGGTCCCAACATTGTGTATGTCTTCCCACTCCCTGTTTGTCCGTAAGCCATAATACACACATTGTACCTGAAAATCAAAAGGACCTTATTTTATTATGCCAGTGGCTTCTTTTTCAACAAATTAATTTGGTATTTGAATGGTTAAACCAAAGAGTATTTGGAAAAATGTATCACTATTTTAAAATATTAAATTTTAAATACAAATATAATAAAATAATTATTAATAAACCATACTTCCAGAGGGCCTTTTTGGAGATCTCAAAACCCTTTGCTAACCTAAATTAAGTAATCCTCACAACATCCCTGAGATGCATTTAAAAAAAAAAAAAAAACAGGTGGGAAACCTAAGCCACAAAATTAAGAACTGGTATACATACAAATTTACAACAAAATACCAAAAGGGGTAAATTAATACCAAATGAGTTATTTCAATGCAAGTCTGTCTGGGGACCCTTACTTTAGAATAAAAGTGGCTAAAGTTGATTTAGTTAAAGTAGTCCATTTGTTACATACATTGCCTAACGTCACTTTTGTTTCAAAACAAGAGTGGCCACATACAGATTTGGACTGAAATAACTAAACTGGTTTTAATTCACACCTTTTGTATTTCAATGCAAGTTTATGTGTAGATCAGCCTTAAGTGATTAGGCCATAGAATCATAGAAATGTAGGACTAAAAGGGGCCTCAACTGGTCATCTAGTCCAGTCCCCTGCACTCGAGGCAGGACTAAGTAATAACTAGGTAATAATTTAGCATTACCATGTTAACACAGCAAATAAGTGGAAGAGCCAGGAATGGAAAGCCAGGGGTCCGAACTCCTAATGCTTCACTCCAGCCCACAGATAAAAGATAAAGCGCGTGCTACCCCACCACCTTGCACAATGTGTAGTCATTTATACCTATACAAGGTGAGTGCAAAGTGGCAGTTAACATGTTTGTACATTTAGTTTCATTAGTAGTAAAAACTAGGGCCTTTTCTCACTGCTAATAAAGGTACGTTTTTCCTCAGAGTAACTACCATTCATGAGCTATCCAGAGGTAAAAACACAACAGAAATAAGGTACTTTAGTTTTACCATGAGGTAAATTGGGCAAGGTCAGCACAAAACCCAGCCTGTGGTTGATGTTACCTAATTTACCTCACGGTAAAACAAAGTGCCTTGTCTCCACTGTGCTTTTGCCTCTGGATAATTCACACGCATTAGTTGCCCAGAGGTAAAAACAGTGAAGACAATATTGAGGTCTGACAGGCAAAGTGTAAGGACATTTGCAGTCCCACTACCTAGATGATACCCAATTTGTGGCGAGGATTTAAAAAGTTAGCTCTGTTAATCTGGCATCTTTGTCCTGTATTAAAAATGCTAGTTCAGGCATGTGCAGGCAAGAGAAAAGATGTGCTTTGCTGAGCTACACTGACTCAGCTGTTATTTTTAAAATGTGTTTATCTTTTCCGATCACAAAATTTGACATACCGACACTGTTGAGAGTTATGTTCTCAGGTTAAAAAGTAATCTTCCTGCACCTAAGGAAGTTTTTTAGATGAGGATGGGGAGGAGGAACACGGATAGCAGTGCAGCAGTCATAGGGAGAGGGCAGATTCTCAGCAGCAGTAAACTGTCTTAGATCCAAGTCAATGGAGATATGACAATTTACTCCTGCTAAGGATCTGCCCCAGATGGGGAGCAAGTCTGCAAGATTGGAAGACTATAATATCTAGAAATCTGGATTTAGACTTGATGGGCTAAAGGATTCAGACTACAACTGAAAACAAGGTGAAGAACATATAAAAAATGGAAGAATTGGAAACTCAGGCTGCAAATCCTGAGGATGGGATTTCAAAAACATTTGATGTTGACCTAGCTCTGCTGTCTCTGAAATCAATGGCAAAACTCCCACTAATTTCAACACTTTTGAGGCAGGCCAATCCATTTTTGAAAATTCCACCCTTAAAGTACACTGTCTGATCAAGATATAGGTTCTACAGTTCTACAGACTTGGTGTCTTAAAAATAAAACGGACATGCTTGGAAACAAAATGAGAGTCATTAGTTTGTAGTTAGCTGGGTTTCCCCAGAAAAGAGAGGCTGGACGTCTGAAAAGTTTTGTTTGTTTGGTTTGGTTTTTTGAAGTATGGATATATAAAAGTTGCTAATTCCACATATTCCTGTTACCTCAGCTTCCCTTTTCATTGTTAGCCATTTACTCTTTAAAAAAAAAAATCAGCATCATCCCTAATGCCAGAACAATTCTGATTACTTGTACAGATGATGGGATTAAATATAAAAGTTTGAAGGCATGTAGACTTGCATAACCTTGAGTATCAAGGATCCTGAGTTGAGGTATAATCCAATTATATGCCCTCTTTGCTAAAACCAAAAAAGAGCTTCACTGAGGGAAAAGAGAGTTAGGACTAGCCATGGTGGTATTAAATCCAGATTGGCTAGATTTAGAATAAATTGTTTGATGACTCAACAGAACGAGAGACAAGTGACAGAATTGACACAGACTGAGTTTTATCTACTTTGATTATTTTTGGTTACCCCAGTGTGGCTTTAAATACACTGATACCATTTTTATCCCAAATTTATTAATCTGTGAAAAATGCTGGTAAATCCTAATTTCTGTGCTTGAACTGTTTCCTCCACATTTGCTCACAGTTATATTGTTCTTAAAAAGACTTTACTATTAAACTTAATGGCACTCAGCATCTAAAAGCCCCCGAATGCTCACTATGATAGAGTTAGCACCGGGGAGGAGCAGGTTGCGGGGTGTGTGTGTGTGTGTGTGTGTGTGTGCGGGGAGTGGTGGTGGTGGTGGGGGGAAACACAATCAAGGAAATCAAAGTAAGAAAAATTTATTTTTTCTTAAAAAAATGAGCACAATTGACTCTTAAATCTTGTGAGAGAAGGTGATGTTATTTTAGTCCCATGCTGAGCTTGTACTGCTAACTCTAAACTTTGAAGTCTGCTCTGTGAGTGTGGCTGTTTTTTTCTTTTCTATTTTGTAGAAGGAAATGATCTTTTCTTCCTATATGCTTACACTGAAAAATAATACAATGTAATTTTAAAAATATGTTTCAACCCACCACCAACTCCCTTTTTTGTAAGTGGATGTTTGGGAGCTCAGATCAGAAGCAGCCAGAAGGGACAGATAGCTGCAAGGATCAAAATAATTATGTCTGCTTCACATTTATAATGGGAAGACTGTTTAGAAACATGACTGATACAGGCAGCCTTTCCTTTTTTGGTAGTCTGCTTCTGTTTAAATGGAGCATCCTGAAAAAAGAGACAGATCTTTCGTTTTCAATAAGAGAACATTTCCTAAATGAATATGAAAATTCTGGGTTTCAGAATGGAGATTTTAGACAGGAGCATACTAAGAGGTGATGCTTCTCTCAATATGCACACGTACCTATATTGGGATTAATGCAAAGTGCTGCACACATAGGTAGATAAGTAGGTAGGGACCTAGGGCACAATCCTGAACCGAGACAAGCTCATGCTCTGCAGCTGGAAGGGTGGGGAGAGACAACAGTAATTCTAAGCCACCTCTAGGTCTTCCTCTGATCCTGTGGTGTTCGAGGTGAAAGTTATGGCTGCTCTAAGTTGCAGTGGTTAGAACAGTGTCTTAAAGACCATTTGGATCAGAAGAACTCATCACGTTCAAGATCTGTCCCCTAAAGTATGTTCTCTTATCACCAGCTGGCCCTTCCATGCCCCGTGCCCTGTATGAGCACGTGAAATGCCCAAGACTCCCACACACTGGGGGAATAGTCCAGCAGCCACTTCAGGGGCAGGTCACTTTGAGCTGCTATGGCAGTTTAAGGGGAAAGGTACTTGTAGGCTTGTCTGTGGAATGCCAAGCTCAAGGGATAAGCATGTATTTCCTAATGGTTGTCACTATTAAAAAAAAAAGAGGTTCCATGGCCATGTGACTAGCCATATGACTCATGACATCATGGAGGCAATGTCAGGAAGGAGAATCTGAATTATGTGTACAAAGAACAACCACAGTTGAGTGGGATGGGGCAAGGAAGAGAAAGAAAAAGAGAGGAAAGGAAGTATTTCATAGATTTCTGTTTCAGTTCCACTGTTTACAATGACACTTAATTCAAGGTCCTTTTGCCAGAGCAGTGTAAATTAGCCTTAATTTACATGAAAGTCAGGCCCCCAAGGTTTTGCTGGCCAGAAGTAATTAAAAACGTGTATCAGTATTTGTCTCCGGTAATGTAGTTTCCAAACCTGTTTTTAACTTCAGGATTTCTATTTGATGCTGTCTCAACATCTATGACTGAGGATCATTAGTTCTTAAGATCCTAAATGCTATTGAAGAAAGGGAGGTCACACTCCCTATTATTTTTTTTTTAAATGCTTCTAAAATTTAGCATAGCATAAATTTTTATTATGAAGAAAAAACAAAAACAACAGAATCTCAAAGAACCAGTAATGATTTTTTTAAAATGTAAAAGAAAACAAATGTAGTTAAAAGAAATTGTATTTGTCTGAATTTTTTTTAACTTTGGTTATAAGTAGCCCCTACATTTACTAAAACTGAAAGAGACCAGAGAAAAATAACTTTACCTATTTATTTCAAATTTGCTCACTTTGATAACATTTTCTAAATAGTCACTTCCATGATTTCCCGTTTGAGTGGGTGAATACCCTATTACTATTACTGAATGACTGTCAAGAGTACAACATTGAAAATGTGATGGTAAACCCACAAAAACTGGCAGGAGGATTTGGGGAATAACCTTTTAAGTCATTTTTATAAAACTGACTGGATTTCAAGTTGGGAGTGTCCCTTTATATTGTTTCCTCCTACTTTTCAACTTACCCATCCAGCAGAGATGTAAGCAAAGGAGCCACATCTGCAAACACTGTGTTTTGAGACTCGACAGCGCTGTAAACTCTGAGGGGGGAAAAAGGAATGATTCACTGAAGAAAAATGATTAATGTATTTCCAGTGTAAGAACACAGACCAGAAAAAAATAAATCAGTTGCTGTGTGCCTCTAACCCACAACTCAAGTCTTACTGATGTGTTTCTACGACAAAAAACAATTACAGATTGGTTTTTAGAATAGTTATTTATCTTTGAGACAGACAGATCAGTAGAGGGAAACTACTCACTGCTGCTCTGAAACTGGCTTTCTGAATCAGGAAATGAAGAGGCAAGGAAGTAAAGCTGAGCTACTAGAGCTGCTACTTTGTTCAGGTAGCTGAGGCAGATAATTTGGAGAACACTTAGGGAACAGCCAAGTACTAGGTTCTGTGGAGAAGTCTGAGCTGCTTTTGGTATATACTGGAAGGGAGGCACACACTAAATAGCTCATAGCAGGGGAGAAGCCAAGATCCAAAAAAAGTAGTAGTTTGTTTGTTCAGGGCGGTCCAGTGGTTAGAACAGGGGACTGAAAATCAGCATTCCTAAATTCTACCCGTCTTTGGGAGGGGCTCTGGTCTTTATTACAATGCGATTTTTAATGGAAGCGGAATTCCTTGAGGTATGAATTCCTTGAACGCACAGAGCTGCTTCAGAGAGACAGGCAGATTGGGAACAGAGTACCTAAAAGGGATTTAAAAAACAATATAGGGTTGTGCCTCAGTCACTATCATTCTGCTAATTCCACCCAACCAGCAGGCCCCAGCATTCTCCTTGGACTGCTCCTGTCTCCCAGCTGTACTGACTCACTTTGTTTTCTCCCAATTGTCACTTGGCTGTGGGAGACCCTGTTCCCTGTGTTATGATATTAAGGAGGCAAGGTACTCCCTTATGTCATCCCCTAAGGCACCAGCTGCTCTCCCAGAGAATGTGGTTACTGAGCATGTGCTCCCCCTCAGGACATGTCAGAGTGTCACAGAGTTTAAGGCTAGAAGGGGCCACTTTAGATCATCTACTCTTGACTTCATGTATAACACAGGCCACCAACAACATCCAGCACCCACACATTGAATCCAACAACCAAAATGAGACCAAAGTATTACAGCCCACTGGAGACTAGACCTTTATGTGTCTCAGTGAGAGAATAGGAAGGACCCAGGTGCACCAGTACTCGAGGCCCCCACAATGGCAGGGAAATGATTAAGTGAGATATACCCAGATAATCCTGGCGAGTGACCCAAACCCACATGCTGCAGAGGAAGGTCAAAAAACCCCAAGATCACTGCCAAGCTGAACTGGGGGAAAATGTTTTCCCTGACTTCACATATGCCAATCAGTTAGACCCTGAGCATGTGAGTAAGTACTAGTGAGCCATGCACTTTAGAGAATGCTCAGTGCCACCTCAGAGCACTAGTCCAACCCTGCCCATGTCCCATCTCCAGCCAGTGCCATCTCTGATGGTACAGAGGAAGGACATTAAAAACCCTCCCAAAATACACTGGGGGAAAATCCCTTCCTGACCCCCGCAGATGACCCACTGAAACCCTGAAGCATGAGTTTAAGGAGGCATGGTACATATGTGAAGGATTTGACCACTGCAGAGTCAGCACCACCAACATTTCACCTTTTCATTATTAAATACGTACTGATATAGCCTCTTGCACCAAGCATCTCATCATTTCGCAAACATCATTTAATTTATCCTCACAACACCCCTGTGAGGCAGGGAAGTGCTATTAGCTCCATTCTCCAGATGGGAAACTGAGCACAGAGATAATGTGATTTGCAGGAAGACTGTGGCAGAGAAGGGAATTGAATCCAATATTCTTAAATTTCAGTTCAGTGCCTCAACCCCAAGACCCTCCTTCTGATAAGCATTTTTCACTGCACAGAAACAGATGTTTTTCTTTTATGTTTAGAGTTGTGTGTTGCTTTTAAAAACAATTTTTTTGAGGAATGTAATAATTAAATCGAATTTAGTTCTTCCTTAATAAGTAGCAATGATAACATAACTCTTGGACCAAAACAATAATAATACTTAAACCAACTCCTACACATTTTTCAAACTCCTTCAAAAACAAAGTGGTAAGAGCATAGGATCCACACCTGAAAATAACAAATCATGAAATGGAGGAGGTTTTGATAACAATACAGGACATTCTGACTCATTCAGCTCTTCTCTTAGAAAATGTAACTCCCTATAGATTACAGCCTGAAACAAGTACAGAGTATTGTTTAAACAAGACGCACAAAGCACAATATGAAAATCATTATCCATACTTAAGAATTTGACATATAAATGTAGTAGATGTCTCTTAGCACAAACTTTATTCCTAATGCCACCTTATTCCTTCCTTCCTTCCCTACTCAACCCTATTCTCTAATGAGTGATGCATCTTTTTGACAGATTTTGACCCATTAGGCACCGATTAGAAGCAGGAATTTAGATAGCAGTGAACAACATAAAGTAGTTAATTTGCATGTGATCAACTATTTTGCAGTTTGTATATGCTACATTAAAAATGTAAATTAACGAGAGTCACATTCTGCTCTTTATGTAGAAGAGTTCCAGAGGGGTAGCCATGTTAGTCTGTATACAGCAAAAACAACTGGAGTTCTGTAAAAACAACTTTAAAGTGCTACAGAACTCAAGTTGATTCTGCTCTTTACCATTACCAATAAGGCTCTACAGGTGCATATTTGACCAAGATCCGGCCACTCTGTTCATTACATGCATGAATGCAGATTAAAGTGTTTGTGTACACTACAGATACATCTGTGTCTGGGGACTCACTGACATAGGAATATAAAAACTGCCATACTCAGTCAGATCCAAGTTCCATCTAGCTGAGTATCCTGTCTCTGACAATGGCCAGAACCAGAGATTTCCAGGCAAGGTATAAGAAATGCTGTAGTAGGCAGATGTGGGATAATCTGCCTCTTGTGAAAGTCTCATCTAATCCTGAATAGCTAGAGATTGTTTTAGCCCCTAAAATATGAAGGTTTATATCCCTTCCAAAATTTTTGTTAGCACTAACTAGTATAACTCTGGGTGTTCTTGCTACTCATGAAAATGTGCAGTCTTCCTTTAGTCTTTCTAAATTCTTGATTTAGATGGTATCCAGTGGCAATGAGTTCCACAATCTAATTACATGTATAAAAAAGTATTTCCTGTTTAATCAGAATATAGACTCTTGTCTGGCTTGATGGACAAATTCTGCTGGTCTTGCCATTCCACTGATATGCTGAGATCAAAACAGAGACACCTATAAATATGCAGATATGTAAAGCACTTATTTTGAGAAAACAGTTACTGAATGACAAAACTATCTCCTGAATACACTGTAGCATGCTTTTCATGTCAGATCTTCAAGATCAATTTGGTTGAACAAAAACATCTCCAAACTGCTTTTTCTCTGCTTCATTTATCACCCACACCATTTGAAATATTCATTAGCACCAAATCCTAGATCTTAAGGCAACTAGGCTCAATCTCAATTTGTCTTGAACAGATTTGATATTTTTCGTTAGAACATGTCAAAACATCTCTCAAAAGATTCTCTCAGGACTGTTTGGAAGGTGTTTATATGGAATATGAATACTCAAATTGCCCTCAATTGGTGCCAAGGAGTTTTTCAACCTGTTGTGTTCTATCTGCTTTATATATCAACTTAACTGACTCTCTGGCTAAGGCTAGAAACAGATTTGTTTTATTAAAGTATCTGGGACAATGGAAGGTACAGTAAACCCAAGGAATCTGTTTGTACAAAATTACCTATTCTACTTGAAAGACGACAGATTCTTCCCCAAACAGCTATTAATGCTAATTTCATTCTGAAAATTATTAGCATTTTTTTTTATTTTGTTAACGGATTTACTGATAAATTATAAAAAGCATAAAATGCTGAAGGATGGAATTTTTTTCCTGAACTGAAATAAAATATTTTGACATTTATTAGTTCCATAAAAAGTTGCTAAAAAAATAAACATTTTGAGTTCATAAGAACCATATGCTCTACTGTTTATAAAAATGAGCTGTGCTGGGACACTGAAAAATCATTCCCCAAGAACAGCATTCTTTGGAGGGGATTTACTTTTTTTTTTTTTTTAAATCCTTCTCCTGGTTATGTGGATGTTCACCACATGTCCAGAATCACATCACCTCTGGAGTGCTTTGCAAAGGTACTGCAAACACAGTAATATGTTGTGGCATATCTTTAACACCAGGAGTTTATACCTATATTAAATGCCCAAAAACTTTGTTAACACAGAGTTAAGGTTGCCCAGTGATGCCTTTGCACTTCTACAATGTAGACAGGGGCTAACTCAAACCTCTGAAAATCAGGAAAATGTGCCATTATCTGTGTTGTGCACCACAGATTTGAATTGCAGCATTTATCTGTAGGTTATTCCAACTGCCATTCAGTGTGTTAGTTGTAGCCGTATTGTATGGTGGAGGGAATAGCTGAAGCAGCCTGGCAGAACTATGCCTGTTAGGAGAAGAGTTGCCAGTGTACTTTGAAGGATCAAGCATACCTTATTTCAGCACTGAGTTCTGTAGGCTGTGTCAGTAGAGGTGCCACAGGGATAGTCAACAATCTAGTGGCATTCATGACAATGGTTTCCAGGGCTTAGTGAGGGGTAAGTGAAGGCAATGACTCAGAAGGAATCCTCAGGACATGGGTGAAGGGGTGGCAACATTTTGCCACTCTGAGGTGGTTTGTGTGGAGTAAGTTCAGTGTTTGAATGTAGGCAGATACTGTTTGCTACACCTGACCTAAACTCACAGTGCTTATGTGCTCTCCCAGAGTGTTCGGCAGCATCTGTGAGGCCAGAGGGCTAGTTTGTGTATTATTGGTGTGTTGGAGTATTGCTCCAGGAGGGCAGAGATAAGATTGTGCTGCGGATGCAGTGAATACGTTAATTTTGTATTTCTTGGTTTTCACAGATTTAAGTTTGTGTTACCTTAGTTCTTCATTTCCTGGTTTTCAGAGGTTTAAGTTTAGCCATTCTCCACATTTTGGAGGGGCATCAGGCACCACTGCGTAACCTTAACTCTGCATTAAGCATGTCACTTTGAGCTATGCAACTACTGAGACATCATACTGGAAAACCTCTTGCTTCAACAGAACTCTAGTCTTGTGGCACGTGCATTTCATTCTTTTAGAACATAAATTTGGTGCATGTGGACCTGGAGTTCTAAACTACCTTTAAAAACTTTTTCACTATTGCTTCCTTAAAGGTGCAATGGGTATCATGCACTAATTGAGATAAATCCTGGGCAGCTGAGATCAATGCAGGGAGCATCAGAGCCATAACTTGAGCCCCAACTGTCGACAAAATAATTTTACAAGAACAAGTTAATTTTTATAAAATGCTGTTTTTTTAGGGGTGTGTGTATCTGCGGAATCCCTTGCTCAAATGATCTGAAATTTGGACCACCAACACTATCCAGCATCTGCATGAGAAATGGCAAATTTCAAGACAATCCAAGTCAGTACATGGATTTTTGGATAGTTTAAATCAGTCCACCTTTGAAAAGAAAGTGACGCTCAACCTTAATTATAGCAGAGCTGGCGCTCCACTATAATTATACATTGTGGGTAGCAAGGATAGACTAGTGGACAGGAAACTGAACTAGGACTCAAAAAACAAGGTTACTTACCAGTAACTGTTGTTCTTCGAGATGTGTTGCTCATATCCATTCCAATGTAGGTGTGTGCGCGCCCCGTGCACAGATTCCCGGAACTTTTTCCCTAGCAAGCCCCGCATGGCCAGCTCAGGCGCCCCCTGGAGTGCCGCGCTCATGTCGCGGTATAAAGGGCGCTGCTGGCTGCGCGGGTCCCCAGTCCCTTCTTTCTGCCAACTCCGACAGCGGGGACGGGGGGTGGGTTTGGAATGGATATGAGCAACACATCTCGAAGAACAACAGTTACTGGTAAGTAACCTTGTTTTCTCTCTTCGAGTGATTGCTCATATGCATTCCAATGTAGGTGATTGCGTAGCCGTACCTTGGAGGAGGGTAGGAGTTATCGGTGACCTGATCTAGACAGCACGGCTCTGCCGAACCCTGCGTCTTCCCTCGCTTGTTCCACGATGGCGTAATGCGACGTGAACGTATGGACTGACGACCCTATAACTACTACTATAACAAGAAACTTTGAAAACAGTCAAACAACGAGGGAATGAGCTACTTGCACACAGCAAGAGGCGATAGTTCCAGTAACCGTCACAGGCGGAAAGAAGGAACTGGGGACCCGCGCAGCCAGCAGTGCCCTTTATACCGCGACATGAGCGCGGCACTCCAGGGGGCGCCTGAGCTGGCCATGCGGGGCTTGCTAGGGAAAAAAGTTCCGGGAATCTGTGCACGGGGCGCACACACACCTACATTGGAATGGATATGAGCAATCACTCGAAGAGAGAACATCTGGGTTTAATGCTTGGCTCAGTTACAGATGTCCTCTGTGACCTTGGGCAAATTATTTAATCTACCCAGTGCCTCAGATCATCTGTAAAATGGGGATAATAGTACTTTCCTATTTCACAGTGGTGTTGTGAGGATTAACAATGTGTGAGGAGCTCAGGATACCACTGTGATGAGGGCCATACAAGTAATTGAGATAGATATTAAATTTAGAATGTTAGCTCTCGTCTTCATTTGGAATTGTAGGATGAAGATACTATCTAATCTAATTTCTGCAGTGTACTGCGTCATGGGAAGTACCTGATCACCAAATAAATGAGAAAAATGAGCATGTTTATTCTATTAATTGCTGCTATGAAATCAATTTTCATATTTACAGAATCTCACAACAATCCAGAAAGCTTTTCAAGACCACCCACCTTTCAAACTGAAACGTCTTGTTGATCAAAGTATGACCAGGACGATTGCATTTTACAAGGACAGTTTCCTAACAGAAAAACAAAGAGGTTACAATTAGAACATAGATATATATACATACACACACACACACACACACACATCTCAAATACAAACAACAAGAAGACCCTCTGATAGCCTTCAAACCACCCCAACAATTTCTCTAAGATCATCATCAGAAGTAAGCTTCCCACAAACCAGGACCCACCAACTCAAAGCAGCACCAGACCTTGACAAAACAGATGCAAAACCTGCAGACATATCTCCACTGTTACAATGACCAACACCCACCACAACACACTTTTCAAGGTCCATGGGTCCTACACATGCTTTTCACAATATGTGACGTACTTCATCCAGTGCACAAATGCCCCAATAGCTACTATGTTGGTGACACCAGACAATCATTACACTCTTGAATGAACTCTCATGGAAAAATGATGAAAGACAAAAACACCAGGTCACCTGTGGATGAACATTCTTCACAAAACGATAGCTCCATATCTGACCTCTCAAATCTTGTCCTCAAAAGAAACCTGCACAATACCTTCAAAAGACGAGCCTGGGAGCTTAAATTCATAACTTTACTAGACACTGAAAATCATGGTCTTAATAACGATACTGGATTTATGGGTCATTACAACAATCTATAACCCGCTAATCCACCTTTTTTATCCTATTGCGGCAAAGGTGTTAACAGGCCACTTCACTTTGAATGGTCTCTTACAATGTGTTAATTACTAATGCTAAATGATCTGTTCCGCCTTGTATTTAGCTGTGACACTCTGATTACCTTTCCCAGACCCAAAAAAGAGCTCTGTGTAAGTGTGAAAGCTTGTCTCTCTCACCAACAGAACTTGGTCTAATAAAAGATAGCACTTCACCCACCTTGTCTCCTGACAATATATGTTTACTGAGTTTAAAGTTTTAACATACAGCAGGAATTTAGGAATTATCACACTGGAAAAAAATACCTAGTCTCAGGCTTGGTCTACACTAGGAACTTAAGTCCATATAACTCCGTTGCTCAAGGGTGTGGAAAATTCATACCCCTGAGAGAGGTAGTTATACAGCTCTAACCCCTGAGGTATACAGTGCTATGTTAAGAGGAGGACTTCTCTTGTCAGCATAGCTACTGCCACTCAGGGAGATGGAGTACCTACGCTGACGGGAGAAGCTCTCCCATTGTTGTATGTAGCATCTTCACTGAAGCACTATGGTGGCACAGCTGAGCTGCAGCATTGTAAGTGTAGAACTGACTTTATATCTTATTTCCAACAATCAACAATTCTTGATGTGTCAGAGAAAAAGCACAAAATCTCCAGAATGCAGCTAACCACTTAAATTGTAAATTCTTAGATTGTATACTCTCTGGGACAAGGGCCATCTTTTTGTTCTGTGTTTGTACAGCAGCTAGTACAATGGGGGTATTGGTCCAGTACCAGGGTTGCTAGAAACTACCACAATACAAATAAATAATAATAATAAATAGTAATAATTTTCTTCAAGACCATAGCCAGCAACCAGTTTATATGCAGGAACTGAGCCAGTCAGAAAATTCTGACTGTTCAAAACCTAACAGAAAAAAACTGTTTTCAGGACTTTTCCCCCTATAGTTCTACCTTAAATCATAAGGACCAATAACCTTTGTCATAGCCATCTTAACTATTTTAACTGCATGTGGTACTCTTTATTCATACAGAAGACCTCATATGCAAAATGCCATTTCTGGACTTGATGATTTACTCTTATTTTTGTGCCCACAATTGAACCGCAGATGCAAATTATCTAGAAATATCATGGTAATCCACAGTGGAGAAAAGGAACATAGTAAAATTGCTGATGTTTAATGAGACTTCAGTAAAATACAATTTCTAAATGTATTAGGTAGTAGTTTTTAAAGTTTCCCAAGTGTCAGTGGCTCTTTAAACCCAGGCAGAGTGCAATCGCAGCACCTTGGCATGAGTTACACAAGAACTCAAATCCTGAAGTACTTTTCTGCTCCCCTCAAATGTTTTTTTAACTTCAGACAAAAATAAATAAAAATCGCAAAGATTAACAATATTTTCCCCAGCAGCACAAGGGGTGGCACATAAAATGTTTTTAACAACAACTCATCCAATTCCAAGGAGTTTTCACAGCTACCTGAGATTTTATTAGATTTTGCTGGGAGCACAGAAGAAAAGTCTACTATGTTTCCAATAACACAGAATCAGAAAACTAACTTGGCGAGGTAACACTAATACCTTTCAAATAAGAACTCAAACCAGTAGCTGAGTGTGTCGCCAATACTCTGAATGATGGCATACATTGTTGAATCAATGTCTCTACATAATTATATGCCCAGCATACATGCAGCTAATAAATCAGAGACAACAACACTACATACATGAATTTCTTACGCTGAATTTACCAACAGTACTGCTTCCAGACAAGTAAGTGCTGGTGTACCATTGCTGATCTATTTACAGCAAAACTCACCCTCTAGATTCAATTGACATACGCTGGCCAGTATATTGGGCAAATTTAGAAGAGAAATAAATTTTGGTCTAAGTTACATATCAGTGCTAGCTGGTGTACCTGACAAATGAAGAGGGCAGAAAGATGGGACTGTAACAGGAAAAGCAATCAACTGGCTGTGCAGAGAAAGTGAGGAGTCTGAGATGGGGCAGTGGATTTACAAAAATATTTTTGGATTCAGAAATAGAATCTATTTTCAGACGAGTTTCCTTCCAAGATGATAACGAGAGAGAAAAAAATCCCAACTGTTTAGCATAGGAAGGAAAAATGTGTTTGTGCGCAGAGATTTTGATAAGGGCATATATGGTAACCTTCCTTCTTTAGGGGCTCAGTATGGCTTAAGACAGCTTCCATTGCCGCTGGCCTACTGAAGCTCTGCAAGTTTTTCTAGATACACAGCCATATCCAGAGGGGGCAATTCCCATGTCAATAGTGGCCATGAAATCACTACGGTTGTTATACAGGGTGCTTCCTCTTCCAGTGGCAGAGTCAGACTCCGCCCAGTCCAAATGCCATTATGGCAATTAGGCTCATGGAAATGATGTCAGGATACAGCATAAATATTCTCAGTCTGTCCCTGACACCCCAATGTGAGGCGCTTTGGCAACGTGAAATCCAGGGAACCAAGGTAAGACTTTTAAATGAGTTGTGAGATGCAAAGATGAAGTCTGCTGGGCTGACAGGCCCATAACAGAGCTGTTATCCAAGAAGAGAAGGATTCACCCAGTATTATTCCCAAAATACAATGGAAGTCTCTCTGCATCATCTTCATTACTGGAAGTAAGGCTCTCTTCCACCACCCATTTCCTCCTGACCACCCCAAAAGAGAAGAGGTTTTAAAAGTTATTTAACAGAGAAAAAAAGGCAGCCAGTTGATCTCTCCTCCCTACAGACCAAAGGCACTAGAGTCAATCCCATAGGCAGAACATGCTCAGTGAGAAACAGGAACAAGTAGAGGATAAGAAGTTGCAGAGTGCAGAAGGTATTAGCCTCATTTATAGAAGCTCTCCTTTACCCAAGCAGCCACACAACTTTGGGGCTACTCATTGTGTTGATCTGTCCCCCAGTAAGGTCAGCCTGGTGCACACCTAACACCCACATCCTTCCAAAGCTTAAACAGATTGATAACTTCTATTAAAGAGAGTCTCTAAGAAGCACCTGCCATCACCACTTAGCAAGCTTCAAGAGACAAGCTCAGGTCGTTGTTACTGTTCAATTTAACAGTTAGGCTTACACATGAAAACAAAGACGCAGCCTTGCCAAGCAAATGTTGTTGAATGAGACAATCTGAAAACCCAGACATATGCCCTTTCAAATCTCACAAACCAAGAGATCTGAATTAAATAAGAAAATGCCTTCGAGACACTCACCCTGGAGCTCTCATGCAATAGCCAGATTCTCTATATGAAAATGATTTTATTTATAGATGCAGTCTAAGGCTTTAAAATCTTCAGCAATCTTTTCAGAAATTGAAAAGAAATACTGTGCTGTACATCCAATAAAAACCTAAACCCTTTTTATACTTTGGAGCTGATATAATGACTCTAAAGACAAGACATACAAGATTGTAAAAAAGATCACTTGCCTCTTCTCCAGATTTAATTATAAGAATCCCTAAATAAACAGGATGGAAATTACTTGAATTTTACTTTTCTCTGAACAGTCTCAAAAACCCCAAATCCAAGGTCATTTTGTCCAGGTTTCCGCACTGCCTACATACAGTTCAATCTGTGTAAAGCAAAACCTTATTCAACACAGTTCTTGACAGGTAGGTAGCAAGGGTCCACCCACCGCTAAAATATATCTGTGTTGGGGTTACAGTGCAACTGTCCCCTTTGTCATGCTTAAAACTCAGCTCAGTCTTGTAGTACAGACAGGATGGAATCACGACATATCTAGAGCTCAAGCATAGTTCAGGGATGTGGTCAAAACATAGTTAGACCCCATCTGTAAGAGCAAACCATATTTTACTATGTAGAGAAACAACTATCTTGTGACTTGATCCCCCAACACACCTGTATTTATGCTGCATATGTGCTCTACAGGTGTAGCTAGGTGTCTAACCATGCTACAAGCACAATTTTGTAAAATATTTTATAATATGATTAGGCCCTACCTACAATGATTTAGGAAACAGTGCTAGCCAGGTTCTGGCTAATGTGCTTCTAATGTTGACAGGGTCTTGCAGAGATGGAGGAGGGATATGCAATAAATAATCATATTTTACACTATTAGAGTACCTCATCACTGTATCTACAATAATTTTACAGTACAAACAATAAGCCTCACAACATCCTTGTGTGGTAGATACTATTATATCCCATTAGCAGATGGTGAAAATGAGGTTAAATGACATGCTCAAGATCTTACAATGTGTCAGTGACAGAGTAGGGAATAGAATCCAGGAGTATTAACACCCAATTTGATGCTCTAATCATCTGAGAATCGTCAAAACATCTGAGTTTGAAGTCTAGCTAGGACTTTTGTCCTTACCTGAAACCTGCACCTTCAGGATCGTCAGAGATGAGCAAAAAAGTCCTGAAAGGCAGTCATAATTACAGCCTATCAATTTAAATAAGAGAACTATTCAGCTCAGTACCTATAACAGGAGCAAGGAGTGTCTCCCTTGTCTTGCCCAAAACTCCTTTAAATTAGAAATGTCTGTCTAGGGAATGGCTAACTCATTTCCAAAAACAAAAGTATTTGGGCTGTAATTAAAGAGACACCATCAACTCAAAAAAGTATGTTTGTCTTTGAAAAACTGTATAACTACTCTAGTTACACATAACACCTAGATTACTAGGACCAAAAGAAGTTGGTGAAAAACATTTTTTCTCTTTTTTTCCCAAGTTTGTTTACTTTGTAAAGTTGACAGTCAGTAGTGTATAGTCAATTATATTTCCCCCCCTTATACTCACTTTCTCCCTAGCTGAAAAGTCCCTTATCAACAATGACACGGAAGCAGAAAAAACAGATTTTCTTAAAAAAACCTTAATCTTATAAAAAATGTCAGGACATGGTATTTTAAGGATGTGCCATCAGAAACTGGAGTCTTTAAAATCAGTAAATTTCAAATAAAAAAATTCAAACCAACAGAGTCTTTTACAAAGACAAAACACAGCTTCCCAGAAATTTCATTTTAAAACCAGGCCCTTGCATATAACCATGTTCCTGGGATCTTTCATAAGGATTTTTAAGCATAAGGACAGTTTGGCCCACTGGAGTTTATAAAGTCAGTGATCTATGAACTATATGATCTAAAACCTAGGCCTTGATATAAGTAAATTGTTATAAATTAGCCTGTCATATAATCCACGAGATTGTTACAATCTGGAATAATCCATATACTAAAAGTTATCTACATAGGTCTTCTTGACACATTAAAGCCTAATAGCTCATAAATGGACTTTGCATTCTACAGTACAATATGTAAGTCATGGCAGCAACAACACTATCTACATAATTATATTATTTGCATTATTTATTTCCCAATATATTTATTCTTTCTAGTTAATTCTTCAGATATATCATTAGCTTCCTAATTGTGTATTAATCTAAGTGTCCATTCTAGTACAGCTATAATTAGGAAGATTTAAATGCATGAGATACTTTGGAAACTTTTCAATTGCATTCTAAGCACTACCCTAAGAAAAGGAAATTTGGCTACACACTTACACACCATATAAGTAACGCATAGCATCTGACTGAAAACTATAGCATCTAAAAAAATTAAGGCTAGAACCTGAGCTTATACTCCACCCTCAACTCATAACTTTTAAATTTGGTAAGGGTGTCAATTAATGCTGGAAGGTCATCTGGATTTGCAGCCTCAACTCTCAATCTCCTTGCTCTCATGGATTTAAGCCAGGCCCCTTTAACATGCGTGAATATAATATTTTGTTGGTGATTGTGCTAACTCTTTGGATATCATATTTCCATCCTGATCCGCAAACTATGTTGTAATAACAAAAATGAAAAAGGTCTGACATTTTTAAAATAGTTACAGTGAGCACAAGCTGCTCAACAGGACGGCAGGAAGTCTGCAGCAGTCTGAAAATTACACACCGAGACAAGGTCTGATTCCCTACATGGCTGCACCAGCAGAACCCAGGTTCCATTCCACCAGCACCATAAGGCTTATCAGAAGCCAGGATCCAGCAGCACAAATCACCTGCTAATGAGCTGGCCACTGATTCTGAAAACCTAAGATGATGCTTTCTCCAAAAGAATCAACATCTGCTGGCAGGGTGGGTTGTTTCATGTAAACACTGCCAGCCTGTTAAGGGTGTGCATTGCTGATAGAGGACATGACTGACATTTGGTTAACCTATGTTATATGTAGCAGTATGACACTTTTAACAATGTTTGAGAACATACTGAACAATAAAGCACATATCCTACTTTCTCTAGAGTTGCTGCAGAGTTATGCTGTTCACTCAGACTGTTCCACTCTTCCATAAATATCTGCCTAGATCATTTTTACTTTTCCACTAAAGAAATCAATGTATGAATACTCCTTTAAAGGGACAATGTCAACATGCTTGGTTCCAGGATGCTTTAACATGGGTCTAAACTGGAAGGGAGTGTCTTCTGGACCCTAAATAGATATTTAAATATGTCCAAAACTCATCTGCCAATGTCTTAGCAATGTTCAGTATTTTCTGTTTATTAGGATTCAAACAAAAACAATGGACCAAATTCTACTCTCAGCTACACCAGTGTAAAGCCTAACACCACTGGCCCTTTTTCTCGTTTCAGTTACACCACTGCAAATCAAATGTAATTTAACAAAGTAAATGGAGTTACATTGGCATACAACAGGGATAAGTGAGAATAATTAGATGCAATGGAGTTATTTCCAGTTTTACACTGGCATAACTGAGAGCAGAATTAAGACCACTCTTTTGTCCTGTACTGATAAATGTTGAACATACTTTGGGATAAAAAATGCTCAGGGATCAAATTGGAGGGGAAGATGTGGTGAAACTCTATTCAGGATCCACAGGAGTGGGATACTTCCAGATGCATATTGATACCCATATTGATCAGTAGTGAAATAGTAATTTGTGGGGCCTGAGCTGTATGGAATCTATATATAAACTCTGAAATTGCTCCTGAACATGGGTCTACTGGCTAGCAGGACACAGAGCTAGCTACTCACTAGAAATGGAACCACCACAACAATTTACATTTTGTTTTCATTGCTCATTACTCAAACCAAATTACTTTGCGTGAAGAAGCAAAGCAGGTAGACAAACAATGAACTGCCCTTCTCATTCAAAAGTGCTTTAGACATTTCCCCTTCGTTTGTCTCTTTTCTACTATCATTTAATTTGTTCCGGATTCTGAATATACTTTTATTATTAAATATACTCACATCATCAGCAGCATGTGCTACTTTTTCCGAAAGCTTTCTGTGCCTATTGGGGTGGGAAGGGAGGAAGAAACAAAATCATAATTTTTTTCATTCATCTCCAAAAAACACTCAGAATGTCTGTGAACTATGTAATTATCTAAAAAATGTCAAGAATGACATCTTGAAAACGAATCTTGGAATTTTCACTACTTTTGTAGTAATATCATAACCACAAAGTAACTACATAGTTTATTTATTAATAGATATAGTATTAAATTGCAATTAACCACAATAAAGGACTTTACATAAACAAGCAAATTTACAATAAACCAAATTAAGAATACAGCTATATGCAAACCATTCTAATGATGCAGAAACTCTAATGGCAAAATAAAAAACAAGGGGTGTTTAGTAAATTCAACTAGATAAGACACTTTCTTTTAAAGTATTTGATCGGATTCTTCAAACATTTGTTGACATAAATAATTTTATATACATTTCTAGTCCAAAACTGACTGGGACTACTGATGTGTAAATTTACTCATGCGTGTAAGTGTTTCAGCACATTAAGAAAAGTTTGACATAGCGATCATATGTATGGTATTATCTATTCTGTTTTGCATTGAGATTCTGCAGCTCAACGTATTATTATTTCAGAGGACCACAGAAACAGTGATCAGGTTCCTCACAGGTACAAGCCTAGATTATATAAAATTTCCTCATCAGGCTTCTTGAAATTTCCTAAATATGTTTTTTTTTAATGCTTAAAATTATTTTATATTTTTAGCAGATTTGGCAAAAATAAATGGGCTTTTCAAATATATTCTGAGCCAACAGGCAGATAGATACATCAGCTAGGGAAGGTAAAATAAAACTCCAGACTACAGGTATGTCTAAGGCCCTTTCCTCATGGTTAGCTTTATTAACAGGAAAATTCAAAATGAACAACTTTGCACATACTAACAAACACTAAAGGCCTTTGCAGCTTTCAGTAAGGGGAGAAGGAGAGGACACAAACTCATCTGAGCAGCCATCCTGGCAGCATCCCCTGTGCTTTTATAGCTCCCAGATCAGCCAAGAAATAGGCAGGGGATTTAGGTTCTCCTTGTGCCCTCTTACATGCTGGGCCTTAAGGAGCAGCTTTATACCTTGGTGCGTTCGCACGCACTCTCTCTCTCTCTCTCTCTCTCTCACACACAAACACACACACACACAGGTTTTAAATTGTGGTTTCTAGGGATAGTCATTTCTTGACCACAGAAGATCATAGTGTGGTTGGTGTCTAGCCACCTACATAGCTCTGTCCTGAGTCTCACTTGCTATTTTAATCCCTCTCTTCTTTTCCTTTAGCCATCTAAGCAACTACCTGCTTCTTACTTACTCAAACCTAATCCTGCCTTTCCTCTTTCATCCCAAGATGTGTTGACACTTACAGGTAATTGTATAATGAACTGGAGTTATAGGACCAAATCCCCCTGTAGTGTAGGAAGATGCAACTCCATGGAAAACAATGGAATTGCACCTATTTATGCCAGCAGTGAGTCTGATCCACAGTATCACAAAACACCACATGGAAGACAACTATTTTACTAAGCAAGAGAAAAATGAGAGATTTCCTTCTCTAATGTCACATTACCAATTTGATAGGAGGAGGAGGAGAAGGCTGATGTTGGCAATGCCTTCATAAATATTTATAATATATATTTTATAGTAAGATTATAGTCCTCCCATAGTACAGAAAAAGCAAGAAACCAAGAAAATGTTTATTTTCACTCCCCCGCACAAACCCCACATTGTTCTCTCTGTACGTTGTTTTATGCATCAACTAAAAGAATAGTATTTCAGAAGTAAGTTACCTATCTTGTGGGACTGAGTGTCCAGAAGCAGTATCAAAAGGCAGTAAGGGACGGATCCTGCAATGCACTCGGATATTTCCCCTCAGTTCCTTGGATTATAATATAAAAAATGTATTTAGTACAAATCAATAAAAGAGGATATGCATGTAGGCCCTGATCCTGACATACTCATGCTTTACTTTAAGAACATGCATAAGAGTTTGTGAGGGAGGAGAACTGGGAGACTAGGTTATGCTCCAAGGATTCTCCTTTTTAGAATAATGGGCACAAGTACTACATTTAAAAGACATTTCTGATTAGGAACAACATGGTATGACTGCTGCAAAAAGCTGATGTACCTCTGTAAAGAAGCATATGGTATATAGACAAAGGGTCTGATACATCAAGTACGAGCATATTCATTTGTTATGATGTTTGGGAAATCATGCCTATAATTGCCAGGTCACACTGGTTCTCTCATTATAGATACTTACCACTAAACTGTTGTGAAGTATTTTTCTCTTTTGTTTTTCTTGCTGGTATCTCTCGTTAATTTCGTGTAAAGACTGCTCAAGATCAAATGCTTTTGTCTGGAATGCTGGAAGAAGAAAGCCATTTTAAAAACCCAAACTCTTGGGTATATAGGTAGGATTTTCAGTAGCACCTAAGTGAACTAGGAGCACAATTACTACAGACACACACACATATAACCCTGAAAATGTTAAATTATTAGATGTAAGAGGCATTCAAAGATCATTCAGATCTGCCAGTCCAGGTAGGCCAGAGCTATCTATCACCATGTGAGAGACCAATGCACAGGGGCCACCTTGGGATTCCTGCTGTTTTAGTTGTTAGACATCAGACATGTTGCGCTGGTGATGTGCTTTTTCTTCCACTGAGCAAACAGGTGATGATCTACTCCATTCTAACCACCTCTACTGCAGGCTCATTAAGCATCAATAAGAGCATGTGTTCCCCTCCTATGCAGAGGGAAAGTGCCAAGGCAGCTGCAACAGTGGGTGGCTTATTAAGGAGTTAAAAAGATGGAAGCTGGGGAGAGCTCTAGCATGAACAGACAGGCATGAACTTGCTCTTGGCAAATAGACAGGAGAGTACAAATCTTATGCAAGTTGCAATGACATGAAGTATTTTGAGAAAATACTTCACATGGGATGGAACTGGAGTCCGACTGTCCTGGAAAATTGAGTCTATACTTATATAACAAAGGCAGAAGAGTCATTGCTTCATGCCTCTGCTTGTTCAGCTGAGCATAAATTTTCAATACAGTAGGCAGGGAGTTAGACATGCAACTCATTTATTGTGCTGCTAAACCCTTGTAAACAGAGCTGAAAATGTTCTCCATAAAATGCTGAGTACTCTTCATTTCTAGGATTTTATAGAAAGCTTAATCTTTTGAAATCCCATGAGAGTCCTCCTCACACAAGCTGAAGAAAGACGTATAGGACAGAGTAAAAGGTCTCCAACCTCACAGAAGATTTTGTTTCAACCTAATTACATTCACACTGAAAGGGCCTAAAACACAGAAAGATCCATGTGGCAGATGAGAAAAACCTGTAAACTATCAGAGAAAGCAACCCCGCAGGAACCCCAGCAAGAAATCATGAGTGAGGTGACCAGTGATGAAGAGGTACAGAAGTCCAGGAATGTAGCCCTAGAATTGGGCTAGCAATAATGCCAACAGGCCGTACTCACCTTTTTATAAAGAAGTTATGTTGAGATCTTAAAATTCAATTGGCAAGCATATGAATTATACTCCCTGCTAGAATCTAAAAATCTGAAAACTTTAAACATTTGTTTTATATTGGAATTTTCTCAGATCTTATTTTTGCCATTCCAGATCCGTACACCTCAGGCTGTCAGCCTTTAGGTACTTTCCAGTGTGCAAATTAGGAAGGGGTGCCTCAAGCTGTCAGTTGGAGGGGCAAGGCAAGACAGGAGTTGAATGGAGAATGGTCCCTTTCTTGCATTCAGTAAAGCTAGTAACACTAACTTGGTCTGAGAAATCATTTGTGAGTTAATGTTGGGTTAAACCTAAACAATAGAGGGGTTAAAATTTTCAGTGTTATCCTGGAAGTCAAAATAGAATACTACTCCTTTTGGGCACATAAGACAGTAATATTTAAAAAAAAAAATATATGCAGCAACACTCAATTCTTGAATTTTCTTGGAGAAACCAACAGAGAAGGAATTGTATTATGGAATTTTAACAGTGACCTCCGGCTAGGCTGCAAGGCATTTTCTGTTATAAGCCTGAACTTGACCACTTGGCACAGTTCCCTCACATAAGATTTTTCAAGTGAAGCCCCTCATATCTAAAGCATGATGTAAAAATTTCTCATTTGTTTTATACACTAATCCTCTTTAAGAACTAGCACATAGGACTATTTTTTTAGCAAGCTGGAAAGCAAATGGTTTTAGTTATTAGAGGTGATCTCTGTGAGGTGAGCCTTTGCGAGAGGTCTGGTGAACATTACAAGCTCTGCTCCACTTAATCCATGCTTTAGAGTTTTTTAAAAAAAATATTTTTTAGCCTTTTTTGTTGTGAAAGTAATTGTGAAAACAGAACTCAACAGCCAGCTTGTCACAAAGATCGCTAAGCTGTCACAATTGTTTTTTAAAAAAAAGACAGATGATTCCTTGGGATCCGAAGAAAACAAATTAAGGTCTTCGACAACCTGTGTTTATCCAAGCACTGTATAAGCCCCTATTTCAAGTTCTTGCACCTGACAGCTGGTATTTTCATACATGCTTTCCCAACACTCACTCCCATACAGGAGTAAAGCATCATAATTTTATGCCTTTCATGTTTTGTGAGGCTTTATATGCAGCAGAGATAAACCCTTTTAATGGAAGCTCCACAAAGCCCATTTTCTAACAGGCAATTACTTCTAAGCCTTTCTTGTGTGGAACTATTTGTTTATGAACCAGGCCATTTGTTACCATTATCATTTGTGTTCTCCTGGGATTCCTGCTTATTGCAGCTGTGAGCCACTCTAGAAGTTACTTATTATTATTTAACATTTGTATTATGGTAGTGCCTTGGAACCCAAATTAACATCAGGACTCCATTGTGCTAGGCACTGTACAAAATAAGACAGTCCCTGCCCCTGGAAGGTTACTAGCTAAGTAGACAAGACAGACACAGGGTGGGGGAAAGGGTATAATGTATAAGCAGAATGAACGTGAGTGATGGTTTGCAAACATCATGTTAATATCATAATTTTAAATCTTTTCTTTCCATACTCGGTCCAAGTTTTAAAATGAGGCCAATAAACTCAATGAAAATGGTTCCCCTGCCTTCTAGAATAGAGAGCCATGATACAATACGTTTCACATTGCTAGCTTTTTTGATTTTGTTACAGTTATCTTGAAAGAGAGGTTCCAGGAGAGGGCTAAAATTAATTATCTTTTAAAAATGATTAGCACTAGCCTGAGTAACTGGTTTCATTACACATTGGTTTAGTCCTAACCAGATGGTATCTATAGGTTTTATCAGATGCTCTATTTGTCTGTAATACTGCTCTTTAGGATACTGCATTATTTTTATACTATGCAGAGATTTAGTTTGGTTTTTAATCTCCCCACAAGAACCTGAGAGTGATTTGATTCAAGTTTTTAAAGAAGCAGACTTTTTGGTTTTGTTCTTAATTTCAGAAGGAACATTTTGAAGGGACAGGAAAGTCTGGGGAGAACATTCATTTGGACCCAAATCCAGGCCCCCCTACGTCCAGGCACAGGGGGCATCCCAGGCTGCAGAGCTGGTGAGGGTGGGCTGTGCAGAAGTGGATGAACACAGGATTCCTAGTGGCCATGCAGAGAATGCATATCTCCTGCATGATGCAGAGCTCAGCTCCTGGGGGAAGGAAGGTCTTGAATGACAGTGCTTGGGTGGGCTAGAGGATTAGCTGCTCCACATGGTCTTCCATCCTCCCCACCACAGGAAGGAGGAGCCTGTGTAAGGAGACTGGACCACAGTGGCTTTCATAAAACTTATGTGTAGCTTATTAGGAGTGGTATAATAATTCCTCCCCCAGTTACTCACTTGGTCACTTACAGGATTTAGAATTTGCTCCTTCATAACCGCTAACTTGCCAAGCAGTGACAATACTAGTTCTTCCATCTTTTGAAGACTATTCTGTGTCCACAGACACTGATATGGCCTTTTTCAGATAGTATCTGTATGATGGATTAAGTTAAAGAGTCTTAAATGTTCAAAAATTTGCCACCCATCACAAAACCTGCTTCATTGCTATATGAGTCTTGGGAGGACTCCTGTCAGTCAATCTGTCAATATTTTTACTAAAATGATAGCATCTATATTAACTAAGGAACTATGGCAATAAGGACAGAATAATGGGTCTGTTCCTGGTTTGGAAATTAGTATTATTCATACTTCACATAGCAAAGATGGCAATGTCTAGTTTTCAGACTGAGATTAAATATCTCTAATAAGGGGGCTACTCAACTCAGTTATTTTACAACTGTTTTACAGTTCACTGTATATCCATCAGAGTCTGGCAATTTACATACTCAGAATGTTTGTACATGTCTTCTATGGTTAATTGCCTATCAAGCATGTCAGCTTGAGCCTCTCTTTTATATAAGAGTTTAAACAGGTAACACATGATCTCCCTGGAATACATATTTTGGGATTGCTAGTAGTAAGTACATCTCAGGACAATAATTCTGAATAGGTCTCTTTATATTAGTTAAGTATACTAAAGATTGTGTAATTGGCCCACCAATTTTATTTTGTTTTACCAAATGGATTAGTCTCCAGATAGAATCCCTTCCATGATGATCCGTGAACCTATTCTGGTTAAGTTTTATAATACTGACAATGTATCATTCATACTCTTTCTTACCCCCACCTCATTTAGTTGAGAGGGATATGGATATCTGACCACATATCCTTTGTATCATGCCAAGTTCCATTTTGCTTGGGTCAAACAAATTTACAGCAGAAAAGTCCCTCCTACCTTTCATATTTGCATTTATTTTTAAAAACTTAGAATTTGTGTGCATTTGGTCAGTCTTTTGAGTTCTTCAAACCCAAATCTATCCCACGAGAATATTTTTTGTGCTAATGCTGGGCCTCGCTGGATATCTTTACTATTTACCATTATTAATATTTAAGTGTTACATTTGAAAACATTTTCCATGAGTTAATAGCTTGCCACTTCCTGACATCCTTATAAACGTCATTGTTACATAAGGTCCCAATCCTGCATTTTGATCCATATGGGTGGAACTGCTGTATTCCTACACAGATCCACTGTAGTCAGTGGCTGCACCCACATAGATTACAATGCAGGATTGGGGCTTAATTCAGAACATTAATATTTTATATTGCAGGGTACATAATATTATCCTTAATACATAATAATTAATAACAATGAACTGCAAAATGCAAGTTAAGAACACAAAATTCACCCAAGCACCAACATGCTATTTTGAGATAAGTGTTGAAGTGACATCACAGAATGTATTAAGGATTGTCAACAGCAACAGGCCAGAGGATTCTGTGGGAACCTATACAGAATATTTTTAAACTAGTTTAAACTAGTTTACATTGTATTTGTTTATGGGCTAACTGCCCCCCACAGCCTAATAAATTGGAGCATTCAGCCTAATCGTGGTTCAGTTTTCTACTTTGTTCTCCATTGCTGTATCAAAGGTGGTCTGTTTAATTGTTTTCATCATCTTGGCAGTGGAGAATTCTAAATCCATGCAGAGTACATAGTCCTTGTTTAATTCATCTGTCGGACTACCAGGGAAAAGTTAGTTGGGACTGATTCTGCAGACGCTTGCCACTGGGCATTGTGCTTGCTACCGTGATATGAGTAATCCTACTGGGGTCAAATTAAGACCCAGACCTAACTGATTTTTTGCAGCATAAAAATTGACAATTTATCTCATGTGTTGCAATACCTGGGTATAGCAATGCGAATTGTTAAGTGGTCAACACATTTTGGTTTTTACTTTTTATTCCTGCATTTTGGGTTAATGAAATCAGACCTTTATGTTTACATTTTCAAAAATCTGGGCCCCAATCCTGCCATCAGACCTGCTAGCACAGACCCTTAGGCCTGTGTGGGGTTCCACTGACATCAATAAGTTCTGAACATGTGCAGGGCGGGGGTCCACATTGGATGGTTTAGTTGCATAATCAAGGCCTTGGTGCCTGAGTTACACATACAAAGAGTGTTGTGCACACAAATGCATGCTTTAGCATTCATACACGCTCTGCAAGTCAAACAGGCACTGAGTTTTGAAAATGTAGTCCTTATAGTGTCATTTTACACAGTTCCTTGTGTGTCTGTTTTTAATTAAGAAGTATATATTTTCCCCCTAAAAACATCAGAAAAAAAATTAAAAATCCAGTTTGTCCTGTGTTCTGACATTATTCTGAGAAGTTTGAAATTTCCTAAGATTTTCCCTGGTACAGTCAAAAGTACAAAGTTTCAGCTAACGTAATGCATTTTTTATTCTACTATTCCAAAATAGTCAAGATAACAAGCCTGAAAATTTCACATTAAAAATGTTAGAACTGGGCCAACTCAGCAGTCTAGTAGAAGCTGCAATCAGCATAAAAAAATAGATCCAAACTATTGTCAGGCATGCTGTCCTGTGAAAATATATGATTATATACATATTTTTGGTAATACCTGCTTCAGACCGAAATCTAAGGAATGCTCAAGATCTAAAAGCCCAAAGGGAAAAAAAATACTAAAATTTAAGTGACACTTGTGTCAAAACCAAATAAAAAGATAAGAAATGTAAGGTCAGTGTTATATGTCTGAAACATAAGTGCAGTGAGCCTTACTTTGCATAGTTTCATTCTTCAGCTGGATCCTTTGGACAGCAGCTAAAACTTGGTAAAGATCATTCTTGCATTGATGTTGAAAGTCTCTTGCAAGCTCAAGAGCAAATGAATGGAGATTCTTCAGTTCTTGCTTAAATTTCTGTGCAATAAGCAGAAAACAACATCTTACTAAAGATGTAAAAACAGCAGTTGGGGAATTGGTAAAATATCCGTAATGTAAATAATTATTGCCAGGTATCACAACCAAGAAGAATTTTTATATTTCATATAATGAATGGATTTATTTAAGGACTGATCCTGCAAGATTCTGAGTCATCTCCTTTCCAATTGACTTCTGCAGGAAATAAGGGCTCTCAGCATTTCATAGCAAATGCTCAAACCATCACAGCATCAGGCCCTAAATGTGGAACAAAGTATCTTTTTTTATTTATCAACTAAAACCAAGATACAGTAACTGTGTTCTTTGCATGCTTATGAATCACAAACACAAGTAATTTTAAAGACAAATACTTAAAAAATAAGTAAATAACTGGTTATTAATATATTCTTACTTTGCACATTTTACACACTTTGTTCAATAGCTACCTACCTGGCTCATCCTCAGACTTTTCTATAATGAGCCACTTCCTCTAACTGATATGAAGGAAGATGCATTTTACAAAGATTAGACTCCTTTATAGTGTGGGTTAGGATGTTTATTATTACTAGAATGCATCTATACAATGTATAATGTGAATATTCATTATGTGTAAGAGCAACCAGAGCATCTCAGACTGAGAGTTAAAAATTGAAATAAATGAATAAAAATAAATGAAATGCAGAGAGACGTGTGGTTTGACTGTAGGACTAGGAGTCAGGAAATCTCCTTCTAGGTTCTTGGACAAGGCATCTAACCAATCTGCAAAAAGGGGTTAATAATGATTTCTCTCATAGAGATGTTGTGATGGTTAATACTTTTTAAGGAACTTTGAAGATGAGAAAGTGCTGAGTATTATTCTTTGGTATTTTGATATTATTAGTACTACATAGTCAGCCTTTCAATCTGAATTAATTATCTGACTAATTTTTAATGGTAAGACAATAAATTGCACTGAAGGTTAAAAATAATTCTACTGCAGCTTTACCTCTGAAAAGCCACAGAATACAACAGAGTAAGAAATCCAGTGTTTTTCAGTTACAGTTTTAGGAATACTGGTAATTTAAAATTGTATCTGGAGAGCTTTTGCCTCTTGTAACACATTTATCTCCTTGTTGATAGAAAGCCATCACAGTCCAATGTGTTGCATCCCAATCAACTCTGCCACATTATCTAACCTAAAATTTAAAATATTATTTCAAGATTTTCTATGAAGGGTCACTCTAATAAGATTAGTACATTTCATTTATTAAACACCACATTCCTCTTTTATGTTATTTCTCCTTTTTAAAGACAGGTCAGATGCACTCCTTTTATACAAGGCTTTTAGGCATCGACTCAGAGACTCATATTCCTCAAAAAAAGTTGACATCTGCAAGTGTTCTTGAGAGAAACCCACAGTTTTACGGCCTGTTTGCAGTCAGTACCTTTTAACAGACGTATAACATCTTTTAATATAACTGGGTGGACAGCTTTCGTGTCTTCATTGCCTTGAAAATGAGGTCAGTTTTAGGTACTGTAAAACACAAACACACTGACCAATAAAATATGATAGACTGCTTATGGGACTGATCCCACAAGCCCTTCATATGGGGAATTGCTGATGAAGTTGATGGGAATGCAACGTACAGAGATTTTACAGCATCAGGCTATCTTTCAGAAATTAATTGTCTTAGACTTAGAACTGACTGCTTGTTTTTTAACATATTTTACAACTGCTTCAGTGCACTGAGTATCTCTGCATTATTACTAAGATTCTTTACCTGCATTGCTCCATAAACCTCGATTATAATGGAGCTCGTGCATCTATGCAAGTTCTGTTGCTTGTCATGAACAAAGTAAAGCTGTGCCACTTCATTAGTACCTCTGCCAATCAATCCTCGACTCTGTTAAAAAAAAAATCTAAGAATGTCACTTGGAAGATTCACAACTCCGTACGTGTATGTTTTTGTCTAACGTAGAAGATTTGTACACTAGCAGCAGCCAGGGAATAGAACACAGGCACTCAAATGCCATCTCTTTACTATAGTAAATTCCGTATTTGCAGTAATGGATGACCAGTCTGTGAAGACCATACTTTAAAAAATAACCAACTAAGACCATGTTTTATCCATTATGTATAAAAAGACAATGCTTCATTGGCTTTATGTTTAAAAAAAAAAAAAAAAAGAAGGGGTTAATACAAGTCACCAAATTTTACAGTAGTTTTCCTTCGAACTATGAAAATGTAATTACCTTAACCAAACCAAACTAACACTAAAAATGGGAGTGAAGGCTGTAATGCTCTTCTTCTCTATTCCCAAACAGGAGGGCTAATTATTGCAGGGTTTGTCAATCAGCAGATGACATTGAAAACCATATAATATGTGCTGCACTTCACAGGCACAATGGAAAAGATGGTGTTTCAGCTTACTCTCTGAATTGCCAGGTTTAGGTCACTATAAACAGATCTGTACTACTATTTCAGCCAAGTTTTATTGGATTATATTTCCCTTGAATTTTCATTTGTATTGAAGCAATTTTATTAAACACTCAGACCTTGATTTACCACTCTGATACTCCAGTTTTATACCAGCAGAACTGCACTGAAATCAGTGGAGCTACACTGGTGTAAACATCGAATAATACAGTGGTAAAATGGGCCATCAGTTTAAAGTGGCCAAACCAATTTTTTTAGGATATGTAGAAAAATTAATATTGAAAATCTAAAGTGTAAACTTAATTGAAAAGCAATATTTTATGCCTAAGTTATTCGAAATTAAACTAGAAGAAAAAAAAATGGGTTTTATAACTGAACTGGAACTACAACTTTCATTATACTGAAGATCACTGAACTATGAAATCTTTGCAGAGGAGGACTTGTGAAATTCTGCAGAGCAATATCCTACATAATATTAAAAAACAAGCACTTTTCAGTCACCACTCTTATTTACAGGCATTCTTGGCACTACTGAAACTAGCTAACCCCTTTTTCCAATTTCCCCCCACAAGATGTTGACATCTATCATTGCTTAACTAGTATTTGTACTCTTTTTTTCTTATTTCTAGAGTGCAGTTCTATCTATTATGGAATTTGCTTGCAAGTTCATTCAATCTGTAAATGAGTTGTGACTGCAGTTTCCAGTTGTTTAAATTAAGATAGCAGGACAGATTGCAACAACACCACTTCAAGTGACAATAAAGAACTAAATCGAACCAGACAGTGGCTTGATTTAATTCAGTTCATTTGCCACAACAGTTTGGTGGAACCGAAGATCCAATTATAGCTGACACACAGAAGACAACAAGAGCAACATGATGCTCAGTGAATTGTTGCCAAAACAAAAGAAAAGAATGATTTATACTCTCCAAAAGATTCTTGGACTTATCCAAGCAGGGTGGAGTTCTCAAAACCTTTTTCATAGTATGGACCACATATAATAGAAAAATTGTCTCCCAGAGCAGAACCCCTTCTATTCAGGACTGCAATAAAGCAACGGCAGGACCCATCCAAACACAGAACATCCCTGGAGCAGCTACAGTTGCTTACATGATAAAGGAAAACAGGAAAATATTACATTTAAAAAAATCTTTTAATGAAATTTAATAACTGGCAACAAAGAAGAAAAAAAGCACTAATGGCCCAGATTCTCAAACCTATTTAGGTGCCTAAATACCTTTGAGGATCTGGGCCTATGTGACTACTAAACTAGCCAGCTTTCCGCCCGCTGTAAGGACTCCATGGACCACAGTTTGATAACTGCTGGAACAGTGAATCAACTCAATTTTCACCTTTCCTTAGTGCTAAAGCAGTTTCTGCTTATTCGACTCTCAAATCACTGTAATCGATTATTTTTTTACGTGTTAAAAATTGGGAGCAACAAGCAATATGGGAGTTAGAGAGAGATTCTCCTACTTCTAGAGGAGAATGGGGACACAAAGAGCAAACTACAACTCCCATGAAGCACCACCACTCCCATCTTTGGCCAAAATCTGTCACTGAAGATTCAAAATTTCACATGGAAAGTTTCAATGAAACCTCAAAAACCTATTTTGTTTTCCTTGAAAATTTCCAAGGGGGTAAAAATTAGCACCAGCTCTACTGGGGGCTTTCAGATTAGGGGAAGAAAGAGTAAAGTGGGGAGAAAGGGGAAGGATATTCAAGGTTGTAAAATAGAAATTCCTCCCCCCACTCTAGGAGGAGGAAAGGATCTGAAGTTTATCATGAAAATGCTGAAACCATCACAGATTATATTATATTTTTCTATACGTAACTGTCTTAACAGAAATGCAAGTACAAAGCTAAGCAAAAAGATATTTCCAGTGTCATTAACCATTTGGCAATGTTTCCTCCTGTTTGTGGTGCATTCAATGTGTTCCCCATACACCTTTATCTGCTCCAACCACACAGTTTATTTGGCAGTTATCAAGTGAAACTCTGGAATGTATTTTTCTAGCAGCAATGTCTAGATTTGTGACAAACTGCCTGCTTCGTTAGCCCAGGAGGCAGAATATTAACTCACACTTGCCTACGTAATGCTTTAGTCCACACAAGAGAGGTGTAAATTTTAGTCCATATTAGTGTGTCCTGCACTAACTGACCCGCATAGACTCCGCTGGCACATGCTAAGAGTTCCCTAAGTGCAAATTAATATAGTACTGTTTGAAACAGGACTGCATTAATGTACACCAGTGAACTTTCAGTGTGAGCCAGCAAGGGCCATATGGGTCAGTGAGTGCATGACACACTAGTGCAAACTAAAAGATAAAACACTCTGGTGCAGACTAAACACCATGTAGAAAAGCCCTCATATGGCTTTGGCTCTGGAGGAGGGTGTCTTGTCTACAAGATACATTCTTTCTTCTGATGCACTTTCCTATCTAGAATGGTCTCCATCTTGCATGCCTGAGATAAAAAGGTCAGTTCAAATTCCTAAGAATATCTTCACTAAATGCTATAAAACACAATAGAAATAGATTTCTCTGAAATAAAGTACAGTATTTTTTGTGTCTACCCAGCAAAAGTCATCTCAGATGCACCATCTGGCTTGCAGTCAGGCCTTCTTATTTTTTTAATTAAACCCAATTTCATCCAGCAGAGTTAACCAACACAGCGAGGGCAAGTGGCTTTCCTGAGGTCACACAGCGATTTAATGACTCAGCCTGGATTAGAACTTCTCAATTGACAGTCACTATTACCTCTAATCCACACAGCCAGTACTGGTTTTGCACAATAAACAACTACTCAAATTTCTTTAAATCTCTAGAGTCCCAGCTTTGAAGAGGCAAAATATTGTTTATGAGGATTGTTCATTATTTCAATAATTGCTCCAGAAATAGTTGTCCCTTCTAATCTGTGGTATGATGAAAGGAAGTGGGTTAGTTTAGCCATAGCTAGGCTTTTCCAACTGCTTCAGTGACATTTTGTTTTACTCCCTCCAACACAAGACATGTATGTACCCAAATACCATCAAGACACTCAATACAGCATCTTTGATAAGCCTATTAATTATAAATGCTGGTTCCTGCAACCTACTTAAGGCCAAATATTTGAAAAGAGTGACCTCCTTTTTGTGGGTGTAAATTGCACCCTCAATATTTGTACCTGCATTTTGCACATCCAGTTCAACTGCAAGCAGAAATCAGGTAATTCAGTGTGAAAGTGCTCAAATTTGGAAATGTATGTTTAATCCCTCAGTTCATTTTTGAAGACATGAAAGTACAGGCATGTATCCTAGTACTTGTACTTCTGACTTACCTGATTTGCACCTGCAATTAAAGAAAGTGTGGAAAACGTTTCAGCAAAAATTTGTGCTCACAAAAAGTGATGCTGTGTCCCAGTCTTTTGAAAGGTTACCTCACTGGAAGATGACAGGTTTTCAACATGATAAAATGGATTCCAACTTTTCTTTAGGTAGTGAGTTTTAGCACCAACTCACAAACAACATGGATACATCTCCACTCACTTTACAAGAAATTAAACATGCACAATATAATTACCTCTGCAAGTTTCAGATGAAGAAGAGCATTTTCTGTTTCCAACACAACTATTCTTTCTTCTTTAGCCTGGAAAAAAAAAAAACCCAAAAGCAACAACTGATAGGTTAGTTTTCATATATCCTCACCTTCAGCAATAAAACTGAATTTATTTCTGAATGTAGTCAGGCCAATAATCTTTTGACAATCATGCACTTATTATTCAGCAGCATGAATATTGCAGTGTAAGAATGTGGTGTGATATAAACTTACACTAATATTATTTTCTTTAATATACATTTTTATAATCAGTTAAGTGATATTTCCATTTATTAAGTTGTCTAGGTACTGGTTCTCACCTTTTTCAAAATTGAGACCCATTTTCCCATATTGGCACTCCCTTCCAAACTAGCTGGTTTAGCAACTTGGGAAAGTGGGGGTATTTACAACACCTTTTTGCAACTCTGTTGGGTGCGATGCCCCCCAGGTTGAAAATCCATGAGCTATTGTTCAGGCTATGTGCAGATTCATGTAGGCATCACTGCATCAGTTAAAGCTCAGTTCACCTTTCAAGATGCCTTCTGCTATCATAAGGCTAGAAATATATATAAAAAAAATGAAAAGAGTAAAAAAGGTCAGTGGAGCCCGCTCATGACCCCCAGATTGAGAACCCCTAGTCTAGTTTAATGCACATCTGTTATTTAATCAGTGAACACACCGTTTATTACAAGTACTCAAATTCTTGATAACTTGTGCAGTTTACAGTAAGAACAGCCATCCACTCAATCTTGTATTTCAATGATCTGTACAGATTATACTTTCCTGGTAATGCAGAGAAAAGTTGTAAACACAAAGAAAATGTCCCAATTTTGAAACCACAGGGGGTTCTCTTCTACACAGCCAAATTGGGTTGGGAAAGCAGATGATATTGCTCTTTTCAGATTGCCAGAAGATGCTGAAAAGGAATGTTATCTGGGAAAACCAGAAGTGTCTCAAGTTTTCACCATGGATTCAATTTTATATTTTAATTTTTGGTAAACTGTGACCCTAGTTCAGATGACCAATGATAATTTAAATGTTGGCATTGATAAATATTTCACTGCTATTCAAAGCATGTTAAAAGGGAGAAGGATGAGTATATAACATAGATAAGCACAATCTGCCAGGAGTGACAGCTCATTCTGGTGCTCTAAATGGAACGTGCTTGGGTGATGGCCACTATTTCTCTCAAAATTCCTCAAGCTGATCCTTGGAAACAAAAGGCCCTGAGCATCTGAGCCCCATCAAAGGGGAATTAATCCTACAATGCTTAGTGGGGCATCCCTGCCTGAGCATTCGAGGACCTTCCAGAGCAGAGACCCGGTCTGTTCTGATGGTGAGTAAGAGGCCAGGTAGCATCTTCCATGATTCTAGTGACTACTGCTTATCTCCTTGGTGGAGGCAGATATAGACTCAGGTAGACATCACAGCACTGGTTATACTCAGGTCACATTTTCAAACTTTTCTTAGCAACCAGGAGGGCTAGAAACATTTTCTTGTAATGGAAACTGAGGTTCTGATCTTATCACATGACTCTGGAAGCAGGGTGCCAGGCATACCTTTATAACTTAATACAGCTCTGCCTGTGGGTGTGTTCAAGCAGGAAGTGGCTAAGGTACCCAAGGAGCACAGCAAAGGCCACAGGTTCATATTTGAACATCTGCACAATCCTGCTGTGAGCAGCACCTCATCTTGGCGCCCTGAGCAGATGGAACTTGGGGCAGGAACATGTCGCTCCTCCTCAACATGGACTCTGGAGCATCCAGCTGAACCAGACTGCCCATGGCCAAGCACACCAGGGGCCACAGCACCAGGTGTCAGGCGAGCAGCAGCACCCAGGAGGCCACAGAGATGAGAACCTGCCCAGGTGCTACTCCCTTGCCTTGCTTCCTCATGGTGGGTGCATCACTGAGCAGCATAGCCACGGCTTCCAGCTCCACTCTGGTTCCACAGCCCACCTGGGATATTAGCTGGCAGCTCCTCCATGGGGCTGTGAGCACGGGTGGCTGCCTGTTGCAGTTCTTGAACTTCCCTGACACCTGTCCCTTTTGCAACAGGAGCAAGACCTAGGCGCACATCTATGTAAGATGTGCCAGGTTGCAGCCCCTCTTCCGGCTTTTCCTGAGGTTCTGGCTGCACCTTTCCCAGGCACACTCCGTCCTTAGCCCCACAACGTTGCCTCATCAACCTCCACCTGCAGCTGGACCAGAGGGTCATCCACCACCCCAGCAGGAGGAAGCTGGATGGGAGGCCGGGTGCTCTGCAACTGTGGGGCCTATTTCCACTCCCTCGGTCAGTCTGGTCTCCAGGCACAGCTCCTCTGGGCGATGCCACTGGCTCCCCCTCAGAGTGTGTGTGTGTGGGGGGGGGGAGTCAGTGGCTGGACTCGGCCCCCCCCTTGGCACCTCATTATTGCTCCACACCCCTTCCACCTCCCCCTGACCTGACCAATGGGAGGGCCTGGCCCAGGCCAGCCCCAGAAGACAGCCTATGGGGTGGGGAGATGGGCTATGACGCCACTGCCATGACACACCAAGACGTTCCAATGCTCCCCCCCGCCGTAAAGGGGCGGGGCCAGACGCCGCCCGAGCGTTGCCCCGCCCCGTGACCTTTGACCCCCCCCCCACCCCTGACCGGCACTCACTCGCAGCTTCTGCTCCAGCTGCCGGATCCGTTGCTGGGCCACGAAGCTCGGGCTGATCCCGCCAACCGGCCGCATCCTCCCGCCGCCGGCACCGTGCACCTTCCTTGACCCAACGCAAAGAATCGATTTGAATCGACCAATCAGAAGCTGGTACGGGGCTTCGCTTCGGTTGCTAAGGAGACATCGCCTGGCTTTCCGCCCATCGCACTAGGCAAGGACTCCGATTGGCTCGAGGAAGGCCAGGGAGCGTCTGACAATATCAAGGCACGCTCCGACTGTTGCTCAAGGACTGGCGTTAGGGAGCGTCTGCGGAGAGCGCCACGCAGCTAGCAGGGACAAGGACGGTTGAGACGCTAGGGGCCTCCTCCGTTGCTCAACCCAGCTTGCCGCGCGCAACCTACCCTGCTGTGCCCCGTCATGATTGACAGCAGCAGCCCGCCCCTCCAACGGCGGGGGCGGGGCGTATTCCCCGCAGGAGGCCGTGTGCCCTGTGTCCCACCGTCGCCTTTTACAGCGCATGCGCGTAGCTGAGTGATCCAGAGAGAGCGCGCCCTAGGAGCGCACGTGGCGGGGGGGAGCGCTAGGCTGGCTGGAGCGGGCCTCTCAGAAGGCGGGGGCAGCGGGTTGGGCGGGGCGGGGCACGTGGGGTAACCCTGGTCGTCGCCAGTCCCCGCTGCGGCTGGAGGTAGGGCTGTAGCGCAGCGGGGGTTGGGGGGAGTCCCAGCTCCTGCACAGCTGTGGCGAGAGGGGAAGGGGAGCCCAGCCCTTAGTGGGGAAAAAAAACAGCAGCAGGGTCGTTGCTGTCCCTGCTTGCAGAGACTGGGCGAATCCAACAGGCTGGGTAGGAGCACCCACGGCTACCCCTGAGGGGCTCTTTAGTCTGTTTTAAATGCCATGCTTCTGTGCGCCTAGGGGTGGAGGAAAGGCCTACTGGGTACCTAGCGTTTGAGACATGGGGAGGAGGTGGGGGGTGCGCTAGTACTAGGCTGTGGAAAGGTGACCGGGGAGCCTAGAGCAGGGGTGTCAAACTCATTTGCTATGGCGGGCCAAATCGAAATACTAGGCACTTTTGGAAGGCTGTGTCTCATGCACACAGCGCTCCATGCGCTGCTGCCAGAGCACACAGATCTCGTGGCAGTGCGCGATGCCATGAGATCTCGGGGCATCGTACTCTCTAGCGGCAGCATGCGATGCCGCGAGATCTCCCAGGGGCTGGAGCAAAAAGGTTGGTGGGCTGTATCTGGCCCAAGGGCCGGGTGTTTGACACCCCTGGCCTAGAGGCTACAACAACACAGGTAAGAACTTGTTATGGTCAGGGGAAGGGTAGTGCAAAGGTGTTGTGAAAAATCAGTACAGCCTTCTTCTTCCCCCATCTGGCACTGGGAGTTTTCACTTTTTGGAGTTTGTCCCACACGAAAAGCATAATTGTGCCTCTAGATCCATGATACCAGGAAAACTTTTGGTCATGTCACATCAAAATATGTTAATTGATGTTAAAAATCAAATTTCAGATTATGACCACCCCCTTCACTTTTCCTTAGTATGTAAAATGAGCTACAACGTTACGTGCTATAACTAATTGGCATGCTATAACTGGTTCTTAAGCTATTCTAGTTTTTTGTTTTTTTTTTAAACTAGCTTTCCAGTTCACCTGTAAACACAGCACAACCAAGGAAACGAGAGACAATATAAAGTTAAAAAGTTGGATGAGTTTTAGCACAACAATTTCTAGTTTGGCATATTAGAGACAAGGTTGTTGAGGTAATATCCATGTTATTGGAACAAATTTCTGTTGGGGAGACAAGTTTTCATGCTTATACGAGTCTGAAGAAGAGCTCTGTGTAAATTCAAAAGCTTGTCTCTCTAACAGAAGCTGGTCCATCGGAAAATCAATGGATTAAAATTGGTGCATCAGAAATTAGGCTTAATTGGTGACCAAAATAACAAGGACAATGCTATTTTGCCCATCATTCTCTTTTGGATTACCTAAAAGAAAAGTATTTGGGGGGATTGGGTGTGGTTAAATCAAGAAGAAGCTGTCTGCCGGCAACCACTGCAGGGAACTTTACCATCATGGCTACCAGCCCCACCGTCTGGGACCCCAGGCTTTACCATAACTCCATCGGGCCTTTGTCATCCTGATCCTAAGAGATATCCTGACTAGAATGGGCCACCTGACATTGCCACCTCCACTGGCTAAATCCCAAACACCACCTGGGACGTAAGATTTTGTCTTCCCCTTCTCTCCCTCATTGTGTCCTTTTCCTTTCCCTTCTTATTTCTTCGCTTCCCTATCTTCCTTTTGCCTTCTGTCTAATAAGAGTCTGCCTTAATCGGCCAAAATTGTATTTTGAGCAGAAAGAGGCAACTAAAAGAAATGACCTAAATAGCCCAATGCTCATAGGAGTTGCCAGGTCTTGGAGTGGCTAATAAGACCATGTGCCATGCCTGTGTTTTTCCAACAGTGAAATTTCAAGAGTCAACACCAAAGACAAGCTGCATTTTCTACCTTTGCTGTTCTTTTCTCTCCCATTTCTCTGTGTGTGTGTGTGTGTCTTGTTTTGTCTTTTAGGAAACAGGATCAGACTTCAACAACAACCGCTCCACGTATTTTAACTAACTTTTTCGCTTTTCCCTAAAAAGCAAAAGTTTTTTTTCCTTCTAAAGACTCTCTACAGCTAAAGAGAAAGGGAACAAGGGATGTTGCTAAAATTACATTTCAAATGCTTTGAACTGTTTTTCTTCTTTTCTGTCTTTTATAAAACATTTAAAAGATTTTTAATAGTGTTTGTGCCATGATACTAAGCAGGCTGAGGTCTCTGTATACCAAACCCTGAACCTCGTTTAAAACTGTTTAATGTCAGACAGTTATAGGTTCATGTTAACACCTTTATCTCTTTGGGCCCATTTATTCCATCAGAATTACCACCACCACCACTGACTGAGACAGACCATCACCTCATTAAGGCAGTGTTCAGAGCTCCTCCAGCTCCCACACAACAAGAAAGACCAATAATCCTGAATTGACGGTGAAGGATTTATGAACTCCCCCAAATTCTAAAGCATGCTAAAGTAGAAGAGCACTCTACCCATAGGACAAGGAATGAAGACTGATGCAGGCAGGATGAAACATAACTTATCCACCAAGTCTGTGCTGAGGCTCTATTACAGGCCAAGAGAACCTTCCTAACTCTTTCCATTGATTCTGCCAAGTCCTGCCCCAAAGAATTATCCAGAGTGGTAAACCGCTTCATCCACCATAAACGTCTACAGCCTGCATTAGAACTAAATACCAAGTGATGTGAAGAACTCCTACTTCACTGAAAACATCAGAAACGTTGGGGAAAGCTTCTCAAACAACCTGGAACTCCCTACCTGTTCTCATTCTTGGAGTCCTGTATGTGCACTCATCAAGTAGCACCAGACACCCTAAAAAAGTCTCAACTTAAGATCTATGAACCCTATATACAGGGCCTTCCTGGTTTGTAAGGGAGAATCATGAATAACTGGTGCCGCTCATGATCAAAATAGCCCACACGCCATTCAGAAGCAGAATCTTCCCTTCCTCCTTCAAACAGGCAATAGTCTACTGACACTGAAAAAACGCACCCTGATACATCCATTCTAGTCACCTACTGCCCAGTGTCAAACTTTGCATTCCTAAGCAAGCTCACAAAGAAGCTAGCCAAAGGCCAACTTCAAGCTCATCTTAATGGAGCTAATACCTTAGACCTGGCACAATCTGGATTCAGGCCAAAATGTGGAGCTGAAATCACTTTAGTGGCACTGATGGATGATCTCTTCTTGTCAATTGATAGAAGGCAGATATCCATTCTCATTCTCCTGGACTTCTCTTTAGCATTTGACACTGTTGACCATATGATACTGATGTCTCACCTAAGGGAGGTAGCAGGGCCCCAGGGTACTAAGCTAAAATGGTTTGAATCCTTCCTGGAGGGACACATCAAATAAGTAATGATGGGAAACTGCATCTCCACCACTAGGCTCCTCACTTGTAGAATTCCACAAGGATCAATTCTCTCTCCAGTTCCATTCAACATCTACATTCAACCACTAGGTGAGTTGGTCAGATGACATGGACTCAAGTGCCAGCAGCTCTACCTGTCCATCATATATGACCACACCTGGCCTAGTGCTTGGATGAAATCAGCTCATGTTTGAACAGCAGCTGGTTGAAGCTAAGCCTGAGCAAGACAGAGGTGATGCAGGTAGGCAGAGGACAGCATGTGGAAGAGTTTGTCAGTTCGGTCCATAGCATGGGAGTGCTGCCTGGATTCCTCACTGAGGCTAAGCTCTCACATAACTGCATCCACAAGTAAAGCTTTCTATCCTCTCCAGTTGGGTAGGAGAGTCCATCCCTTCTTGGCAAATAATGACCTAGCCTCAGTTATTCACATCTTCATCACCTCCATCAACACTACAGCACTGTGATATACCTGGTCATGAAGCTCTCAGCCCTTTGGATACTCCAACTAGTAAAGAACACTGTAGCACATTTCCTAAGCAACAGGGGCTACCATGAACACATCAGATCTGTCCTTTGCTCTTTCCGTGAACTTCATAAAGAAAATTGAGTCATGTTCAAGGTCTCAGTCATTCCCTTCAAGATGCTCAATGGCCTGGGCCAAGACTATCTAGAAGATCCCTCTAAAGCTCACAGATAAAGACTGTGGTCAACAACTATGCTTTGTCACAATGGAACACTGTATAGTAAGGGTAAAGCCGATCTGTGCAGGAGACAGAGCTTTCTCAGGGGCTGTTCTGAGAATGTAGAATTGTCTCTCACAGGAACAAAGAATCATCACAAACCTCATTTACCTTCTGCTCCAAGTGCAACATGTACTACTATATGCCTAAGAAACATATGGTAATGTGTGTGTGTGTGTATTATAAACAAAATTCCAGAACAAATCATTCCACTGCACATGCTGGGGAGAGGATAAGAGAACACACACAACAGATGTTAGTCATGTTGCTTAATGCGGTGCTGGAAGGCACTCAGACACTTTGGGGATGAGCACAGTATAAGAACTGATATAGAATAGAATTAATTTTCCAAACCCTGATAATCCATGAAAAAACTTGTTCCTCATTCTCTTCCAGGTTGGATTAGTTTAGTTTGGACAGATACTTCTGGCTGTTCACATAGCTTTGGCACTTGTTCTTCTAATTACGTTATCTAGAACAATCCATGTAACTGCTCTTTCATGGAGTACTAAACTGCCTTATGAGAATCCTATTAGGAAACCCGGCATCCAAGGAATTTCCTTTCAGGGAATCCAGAAACTAGGCTGAACACTTTTTGTAGTTACTTCATATGAAATCTTTATGGTTCGGAATGTAAACGTGGCAGCTGTGTAGAAGCAGGAAATAAGCAACATTATACATTTATGCACTATGATTTTTCTGGCAAACCAAAGCCAGGATCATAATTATAGACCAGTTGAATTCTTGTGAGGCAGTCCAACTCTGACAGACTAAATCAAACCTCTCTGCAGAGTTCAGTGAACAACAGTACGCCAAGATACTATCATTTCCCCATACATCTCCTAAATATTGCAGCATCATAAAAAGCCACTTTCAGACTTGGAAATCCCTCAGTCGTGTATCCTGGCAGCAAGTTTTGTGTTGGTGGGAAGATGAAAACTGACAAATGAATTTGATTAAAAAAGATTTCCTCACTGCAGTGTTACTGATGGCTTTCAAATGATGTTGGCACTAAAAAAGGCAGACAAGCTTGTCCGAGGAACAGAACATGCTACTGCAATTTACTGGCTTTTGAGGAGATGACAGGCTTCATAGAGGCTGGGATAATGTGAAGTTGTGTGTGCCATTTTGAATGGGCAAAAGTTCATTGCACACCTTCTGAGACAGTTGCCCCTGTCAAAGTAAACAGGATATATTAATATGGCATTTTAAAGATTTGGGCATTGGCTTTTAAAAGATAGCATCTATAGTGGCCAAGGTTTTCAAGGTATATTCAAAAGTCCAGTTGCAGGACTCTTCTCTTCATTTAAACAGCGGTTGTTAGCAGTACCATGCCAAGCTCACCCTTTTGTTAATTTTCCCTTTAAATTATGCTGCAGGAGTCAATTATAAAATCCTCAGACCATCACCTTCCTAACTAAGTAATGAAAAAGGACTTAGCCAATATTAATATTTTTTAAGCAAATAGTATTGTAGTTTTGAAGGGTGTAATAATGCTGACAGCCCTGGATGCTGAGGTCTTGTTTCTTCCTATAACACTTATCTAACATGCAGCCACAATCCAGTGAGATGCAATACTATCTTGCTAAAGTGGCTCAGCTCTGCCCCAGCACAGCACAATACTGCCAGGCCCTGGGGATCTGGAGAACTGGAACACCAACACCTTCAAAGGAACTTGAATCCCATTACCTCACACTTTCCCCAAACCCACCATCACCGGGTGGAGATGTCCCCTAAGAACACCATGCACTAGGACAAATCTGAAAATCAGGCACCTGAAACCAGTTGCTCAGTTGGTAAGATCATTAAACAGAGCAGTAAAAGAAAACAGCCTGAAGCTCCTGTTGCTGAATGCAAGATCAGCAGCCCATAAAACCAGCACCATGTATGTTCTCATTTTAGATAAAGCAGCTGGCCTTGCTTACACCACTAAGACATCATTCAATGACGGTACCCAGGGTTGTGAGGCACCTCACCATCACCTGCCCTTAATGGTAGGAAGTCTTGTCTGTGCCTGCAGTGGATCCACTCCCTGAAACCGCCAGCATGTGGCACAACAAGCACTGCCTTCCAGGCCACCACAAGCCTCTGTACAAGTTAGTGGTCAGCACATCCAACCGCTGAGTCCTCCAAGTATCCTCTAAAGTGCTCAGCCCATCACATGTACTCACAGGGTCTGGGCAGGTTGGTACTCGGCAGCTTGCCCATGTTGCCACTCTCCATTGCCCATGCTACACTACTGCTTTTAGCATTCTAGCTCAATAAGATCTAGTGGGAGTATGCCTACTTAAGCTGGGAGTCACACCCCCTACTTCCAAGTCTAGACATAGCCAGAGATCACAGCCATCCCTCCTTACAACCAGGGTAGTGAGCAACAAAAGTTGGTCTACCCCCAAAGACTCTTGATCTCCCTAGGTTTTCAACATGCCTATGATAATAAGCCACTCAAATAAAGAGTCCAGGTATTAACATAATCACATGATGTTCTTGTTTATTAATAAGATATATTCTTGTTCAAAAAAGGAATTATTTCAGGGAAGCTCTATGGCCTGTGTTATGCAGGAGGTCAGACTAGATGATCACAATGGTCCCTTTTGGCCTTGGAATCTATGAATCTGTCATTGATACCTTGGCCTCAAAGCCATTTTCTATTCACACACAGACCAAGAACCACTGACCATGGATCACTGATGAACTACAACAGGTGAATCACCCAGTCAGAAAGTTAGAATTCCTATGGCACAAAACACATTCTGAATCACTCTGCCAACAGCACAAACAACCATTACAGGATTATGCAATGGCAGGAAAGAAGACAAAATGAGCCCTTCTGTTCCTCCACAATCAGTTTAGCAGAATCTCAACCAGCAGAACTCTTCTGCATAATGGAATAATAAATCCAAACGGAATAACCCAGACACCAGACCCAAGCATCAACTACTGTGGAAAGCTGTTTGCACAATTCACTGATAGATAGTAGAATACATATGGAGCTAACTAGGAAAGAAAGTCCTGCCTGACCAGACTATAATCATCAACCTACCACCCCTGATGGGAGTTTGGCCCCATCACACTTGCCAAAACCCTGAAAAATATTAGAGCCACAACCTGTGACATGGATCCAAGTGCCTCCTGGCTGGTAAAAATTAGTGAAGAATGGAAATAGTCAATGCCTCCTTCAGAGAAGCACAATTACCAAACTCCTTGACAAATTCAATAGTTCACCCAAACCCCAAGAAGCCAATTTGATCCCAAAGATGTCTCCAATGATCATTCTGTCTTCAGTCTTCAATTCCTGGGCAAAATAACTGAGAAAGTTGAGTTTCAGATAGGGCACAGCACAGCAACTGATCTAGTGGCACTAAAAGACAATCTTCTTATGGCCATGAACACAATTAAGGTCTCCCTGCTTATGCTACTGGACCTCTCTGCAGCCTTTGTCACAATGGACTATAAGGTACTGCACTAACCTGCCTACATGACATAGCAGGAGTAGATGGCCCAGTGCTCCAGTTGCTCCTTTCCAGCAGAGCTCAGAGTGGAGATGGGTAATTGCTCCATCTCTCCAAAGGCCCTCACTTGCAGTGTCCCATAGGGATCCATACTATTCCCTTCTGTTCAGTATCTATATGAGACTATTGGGTGAGATAGTGAGATGCCATGGATTTAGCTGCCAGTGGTATGCTGATAAGAGTTATATATTTCGTTCTCAATTGATGCAATCACCTTCACTTTTAAAATGTCAGAAAGCCTACAGGAAATAAACTTGGATGAAGGAGGAGAGGTTACTTACCTTACAGTTACTTGAGTTCTTAAAGATGTTTTGTGCTTATGGGTGCTCCAGCATAGGATGTGCCTGTGCTCTCTCAAATGGAGAATGCAAGGCAGTGTACTTAGGCCCGTGCCTGCACAGAGCAGCACCTTGGGGCCTCCAAACAAGGCCATATAAGGAGGCATTGGCTCACAGATACTCAGTTCCTTCTCGACCACGAAAGCAGAGCCTCCACATCCAAGGGAAAGGAGGGTGGTAGTTGGAGCATCCATAGGGATGAAACATCTAAAAGAACGCAAGTTACCATAAGGTAAGCAATGTCTTTGTCTTCTAGTATATGTCCCTCTGGATGCTCCACCATAGGACACTCTCTAGTAGTAACTCAATTGGGAGCTGAAGAGGCAAGTCCAAGACAGTTTGGAGGACTGTCACCAAAAGTAGTATCATCCTTGGAAGCAGGTAAGATGGTGTAATGCTTGGCAAATGTATGACTAGAAGACAAAATTGTAGTCCCACAGATTTCTGAATATCCTTCAGTAGAGCTATAGATGTGGACTGAGCTCTAGTGGAATGTAGCCTAGGAGAGGCCTGGAAAGTGTTAGCCCTGTGAAGCTAGAAGGTGAGGGCCCTTCTGATGTCTAGTGTATGAAGACTGGTTTCTCTGGAGGCATGAGCTTTTGGGTAGAACACTGGCAGGTGAATCTTTTGGTTAATGTGGTATGCTGATTAGACCTTAGGGAGGAATTCAGGATGAAGTTGCAGTGTGATCTTGTCTTTATAAAAGTTGGTATATGGCAGGTCAGCCATAAGAGCACAGAGCTCTCCCATTCATCTAACTGAAGTGATGGCTATGAAGAATGAAAACTTGAGTGAGAGACAGAGGAGAGAACAGGTGGGTAGCCATCAGTTCAAAGGGATGTTTTCTCAGGGCATTGAGAACCAAATATAGGTCCTACTGGGGGCTCATGTTCCATATGGGCAAAAACAAGTTGTGTAAACCCTTGAGGAATGTAGCTGGACAAATGTAGGGTGGACAAAGACTGAGAAGCCTTCAGTGGTTGAGTGGAAGGCTGTGGTAGCATCTGAATGTACTCTAATTTACCTCATTGATAGACTTTGAGTATTTAAATCCAACAGGTAGTCCAGGATTTTGGAGAGTGGAATCTGAGGCTTGGGAAAAATGAAGAGAACATGAGGAGTAGAAGCGTTTCCTCTTTTGAAGGTAAGTTTTGCGAGAACTAGGTTTCTTGCTAGATAGGAGAACTGGCTGAATCTTACCCAAATGTGTTAGCTCCATGCTTAAGTACCATTTAGGAACCATGTTCTCAGGTTCAAGGAGGAGGGATTGGGATGGCTCAGGATCCCTGAGTTCTGTGAGAGGAAGTCAGAGAGACACAGAGAGGTAGAGGAGGTTTGAGTACCACGCTTGTCTTGGCCACAATGGTGCTATGGGAATAACCCTAGCTCTTTCCTGATGCAGTTTGAATAAGGTCTTGAGGATTAGTGGTAGAGGCAGATCATCATACAGTAGAGTACAGGGCCACTGTATTATCAGGGCATCTCACGAAGAGTTGCAGCCATATCCTCCTCCTTAGGGAAGAAAAGGTGACATTTCATTTTGGTTGGGGTCGCAAAGAGTTCTACTCCTGGAAGACCCCCCGTTTGGCAGATGCTGTGGGAGACAGAATTGCTGAGCTTCCATTTGTGGTCCTGAAGAAGGTGTCTACTCAGGAGTCTGCAGCTGTATTCTGCAGGCCTGGGAGACAGACAGCTGAGATTTCTGTTTGATGGAAAATGCATCAGTTTCACAGCTTTAGCAATTCTGCGCATAAGGACTGTGGTCTTGCTCCACCCTGTCAGTTGATATAAAACAGTGCTGTTGTCCAGCATTACCCTGATGGAGTGGCCCTGTATGGTGTGAAACAAGTGTTGACAAACATATTGATCTGCTCTCAGCCCCAGAATGTTGATGTGGAGCATAACCTCGTGCGGACCACTTGCCCTGGGCTCCTTGCAGGTGAGCCCTGCATTACAGAAGGGAAGCATCTGTTGTAAGGATCTTTGAGGATGGGGGATGAGACGGGTTTCCTCATATCTTCAGTGGGTCCTTTCACCACTTGAGAGAGTCTAGAACTTTCTGAGGTACTGTGACACGTTTGGAGAGACTGTCATTGTTTGGGGTGTACTCAGACCTTAGCCACGTGTGATCAAGTTATTATTACATTAAATATTGAATTTTGATCTATGAACCACAGAGATAACTGTTCCCTGGGACAATACAGATCTTAAAGCCCCAGATAAAGTACATGAGAGCTGGGAACACAGCATTTTCTGTAAAGGGGAAATGGCAATGGAACAATCTTCCAGAGATCAGGCCAATCCAGTCTTGCTGTCTTTAAGAAACAGCGTCCGGCCTTCCTGTGTAAGAAAGCCTTTCTACCAGAAGGGACTCTCAGTTCAAACACCCCTTTGATTCCCAAACTCTTCCCACCCCTTGCGCTTCTCCTTAAAGGGAGATATGCCAGAGACTTCATGAAGTCCATTAGAGACTTTGCTCTTGCTATCAATTTTTGATGGAAAGGGTTCAGATACTTCAATGATGGGCAGCAGTATAAAACCCTACAATAGTGGAAGTACTTAGGATCAGGCCCATAAATTACTAAGGCTCTACACATTGAGCATTACATTAATTAATCTTCACACAGTGAGCATTACATTAATCAGCTCCCAGTCCCAGCATTATAATGTGCGGGTGTATGCATTATGGCCTTCCTGAATGCAGTAACAAGAAACCAAAAGGATGGAAATGACCACTGACAGTCTGCCAAAGGGTGACCATGTCTCTGCCCCTGCAGTGTCGAACATATGAGAGTGTCACTACTGGATGTTGGATTCTTTTTGTACTGCAGATAGTAAATTGGCTGAGTGCGCTTGATAGTAATCAGCGACTCCAGTTTAGTACACACAACCATGGAAGCTTCACAAAATATCTGACCATTTGATCTCACTACTGCTTCCTAGTAAAATGATGTTAGATAAATAAACTTCAGGGACATGGATCCATGTTTCATTTTGTTTAAATGACTCTCACTGTTTCAAACAGACATACTTTTATTTTCAACCATGAGGTTGAACAGAACAGCCAATAAATGCCTGAACAAATCCTTCACAAGTTTTGACAGTACCTTTTAGCCTCTAAATGACCCAGAGCTCTCACACACTTGTCCATGCAACTCTCTGTAACAGATGATAGAGTTTTTTTCTCTAAGCTGAAAAAAAACTGGGTTACCTACTGGTAGCTGGAGTTCTCCACGCAATCACATTCAGTCATGCACCGTGCTCAGCCCCAGAGACATTAACATTTAAAATACAAAATGCAGGTTACGAGCAGTCATAAATGCACTGAGTAGCACATTTTCCATCATACTTGATAGCAGACCACTCTTCAGTAGCTGCTCATCTGCTTGCTGTGAGAAAAACTATTGGCATGAAGCTTTGCCTTGTATTTCTTTATCTTCTTACTTGTTATACAGACATGGTCACTTAAATGTGTCACTTGAATTCACATGAAAAAAAGAGAGTTTCCTTGTAAGGCAGTATCACATTTAGGTGAACACAGTTGTAGTCTGTTGTGATTGCTAGTGTTTTAAGGTTTCCCACCCCCAGTACTATTAGACCCACCATTAAAAAAAAAAATTGAAGCAAGAGCCAGTAAATATGGAATTCTGATCTCAGCCCACATTACTAACATTTAGCATGAAATATAGCACTATCTTCAAAACACAAATGTTAATTAAGATGTTCATAACAGATTAGCACTCCTTGTGCCTTAGGCGTGTGGGTCCTGAGCTTTTGCCAAGCTATTTTTGTTGATCCCTTGAGCTGTAGTGGATAAGTGTTAAATGCTTTCTCCTTCTGGTCCTGTAAAACCAGTTTTGTAACATTGGCTGAGACATATCCAGTAAGAGGATTCCCCCCTCCCCCCACCCAAATATGATTGCAACTTCATACTGGCATAACCCGCTGTCATGCTGCAGTCATAGCATGAGACTTGTGAGCTACAGACTAATTTAAAACCAGTCAGGGAAAGATCAGAAATAAGTCAAGATCCATTTTTTCTAAAGCCATTCAAAATTAAAGACCTAGCTTTTTGATAACTGTAGCCTGAGCTGAACTCTAGACTAAATCAAGATCTGGCCTTGACTGACAAACTTGCACTTTGGGAGACCAGCTTTATAGCTCTATTGTTGCATCTCCTTTAGGGTACATCTGTGCTGCAGTCAAGAGGGGTGATTACAGCACGTGTAGCCATTATTGAGCTAGCACACTAAAATCAACAGGGGAGCTGTGGCAGCACAGGGGCGCTGCCTCAATACAAGCTCACCTGGGACCCTGGGTACATACAGGAAGCTAGACATGCTGCTGCAGCTACACCACAATTTTTAGTGAGTTAGTCCAATAAAAGCTCGCTTGGGTATGGCTCCATGTGAGGCAATCACATCTCCTGACTGCAGTGTAGACATGCACTAAGCTTCAGCCACCTAGCCCACATCAATCCTTTCTGTGAATGCCACCATCTCTCTCTCATTGCCCCCCTTTTTTTCCCTTGGGTATTAAAAAGCAGTTCTCTCTTCGAGTGATTACTCATATCCATTCCATTATAGGTGTGTGTGTGCCCCGTGCACAGATTCCCGGAACTTTTTTCCCAAAGCCCCTGGCAATGGCCATATTGGGGGCCCTGGGGTACACAGATGGGTCAAGGGACCACCTCGGTTCACTCCTCGGTGGCCCAACCAGTATCCCCACCGACCTGTCCACAGCAGGGCCACCCCTCGGAGGAGGGGTCTGACCCAGAGGAAGGACCTTCTACAGGGGCCCTTCCACAATCCTCCTCCTCCTCTCCGGATCAGACGGCGGCCAGGGACCATAAGGCCCCCCTCTTTGACTTCTGGGCCCACCAGGACCTTCTGAGGAGAGTGGATTAAAGAATTGTCGGAGGAGGAGGACCCCCCTCTTCGGGGTTTCTGAGACAGCAGGCCCATCACGACTGGCCCTTCCTGTTTATGAGAGGGTGATGAAGATAGCCAAGATCCTCTGGCAAACCCCCTCCTCAGTGGCCCCCACTTCGAAGGGCGCTGAGCGCAAATACTATGTACCTAAGGAGGGGTTTGAGTTCCTTTATATGCACCCCACCCCAGGTTCGCTCGTAGTGAATGCAGTGAACCAGCGGGATCATGAAGGCGGCCAGGGCAACACCCCCAAGGACAAGGACAGCAAGAAGCTGGACCTTTTCGGGCGTAAGATGCCCTACAGCTGAGGGTCATAAACCATCAGGCCCTCCTGGGGAAGTACAATTTGAACCTCTGGTCCTCTCTGCAGAGGTTCTCTTCGGGGTTGCCCCCGGACCAGGCTGCAGACTTCGCCACGGTGTCGTAGGAAGGGGTGGCGGTGGCTAAGGCGGCACTTCAGTCGACTAGTGATGCAGCGGATGCTGCTAGCAGGGCGATCGCTTCGGCCATTGTCATAGAATCATAGAATATTAGAGTTGGAAGGGACCTCAGAGGTCATCTAATCCAACCCCCTGCTCAAAGCAGGACTAACCTCAGCTATATCATCCCAGCCAGGGCTTTGTCAAGCCTCAGCTTAAAAACCTCTAAAGATGGATATTTCACCACCTCCCTAGGTAACCCATTCCAGTGCTTCACCACCCTCCTAGAGAAAAACTTTTTCCTAATGTCCAGCCTAGACCTCCCCCACTGCAACTTGAGACCGTTGCTCCTTGTTCTGTCATCTGTCACCACCAAGAACAGCCTAGCCCCATCCTCCCTGGAACCCCCTTTCAGGTAGTTAAAGGCTGCTATCAAATCCCCCCTCATTCTTCTTTTTTGCAAACTAAACAAGCCTAGTTCCCTCAGCCTCTCCTCATAAGTCCTGTGCTCCAGCCCCCTAATAATTTTTGTTGCCCTCCGCTATACTCTCTCCAACTTGTCTACCTCCTTTTTGTAGTGGGGGGGCCCAAAACTGGACATAATACTCTAAATGCAGCCTTACCAATGCTGAATAGAGGGGAATAATCACTTCCCGCGTCCTGCTGGCAATGCTCCTATTAATGCAGCCCAATATGCTATTAGCCTTCTTAACAACCAGGGCACACTGCTGACTCATATCCAGCTTTTTATCTGTTCCGACAGGTTAGTGATCCCCCAGAGTCAATAATGAGTCAGTTAGGGAATAAATGAATTTTATTTTAAACACAGGAGTTATATAGATTTTTAACTAGTTATACTCATCTAAACAAACAATTCACTATAAAATATAGACTAATATAAAAGGATATAAAACAATTAAGCACAAAACATAAATTGATATAAAAAAGTATTAAACAGGCAACTAACTATAAAGACCTAAACTAATATTGAACAGACAGTGGTTCCCTGCCTGGGAATCAAACCCTGGTCTCCCACATAGCAGACAGGGACACTTACCACTACGCTACACAGACAATTAGTTGCTTGCAGGAAACAGAAAGGGGGGGTCACACAGACGGTTAACTATAAGGCACCGAGGCAGAAGCAGTTAACTACAAGACAGAATGCTTTCACACAGAGATTTCACACAGCCAGTTACCTGCAAGACAGAAGGATTTTACACAGACACACAGAGATTTCACACAGACAGTTAACTGCAAGACACAAACGGGCAGTTAAACAGACAACGTAGCTGTAAAATACAGACTGATAGTTAACTCCTCACCAGACTAATATCCACAGCATTATTCGATTCGGCTGGCAAAACACGTTTCACGCTCGGGGGGGGGAGACATGAGCGGGGAGAATCGGGACCAGATGATCAGGCTGGTTTCGATGAGACTCTCCGTGGGGGCTTGGGAAAAACCCCTCTTTATGGACTAAATGGGACATGAAGGGTTAACTGATTGGCCAAGGAACATGATATGGGCTTCGTGCCAGCACCGGATTGGCCGGGGGACACTTGCAGTTTTCCTGGTTGCTGGGGAGTTTCGTCTCCCCTGGTCAGTTACATTCCTCATATATGATGTGGGAGCCAAAGGTGCAGCCGATTCCATGGTAACGCCCTAATAAGGTCAGGTTGTGCGTTGACTGTTAGCCTGAATGGATGAAGGGGGTGCGAGGGGAGGCCATGTGCAGGAATTCGTGCAGCAACATTATCCACTGTTACCCCCAGGTCCTTTTCTGTAGAGCTGCTGCCTAGCTCGTCCGTCCCCAGTCTATAACTGTGCATGGGATTCTTCCTTCCTAAGTGGAGGACTCCGCACTTTTCTTTGTTGAACCTCAGGAGATTTCTTTTGGCCCAATCCTCCAGTTTGTTTAGGTCCTTCTGTATCCTACCCCTACCTTCCAGGGTATCGACCACTCCCCCCAGCTTAGTGTCATCTGCAGACTTGCTGAGGGTGCAATCTACCCCATCTTCCAGATCATTGATGAAGATGTTGAACAAAACCGGCCCCAGGACAGACCCCTGGGGCACTCCACTTATGACCGGTTGCCAGCTAGACATGGAGCCATTGATCACTATTCGTTGAGCCCTATGCTCTAGCCAGTTCTCTATCCATTTTATAGTCCATTCATCCAACCCATACTTCTTTAACTTGCTGATAAGAATACTGTGAGATACAGTATCAAAAGCTTTGCTAAAGTCAAGGTATATCACATCCACCGCCTTCCCTACATCCACCGCCTTCCCTACATCCACAGAGCCAGTCACCTCATCATAGAAAGCAATCAGGTTGGTCAGGCATGACTTTCCCTTGGTGAAACCGTGTTGACTGTTCCTGATCACCTTCCTCTCTTCCAAGTGTCTTAAAATGGATTCCTTAAGGACCTGCTCCATGATTTTTCCAGGGATTGAAGTGAGGCTGACCGGTCTGTAGTTCCCTAGATCCTCTTTCCTCCCTTTTTTGAAGATGGGCACTATATTTGCTTTTTTCCAGTCCTCAGGGACCTCCCCCTGTTGCCACGAGCTTTCAAAGATAAATAGCCAATGGCTCTGAAATCACCTCAGCCAACTCCCTCAGCACCCTTGGGTGCATTGCATCTGGCGCCATGGACTTGTGTATGTCCAATCTTTCTAAATAGTCTTGGACCTGTTCCTTCAGCACTGTGGGATGTTCGCCTCCTTCTCATTCTGTGCCGCCCAGTGCAGTAGTCTGGGAGCTGATCTTGTCTGTGAAGACAGAGGCAAAAAAGGCATTGAGTACCTCAGCTTTCTCCACATCCTCTGTCACTAGGTTGCCTCCCTCATTCTCTAAGGGGCCCCACTTTCCCTAATCTTCCTCTTGTTGGCAACATACCTGTAGAAACCCTTCTTGTTCCCCTTCACGTCCCTTGCTAGCTGCAACTCCAATTGTGCTTTGGCCTTCCTGATTTCATTCCTGCATGTTCGAGCAGTATTTTTATAATCTTCCCTAGTCATCTGACCAAGCTTCCACTTCTTGTAAGCTTCTTTTTTGTGTTTAAGTTCACCAAAGACTTCTTTGTTAAGCCAAGCTGGGCGCCTACCATATTTGCTATTCTTTCTGCACATGGGGATGGTTTGCTCCTGTGCCCTCAATAAGGTTTCTTTAAAATACAGCCAGCTCTCTTGGATTCCTTTCTCCCTCATATTAGCCTCCCAGGGAATCCTGCCCATCAGCTCCCTGAGGGAGTCAAAGTCCGCTTTTCTGAAGTCCATGGTCTGTATCCTGCTGTTCTCCTTTCTTCCTTTTGTCAGGATCCTGAACTCGACCATCTCATTGTCACTGCTGCCTAGGTTGCCACCCACTTCTACTTCCCCTACCAAATCTTCCCTGTTTGTGAGCAACAGGTCAAGAGAAGCATGGCCCCTAGTTAGTTGCTCCAACACTTGCACCAGGAAATTGTCTGCGACACTATCCAAAAACTTCCTGGATTGTCTGTGCAGTGCTGTATTGCACTTCCAGTAGATGTCAGGGTGATTGAAGTCCCCCATGAGAATCAGGTCCTGTGAACTGGAAACTTTCCCTAGTTGAGTGAAGAAAGCCTCATCTACCTCATCCTCCTGGTCTGGTGGTCTATAACAGACACCCACCATGACATCACCCTTATTGTTCTTGCTTCTAAGCTTAACCCAGAGACATTCAACTGGCTTATCTCCAGTTTCATACTGGAGCTCAGAGCAGTCATGGTGCTCTCTTACATACAGTGCAACTCCTCCACCCTTTCGCCCCTGCCTGTCCTTCCTGAACAGTTTATACCCATCCATGACAGTGCTCCAGTCGTGTGAGTTACTCCACCAAGTCTCAGTTATTCCAATCATGTCGTAGTTTCTTGACTGTGCCAGGACTTCCAGTTCCTCCTGCTTGTTTCCCAGGCTTCTTGCATTTGTGTACAGGCACTTGAGATTGGCCTACTTTCACAGTATGAATTGGGCGGCCTCTCCTGCTGCACCCTCCTCCTTCTGGTTCCTTGTGGTGTCCCTCTTCCCCACTTACCTTTGGGCTTAGGTCTCCGTCCCCCGTCGAACCTAGTTTAAAGCCCTCCTCACTAGGTTAGCCAGCCTGTCTGTGAAGATACTCTTCCCTCTCTTTGCTAGGTGAAGCCCGTCTCTTCCTAGTAATCCTTCTTCCTGGAACAACATCCCATGATCGAAGAATCCAAAGCCCTCTCTTCGACACCACCTGCGTAACCACGCTGCTCTTGGCTACAAGCTTCCGGCCTGTCCCAGGAGGTCCAACAGTCAATACAGGACCTCCCCTTTGGTTACACCGGCCTCTTCTCCGAGAGGACGGACGAAAAGCTCCATGCCCTAAAGGACTCACGAGCCACCTTGAGGTCCCTAGGACTATACACCCCCCAGGCCTCGAGGCGCCAGGCCCACTCTCAGGCCCAGAGGCAACCGCAGCCTCCATCAAGGCTGCCCCCCAGATCTGCTCAGCCCAGGAGGGGTCGGGATCGGTACCGGGCACCCAGTCGCAGCGACCATCAAGGGCCCTCCGCGGGATCTCAGCAAGGGCAATGCTGCCAATAAATGATTTTGACGGGGTGCACGAGGGTGGCACTCCTCCGTTCCCATTGGATCGCTCCAAGTTATTTACCCACAGTCTTCGGCCTTACTACGCCAAATGGGAAGCCATTACCACGGACCAATGGGTCCTTGGCATAGTCCTCAGGGGCTATGCCTTACAACTTACAGCCTTCCCCCCCAACTCTTCCCCTACCCAGTCCCTCTTCAGGGACCCCTCTCATGACCAACTCCTCATACAGGAGGTCAACTCCCTCCTCACACTTCGTGTGGTAGAGGAGGTTCCTCCACAGGAACGAGGAAGGGGATTCTACTCACGGTACTTCCTAATCCACAAGGGCAAGGGGGGCCTGAGGCCAATTCTGGACCTCAGACGTCTGAACAAGTTTGTCAGGCGCACCAGGTTTCATATGGTTTCCCTAGCCTCCATTATTCCTGCCGTAGATCCAGGGGACTGGTATGCCGCCCTCGACCTGAAGGACACGTACTTTCATATCACTATCCTTCCAGGTCACAGAAAGTTCTTAACGTTTATGGTAGCTGGATGCCACTACCAGTTTGCAGCCCTACCACCCTTTGGCCTTTCATCAGCGCCAAGGGTGTTTACAAAATGCATGGCAGTGGTAGCGGCCCTCCTGCGCTGCAGAGGGGTTCAGATATTCCCTTACCTGGACAACTGGCTGATCCGGGGCAAGTCCAGGGTCCATGTGAGGAACAGCTTGGCTCTTATCTGCCCCACATGCACCAGACTGGGGCTGCTCATCAACGAGCAGAAGTCCACTCTTACCCCGGTGCAGCGCATAGAGTTCATAGGGGCCACATTGGATGCCATCCAGGCCAGAGCTTTCCTCTCTCAGACTCGGTTTGAGACAATGACCGCCATAATCAACGATCTGCACAAGTCTCCCACGACGACAGCCAGGCACTGCCTTCAGCTGTTGGGACACATGGCGGCATGTACTTATGTGGTGAGGCTGGCTTGCCTCAAGCTCAGGCCTTTCCAAGGGTGGCTGGCCATAGTCTATGCACCGGCCAGACACCGGCTGAACAAGGTGGTCACAGTTCCCACCCAGGTACTGTCCTCCCTGGACTGGTGGAGGGACCCCGGGGAGGTTCTGAGGGGCGTCCCTTTCAGAGACTTGGCCCCCTCTCAGTGACCCTGATAATGGACACCTCAGACGAGGGTTGAGGGGCCCACATCAGCAAGGACCTGAGCACCCAAGGGCTATGGTCACCAGATGAGAGGACTCTCCATATAAATGTCAGAGAGCTCAGGGCAGTCCGCTTGGCCTGCAAGGTCTTCATCAAATTTCTGAAGGGCAGGATGGTCCAGGTCCTTATAGACAACACGGCGGCCATGTTTTATATAAACAGACAGGGGGGAGTGCGCTCCTCGGCTCTTTGCCAGGAGGCTACTCTTCTTTGGGACCTGGTGGTGAGACACAATTTTCACATATCTGCCTCTCACCTCCCGGGGGTCAGGAACGACGAGGCGGACCGCCTCAGCAGGTCGTTCTTACTCTGCCACGACTGGTCACTACACCCGGAGGTGGTGACTTGAATCTTCCGAAAGTGGGGGGTTCCCCAACTGGACCTGTTTGCGTCGTCCTGGAACAGGAAGTGCCCGAGGTGCTGGTCGCTCCTGGGTCGCAAGCCGGGCTCCCTCTCCGACGCGTTCCTCATAGACTGGAAGGGGACCCTTCAATATGCGTTTCCCCCCATTCCACTCCTGCCCAGGGTCCTTTTGAAAATAAAAAGGGACAGGGCGGACATGATACTGATTGCACCAGCCTGGCCGCGGCAGCACTGGTACAGTATGCTGCTCGACCTGTCCATCGACACACTGATCCCGCTCCCGAGGCGTTAAGACCTGCTCTCACAGGACCAGGGTTGCCTGCTGCACCTAGACCTGGACTCCCTCCACCTGACGGCATGAAGACTCTGTGGCTGACGGAGGGAGAGAGAGCCTGCTCGACGCAGGTCCAACAGATTCTGCTGGGCAGCAGAAAACCTTCCACTCAGGTTGTGTACCGGGCCAAGTGGAAGCGTTTTACCTGTTGGGCGGAGTCCTGGGGTATCCCACCGTCCGGATCGCCCATACAGGCGATCTTGGAGTACCTGCTCCACCTGAAGCTTCAGGGTTTATCACTGGCTTCCATAAAAGTGCACCTGGCAGCTATCTAGGCTTTTCACCAGCCGATGGAAGGGCATTCCCTGTTCTCCCACCCCATGTCAGCTAGGTTCCTCAAGGGGGTGGAGAGGCTGAATCCCCAGGTCCATCACCCAGTGCCTCCCTGGGATCTAAACCTGGTCCTCGGCATGTTGACAGGACCCCCCTTCAAGCCCATGGCCACATACCCGCTGCTCATCCTCTCCTGGAAGGTAGCCTTCCTGGTGGCCATTACATCGGCTAGGAGGGTCTCTGAGATAAGAGTTTTGACCTTGGAGCCCTCCTACATGGTCTTCTACAAAGATAAGGTCCGACTGAGACCCCACCCGGCTTTCCTGCCTAAGGTGGTGTCTCAGTTTCATTATAACCAGGATATCTTCCTCCCTGTGTTTTTTCCTAAACCGCACAGTTCGGAGGAGGAGTGGAGATGGCACTCCCTGGATGTCAGACGAGGACTGGCCTACTGCATCGAGCGGACCAGGCCATTCCGAAAGTCAACACAGCTGTTCGTGGCAGTGGCAGACCGGATGAAGGGCTCACCTGTCTCCACCCAGTGCATATCCACCTGGATCACTGCCTGCATCAGGACCTGTTACGAGTGGGCGAAGGTGCCGCTTCCAGGAGCTGTGACAGCGCACTCAACAAGAGCCCAGGCCTCATCGGCGGCCTACCTGGGAAGAGTGCCCCTGCAGGACATCTGCAGAGCAGCGACCTGGTCGTCGGTCCACACCTTCACATCCCACTACGCCATAGTGCAGCAGGCGAGAGAGGACACGGGCCTAATCTCGCTTTCATCGTGTGACCAATTTAGTGTACTGAGAGAAATGTTTCCATCATACGCAATGTATAGCTTTGACCAGTATAAAGCTGTGACATCCACGTTCTCATCAATGAATGATTGTTTTGACTGCATCAAGTTCTTTCCTCTTGGTTTTTCTTCTTTCTTTACTGCCTTTACCATCTGTTGAGCATTTACATAAAAGAATCAAAACGAAGTTTCTTCCGTTTATCCCCCATTCCAAGTGACCTTTTCAATATTATCCTTTAACATCTTCGTACAAGGAGGATGTTATCTTCAAAATCAGTGGCTGAAAGTTCAGGCACAAGAGGACAAACAAGTTTCCTCTAAGTCACAACTGGGAGCTCACAGACAGAACTCGGGGGCTAACTTGAATTTTGGGCACCTCTGGTCTCCTTTCAATATCCTAATGTGAGTTCATTTCCATTTTTGCAATTCTTTCATTTTTCAGTGCTTCTGCAGTTCCCTTATAACTAAAGTCTAGAATGTTCTCATTAGCGCCTTTTTTAAAAAAAGATTCCTTGATTTCCAAGGTTGTGTTATATTTTTTCCATTCAATTTTTCTAATTGTAATCATCAGTAGGATTTTCTGTTTTTCTTGAAATGTCTGAGGTTTTAATTTTCCAAAAAATACATAAAATTTTTGAAGGAAGCAGAAATATGCAATTAAAATTTTAATTTAGTTGAAAACCACTGAATTTTCCACTGAAAAAAGGTTGACAAAATTTCTTTGGCCAGCCCTAATGAAGAGGGGTAGGACTCAGAACTGCACAAAAACTGGCAGCTACCTTTGGGCAGGTAAGGGCTAGAGCTGCCTAAGGGTGCTGGTGTTGGCGGGTACTTGTGCTGGTGGACACTAGAAATTCAAAGATGAAAAAGGACAAAAAAGAGTTAAGTAAACTGACACATATTCTCAACCAAAAGTATGAGTTACACTTGATCTCTCTGCTTAAATTTCTCCAGCACTCCAAAGCTTCTTGGTTACTTTAAAATGTAGATTTATTTCTAGGCTGAAGAGTATTGATATTTGGTACTGAACCGTAATATACAAACAATATACAAAGGCACTTCAACTTTCTATTTTGACTTTTTGCTAGGTTGTCATAATAGATGCTTCTGTAATAAGCAAGCGCTATACATCCTTTAGGGCTAAAAACGCTTGTCCCCGAGTCCAAGCAGCACAAAGATACAGTTTCTCTTTATTAGGAGTTTTTACATCCTTCCCCCCTTCTGCTTTGAGCTGCATATTCAGCTGACAGGAGGAATTCACCTGCAAAACTCTTCTTTGCTGTTTACTGTCCACCCCTCACGGCCAAAGTCTTTTGTCTTCTTTAGTGTTCCACTCTAGTCTGTCTGGTGTTGATGGGCCTTCCGTGTCAGGCAGGACATAACACCTTCTGTTAGAGATCAACATGTCAGACCAGTTAATCTCTCTCTTGTCTGGTGATTTACACAGTTAAAGAGGCTTACATTACAAACACTAATATTACCTTACCGCATGGGATACAGATTCCACAAGTAAGATCAGTGCAGGCAGCAACTCAACAAGCATTCCATAATATGCCTTGATACACTTACGGAAAATTAGCAGATTACTGCATTTGTGCTATCAGATTGGATTTACAAACTTTTACTCACCTATTACTGTATTTTACCTACTTTAACCTCTCAGTAAATCATTTCTTAGCTAATAAATCTTTAGTTAGTTTACTAGAGAAATTGTCTGTCAGCATTGTCTTTGGTGTGAGATCCAGAGTATCCATTGACCTGGGGTAAGTGACTGACCCTTTGGGGTTGTGAGTAACCTAATGTAAGATGATTTTTGGTTTTAAATAACCTTACATCAGAGAGTCTAGTTTGTCTGTGTGACAAAATGGGCTAGAGAACCTAAGGGGACTGTTTGACTACATGGTAAAGCTAATACAGTAATCCAGGAGTACACATCTCTTACTGGCTTGGTGAACTTTAAGTATAGAGTATACCACCACTTGGGGTATCTGCCCTGTTTTCTGACAGTCTGACCTGATATTGGCACACTCATTTATGAGCTACTCTAGACAGCGTGACTGGAGGATCCTTGAGCTCCACCTTTTCTTCCCTTGGCTACTTCCAAAGCTTTTAGCTCCAGAATAGGGGCTTTCATTTGACAGAACATTCCCCTCTGCAAACAAACTTTCAAGATCTTTTCTCACAAGACCATCATACAACTGGTTCACTCTGTGTCTATTCTTTGAACTTTAAAACTACCAATATCAAGTTTAAACTTTTAACAGCTTTATGATCTATAAACTTAATTGACCTGGTATGTGAAGCCTGCCAATTACACCAGTGTTGAGCTGCTCTGCAGTGGCTCAAGCACGTGAGCAGGAACTTCAGGGCAAACTGTAGGAAAGGGCACAAACCGCAAATTGGTGGTGAGTTCTATATTTACATTTCACCAGCCAATCATCAAGTGTAAACTCCTCAGACACGGTAACAGCCTTAACACGGGTCACAGACTGTCCCTTTGGATACTCTGATACATCATGCCACCCTGGTAAGCCTGCCTTTTTTGACAGCTGGTGCCTTACACCAAAGATCACAGCAATATTCTGGTTACTCCCAGTCCCGAAGCATCAATCACTTACCCCAGGGTCAGTTGCACTTTAAATCTCACACCAAAGAATGCTTGTAGCCCATCCTATAATAAACTATTTAACGATTTATTATATAGAAGGAAACAGTTATTTATAAGATTAAAGCAGGTAAACATGCATACACGAGTTCCAATCTTAAGCTTCAAAAAGTAATAGAAGCATCTATAATAAGCAAGTGCTATACATATGTCCTTTAGGGCTAACACAAGCTAAGCATTGGGGATCTTCAGCTTATGCCTAGAGATCCTTATTCCCCTGAGTCCAAGCAGCATAAAGATACAGTTCCTCCTTGTTTGGGTCTTTTATACTCTGCCCTCCTTTTGCTTTGAGTTGCAAACTCAGCTGTTGGGAGGAGTTCACTTGCAAGACTCATTCATGGGGGGTGAGATGAATAAATTTTGTTGTCCTCTTAATGGTCAGCTCTAGTCCAACTGATGTCGATGGGCCTTCATTGTCAGGAAGGACATAACACCTTTTGCCAGAGATCAGTATGTCAGACCAGTTAATGTCTCTCTCCTGCCTGTAATTTACATAGTTAGAGGCTTATATTGCAAACATTACTCAAATAGTACCTTATAATATGGGATACAGATGTTATAAATCAGATTAATGCAGGCAGCCACTTACAAGCATTCAATAAAATCTAAACACTCAATTTTAATACCTATAACAATAATAGTAATACAGAGGTGAGCTTAACAGATTCCAGCTGTGTATTTGTCAGTATTCAACTGAGGCCTAGGAACCTTGGCATGAGCTGGCATCTGATCTCCCAGAATCACAGTTACTAATAGCTAAATCTTTCCAGGAACAACACCACTGCATTAACAGGTTTGTCTAATCACGTGGTTAACACATGCTATGCCATAGAGGGTTCACTACTGAATAACTGGCACCTTTTAATGAATACATTTTTTTCAATGTTATACTAAACGCTTCTTTTCACCTCAAGGAGGGGTAGTGTTGATTTTCCAAACAGTTATTTTAGGAACATTTGCTGAATATGGAAGTTGTCTCTTCATTTTGGCAATGAGACAAGCCTGTGGTTATGTCCTCTCATTGCTCTTGTTTTTGCCCTAAATTTTTGGAAGTAGTCTAAAGATTTCTTACCAAAAAACACCATGGCACACGTGCTATTTGGTAGGCAAACTACTGCATGAACTAACCTCTCTCAGTGCAATTCTGTAAGAAAAAGGAAGCTGGTGGGTGGCAAGAAAGAAATAGTTTTATAAAATTACATGTTAGAAGTATCTTTTTTAAGATAAGGAATTTAGCATGGCTAGGCAGAGACTTCTGCTCATTTTACCATTAGCTTGTTTCTCCTACTCTGCTTAATCGACCTGTTGTTTCATGTCTTTTCTAATGAGACTAGCACCATGTTTAATTGCTATGATTACTAAATGAAATAGGATTTATAGATTCCAAGGTCAGAAGGGACCATTGTGATGATCTAGTCTGACCTTCGGTATAACACAGACCTTAGACCTTCCCCAAATCTTTTTCGGAGTTATTGCTTCCCAGGACAAAGTCCCCCATCCTTTAAGTCTGGTTTATGTCCTTTGTCCTTAGGTGTATACGTTTACATTTTGTCATATTAAAACACACTGTTTGCTTACACTTAAGTTATCAAGCGACCCATATGGCTCTGTATCAGTGACCTGGCCTATATTGTTTACCACTCTCTCAGTTTTTGTGTCATCTGCAAACTGTGATGAAGTGAGGAAAAAGGTTAAACTTAATTATTTCTGAAAGGTAGAGATAAGTAAAATTGTCTAAAGCTTTGCATGGTGCTCCTGTAAGACATCATGCAACCTTCTTTGTAATAATTTTCATAGACTTTAAGGCCATAAGAAACTATTATGATCTAATCTTACCTCCTGCATAACACAGGCCAAAGAACCTCACCCAATAACTCTGTTTGAGTTAGATCATAGCTTTAAGAAAGATATCCAGTCTTGATTTCAAAGTTTAAATGAAAGAGAACCACATCCAACCACATCCTTTGGTAAGTTATTCCAATGGTAAATTTACCCTCTCTGTTAACAGTTTGTGCCTTGTTTCCAGTCTGAGTTTGTCTAGCTTCAACTTTCAACCACTGGATTTCATTATTCCTTTTTCTGCTAAAGTGTCATCTAATATCAGAAACCTCTTCCCTATGTAGGTACTTGTAGACTATGATCAAATCACCTCTTCTCTTGGATAAACTAATAAATTGAGCTTCTTAACTCTCTCACTGCTTGTTTTTATTCTTGTAGCCCTTTTCTGAAGACTTTCAGAAGTGTGGATGCCAGAGTTGGACATGTATTCCAGTAAGGGGCCTCACTAATGGCGTATACAGAGGTAATGTCTTTCTACTCCAATACTCTGCTTATATACATCGAAGATTGTGTTCATCCTCAACACACTGCAAGCTCATGTTGAGGTGGTTATCTACCATGACCCCTAAATCCTTTTCACAATGTCACTGCATTGAAGGTTAGTGTCTCCGATCTTATAACTGCAATCCCCATTCTTTGTCCCCAGATGTATGACTTTCCATTTAGATGTATTAAGATATGTCATTCACCTTACCACCAATTTAAGTCAATCTTTATAACTGACCTGTCCATACCATTTACCACCTCACCAATTTGTATGTCAACTTCCAATTTTTCCAGTAATGATTTTACATTTTTGGTCACAAGATTATTGATAAAAATATTAAATAGCATTAGGCCAAGAACAAATCCTGTGGGATTACATTAGAATCAACCTCTTTGGAGGATTCCCCATTTAAAATTACTTTTTGGGATCTATCAGTTAACCAGTATTTATTCTATTTAATGTGGGCTACAATGATTTTGTATATACTCTTTTTTTTTTTTTTAAACAAGGAATGTATCCATTCTTTGAATGCCTGTAAGGTAACTGTACAACAATAAAGATTATTAGTAATGTATGGTATGAAAGTGTTATTAATATAGCATTAAATAAAATGCACTTAAATACAAAAAGGTCTATAAAACACACATTAAATACAATACAAAGTTTATTAAAAATAGGTTGCAAGTGAAATACAGTAGAAATGGGAAACTACAGCAGTTTTGATGTTTTTCCATAATAATGCACAGACAAATATGAAAAGCACTTTTACTCATATTCACACTTGACCGGAATGCCCAATAGCGGCCAAATCCACTCAACTGAAGGTTATATGTATTTTTTTGCTAAGCCTTTTCAGATTCTAGCAGCAACAGTATTCCAGCCACAGTATACTTTTTTTTCTTAAAAAACAATATTTTGTCACTGTAAGGCTGCTAGTGTTCTCAAGGTAAATTGGGAGAGGCTTGCTTTTCCTGATTAACAGACACAGCAAGCATGCAAATCCTTCATTAACACTTTGAATTAGTTTAATCGCCTACTTCATATTTAACAGGTGAAAAGGTAAAAGCACACTTTCAAATAAGAAACCTGAAATATGTAAAAAAACAAATATTTACACTCCAATTTTCATTAACTTGCATTTATTTATCATACAACTCTTATTAAAAGTGATTTCTTTTCTAAGGCAGTGAAAGTCTACCCCTCTGTATTTGGAAGTGTGCGTAATTCCCTAAATATATATTTATAAGAGAACAATATGATACAGAAAAATCATCTAAAGCCCAATTTAGGGCTTTGCAAATAGAAAATTTGTTTGGAATCACAATAATATATTTTGTCTTAACGTCACACAAACAGAAAAACTCTGAGGAGGTCCTTATCCCCGACATCAGCCATATATGCACAGCTGAAGAAACAACAATGGGAGGGACAAAAAAAGAATACAACATTTTAAAATTAAATAAGGCTATTATAGTGTGTAAAAATAGCTTGAACTGCCGAGAAGATTCTCTACAGTATATAACAATATAAGAGGATGCAAGTAAAGCCAGATAGATTGAAGGACAGCTTGACTAGTATTACTTTATCAATATAAATAATGATGATGATGTGCTGCCAGGACAATAAGTCAAGCCATCTCACTGTCAAATTCCTATTCACAGCCAGCAATACTGAATTTGATATGTCAAACATCAGTCTTACTCCATTTTTCTTCAAAAGCCACATGTAGCTCAGCTGCTATTACGAACTCCATGAATGATGCTCCATGGCTAGTTGCTTAATACTATCTATACTATACTCCATGGAAAATGCATGCCTTAGTTCTGCTAGCTTTGGAATTGGAATCATTTCCATCTTGAACATTTAACATTTTGGTCCTAGCTATGATTGGGCCACTAAGGTAGCCTATTATCTATTGCTTGTTGCATTCTGGTATTTCCATACAGTGTTAAACAAAACAAAACCCTAAAGTTTTTCATCTCCACAGTTTTGTTATTTTTTAAAGGAGGTTTGTAAACCAGACACTTCATTTACAAGAGAGATGTATATATGTCTATGCATTTCCATGATTATGGATTAAACAAGTTTCTGTTATGCATCCATTTTAGACCCAAACAAAACACCTATAGAATTAAAATTGTTTCATTCAAAGACTTTTTCCAGGCAAACCCCATTACTGTAATACTAGGTAATGATAAGAGGTTTGTACTGATATGCTAATAGTCTGTATGAACAGCATACAGTATATCATGAACTTGTATATATAAACTTAGACCTTTGCAAAACAGCCCAGAGATGGCTTCTACATCAAACAACCCCTATAGATATCAACAGCTAGTGCACAGATTGATTTAGGCAGTTCAAGCTATTCTCACTCTCTCTGCTCAGCAGCTAAAACAAAGTGTGTCTGTAAAAGACCAGGAAACAGAACTTATCTTTGACAAGCACTACATGGTCTATTGCAGAAAAAGTTAACCCCCAAAACAAAAGAAAAAAGTGACCTTCACGTGATTCATATCATTACAATTTTACAGTGCTTCAATTGTATAAACCACAAACTCTTGGTAAAGTAATCAGTTTTCTTGCTATTGCAACATCTCTAAATCTCAATTAACAGTCTTAGATACAGAGGACTTGAACTCAATCTTTACAGACAATACACTCTTTCTAGTCTTGAACAGCCCCATCCCATTCCCTTGATTTAGAGATCTTTCAGTAACATTTGATAAGGTGCTTTTATCTTATTTTGTGTTCAACTCATTTTCCAGTTCCATTAATTTCCTAGAAGCCTTTACTTTATTGGATACATCCTGGCCCTGGGAAAAAAGTCGTTGGCGCTCCCTGAATGTCAAGTTCTCTGGTGCTCCAGGTAAATCTGAATCTTGACTGGAAGAAAAAAAGGGTTGTTACAAAACCTAATTTTAAAATCCTTGTATATAAAAGCTTTGCATCTATATAAGCCTGTCTGGTATCCTCTTGCCTTCTAATTGGAAGATCTGGGTTCAAGTCCTGAAAGGCTCTTTCTTAATGATGACAGTACAGGGTTGTCATTCACATGAGCCACTAAACAGAGATAATTTATGACAATCTCTGGTAACTGAACACCTAAATGAGATTACCTGGCACTTTTCAAAAAGGAGTCAAGGGGTGACTAAGGCCTTTGCTGATATAGCTATACTGGTAAGCTCTCCTTATATACTGCCAAAAAAAAACTTTTTGGATTATAGTTCATACTGGTTTTGAGTGAAATAAGATATACCAGCAAAAGCACTTTTATTCATTTCAACTCTATCTGCACTAGGGCTTTTGCTGGTATGGAAATGTCACCAAAATTAAAAAACCAACCAACCAAATTTAAAAAACCCAAAAACTAAACAAAAAAAAAAAAAAAAAATCAAACCCAGGATGACATTGATATACTGGCGAAAGTTTCTAGTGTAGATGTGGCCGAAGTACTTCGGCTGTCTTCGTCTTCATCCTTGCTGCCACCTACTTCTTTGGTTAACTATTCCCACCACACCAAGAGAAGACTCAATTCTCTGTGTCCTCCTGCCACACCACCTTGTGTGTCTAGAACTCTGTCTCTTACCCAATCAGACTTGGCTTCACTTAAGGCTCACCAGAGTGGGTCTCTATGTGAACCTTACCAAGTGCACAGTGGCCATCACATTTTTGCACCGTATGAAGTGCATGAATTAAGTTAAAGGCTCCTATAGTATCCTTGCCTCAGCCAGTATGTATGCACCTTCAATGCACTATGGAGCTAAAATAGCCACACATGCATGTGCAATGCAGTTTTTGTTAGCTGCCCACTTTACAAAAACACCCATGTAAAGTGTACTGTGCTTGCAGAACTCTGGTTGAGGTAGTGAAAAAACCAAAACTATCTTACTGCTGTTTACTCACACAATCATAACACTAATTGACTTTAAAATACTGTATATGAAAAAGCATCATATAAAACCAAATTATATTTTGTGATAATCTAAAATATCCCAGAACCAACTGTAAAATTGTTTTATGCTGTTTTGCATATTCTTAGCACTGTTTGAAAATATCTTTTCTGTGCTTAAATAAGAGCTTTTGGAATTCACTATTGGGAAAGATTTACATAGATTTTTTGTATGAAATGGTATTATCAGAAGAACTGAAAATATTCCAGAGATCATCAGCTAGTTAGTATGAATAGAGGTTAATATTTCATGAGTCTCTTTCATTTCACCTTTTAGATCTTTTCTCTCTTGGATCCTGATAAACTTCATGGGCTCCAACAATTGCTCCTGTTGATCCAGTGTAAGAATTTGGTCCTTATGCAAAAGAATATACAAGTTACAGTTGAAGGATAGCAGTTGTAATACAAAGAAGTTTGCTTATTTTTCAAAAGATGCAGTGCTCTTTGCGAAAGTAAAACTCTCAAACTATGATTTCTAAACTTCATAAAAGGAATAAAAATCCTGTTTTGGAGGGTTTCCTAAATGCCAAATAATGATTTCAGTTAAGAGCAGTCAGTCTCTTCCCAAACTGCAACTTTGCTTGATAAATAATAAAATTAGGGGAAAGAAAGCAAGTTATATTTGGAACAAACTGTGACATGTATCAAATCATGATAAAGTTATTTATCTTGTGGCTTATTATAATACAGAAATGAAATCAAATATTCAATGGCTAGAAGGATATAGTTAAGTGCAGCATACAATTTTTCTGTGCAACTCTGTCACAAGCCTTTATTGAAGCAAGTAAGAATATCAACTCCAGCTAAGTTAACTAGGATAAATATTACTAGCATTAGTATGTGCCAGTATGACAATTCCAATGTTCCTAAATGGTAAAATTTAGAGCATTTCTGTAGCTATCTGTCTTGTTTCATACAAACAGCTTACAGCACTGCAACTTTAATTTTAGTTCATATAAAATACACAGTTCTATATAATATATTCATCCTCTCCAGAGGTCACAAGACTAAACACAGGTTTCCAAGGTTTAAAAAAAGTTTTATCATCATAGTCAGCTTAACTATGTTTCTTAATCATCAGTATTGTTAGGACAGTCAAAATTAACTGTCATGATTCTCAAATTTGTTTTCAGATATTTTTGGTCTCCTGACATGGTATGTGTCATGTCTTGTGAGCTTTTCTCCAAACAGAAGGAAATGTTTGCTTCTTCCACTGGTGAATTTTGAACCTCAGATAATTAGAAGGTTAAATGTCAGTAAAAGAAAAGAGCTTGTTTGGATATTTGTATATTGTACTCATTTAATAATTTAATACTGTACATTACAATAGTTAGCTAAGGAGTAGCTGAAATCATATTTAAAGAAATAAATACATAAGTAATATGAAGAATTAATTACCTTTTTTCAGACCTAAAGCCCATATATCTGACCACTACCATCCCCTCCAACTTTGAAAAAGTCTAGGTCTGAACACTGTCTCTCAAATCCATATCTAATTTTGTTAAAACTGGTCAGATTTTATGTCCCAATTTGATGGAGCCAGTGTTTTAAATCAGTTCCTTAAGTAACGCAGTGGAAGAAGCTGGGAGAATGCAGTTTGCAGAAGCGTGTTTTACCAGTGTTAATATTTATAGCAGGAAAGAGTTGTAAAGAACAGTAATGTGACAGTGCTAGTGAGATGGACAGATGGCAAACTGCACAGCAAATTCTGCATTTTGTGCAAACGGCTTTGTACTTTACGCAGGCAGTCTTTACAGAAGCTTGAGCAATCAGGTGGAGTTTTTAGCCTGTTCCTACAGGTTATTTTAAAAGTATGAAATAAAATAATCAGAATTACCGTATTTCCCCATGTATAAGATGCACCTTTTTTTGAAAAATTTGGGGTCTAAAAACTGGGTGCGTCTTATACAGTGGTTTTAGATTTTTTTACCGTAATACATTTTTTTTCAAATTTCAGGCCCCAAAATTAAGGTGCGTCTTATACATGGGAGCATCTTATACATGGGGAAATACGGTAGTTGTATGTCTTATGTATTAAAGTTATTAAAGGTGAAGTATCATACTACAATGTTCCTCAGTTGTTACCAGAACCCATATAAATGTATCTGACTTGGAAATGGTCCTGATTGTTTACTGAAAAACAAATGCTACTGGATGTCTCGTGAGAATCCAGGGTTGGAAAATTTAATTAAAAGGCAAAGTCTTTATTGGTTGGAGGATGAGTGGGAGTGGATGGAGAGTGAATAGTGGTTCCCGAGTTACAACTTAAACAACTTAAACTTTGAAGTACCAAATCAGAAAGAAGTAACAGCATCTATATTACGACAGAAGGCATGTTTTACATTTAATCTCAAAATGAGTGTAGTTGAGAATTTCAAGTGTAGAGAAAAGGAAAATATTTTGAAAGGATAAAAATATAGTACTAATTTATTAATTTTGTAAGAGGCTTTAAGGGCTGGGTCCTGTTCCAGCAAACTATATAGAATAAACATATTGACTCATTGATTGCATTTCTGATATTTAAGGAGAATGTTTATTACAGGCATCTTTTCTTTCAGATTAAGAGTCCCAAACATTCAGCAGCTCAAGTCCAAACACTTTTGATGTGGAACTATGCTTTGAAAAAGAATGGTTACTTACCCTACAGTAAATGTGATTTTTTGAGATGTCATTAGTATGGATCTCACTATAGGTGCGCATGCACCTCATGCATACAAGATTGAATTTTTTGAATAGCAGCACGTCTGGGCTGTGCAGGCACCCTGTGCCTCCTTGGGCTCCCCTGCAAGGGTGTAAAAGGCACAGCGGTCACATTCTCCTTTTCCCTAGCAACTCAAACTCTCATGTCATCTGAGGTCTCAGTGAGGGGACAGAGGGCAGATCATGAGATCCACACCAACTAGAATATCTCAAAGAACCACAGTAACTGTAGGATAAATGCTTCTTCGGGTATTTTGTTGGTGTGGATTTCATTGGAGGTGACTGGCAAGAAGCATCCCCTCAGAATGGTGGGAACGAGGTCTGCCAGCTGTATCAATTGAACAGCTATTGCAGTACTGCACTTTTGAACTTCACATCTGAGCTGCCAACTAAGTCCAAGGCAGGCATAGTCTTTGAAAAAAGTCAGTTTGTTATTCCACATTGCTGCCTTACATATTTCTGAGATTGGTACATCACTGAAGCATGCAGGGAATGTTGTTTGCACTCTGGTGCAGTGAGCCTTGAGGTCTGGTGGGAGATGTATACCAGCCAGCCAGCAACACGAGATGCATTGTGTTACCCATTTCAGTATCCTTTACAATGAGACAACTTGACATTAAGAATACCCTGCTAAAGCTAGAAATAGAGAGGGCAATAGCCTGAATGGCTTTAGTCCTGTCAATGTGATCAAGTGCTGGATACGTCCAGTGAGTGTAATTTCTTTTTCCATAGTACAGCGTGGCTTGGAAGACAACAGACAGGATGGCTGATTTGTTTAAACTAAATTCCAAGACCACTTTAGGAATGAACCTGGGGTATTGTAGGGTCCCAGCACCACCATGTCCCTATAGAAAATCATATAGGGAGGTTTGGCCATAAGAGCCTGAACTTCATTCATTCTTCTGACTACAGTTATAGCTATTAGGAAGAATGTCTAGTGAGAGGTGATGCAAGAAGCATTCAGAGAGCTTCCAATGGAGGCGCCATGAGTCTTGGGAGGAATATACTGAGGTCTCAGGCAAGGGTAATTCTCTCACCAGTGGGGCCTTGAGAAACTTCAGTACTGTTCTGTTTAGGTGTGTTCTTATCCATGACTGAACAGGATGGTAAGATGTTGCCACAAAATGGACCTTAATTGAGGTCAAGGTAAGGCCATCTGATTTTAAACTCAATAGGCAGTCAAGCATCCTATGGTCAGGGGCCTGGATTGGATTCAGACCATGTTGAGCTACCCATATCAAGAGCCTCAGTACATGGCTTCCTGCTCTGTAACAAGATCTATTCTTGTAGGGAACAGTATCTGTCAGTGGTACTCAGCCAGCCAACAGCCACACTGTCAAGTACAGTGACGGGATCCGGAGGGAGCATTTGACTGTGGTGCTAGGAGATCAGATCCAGAATAGGTAGATGAATGGACATCTGTAATAGGTCTGTTAGCCAAAATTGCTTTGGCCAACATGGAGCTATGAGAACTACCATGGCCATGTCCTTTTTGTTCTTGGAAATCACCCTGGGAATACAGAGAATTGTTAGAAAGGCATAGGAGCAGTCCTCTGTTCTACTGCAGGAGAAAGGCATCCAGCAATGATCCTGGACTCAGACCCCCTCTGAAGCAGAAGTTCTGACACATGACATTGTCCCTGGTGGCTAACAAGTCTATTATGGGGGACTTCCCATGATGGAATATCATTCCTCTGATTAATTTGTGCAGGGACCATTATTGGTCACAGATTGCCTGCTTAGGAAGCCTGCTAAATTGGCACCGACTCCTGGGAGGAGTCTATTCTGATGGCAACAGAATTTGATTGCCTTCATGCAAAGGGGTGAGGATCAGGTGCCCTATTTATATAGTTCATGGCTGTCATGCTGTGTGAGAAAATCTGTACTACTGAGCATGAGGACAGGCAGGAATGCCAGACAGGTTAGTTTGATGGCTCGGAGCTCCAGCACATTCATAGATAAACTCATATTGCGTAAAGATCAGGTGCCTCTAATTTGTATTTGGTCCAAATGAGTCCCCAAATCTGTTCCTGATCTGTTCCATGATCGGTGTCTTTGTCAGGGATGGGTACTGAGAAGCGTATCCATTTCTGTGTTTTTATGGGTTTTAGCCACCAAACGAATTCTGCAGTAATATGATGATACAGAGATCTTCCTTTCATCTCATGTCTCAGAGAGTACACTGTCCTGAACCAGAGCTGAAGGGACCACAGGTGAAGTCTGTCAAGTGGTGTTACTTACATACATGCCAACTTGTGGCCTAACACGGCAAGACTTATTTGTAGTCAGCCATGTTTGATGTTAGCTGAAGTACAAGTGCTTGTAATGACTAGGACCTGTCTTTAAGCAGGTATGTACTTTGTGATGAGTCCTTCACGTTGTTCACAAGGAGGCCTAGTTTGCAAATGGAGTAGTGCATTCCAGGCTTGCTCATGCCTTCTAGTGGGATCTGCCTTTGATCAGCCAGTCATCCAGCCTTGCCTTCTCACAGGCACCACTGCCACTGGTAGGCATCCCATGGATATTTTCGGTGCTACAAAGAATCTGAATAGCAGATCCTTGTACTGGTAAGAATTTGGTACAACTGTAAATCTCAGGTAGTTTCTGTGGGCTGGAAGTATGCATCTTGCAGGCTGAGAACATGAAAGCAATCTTGAGCCTGAAGAGACAGGAAGTTTGGGGGCAAGACTTATCCTGAACCTGAGGTGGTGTACGTATTTGTTGTCATCTAGAGCATAAAATATAAAACACCCTTTCTATTACTGATACTTCCTTATCCAGAAGAAGAAAGGCTCTTGCTCTGTAATCCTGATGAACATCTGTGGCTTCCAGATGAAAGAAAGCAACTTTTTATAACAGGCTCTGGTAAGAAGGGTTCCTTAAGACGGACAGGAAAGAATTGATGGAGGATGGGAATGAATGGAATAGCTGTAGGCAACTGCCAATACCCATTTGATGGAGGTGATATTGGACCAAGACCAATGGAGCAGAGCAAGGCTGCTCCAAAGACTGCTGATGTCACCTGATGTGGCTCCTCACGGTCCCATCAAATGTGCTGCCTAATTGATGGGATGGGTCACAGAAAAGGCAGAAGGTACTGATACTCTGGGAGATGACCATCATTTTCGTGGTGGGTACTCTGGTTGCCTATCCTGAGAATAAGAATGAGCCCACCGTCTTTGCTGAGGCTATTTGTATGGCATCTTCAAGACATTTGTATATAAATCTCCAGTGATCTCAGGTGGACCATGAGTCTTAAGAAGTGAACCACTTAATCCGTTCCTCTGCTGAAGAGCTTCATTCCCTCGAACAGGAGGTCTTTTATGGTCTCTCAGCTCTCTCTTAGTATCCCAGATGCTAACAGCCAAGAGACCTGCCTCATGTGTCTCAGCCTTGTTATCAACCTCACAGATGTATCAGAGGCATTCATGGATAGCTGTAGGACTATTCTGACAACCTTAAGGAATGATTTTTAATTCCTCGGTGTCCTGAGATACTTTTGACAAGAAGAGGGAGTCACCTTTTCCCACATTAGGAAGTCAACTGGCAAACGCCACTTTAATTTACCACATGGAGCTGCAGTGAGGTGGATGAGTAGGCTTTGCATTCAAACAGGTCTAGCTTTTTGGGATTTTTAATCTTTGGGTTCATTGCCTTCATCAATTTAGACATTTCCTACATTACTGAAACTACCAACAATCAATCACTTCCACCAAATCCAAGAAAGTAGCCAAAGCTTTTTGGGAGCACCTGATAACACTTCTCCACCCACTTAGATGTGGACTGAATGGTAGCTGGAGTTTGTCAGAGCTCCTTAGATGGCGAGTGCAATCCTAGGTGACAAGTCAAAATGTTAAGTTTATGGATTTTTTTGTATGACTGTTTCAAGCTCTATGATACAATACAAGCTAAGAAATCCTCCAAGGCTTTAAAATAGTCAACTGCTGGGGCAGAGGCTGTTGTCTCATCGAGCAACAAATGATGATTCTTTCAGTGGAGACTGGGGATTTTGCTGCTCACACCCTTGGGTGCTGGCACTGTGATCTGTTGGTGGCCTGGATAGTGATGCCACTTGGCTGCCTAATCGCTTCCTGGACATACAGAAGGGGGATATGCTGCAAGACACCTCAGATGATGGTCCCCACATGGCCAGGGTGGCATGTTATATCAGTACTGACCTGGTTGCAACTGTTTGGCTCATTGCCACTACCATCTCATTTGTGTTGACACCTTGTGAGAAGGCTCTCCATACAGGTTTCTCGAGTTGCTCTCAAAAAGCAGAGGAGAGGCATGATTGCTTGATACAAGGAAGAGGGCATAATCTGACATTGGGGAAGACAAGTAATGCTCTTCAAATGGTGTTTTGGAGTAGTATCTCAAAGCCAGCTCCAGTGCCAGGTGCCACTCTTATCGACAGTGTCAATGGAGGGATCTCGATGCTTCTTTCAGAGCATCTCTTTGGCCACTAACTGGCACTGGTTGCCAATGCCAACTTCCTGTGCATCACTCCTGATTTAGCAGAGGTATTAGACATCCTGTCCTTGGGAAGAATGGTACTTCTCCTGATTACAGGACGGAATCAAAGTCTGAAGTCATATGTGGACTCCGCCTTTTGATTTTGTCCTTGTGTTGGGGTACCAGTTTCAGCTCTGAATCTGCCAGTCTGACGATGAGCTTATTGGAAGTGGTGGTGGAGCGGCAACCTGAACCGAAGGCCTCAGTGCCAAGGCACTGTGTGATGTGACTGGTGCTGATTTTCATGACGTCTTTTCCTGCTTTTCTTTCACTGCTGGACCCTAGGCTGTACTGTCAGATTAAGGGAACAATAGCCAACAATGACCCTTTTGGTACCTTGGAAGTGGTAGTTTCCTTCAGGTCTGAAGAGACACTCATAGATCATTCAAGTAGGTGTAGTTTTAGCCACGTCTTTTGACTTGTGGAGTCCTCGAGGAGCACTTGCACACTGAATACTCATGGCATTGCCTCAGACAAACCAGGCAGATTGTGCCCATTGACCAAGAGGATGGGGAGTCTGTTGCATGCTGGACAGTGTTTAAACCCTGAAGATTTAGAGTCCACCATGATGGTTGATGTGAGAGGCACTACCCCACCGTACAGTTTTGGAGTATTTTTTAACCACCCAAATTAAAGAAAATAAAGGACAAGGGGGATGAAGATAGATTTTATTTACCAAAACGAGTTGAGAAAAGGACAAATATAAATAGCAGAAAGTCAGATACTCATTGGATTCCACTTGCTGCCATGGGCCGTTCCCTGTGCCAAGTGGTCACTCCACTTCCATGTCCTCACACAGGAACACAAAGGCACAGGATGCATGTGCAGCCCTGCTTGACAGGATTTTAAAAAATCCTGTGCCTGATGCACACGCACACCTACAATGAGATCCACAACAAACATACTCAAAGACTCAAGTTTCGTGAACTTTCTCCTATTTAGCAATGGTATCAAAAAATCTAGCATTGAACGTCAGTCTGTGATAGGGTACAGTTGGAAGGAAAACTGTAGTGCCCTGCAGGCAATAGATGGTGCTAAAATTAATACAACTGAATTGCTAATAAAGCTCTAATTACCAGTGTAGCTGTGGGCTTGCAGTGTAAAGGGAAAGAGGAGGAGACAAAGGAACATAAGACAGGCTGGGGAGAGAGAAGGAGCAGAAAGAAAAGCACTTTATGATGGAAAAATAGGTTCTAGCCCCCAGGCATAAAGTAAACTGCACTATAAAGCAGAAATACGACTACTACGTGCTGCCTAAAAATTGTTTTTATTACATCAATAAGTCCAAAATACCTTTAATTTTGAATATATAAGATTTTAAAATGTACGAGGGTCCTTTTAAAGCCATTTGCACACTGTATTTACATCAATAAGAGTCCCCCCTTGTGCCAAGTAGTGAAAGTACAAGAAAACCCCCTCCACCCCAATTAATTGATCAGAAAAGATTTTATATTTGCATGGAAAACGTATGGAAGCATTAAGAGCACAATCAACAAAAGAAAGAAAGAAACCATTACTGAGAAAGTGCAGAATGAAAGCCAAAACCAACAGTACTTGGAGCTGGTAGAGCAACAGTGAAAATGATTATTTTTCCTTCACTGTGTGAAAGATGGGATTTTTAGAGAGTTTGGTAAGGAATAAGAAAATTTGACAGATTAAAATATTTAAAAATAGGAGCATTCACATTGATTTCAGGATTGAAGTTAGATCACACAGAGAATAGTGACCAACTGGGAAAAAAACTGATCAGAGTAAGTGATTATATCTACAGCACCACAGTGGGAAATATGCAGATAGTTTTGTAACAAAAGATTGATTTCATTTTTTGTGTCTACCTTTTGAGCTGCTGGGATAGAAGAAACTTGGTTTGTTTGATGGGGGAGAGGGATGGCTTGTTTTGAAAGCAGTACTGTTGGCATTGACCAAGGGTAGCTGGAATGAGTTGGAAAGAAAGATGCCATCTGAGACTGGGCGCGGCTGGCGGAAGAGCTGTGGTGGCTTAAGGGTGGTAGGAGGAAGATCACCATAAGAATTTCTTGTGCTGGAGTAATTATCCTGACCTGCCAGAGTGGAATCCTCCTCATCATCATTGTATGCAACAAACTTGGCAGTATAAACCGTGTCAGGGGAGAGGACCTGTGTTTTGAGGTAAGAGGTGTTTCGCTGAGGTGGGGGAGGAGGAGCATTAGATGAAGGGGATGGGGGTGGGAGCTCATATTCCCGTGGAAGCGGAGGTCTGTACAGACCAGGCTCATCAGGTTCCAGTAATCTTCGTTCTGCCTCATCATGCTGTCTGCGCCTTTCAGCTTCCAAACGGTTGTAATATTCCTCTTCCTGTCGCCTCTGTAGGCCCATGGGAAAGAAAAGTGCAGTGATCAGAACAAGAGAAACATTTAAATATAGAATGGATTCAAAAATTTTCCTCCACAAGAGCACTGAACAGATCCCTCATCTCCCTTCCCCTGCAATGAGTAATGAAGCCACACCAAATCAATATACAAAGAGTATATTTACTAGTGTGAAAATGACAGAATTGTCCTGTAATACAACATTAATTCTGAGTTATTTCTGGAGTTGCTGCATGCCCTATGCTGACAACATACTTGTGTTAAAAGAAATAAAGCTGTATTGACTAATGGAATTCCCTGCACTGATCTTTTAAAAAAAGTTAGAGTTGATAAAGTAAGGATTTAGTAAAGCTGCAAAGTATTTAAGAAAGAATGAAAGACAAATAAGATGGGTCATCAGCTAAGAAAGGATTTTTGGAAGAGAGGACAACTCTGCCTTATCCCTGCTGAATAGCAGGTCATCAAAAGAGCTTTGGAACTCACTGATTCTACAAGCCTGCTGTAGACATTAGAAAAATAACTTTTCAATCAAGGACAAATGGCGAGTTCTGCAGTTTAACTCGTCTTTAAAAAATGCTTTCTTTACTAAATCTCTGGAAGTGTCTTCTACAAGTTCATGAAGAAAATCCTATGCACATGATGTTTCTATAGGGCCATAATAAAGAATCTGCACTGAAGGCTTAGGTGAAGCTGACAAAAATAGGTGTGTGAGATGTTAGGAGCTACCATATGACTCTACCATATGTGAACAAATTTTTCTATATGTTTCCAGTTTAAAGGGTTTTTGTTCTGTGGAATAAAACCACTTAATTTTCATCAACACCTGTCAGAACTTTATTGTGAACTAATAGATACATATCTATTTTGGACTTTCAGTACAAACTGTGAAGGTCAATTCTATCATTTCTTGATTAACTGACTAGTGAATGTATTTTGTAATCAGACGTGTAAAACATTATTTCTTGTTAAATTAAGGGGATATAGTATTGCTTCTTGTAATTTGTGACAGGGTGCCTAGAGTTTTGGATATACATTTCTCTTGACTATAAATACAAAAAAACCAAAAACAAACAAACAAAACCCTTTTTACACAGCATGAGAATCTTTTTAACTAAAGAAATCAGAGCCTGTCACCCTTGTATTGGCTATGCATAAAATACTGTTTTCCCTTTTGAAGGCTCTAAAGTATTTAGGTGGCACTAAATTTGTAATTACCTCTGCAACTGATGTGGAACTGTCTCAGGGATGGATCAGATTTGCCAGTCATAAAAGCCTTTCAACTGTAGGTGACTCAAATATTAGGATGTACCACATCTCTGAAGTTAGAGATGGAGAAGATCTATTACTGATTAATCTGATCCACCCTCCACCTCTTACTTCCCTATGATATGAACTCCAGTACTTTGCGGAATCCAGTTGTGTGTGTGTGACCCCAGTGATGGGGTTGTTACCACTTCTCTTGGAAAAAAGTGTTCTAGATTTTCTTTTGCTCATTGTCAGCCCATTACTCCTAGATCACTGAAAAATAGGGCTTAGAGCATTTAAACTTTTTTCCCCCACTTCATCTTCTCAGCAGAAGCTTCTCCTACCATTAAAACATCCTTCTCTATTCTGAAATCACAGTTTTACTACAATCCAAGGTTTGATTCTGAAGAAACCTGACTGTCACTGCTCAAGTGAAATCTTACAGTGGGTAGGATAGTTCTACATCTACCACATACACTGAGAGTCAAGTAAAATGATCCATCTCTGAATTCCATACAATATATTCTTTTTGTATAAAAAGTCTTTCTAAAGCTTACTAGATAAATCAAACTTGGCAATTTTTTTGTTTTTGCTTTTAAGAGAGGGTTACTCACCTTATGCAGTCACTGAGGTTCTTTGAGATGTTAGTTCCTGTGGGTGGTTCCACTTTAGGTGATTGTGTGCCCCTGCACCTCCAGTTGAGGAATCACCTGTGTGCTGGGTGTATGGTGATGTCAAAACATGCATCTTGAAGGTCGAGGGCTGCAAACCAATCCCCCCATTCCAGCGTAAAGTGGACACCCACAGGGATTCCACTCAAAGAAGAGAGGGTTACTTACCTTATGCAGTCACTGAGGTTCTTTGAGATGCGAGTCCCTGTGGGTGTCCACTTTTGACTGGAACAAGGGAATTGGTTTGCAGCCCTCAACCAGCATGACGCCTATTTTCACATCACCAGCACATAGGCAATTCCTCGACTAGAGGCACAGGGGCGCGCAATCACCTAAAGTGGATCACCACAGGAACGCCACTCAAAGAAGAACAGTGAATTATAATAAAGTATCCAACTAAGACAATGCAAGGCTCTTTTACTGAGTCACCAATGGTCTCAGGTGCTAAAACTCTGCACTGAGTTCCAGGATGATTACTACTGTGATATGCTGGCAGGTCAGTCCAGTCTAGTCAGCTCCAACCCAGACAAAAGTAGTGTGGGAATGTCTCTTTGGGGCAGAGGAAACTAGAAAGCCAAGGTAGAGAAGGCTCTGAAGGTAAAGTTTAGCAGCAACAATCAAGCTCAGGGAGAATGCTTAGCTTTAGATTTCTGCTGTGTTATTGAGAGTTACCAATAAATTCCAAACCCAGGAATGACATGAGTCTGAACATTAACTCAGGGTCTATATGTTCTATTTTGGATGGTATAGGGACTCAGCCCATGAATATCACCATCATGTTAATATATTCACTTCCCCCCAACAGGAAAACCAAATTGTTAATGGTCAGGCTAAGTAGGTGAAGCCTACAAAGAATTTGTGCTGCACTCAGATAACCTTTTCTTCAGCCTCTCTCTTGGTCCGCTCCTCCTCCTGGCGCCGGCGCTCTTCTTCTTGCCTGGCCCTGTCTTCTGCTTCTCGTTTACGCATCTCTTCTAACTGTTGCTGCCGTCGGCGCTCTTCATCCTGTAACTAACAAAGACTCGTCTTTAATTGTTTATTAAATCACCTCCCCTTGGATAAGTCCGAGAGCACATACCTGGAGCATTCATTTTAAAAACTGATAAGTTTAATGCAAAAAACACTACACTATTGTCACTGGAACAGACCAATAATGCCTTCTCTGTCCCACTGTGATTTACTACATTATATTAATCCCTGGAAGTCCCTAAAAAATACACAGAACTTCTAATAACTGTGGCACAAAGGATGAGAAATGTATAGGAGGGAATTCACTGCTGAATTTTACAACAGCTGTACACAACTAGATAGACTTTTGGGGACACAGGTGATTTATTTCCACCTACATTTTGGCGTTATGGGAAATTCTACATACTGTTAACTAAAATGAATCAGCAGAACTCCATTAAATGCAACCTACCTTGCTAGCATGATTGTATATATGCATACTGGACCCCTACAGAGGTACAGTTTGACTTTCATTCCAGACTGCTTCAGTAACAAGAGTCTCACAGGTACAGTGAACTGAAATTAAATACTTGGAATCAATAGTCCACTGCTCCTACAGCCAATTGCATGTTCATTTTGGATTAGGATTTAAGCACTGGAAAAATCAGGACTTTTTAGTTAAAGGTCAATCCATTTAAAGTAAGAGGCTCATGTGGCAAGTCTACAAATACCCTCAAAAGATAAATAAAAAGTCTCACTGTGTATCTGCAACAGTTGCCCACTAGAAAAATGGACAACAAAGCAAGTCTTTGGCTACTTGAATCTAACATTGCTAATACATGAACCTTAAATAAGTGTAATGTCTATCAAACATTATAAACAGTGCACCGATCAGACAAATTAGCACCACTACAAAAATACTTTTGCATAGTTCACTGAAGCTGTTCAGGAACTGGTGTCTATGACAGAGAGTTTATTCATTGGGATACATCATCTCTCTAAAATACAGAAATTATCTGCCATCTAAGGTGAGTTATGTTTCTTATTGCTATGAGCTTATGTTTTTACATGAAGTTGTCATAATGTTTACATGTGGTTTTCTGCTAAATATATTCAATCTGCTCTTGTTCATAGTCAAGTGGTTTATAGACATACACGGTATATGTCGACACTGCAATTAGACACTCGCTGTTGGCCTGTACCAGCTGACTTGGGCCAAGGGACTGGTTAATTGCAGTGTAGACACTGGAGCTTGGGCTCCAGCCCAAGCTCTGGGACCCTCCCACCAGGGTCCTAGAGCACAGGCCAACTGCAGGTTTTAATTGCAGTACAGACATGCCCTGAGAGAACACAGCAATAGTGGAAAAGCAGAACTTTTGAGAGAATAGTACTTCTGCAGGGAATCTTCATGTAAGGGATCTAAATTTTTTCCCTATTTCCCATCTCTTTGAGCATGTAACTCCCAACACCACCAACAAAAGGGAGGATATGCATTTGAAGACAGAAGACCCTTTAAACTTTTACTTTGATATCCAGTCTGTCAAATATTGACTGAAGGCTTCCTAATGTTGCAATGGAATTTTTTTTAACTGAATCTAAACTATTCTGTTGTTCCATGAAAGGATTGCCATCAGATTTATAACTACACAAGTTCTTGCTAAAATATTTAACCTAACCATTGAAATACCTAGGTCAAATTCTGTAAAAACAGACCTTTTAAAAATCATTCAGTTTCTCATTTATCTAATTAATCTGTCCTTAGCTAGCAGTTTCTTCACTAATGCTGTCAAAACTGGAATTTATTTATATGTATCTGGTGTGGTCTGATAGGTCTCTATAGAACACTGTTGTCTTATATGCCCTTCTTACATGCACAACCAAGTCAGCTGATTATTAAGCATGCATTTCAAAGCTGAGAATTCCTCTGATTAGATGGTCAAAGTTACAAACATCTAAGTGCGCAAATCTTTCAACACCAGTCCATGGTCAACAAAGTGATGGGAGATTTTTTTTTTTTTTTTTTAAATAAAAACTCATTAGCATTCACATGGGCAGGTATTTCGTGAATATGTATCAGAGGATGCTACCTCTGAACTCCAGTTACAGGAAAGTAAGTAGCTTTTATAGTTCCTGTCTCTATACTATACAAAGGTAGAGGGAAGGCTCAAATATACACTCAGTACAATAGGAAAAGCAATTAAACAAGTTTTTATAAGATTTCTGTAGTAAAAGAATAGATCTATTAATAAATAAAAAACCTATAACAATTAAAAGCCTATTGGAATGATCTCTTCCCCTCCCTCTTTTACAAAAAAAACCCAATTCACTAATTTAGCATCAGAATAAATCTTATGATACCAAATAATGCTATGGAAAGACAGGAGAGATGAAAAATTCAGAAAAAATGTCCCCAAAGAAAATATTTATCTTCTACTCAAGAAAAAATTGACAAAAAAGTCTTAATGAGAGAATAAAGGAGAATTTTTGACTTTATCCCAAACACTTAAAGATAAATATTATTTGTATTACTGGAGCACCAAAATAGGAAGAAAAAAATCCAACGCAATGTGCCAATTTTGGAGTGGATGTCAATGTGTTGACCACAATAATTTTGGAAGGACAGCTGCATCATGTTGGAATGTGCCAGCAAGATCAGAGGCTATTCTAGACCTAAATCCTAGGAAACAGGCCAAGAATGATAAATAAGGCTGAAGTGGAAGAGGATTGAGTGACCACTATAAGATGACACATCATTTCTGTATGACCTAAATAACTAGCTTCTATTTAGCAGTAGTCACAGACCAAGAAAGGACTGCTGAGATGGCAAGGCACTCCATACTGCTTGAAGCAATTAGTTTTTGTTACTGTATACAACAATATACTAAAACCTACAAGTGGTGAGTGACGTGCATTTAACTCCTACATTTTCAAAACAGGAAAATTTACCCACAGGTCCCATTTACATCAGTAGGACTCTTGCAATTAGATTCCCATGAACTAGTTTGAATATTTAGAGCCATGTCTTTTCTAAACCATTTTTTTTTTAATTTACACATCAGTCTGGTCTCACATTCGGTTAAAGGGACACTTGTCAACGTAACTTCTCAAGTCCCACAGTACAGCTCAAGACCCTTAGTACTGCTTAAGTGAAGAGAGACATGTTACATGTAATATGAAAACAAGTTCATTTGCTTTATTTTCACTGCCTTCCCTGAAGTATTTTATGTTTAAGTAGTAAAGGATAGAAAAGAGTAGTATATACAGACATCCAAGAGTAACTGTAATAGAAGCATCACCCGTCTCTTCTCTATCCTGGGTAGGTTAGTCTAGCATATAAGAATGTCAAGAGTTCATCTGGTCCCATCATCCTTTGTTTCCTGTGTGGCCAGCCTGGACTTCCAACACTCTCTATCTCAGGATGGGAGTCAGTTGCTCCCTCTAATAGGGGACTATATCATGACATTGCTAATTCTTCTCCTATGGTACTGCTGTGATGTGCTAAGTGTGTATTAGCCCAGACTGCACAAGTACCAATTATGTCCCAGTTCTCTCAGGGCAGCATGATGGGCCTCTGCTCAAAACTTAATACACAGCATTAATAAATGGAATATCTGATCTTTAATTAGATAGCCTATTTCCCTTACCTGACAACTCAAAGGGCAAAAAAAGAAATCAGTGCTAGAATATTAGGAGCTGTTGAGCTTGATTCATTGGAATGGCTTGTGCGCACTGGGCTTCAAAACTTACAAAATAAAGATGGGTTGTTAGAAACAGGAACTTTAAAGTTATAAAAATATTTTAAATTCATCTTTATATAGTTGTTTAAAACAGGGGATGCTCAGAATCAATAATGGCCCCACAGAATTTAAAAGGAAAAACTTAGTTTTCATGATGCGTGCTTCAAATTTTTCATTAACTGCTTTATGGCCTTCTTAAACATTCAAGTTACACTGCTCATTCTACAGGTCTAAATACACAGTGACTGTCCTTTCAACTTCATTTTCCTGTAGAAAGCAAAGAATCTTGGGTACTAGATGCAACAAAAATGTATGGGGTATTATCACTAAAGTTCAATACTGCCATCCCCAACCATTCAAAAATCATTAAACAGGATTTAAAAAACTCATGAGATTGGCTTAAAAATGATGACATTTTTAAAATAAAACATTTGGTACTCTATCTGTCTTCTGCTTTTTCACCTTTAAGGTTCACATTTTTGAGCTTTTCACTAGAACAAGGGCTAAAACCTTGCTTTGTAAAAGTGAAAACTGAGATTCTCAACGACAATGACTCCAGGAACTTGGGTTTAAGAAAAAACACCAAATATTGCAAGATGTGCGATAAAAACCTTGAGAGAGATAACACCGAAAGCTGGAAAATCCATTACTTTTCTGAATGTACTCTTCTCATTCAGAAAAAAGCTGAGAAAGCTCACCTGTTTTGTTGCTGCCAGAGAACTTTGAGATGGTTATAATAATAATAATCTGGCACCCAGATAATACAATAGTGAGTGTTATAAATACATGTTATAAGTTATCTGAAGCATACATTTTATAAATTGGTTTTATATAAAGCAGTGTTCGCACTCCAATACCAAAATTGGACAACATTTTGAACAGTCACTTTTTATCTTTTGAGTGGTACAGATAATCTGTATTTACTGGATCTGTCTCAAGCATTGCTTCAGATTATAACCAATTATACAGTAACTCATTTTAAAGGTGAGATTTTTTTCTCTAATGACCTATAGGAAACTATTTTAATTCTCTGCCTATTCTCAATGTTGGCAATAGGTAAACCTTTATGTACTGGTTTAGCAATTACTGCCCCAGTTAAAACAATCACTTAAACAAGAGATTTTCCATCTTAATTTTAAATGTAAACGAATGGTATTGATCCAAATGAGCAGGCAGCTTAGGGAAAGAAAGAAAAAGAAAGAAAGAAAGCAAAGTTTTCTCAGTGTGTGAGAATTAGTTGGACATACTAGTTCAGGAGCTGTTGCCCAGAGTTAGTGTTTCATTCTATTATAGAAAAATGTAAGACACTAATAAAATGTAGTTTACTGCCAATTAATGGAGAAACTAAACTGGTATGCAAAGCCATCATGAGGAAGGATAGGGAACGTGACTTCTTAAAGAAGTAGGTCATGTATGTTTATGGTGTCAATTTAAAAATCTTGTGTATTTAAGCTGCTAAAACAAGTTCATTTACATCTCTGAAGAATGGCAGGGCAAGAGGTTTTCTATGGCTCAGAACTTAAACTGAGAAAAATCTCATCCACAATTTGTTCCTTCCAACTGCTTAATAAGATTTTATAAATATATAGTTACATAGAAATATCAAATACACACAGTTTTATATTAGATCACAGCTGCAAACAATTCAAAGCCACAGGCAAAACACAACATTTAAAGAAGAGAAGCAGAGGGAGAGCAATAAGAACAGATTTAGAAACATCCAAAATGCATGCTTACAGTTAGCTTTCTGTATCACACCCTGATTCAGAACACTCCAGAGATGGCAAAGACAACACCTAATGCATATTGGATCATTATTAATAAAGAAAACAAAACAAAAATATCAAGGCAGGGGAAGAGGTATTGAAGAGAAAGAAACAAGAACATACCAAATCTAGAACAGAGATTGCTGGCACAGCAGTCTGCTGCAGGTAATAAGAGAAGGGAAAAAAGAAAGATGCACAGTGAAAATAAAGGTAATTTTAGATTTGCACTATGCCAAAAGCATTTTCCTTTGATTTGCTACTTCAGCTGTTTTAAAAAGGTATTAAAAAACCAAAAAAGAACTGAAGAATTTTGGACACTATTGCTGAACTCTATGAACAGTGAAAATCCCAGTGCCCTAATTATGATAATTTTCAAGTCAACTATTCAGACACTCAAAAGACAAAGCTAATGATGATCTTCCTTAGAGATACCATTTTTATTTGTATCTCTGGCATTAGAGATAATGACATACAACAGAAATGCAGACATTATCTTTAAAAAAAAGAGCAAGCAAACAGCTAACTTTAGTCACTGTAGATAATTTTTTACATGTTATAATTCAGGCTAGGACTGTATAAAACCATTAGAGTTCTAAAATTGTGGAAAACCTCACTAACAATTAATATTTAAAATCCAGCCCTTATGGAGAAGAACAATCTAATATGTTATACAATACAGTTGGCTATACGACTTATTAATTATGTGGCTTTTTAAATCAAGCGTTAATAAAAATGTTACCACCAAGATTTTTTTGTGCAAATGGCAGTTTTATATGGAATTTAATGTCCCTAGGTAACTTATGTGTTACAGTCACAAAGTTAGCAACACAATCAGTTTGCCAAGGATATACTTAGCCTTTCCTTTTCTCAGTTTGTAAGTGTGGGGTATCTATTGCTTCAAACAGTAATAAAGTTAGCCACAGGGTAAAACAAAAGCAACACAGACTATGGCAGGGCACAAAGATTAAGTTCAGGAATTCAACTAGCAAGGCTTTCCTATGTCATTAGTGCCAATGGAGGTAATACAAAACCAAAAGCTGCCAAAAAAGAATCCGGAAGTCAAATACTGCTCTTAATCTGACAGTCATTCTATAATGTCAAACAAATGTACACAAATATTTCTTAGCGTGCGGCATTTGCTATGGAATTGATTAGGTCATCTCTTAGAAAGACAAGTAGCAGTAAAGATGCTCAACAGACTAAGGAGATAGTTTATAAGCACTTCAAAGCAAAACTGTCAACTTGCAAATTTGGTATCAGTTCCTGGGGTTATGATTCATAAGAAAAAAATTAGTTTCTACATGGAAACAGTCTCTCAGTGAAGACAGAAAGGGCAGAATCATTTTAACAGATAGTATACAGTTGCTTTATCTTTTTTCATTTACCAGCTGTAAATACCACAGGCTTTCACCAGTAAAGAAGTCAAGTAAGAGCTATTAGAGTTAATAAAGACACTGTCTGTTTTTGTACCCTCCCCAAAGACCTTCATAATTTATTTTACCCACCATAGGTAAAATTTCCAGAGCAAACACCAGGCAACCACTTGTGTATGTTACTTAGAGGAAATTACAGTTAATGACTATCTCTCCCTCTTACCCTATCTACACAGAGAACACCAGAGAATCTCTGAAGGAAAAGTTTTACAGCCAGGGAAAGAGATTCCGTGCTCATCTTGGGCTTTGCAGTTAATAGCTTCATACTTTTATAATACATCACTTAACTGGCCAAACCAAGGTAGTTTACATTTTTCTTTAGCATTTTCTATATAATGAAAGACAGGGACATTAAGACAGTCCAGTCCTCCTTTATCCTGTGACAATTTCAAATTTAACCAGTCTACTAGAGAACACAAGTTAAAATAAACGTTTGCTATACTTGTGCCTAGAAAGGATTACCCCCTTTTACCCTTGCTCTTCTTTCAGCCTCCAGTCGCTGCATAATTAGCATGGTATCCACATCGTCGTCTTCTTCCTCATCATCATCCTCATCCTTTTGCTTTGACTCTTGGAGTCGTTTCTGGAACTGCCACTCGAGCATAAGTTTGCGTAGACGGTCGTTCTCTTCTGCTGTACGATCGGGCTTGTTCTGAAGTTCCTGAATCTCTTTACTCAGCATGTCCACAATGTGCATCTGTTGTTGCTTCTCTAGCTTCTCCTTAGCATCCCGTTTCCAGGGATCAGGAGACAAACTATCACTGGAGGACAGCTCTTCTTTGCTGATGGTGATGTACTGCAGATCTCTTCGTTCAATGGTTCGGGGTTGCTGTTGGGGCTGTAGCTCTCGAATGACAGTTTCCTGGGACCTCTGCAACGTTGAAGGCTTTTCCGGTTTCACTGGCTGCACAGAAACAGGAGGAAGCATGGGCTGAGCAGGAATTAGTGGCTGAGTACGCATCTGGCCCAATTTCCTTTCCTGCTCACGACGCTTCCTCTCTCGCTCTTCCTCTAGACGGGCTTTTTCCTTTTCATACCACCGCTGATGCTCCTCTCTCTTTTTACGCTCTGCAGCAGCTACATGGGAAGATACCTGCATTCCTAGCTGGTGTGGAGGGGGAGGTGGAGGCAGAGGCAAAGGCAAATCCATTTGCAGTCCATCAAAATCAGCTGCATAGTGCACTGGGGGAGGAGGGGGAGGTGGAGGAAGGTCTGTTCTGATGGGCTGGGAAACTGCCACTGGGGTTGGCTGGCTGATAGCTGGCGTTTTCCAACGGCCAGGTCCACTTTTGTTTAAACAAGAACCAGGGGAAATAGATTTGGAGGAATGGTTCAGATGCTCTTGGCTAGACGTGCTGGAATCCACAGATGAATTCATCCAAGGATCACTGTCTGCCTTTCGATCAATGTACTCTACATCCTTCCTTATAACCACCTCCAGACGACTCCTTTCTGGTTGGAAAACTTTATCATCTCGCAGTTCTTCCTGGGAATGAGCTGCACGCTGGAAGAAATAAAATAAAGTATGTCTATTAGTTAATCTGCATGTAATAACATTTATATCCAACAAAAAAAACTAATGGACATCAAAAAATGCATTTCTACAAAACAAAATGCCTTCCTATCAATAAGGTTTAAATCTTTTTGGTAGAGAACTTCCACAACTAGCAAGCTTCCCAAGAGTTTAATATCCACACCACAAAATTACTAAGCCATTTAAATCATGCAAGCCCAGGAAGACTTTGTAAGCTCTGAAGCAGAGTTGTCAAGCTACACTGAGAGAATGATGAAAACAAAGCAGAGTTCATGCCAACAAATTCCCCATCTCACACAAGTTCTCAGGGCTCTCTCTAAAAGCTCCCCCCTGCTTACTTTTGCAGGCTGCCTGTGTGTTTGTAACTCAAGTGCAATAACTCTCCAATTCAGCCTATTGCTGGGCTGGCAAACATTTTTCTTTCAAGAACACGGACACACACAAACATTAGGCGTGCCAAAGGAAGTGGGGAATCATTTACCCACCCTATTGGGTGCATTTGCCCCTTTCTTGTCACTGTGGGAATCATTTGGGGTAGAGGATTTGTGTGCTTAGATGTCCCACCTTTACCCACCTATCTCACAGAGATATTAAGCATTTAGTAATTTGTACACTTAAAGCATTTTACAGATGTCAAGCACTAATTACTATTACTGCATAGAAAGTGGGAATGCAATTTTATTACAAGACATCTTGGGTATGAAAAATATTCAAACATGATTAGGATGATGAAGTCTATAAAGTAAACATTTTATTTTTTCTTGAAGCAAATATTCATATTTTTGAGCATTAGAAAATTTTTAGCATTGACAAAGAACATACCAACTTGCAACAAGTGACATTGGAGGAGACTAACAAGGCAAAATTCTCCATATTTCCCCACCAATGACCTTAACTATGAACTAGAAAGAACGCCTTGTTTGGGATGAAAGGGTGTATTTTTTATGCTCTATTAGTTCTGCAGCTCTGAACACAAAGCTACTTGTGTCAAAAATACTGGGTAGATGCGATGACTTATGCATTTAGATAATAAAACAGGCATTTTAAGTCAGCCATTAGTTACTGCAACTTTCATGACTATGGCTCCAAATGTAATTTAAATGAAACTGCTCCTTAAAAGTGAATAACTAGTTAATTTGACAAAAAAATAACCAGTAGAGATCATTCACTAAAATATAATTTTACAATAATGAAAGTCTTCTGAAACTGTGACAAAAATAAAGCTTTTTAAAATAAAAATAAAACCCTCTAAGAACAGCAGCATATGGATTTCGTTAAAAAGTAATCAATGCTGAGAGATTTTTAAAGCTGGTTTTATAACACTGAAATTAAAAAGAGCCATATATATGGTGTGAAAACCTAATATTGATTTTTCAAGTACTTGTGAAAAACAAACTCCCACCAATTTGCTTTTTTCCTGGCAGAACCAGGGTTTTAAAATGGCAAGTTCAAGTCTATACCTATCATCAGGGGGTAGTTAGGTGTTGATGTTTAGCTAATATTTTCATGGCAATTAGCTATTAATGATGCATTAATTTCCATCTTAAAGCCTCAAATAAAGTTAAATGAACACTAGGACTGCGTTCTAAATTCTTAACAGGTGTGAAAACAGAAATGCATTATAGGCACCAACTACATATCAGCACAATCACACTAGACTTTTACCCGCAATCCTTACTCAAGTGATTATTCTCACCAACTTCAGTGGCACTACTGGCATTAGTGAGGATTACTCTCAGGTAAGGTTTCCAGTGTCAGTTTCCTACTTTGCTTGTAGGATTGCTACCTCAAGAATTGAGAAAGAACAGCTGTTCTAACAGCAGAGTAGGTTTTAGCACCCACTTCTGAACCTTTTCTGTGCTTATTATGAATGCTGATGGACTCTGTATGGTGGTTTTACAGAGGCAGATGGTGGGTGGGCACTAGGCTATGAGATGGGAGACCCTGGTCCACAACAAATTTCTTTTGATGCTTTGGGCAAGTCTGTGCCTCAGTTTCCCCATCTGCAAAATGGAGATAACTGTACTTGGAGAATTGTGAGGACAAATACATTAAAGATTGGGAGGATGTCAGACTCTGTGGTAGATGGGGACCATAACAATATAACTGATACAATGCTATTATAACCGGAGGCACAATTTACAAGTGACTAAAGTAAATACATTTCACTGTAGATCTTGGGTTGGTCTCCAAAAAAAAAAAAAAAGCCATCTAACGAAGCTCCATGCAGACGCGGGTTTAAAACTTCTTATGAACCTGGGTCCTTATTTAATATTTTGGTAAAAAGCATACTGTTTTGAAAGAGAAACCCTGATATTTAGTATTACTTTGTCTTCAGCAACCTGCAAGTGGAAGAGAAAGGTTTTTAAATTCTTGAGAGATTATTTCTAACCTGCACTGCAGCACTAATTGAGTGATTACTCTCTGCCTGGATCTGTGGTTTGTCTTCATAATTTGGCCACTGATTCTGAGCAGGACCCATTCGATCCTGGGATTTTGAAGCTGGGAATGTGAAATATTCTCTGGTATAGGTTTGCGTTGGGATAGGATAAGCTTCAGGTCTTGGTGGCAGTGTCTGCTCCTATAAAAGGCAGAGAGGACAGATTAAATTTTACCTATCATACACAGATTTCTGCAGATTTTATTTTAACCTCTAATTTCTTTTTTTTTAAATTTATTTTCTAGACACTATTTTTAATTTCAGCTTCATCCAAATAAATATGATTCTAAGGTTTTCTAAGAACACTCAAATATAAACTAAAAATTATGGTTCATGGTATGAGTGCTCTGGAATACAATGTTTATTGCATAAATTTACTTGTAACAATCAAAAATTTGAATAGCAATGCAATAACCAAAATTGTGACAATTTTTGTTGCTGACCGAGCAACAATATCAAATTAAGCAACAGTGAAGAAGAATACACACACATCAGGAAACAGTGGCATTCTATTAAAAACCTTCAGTAAAACCTCTGCTTAACCCAAGCACACTACTTCTATTGAAATTTAAGTGATGTTAACAGCCAATCCTTTTCATGTCACTTCTGACCTCTGTACAAAGATTTCCAGTAGAGACCGAAGTTATCTTGGTGGTAGTTCCAGCAGCATAAGCGTTCTTCCCTCCAGGACTTGGTGGCTGATCTATTAGAGGTTAAAGTAAGTACTGTTAAACATTAGTAACAGGAATTTATCATTTTAATAGAACAAACCAATTAAACTTCCTAATGTGGCAATAATAAAGCATTCATTAAATTAGCTGTAATATCTCTTTAATGAATGACATTCCCCACATTTTGTTGCCTTTTTTACTGTCAGTATTTCAAATGTATTCCACATTTTAATAAAATTTTCTTCCTATTTTTAGATTTCAAAGACAACTAATAATTTGTATGAAAAATATTCTTAAAAAGAAGAACAGAAGTGAAGTTTAGCTTACTTGCTACATTGGGACTGGAGCGGTGATCAGCTCGATTCTTCATCAGTCTGTCATCTCCGGACAGCTTCTTTGGTTCATTATACTCTGTCCAAGGCAGCTGAGGGCTCTCAGGTGACCCATTTTGAGCAGAATTATTATATAGCTCAAAACCTTCACTCTTTGGTCGGGGTTTACCTGAGCCACGGCGGTCTGAAACTACCACAGATTAAAACCTTTAAATTTTTGTTCTTGTCCACTTGAACAACTGTTTCCTATTTTATTTCTTTAAAAAAAAGCTACTTAACTTTTATAGCTAAAATGAATCTTCTAGTAAAACATACCCTGGATTTTAAAAGTTAGAATTCTTCAGATACACAATCCCATTCTGTAGTGCTGACAGTTCAAGATTCCTTTGATTTACAAGCTTCAAAAAGGTTTTTGAAACAAAGACACCACAATATTTAGCAAAGCCAGATGCACTTTTACTGAAAGAAGTCTCTTGATTAATCTGAAAGGCTTATGGTGTCTCGAGTGGCGATGTAAACTGTGGTAATAAGGGTTTATTGTTTTAACTCTTTCCTTCCTATATTGCAGCATTCTTTATTAATATTTAGAAAGCTCTCATACCATAATAAATCAAAATTTATATAAAGTTGCTACATGATCATTAAAATATCACCTCTGAAACAAAATTTTAATTTATATTGGGGGAAAGCAATTATTTGGAAAAAAATACCAAAGAACCCTAGTTTTTAAAGGATCAGATATAGAAAATTAAGAAATTTCAACAGGATTCTCAGTTGAAAATCAATGACCAAACACGGCCCAATGATTTCTGTTTTAAATTTGTTTTACTAGTAGTCACAAATATTACAGCCTCTTTACAATCAGTGGTCTTTTGGAGAGGGAAGAAAAGTGTACTGAATTCCTGGTCCCTTTGTGAATTTTGTGTATTCCATTTATTTAGATTGTAAATTCCTCTTACACTTGAATAAATTATATAGTATTTCTACTTAAGTACAGATAAAACATTTACTTATGATTACAATTGTGTCTATAATATAAAACTTTAAACAATGTTTAAAACTGAGCTGACTCCTTGGTAAGAGAAGTTGCATTTCCATTCCATGGATTCTACATCTGTTTAAAATATAAAATTTTGGGTATAAAATGCTAACCCACTATCAACAGGATGTATATGTATATATTTTCTTCCACCTCTCCATCCTACTGCTAAAAGCATGTGTGCAACTCTTTATGAGATGAATTATGCAACTAATGTAAATTAAAGGAGTAAAATGCTACATTTCCTAATTGTTCATATTCAGTGTGGAATTGAGGGGTTATTTCTCTCTTTCACTAATGTGGAGGGATAAAGGGCCTACAATTTTTCTAGGGCCCCAATTCAGGTAAGCGTTCCTATTTAGAACAGCACTTAAGTACGTAGTTAAAAGTTAAACATGGGCTTCGTTGCTTTCCAGAACCAGAGTTTAGGGGAAGAGAAGAGGTTACATAGCTAGTATTTCTAAATTCTACCTTCCACACTTGAATTTATAAAAAATTCATAAGCATCACTTCTGTAGTACAAACTACTAGCAAATTACTACATTTTCTACATTCACAGCATGGTCTTACAAAAATATTAAATTGGTTATTTATTTTACCTCTTTGCATCATTGGGGACGGTTGGTTAAGCAGGGTTGCCAGACCATGGTAAATTGCTCCTTGTTTTGCTACTTCTAGGGTCACTACAGAACCTGTTCTTGTCATGAGCTCCGCTGCCCTGTGACAAAAGTCAAACAAACAGAAGAGAACTAAGCATAGTGTTATTTAGTTTGTACCTTTCTATACAATTCTTTTTATGTCATTGTTGCTAAACCAAGCATTCAACAATATTTTCTGTCTCCCCATAGCACTCCCTTTTTATTATTCAAGCTTCCCACTTAAGTCATTTATCCTCTTTGGACAACTAGAAAATAGCACCTAGAGGACTTATGAATATAAAATGGGCAATGTACGCAGGCAGCTACTATTCCTAATTTCCACAGTCCAATGCCAGATGCCAAAATGTTCAAGATAAAAGCTAGGGCCCGTTTGCTTAACAAACTTTACAGTGTGAATGAGAGTATACACTTTAAGAATTTAATACAATAATATTTCTATATAGATACCTGTATTACAACTATAGGAATATTTGTTCTGAACATAATAAAATAATGGAGAGTGACCTCTTGGAATCACTATAAACCAACATAGATTTAAGGATATTTCTCTCACAAAACTAACCAAGCTCTTTGTTCACTGCAATCTCTCTCTCTCTATTTTTACAAAGAATATTCGCTTCCTCAACTCACATCACATGAAAGCAATACTGTACCTTTCTTGGGACAGACCCACCAAACTTCGACCATCCACGCTGAGCAACTGATCCCCTGCAGCTAGCCGGCCATCCTAATTACACATTCAAGAAATAAAAAAACTTTAGATACACAACCCTTTCATGGGCTTAAATCAGATAAATATAAATACATTTTATTAGTCCAATAAAGAGAATTGCAAAATGTTTTTATTGAAGGAATTGCTACATTTGGCTTTTTGATATTTTAACCACTTTAATATTTACAAACATTACTAACCACATCTGCAGCGCCTCCTTTTACAACAGACTTGACATAGATTCCAAGTTTATCTTGACCTGCACCCTGCAGATAAAAAGATTTACGAGGTTACATTTAAATCTACTCTTTTGTAAGAAACTGCTCTGTGAATCTGAATCAGACTGCTACATTAATGTATCAACTCTGAAGTCTCACTATTTTTAAACTTCCCCAATTTAGGAAGCCAGGGATATAGAAATGGTTCACATCTTCGTGACACCAAAGAAAGAAAGAAAAGAGGTTAATATAAGGCCTCTTGAAACTGTAGCAACTACAGTACAGGCAAAGGTTATTTGGTTCCAGGACAAACAAAAGACTGAATAATCCAACAAGAAAAACGACTTATTATATCCATGCTTAACAGTGAGATTTTAATCCTTTTTTAATGAAAGAATTTGTAGTTTTACAGGTATATTTATTAATCCAGTACAAGGGACTGGTTGTATCCTCAACATCCCATGGCACACCAAAACATTAAAAACGGCTCCTCTGGCCATCTTGCTGGTCAAACAGAGGGTTGTTTGGAGGTGACTTATTTAACCTTGAAATGACACAAAGGAAAGGGAGAAAAGTGCATTGTAAGTTCTGTGGGGCAGAATATGACTCCTACCACATATCTGTGAAGCAACTAGCACAATGGGGCCCAGATATGAATGGGGTCTGTAGGTGCTAATGTAACAAATAATGAATACAGAAGAAAGGAAATGCAATAAAAAAATCCACTTTCATAGTTAAGTCCAAAATTTAAATCTACTGTAAAATGTACATTTTTATTCAGAATGCCTCCTTCTTGGTCTATAAATGTATCCATAACAAACCTAGGGAAGATGTGTGTAAGCATACATTCAAGTTATGCTGTTGCACAATCATGCACCTGCAAACTACCATGCAGTGGCTTAATCCAATGTTGTGGCTACCAGCTTCAAAAGTATCACACTAAGTGATTGTGACATTATTATTTACCAAAGTGATCTTAAGCCGCTCTATCACTTGAAATCTACCAAGGGCATTGCTAAAGAAATAACGTATTTTCAGCTGAGATAATGCATATACAAAATGTTCCTCCTCAGAACAGAATCCCACTTTGTTATAGCACAGAGCAGCGGTTCTCAACCTTTTTTTCCCCCCGAGTACCACTCGGGGGGAAAAAAAAGGGGGGGGAGGGGGGTGGGGGCTTTCGGCGGCGGTGGGGTTTTGCGCCAGGAACAATGCCCTCCGCCGAAACCCTTCCACCGTTTGCCCCTTTTCGGCGGCAGAGTTTCGCGAGGGTGGGCGGGAGGGCACTTCCGACGGCAAATTCGGCAGCGCGGTATAGCTCACGTACCACCCAGCCTTCTTCGGCGTACCACCGGTTGAGAACCGCTGGCACAGAGGATCTCAAACTGGGAGGCGCGCAGAACATATTTTGAGGGGTGGGAGAGAAGCTTTAGGAAAGCAGTGGCTGCTGGCTGGGCGCCCAGTTCTGAAGGCAGCACCACCGCTGCCTTCAGAGCTGGGCGCCCAGCCAGTAGGCAGCACCACCGCTGCCTTCAGAGCTGGGCGCCCAGCCAGTAGGCACCAGTCTCTACTCTGCCTCCAGAGCTGGGCGCCAGTATATGTACGTGTGTGGCAGAAGTGGGGTAGGAAGGAGGGGCAGGGAAATGATTACAGACACAAAGAAGGGGGCATGATCAAATAAGTTTGAGAATCACTGTATAGGGAATGCACCTATACTACTTACCAGCAGAAACTCATCTCTACATTTTTATTTATGTATTTGTGATATTTTGGTAGCAGTACTATTTGTGGTATTTCCCGCTTAAGCATGATAAGATCTCCCTTTATAAGCCACTTCCATTTTAATTTCAAGCCAATCATGCTAAAAACTGAATGTAACAGTTTTTTGGAGGGGTGGAGGAAGTCTGGATATGTATTAATGAAAACAATAAGATGGAATTTACACAAGTTAACCCAGGTGTCTCTTATTCTAGGTTTCAAAAATTCTCAAACACAAACAAGATAATTCTTCTGAGCTCTAAAATACTCAAATGACTAGCTGATCATCATGGAATCAGAGTTGGAAGGGACCTCAGGAGATCATCTAGTCCAACCCCCTGCTCAAAGCAGGACTAACCTCAGCTATATCATCCCAGCCAGGGCTTGTCAAGCCGCAGCTTAAGAACCTCCAAAGATGGAAATTCCATCACCTCCCTAGGTAACCCATTCCAGTGCTTCACCACCCTCCTAGTGAAAAACTTTTTCCTAGTGTCCAACCTAGACCTCCCGCCCTGCAACTTCAGACCGTTGCTCCTTGTTTTGTCATCTACTGCCACTGAGAGCAGCCTAGCTCCATCCTCCCTGGAACCCCCTTTCAGGTAGTTAAAGGCTGCTATCAAATCCCCCCTCATTCTTCTCTTCTGCAGACTAAACAAGCCTAGTTCCCTCAGCCTCTCCTCATAAATCTTGTGCTCCAGTCCCTAATCATTCTTGTTGCCCTCCGCTGGACTCTCTCCAACTTCTCCACATCCTTTTTGTAGCGGGGGGCCCAAAACTGGACACAATACTCCAAATGCGGCCTCACCAATGCCGAATAGAGGAGAATAAGCACACTTCTCGCGATCTGCTGGCAATGCTCCTATTAATGCAGCCCAATATGCTATTAGCCTTCTTGGCAACCAGGGCACACTGCTGACTCATATCCAGCTTCTTATCCACTGTAACCCCCAGGTCCTTTTCTGCAGAACTGCTGCTTAGCTCATCGGTCCCCAGTCTGTAACTGTGCATGGGATTCTTCTGTCCTAAGTGCAGGACTCTACACTTGTCCTTGTTGAACCTCATTAGATTTCTTTTGTCCCAATCCTCCAGTTTGTTTAGGTCCTTCTGTATCCTATCCCTACTTTCCAGGGTATCTACCACTCCCCCCCCAGCTTAGTGTCATCTGCAAACTTGCTGAGGGTGCAATCTACCCCATCCTCCAGATCATTAATGAAAATGTTGAACAAAACCGGCCCCAGGACCGACGCCTGGGGCACTCTGCTTGTGACCGGCTGCCAGCTAGACATGGAGCCATTGATCACTACTCGTTGAGCCCTATGCTCTAGCCAGTTCTCTATCCATTTTATAGTCCATTCATCCAACCCATACTTCTTTAACTTGCTGATAAGAATACTGTGAGATCGTATCAAAAGCTTTGCTAAAGTCAAGGTATATCACATCCACCGCTTTCCCCACATCCTCCACATCATGATTTCTTCAAGTTTATTTTGATTCTTACTCCCAATAATGCTTTTTCAAAACATCTGGAATGAGTAATAAAATACAGAAAGCAATAAATCCAATCATTCAAACAAGATATTACAAATATTTTCTATATACTACCTACAGCCATATAAATATTCACTTTAAAACCAGTCAAATATACAGCTTTATGCAAGAGTAACCTTTAAAGTTTAAAAAGCAATCACTTGCTCAACTGCACTAAGCTCACTGCCCCTTCCCTGAAACATCTTTTTGCAATCTACACAGTTGGGCAATTACAAAGCTGCACTGCCAGGTATCCTCCTCAACTATAAGTCAGCACACTTACAGAATGCTATTGAATGTTAAGAGTACCAAAGAAAAATTACATTTTTAAACGGCTTCTACTCATTCAGACCCTTTCACAACCTATCCTCACCCATCCCCTCATGTGCAATTGAGATGTCAACTCCCACCTCTGCTCTGCCAATGATGCCATCCTTAACGGCCTACTTGTTAAATTTTTCCAACAAGCACTTTTGTGTTGTCTCCCATGCTGCACTTCATGCACTGGAAGAGCTCCTAGTAAAGATGCTCAAAGCCACCTCATTGTCCTTCAAAAAACTTGACAATATTTAGGGCAGCTACTGTGTTGAGACTGCTGCCCATCAAACTGACCAATATTATCACACTGTTTCCCAGTGTACCAATTCTGTCTGTATCCGCTAGCTGCCTCTTTTCTTATACTTAGATAGTATGCTCTTTGGGGAAAGGACTATCTTTTTGTTGCATACTTTGTACAGTGCCTATCACGATGGGTCCCTGGAGCATGACTGGGGCTTCTAGGCACTATCATAAAACTTATAATATGAAGCAACATCCTTCCAAATGCATGGATATCAACATCCAGGACCTACATTTTGAATACTTTTACACAGTCCAGAACAAATAAGTGACAAGAGGCACTAGTAGCTTAGGATTTGGGAAACACAGGTTCAGATCCCTTCTGAGCCACAGACTTCCTGTATGACCTTGGGCACTTAGCCTCTCTGTGCCTCAGTTCCTCATCTGTAAAATGGAGATAAATAGCACTGCCTATCTCACAGGGGTATTGTATGGAAAAATATCTTAAAAATTGAGACATATTCAGACACCACAGTGATGGGTGCTATCAAGGTACTTAAGATACAGAGACACTTGTCATTATGCCCAAAGAACACCTTTTAAAACACTGGTTCCCAACCTGTGGCCCGCAGGGGTTTTCAAAGCAGCCCGCTGCCCCTCTCCCGCTGGCTGAAGAAGGGAGCCGCTGCCTAAGGACCCAGGCGGAGCGCACTGCCGCAGGGCTAAAAGACCGGTGCAGGCTCCTTGCTGCAGCCAACGGGACAGATCATCAGTGCTCGCCTCCCCGTGACTGTAGAAGGGAGCACGGCAAAGCACTCTGCCTGGGTCCCTAGGTGCTGGTGTCCCTGCTGGAGTCAGAAAGAGGGGAGCACTGATCTCCCATCCCATGGGGCTACAGGATGCATGCCGTTTCCCTGCTGCAGCCAGGGGACGGGACAGCCTCCTCCCTGAACTCCATCTGCCTGCGGGCAGGGATGGTGGACTGCTGGAAGAGACTGGTAGCCCTTCAGGGTAGTAAAAATTATATCTGTGGCCCTCAAGCCAAAAAGGTTGGGAACCACTGTTTTAAAATGTGACTGACTATGAAAACATACTGTATCACCCGTATGTTATTTCCCTGAGTATCATTTAAGGAAGATACACTACACTAATATTTGGTCCTCTGTGGACAGGATATATTGTAATACTTTTACCCCAAGTGAAGAACAACATGGTAAAGTATTCCCTTAAATACAAACTGTGTACACTAGTATAAATTTGTCAATCAGCTATTGCTAAATTGGAAGTTAATATTTAGACAACTTTCTAAAAGAATTCTTTCCAATGGCAGAAGCTTAACATTTTTCCTCCGATCAAAAAAACTACTGCACATTTATCTATGAAAATGGTGAATATGCCCAAAAAGTAGAATTGCAGTATTAAAATATATTTGTTGATAGAAAGTGAGGCAGTTTAACATGGGGGGGGAAAAAACAGGATTGGGAAAACCAGGTCTCCCAGGAGCATACTACAGGCAAAAATTCAAAATTATTTAGAGCTACATGGGTATCAAAAGGTATATAAAAGAGCAGGACAAAACAAGAACGTCTACAATACTCATTTGTAGACCAAAATTTTTCACTTCTGTAACCATAATTTCATCTGCAGAAGCTAACTTGGGAGTTTTAGACAGTTTCCTCTGTCTTTCCTCCCACTCAAAATATAATTTTTCAATATCCTTGCATGTGAAAGAATGAAATTTTCCAAGGAAAACAAGAATACTAAGAGGTCCCCCACTTCCAAAACTTCTGTTAAATAGTATTTACATTTGTCTAAAACTAAAAAAAACATACCAAAATATCACTGACAAAATACTAGCTAGTTTTTAGCATTAATTAAAAAAAAAAATCTTATTTTCAACGAAGGGATTGTCTGTGGGAAGTGCCCAATTAACTGAGGGAAGCCTATTTCACAACTCCGTAACAAAATAGAAGGAACAATCTTATTAGTTATTTAAACTTCACAATATTCTGGATTTATATTAAATGCACCACGTGTAAGGAATATTAATTACTGTTACTATTTCTCTCTATAAAGACAGCAACAACAAAAGGGAAACATATGGATCCCGTTAATAAATCTGTAAGTTCAAGTTCTCTGGTAGGAGTCCTGCAAGAAAAAAGGAAAAGCAAAAAACAGCAAAAATATTAATATGACATGCAAATAGACTACAAGCAGCAGTTTCACTGAATTATGTATAATAGTTCAAACCTCTTCAGAGCTCACAAGTTTTGGGCAGTTCTATTCCATGTGTTATGTTTTAAGAAATTTTGTATATTACACAAAAACTTATATTAAAAGAAAATTAAGGTTGCCAAGTAAAGCACTTAAAATTGGTGGTATTACCCATTTTATAGATAGGGAACTGAGGCACAGATTAGTGAAAACTTTCACCTTAATTTTGAGTGCCCAATCTGAGATAACGAGTGCCTGATTTTTCAACTAGTTAGCATTAAACTGCAATTTACATGTTCAAGCACAGCTCCCACTGATTTCAGTTGCAGCTGAGAGTGCTCAGCACCACTGTAAATCAGACCCTTTATGTCAGACGTCCAGAAAATGAGGAACACACAATTAATGGCCACTTGGGAAATGTGTGGTTTAAGTTACTCGACCAACATCACACAGGAACTCTGTGGGTAGAGGATGGGATAAAATCCAACTCGCTAAGGCAGCATTCAACTGCCTTAACCATCCTCTCTCTCTTTCTCCCATCCCCTGCCTCATTGACTACACACCTTCCAACTCTTGCAACAAACAGGCGTCCTAAAAAGTGTCCTTCTTAATGAAAAAGCTTTATTCATCCCCTGAGCAGGTCTATGCTGTGTGCTGAATGAGGCAGGGGTCCTGTGGGGAAAAGAAGCAGCGTGTGCTTTAATAAAAGACCATTTCGTAATACATATGCAAGTGGTTGGGGGGGGGGGGGGGGGGCAAATTAAGTTTGCAGAGGCAACAGTCTAAGAAGTCTCTATTGAGCATGTCTGAATTGCATTTTTTCAAAGGCTTATAACTTGGCCAAATTAGGGCAGATTTTCACAGGGATGGCAAAAGGTACATCTTTGATACAAAAGCCACCTTCCAACAAATTTCAAGTCCGTGCTCCAAAGAATAGGGGTGCTTAGAGCTTTTTAAGGGTTGCTACAAGGGCACATGTATTTTTTCCTAGTCTCCTTCTAAGAAACAGCAGAACCATTATGGCTGGATTTTTCCAAGCAAATTCAGCCTGGAGCAGAATTTCCCGACATGGAAAATTTCAGCACAAAGACTTAACATTTGGCAAAGTAACTGTAAACAGGGTCTTATTAACAAGAGTGTGGTAGATAAGATATGAGAGGTAATTGTTTTGCTCTACTCAGCACCGGCAAAGCCTCAGCTGGAGTACTGTGTCCAGCTTTGGGTGCTCCATGTTAAGAAAGATGGGGACAAACTGGAGAGAGTACAAAGAAAAGCAACAAAAACTATAAAAGGTTTAGACAACCTGATCTATAAGAAAAGGTTTAAAGAACTGGGTGGGCAAGGTTTGTCTTGAGAAAAGAGGACTATTGGGGGGACCTGATAACAGTCTTCAAATATATTAAGGGCTATTATAAAGAGGACAGTGATCAACTGTTCTCCATGTCCACTGAAGGTAGAACAAGAAGCAATGGCTTAATCTGCAGCAAGGGAGATTTAGGTTCAGTATTAGGAAAATTTTTCTAAACCATAAGGATACTGGAATAGATTACCAAAGGAGGTTGTAGAATCCCCATCTTTGGAGGTTTTAAAGAACAGGTTGGACAACTACCTATAAAGGAATGGTCTTGGTACATTTGGTCTTGCCTCTTAAGGTCTCTTCCAGCCCTACGTCTGTGATTCTATAATGGGAAGTGTCAGGAAACCTTAATAGCCTAATGAGTAAACTGTGCCAGCGTGCCTTTAAACGTCCAAATGCACATTCTACAACCATTCCGCACTTGCTGAGCCTATTATTGAACCTCTCCTTCTCGCTGTCCAGACTGCTACCGGTCAGTTGGGAATCAATTTGGAGTCAAATAAATCCACCATGGGAGCTGGTGTTAGTGAGTGTTCCTGCGTTTCAGGGCTGGGGAGAGCTCGCTGCAAAGTTCCAAGAAAGTGGCCTTTCACATACGGAAGTTCTGCAGCCACTGCTCATCATCCCACATCTTCATAACTATATGATCCCACCAATCAGTGCTTGTTTCGTGGGACCAGAAGCAGCACTCCACCAACTGCAGATGGTGCCTGGCAGCCAGCAACAAATGGGGATTGTTTCGTTCTATGGCTTGTAGCAGGGCGTCTTGAGTAACATCGCAATTTTCAGCGCTGCGGCCCGTCTTGCCCTTGAAAATACTGCAGGATAAGAGGTGAAGTGTTTGTGATGTACACAATGATAGTGCAGAGCTGAGCGGGCTCCATGCCTCTCTGGCAATGGCGTACGTGCAGCACAGATTGAAGAGTTTAGAAAGATGGTGCAAAAAAGCATTAGTTTGTTTGTTTGGGACAAGAAGGGAAGGGGAGGAAGAACGTTGCATCATAAGAGGATGACAAGCTTCCCAAAAGCCTCTGCGGCTAGTTGCACTGTGGGATAGCTACCCACAGTGCACTGCTTTGATTGTCAACCCAAGCACAGCTATTGGGGACGCAATCCCCTGACAGAATGAGTATGGTGTGATCACACTCCTGTGTCTTCTAAAATTTGGCGGGTGAAGGTCGATTTAAAATAAATTGACTTCACTCCGCAGGGTAGACATACCTTAAGGTTTGCAGGTAATGCTACAATGGAATAATTTGTACCACTGAGAATAGAGAAATACAAGTGATCTAGAGAGATTAGAAAATGAACACAGACTACAAGACTCAACTTGGAAGAATACAAGCTAATAGAAGAGAGCAAAATCATTCAACACAAATATTTAATGAGAGAAAACTAGAAATTAGCTCTGCTGAGAGTTTTATGGTTGACAGTGACAGCAAATTAGATGTAATGACTTTGTATATGCAGTACAAAATTACATCAGCCCTTTTTACTACCAACACATAGAGAAACTCATGTCATGTGAGTTGCAATGTTCTAGCCTTCACTACAAAGTTAGCAAGTTAAAACAACCATGAAGAGTTTTGTTAGCTAACAATGCTAAACATGACTCTGCAGTCAATGTAGATAAGGACAAGTCACATTCAGCATCATTCCAGCTATTCAGTTAAGCCCTTCTGTCTTGTATCACATTAGTTAACATGATTTCAAAGTTGTGTTTTAACATAACGTGATTTGGAAGCCCTCTATTGCCGTGATGTGACTAACTAGAATACAGCACTTATTTCTGAGAAACTCATTACTAAATATGGACAAATTGGATGGGGTGCAAAAATGCTACAGAAACTTTTAGGGGAGAAACAGACTGATTTATGAAGGGAAAATATTAATAGATTAACCAGTTAATGGGGATTTGGGAGAAAACTAACATAACAGTCCTGAGATATCTGAAGAATCTAAACCAAAGAAGGAGAAGAATATAGTAATAACAAGCAAGTAAAAGCTAGGAATAATAGTGTTAATCTAAAGGAATATTTAAGCAGAAGAGCAAAAAATACAGTGAGATTGATTAATAAAACTGTAAATTAGACTCCAAAGTGAAGTCACAGAAGTTGCACCACTTGGGATACTTTAAATTAGACTGGCCACAGAACTAGAAGATATACCATATGGAACAATTCAGTCTGGTTTTGAAGCTGGGAGAATGGCAGTGGGTTACCATTTCCCTACTGGTTATAGTAATGGTGACTGGACTATGATTAGCTAACCAATTACCAAGAAGATCTTAAAGGTAGGTACAAGATAGAGGTCTCAACCTCTTTCCTGCCCTATGCTGCTGGATTAAATATCAAGAAGAGTAGGGTGAGGATCAAGGGTTCCAACTTCTAGTGGGAGTCACTGTTCCCATAGCTTCCAAAGCGGACCATTTGAGGTGATGGATACTTAGGCAGGGAGGAGCTGAAACTGTCACTATGAGGAATGGATTTGTTTAAACATTGGTGTGCAAAGTGGTTGACCCAGGAAGCCACAATAGTGCCCCAGTCCAGTGCATCAAAGTGGGATTGCACAGTCTATGTTCAGTTAAGAAGATGGTAGTGAGGGCAAGTGCCCACCCCTAAGTCATTTGCAAGGACTCTCTCTACTCTTCTGGCACTAGCAATTTGTTTTAATAAAGCTGTGCAATGGCATAGACTGGCCATAAAACACTTGGTGAGCATCTCACTGGGCCCACAGCACTCATGCATTGTCAGTAGATAGGCTAGATGACTTAACAGAGTTTTCCCATCTTTAATTTCTATGGTTAAAACTAAACTTTATAAAAACTGTTTTGGAAGCGTTTTTCCAGAGGTCAGGAGAAATGTACCAAAAGTTAACATTAGACAGTCTCAGACGTGAACTTAGGCATCTGTATAATACATTTCTATATGCAGGTACTGCAGCTAAACCTGTAATTCTGCAGGTAATTACTGGTAATGCCTCATCACTACAAGTTTTAGACAACTATTTTTTGCCTATACCTGTTCAGCTTCACACACCTTGTTTTCTATTCAGTTAAAAAAATCCAATAAAACTGGTAAAGCTAAGAATCAGGCTTGACTACAGGGTGCAAAAATTAATACACACATGCATTATGTTATTACAGTCAGTTAACTCTATTAACATCTATTTTAGGTTATAGGAAATATATTCAAGTTTTACAAGGGATGTGAGTGAGGACTTGAAGATTTCTGTTTTAACTCCGTGGTATCTTTCAGTGGTTTGAGAATTCACTTTCTTAGCACTCTGGGGAAACAGCTTTAAAATAAAAGATACTACATTTTCCTGTTATAATATAACTGAAACAGCTAGAATTTTTGAAGTTGTATTGGGCTCAGTTCCCCAATCATTCTATGAATAGTATTCCCACTAAAATGGTTTCAAAGATCAGGCCTACATATCAAGCCAGAAGTCTAGAATGAAAAAAAAACTTTGTTAATCGGAAGTCAGATTAACCCTGCCTTTTTGTTAATGACAATCATGAATGTTATGTACAGGAAATATATATTTCGGAGAACATAAGAAAGAGCTGAGCTCAAAAAAAAAAACAAAAAAAACCCACCACCACCATTTTAAAAAGTAAATGGAATAATTGGTATGTACTGTTCACACCATTCAGCCATGGGAATAATATCATGTTTGTTCTTGTCATGGATAATTTTTTTATACAACCTATTTGGGAAGGAAGGAGGGAATCATACAGAAAGGAATGTAGATACAAGAGCATAAGACATTGGTTTGATCAATTTTTTATATTGAAAAAACATGCTATCTGAAATGGATTTCTGAAAAGATTAAGCACAAAACTTTTGCTTGGAATAAGCATGGTCCTAAAACAAGTGATCCGAAGAATAGCTTAAAACTAACATTATTTTATTACATTTATTTTAGATTAATCCAAAATATTGTTAGATGATCAGTCCACGCAACTGAACTGATAATAAAAATCTCACTTCCTTCCATGCTGCTTCATAAGTGAGGATACCATAATATAGGGCAAAAGAAAAAACAAAACAGAAAACTCCGTATGTGTATATTTGGATAAGGTGGTTTATTTTTGTGCATCGTACTAATTGAGAATATTTTCAGGGATACAAACTAATCTGTGTAACTAGAACATTTTAGCAAACCCATGTAACGTCTGCTCCATGGTAAGAGTGTCCAGGCTTGATAGCCAGATTTTTACTCCACTCTTCCCCATCCCTCAAAATGGTAGTAATTCACTAGTTTCATCAAGGATAATTCTCATTTTCCAGTCTCTGTAAGTTTACGCAGATCATCAGAAGTTTTATAAACACCCTTAAAGGCAAGTTTATGCAATAGAATCAGTCTCAGCTTGACTTGTCAGGCAAGTAGTAAGTCTACAAATATTTAAATAAGCTACATTTATAAGCATTCTAAGAGTATGCCAGGTTTACTAAAATACTCCAGCTGGTTTACATATGCACTCAGTGTAAAGAAAAGGCTTCTGAAAAACAAAACCATATTCCCCAAAAGTTGTATGATTTCACAGGTCAGCCCTGGTCAAGAATAAGCATGTAAATCTGCTTATCGATGTACAGAATATGTGACCCTGATTAATTTTTTAATTTGCCATCAGTTCAGGAGAATGGGGGGAGACTATAACTCAGTAGCTACTGGTTATGCATTTAAAATGAGGACAGAAAACTGTTGGATTTGAAGGTCAAAAACTCTTTGGCAGAGAAGTTCAATCCCCCCCAAGTTTAATTTCAAATTTGGAAATCTATCATCATTAGACAAAATACTCTAAACCACACTCCACATAATCTCCCAATATAAATGAGAGGAACCAGCTTGCTTTATGTAAAACTGCTTCCTTTAATTGTGGCTACAGCTGCTTTGTTTCATGTGGTGCTCTTTAAAAAAAAAAAAAAAAAAAAAAAAAGCATACTGATTTTTTTAAACTGACTCATGCTCAATATGCAAACTTTTGTTTCCCACTCTCTTCCATCCTTCCTTAAAAAAAAAAAAACATTTTAGGAATTAAAGGAAGTACAGCTGTAAGCAAAGAAAACCCCTCCAATAAAATGAAGGCATATTCAAACACTAGCATCAAACAACATCACCAGGTGGAACAGACACTTAATGCACCTTAATGATGGTGAGCATATGAACATAATTTTGTTGAAGTACTAAGTAGCGTGGGGTTGGAAGACAGACATATTCAAACACCTAAAGAGCTGGAAAAATGCCACACTTCATACATGCACAATTTTTTAGAGTTCAAAAAGCATCCAATGGATCTATTCGAACATATTAAATATTTACAAACAACCCCAAGGAGAAGGGAATAAAAACCAGGGCTAATTCAGAGTGAATTTGGTCACTGATTTTAACAGAACCAGGATTTCACATTAGGTATTTATGAATGTTATAAAAAATTTTCCAGTGAAAACACTATAGGCTCAAGCACAACAAAATAATAAGTTAACTGGACAACACCTATATTTTCATAAGACTTGCTTCTCAAAGTAGATTGAAAGGAAAAGAATAATCATCACATCTCAAAAAATGATGCTTTTCTTCTATTAAAAACAGTATCAAACCTATCTTATGTTCCTTCATTCGTAGCTTTATTTTTACGTGGTTTTGGACTCCATCTGGTTTAACTGCCTTGCTATTATTTCTAATATGGTAGTTAGATTCTGGCAAGTAATATCTATTGATCTAGACAAATGTACATTGACTTTAGATGCCAAATCATCTTTGTCTCAACACTAAGTCGCACCCATCTAGAAACCAATCTGTTCTGAATAATCTTTCTTTACTGATAAAAAGACAACACCACTATTTCTCTCTAATTGCTAAGGAATCTGGATTTCAGAAATTAAAATTCAGTATGAAACCGTTTTTTACCTACTTGAATTTTACTCTTATTTTAAAAGACATTGGAAAAACAAGAAAAAATGAGAAGAGAAAATACTTCAGTGGACTTAATCTTTCCTTAACTTGACAGTCCCGAGAAGGTTCAGGTATATTATTCAGTATTCCCCAGCTTTTGTAAACAGAAACCTAAAACTTAATTCTGCATGGAACACTTAACTTACCTCCAAATTATGAACTTTCAAAATACAAAAATCCGATTTTTTGTTGAGACCTTCTGAGCTCAAAGTTTACTAAATGAGGACTTTTTAACAAACACTTTCAACTAATATTCAGATCTGTAAAGCACAGAGATATTTGGAGTCATGTCATTTACCCGAAGTGATACTACTATTGATTCAGTGGCACGGCACTCTTCTCTTGTGAGTCAGGTCTGACCTGAAATAATGCCTCAGTCAGAATGAGTGGCTGATGGTGCTGCTTTTTGGGTGAGACATTAATTGGGGAAGACCCGTTTTACAATCAAAATATCTAGTGCACCTTTTTGCAAAAGATTTGTCTTAGCCTCTCGTGTTGAAATTGAAAAAATTACATTCTGCGTCTCTCAATTTACCCTGCAGTTCAGGTGGACAGAGCTGAAAGTCACATGTAAAGTTGCTGGGTCCTGTTAAACTGTCTAGCAGAATTACGAATTTAAGTTACCAGACTCATCTTTTGAAGGTGTTGTGCAGGTTTCCTTTGAGGACAAGGACTGAGACTTCAAATATGGAGTGATCATTTTGTGAAAATGAATTGGGTGACTTGGTGTTTTTGTGGTCTATAATTTTTCTGTGCAAGTTCATTCGAGAATGTAGTGATTGTTTGGTTTCACCCACATAGTTGCTGGAGCATTTAGTGCACTGGAGGAGGTACACTACATGTTGTAACAGGCATGTGTAGACCCCATGGATTTTGATAGGTCCAATAAAGTTATCCAAAAGAAGCTGGCCCAATTAAACCCACCTTGTCTCTATTATTTACTACGTGTATCTAAAAGGCGTTTATACAATAAATTTCTTTAGTGCCAGAGTTAATCAAAGTCTGGTAGATGAGTACCAGTTAAACCTTCTACACTTATTACTCTTTTCTCCACCATCCCAGCTTAATCAACAGGAAAAACATTTGAATGCTGTTCTTGTTGTTTACTAAATTGAACAGGTTCCTCACACACGTATCATTCTGTACTTATAACAGATATAATCTGTTTGTTACCGTCTTAATTATAAAAACAGAACATCTTAGATAGATGCAGAGGGGTAGCTGTGTTAGCCTGTATACAGCAAAAACAACAGAGTCCTGTAGCATTTTAAAGACTAACAAATTTAAGCTTTCGTGGGCTGTAACCCACTTCGTCTGACATCTGAAGAAGTGGGTTACAGCCCACGAAAGCTTATGCCTGCAGAAATTAAATTTGTTAGTCTTTAAAGTGCTACAGGTCTTGTGTTTTTTTTCTTAAATAGATGGTAATTCTTGGATTCTTCCTTTGTGGTTTTCCTCCTTCCAACACGCTGCAGTCTTTGGAGTGGACAGAGAAAGGAAGCAATCAGAATAAAATCAAATCTTTTGTAATATGCTAGGAAGTGCCTGAGTACTGGAGCTATAATGGCACAAGTACAATTGGCATATCCACCTTATTTTGCAAGGAGCTTAGCTCCAGGGAAAATGCTTTCCCAGCAGACGATATTAAAACAAACATGTGGGTGACCCATTTGCAATGTATAGTCTAAACTAACATTGAAAAAATCTTACTTGTCCACCTGAGTCAGATCTGTGGCCTCTGATAAAGAGAAGGAAGAGAGAGAACATGGAACTTCCCTCAGTACCAGAAGCTACAAAAACTGCTGAAAATGATGGGTTGGCAGGAAGCAAGTCACTTACCACCATGTTAGCTGCTTATTTGTTTGTCCCATGGGCATGAGTTAAACTGGCAGCTTCCATGCTTGCTTACTTACTTCTGAGGCATGAAAAAGCCTGTGGTGACAATGCTAACTAAACGTTCTTAGTTCTAAGAGATTACTAAGAAGCATAGGTAGTTGAGGTGCCTGATCTGAAATAATATTAGGCACCAGAAAAACACTCTTTGCTCCAAAACCTCAAATAATGCATACTAGAAGAAGGGGCAACAAGATTTGCTTTACGCATGTAAAATAATGTTCAGACTGATCAAGTACAAATTTATCCACATCCAGAGGATGTCAAAACCCTAGAATTCTACCACAAAAGATGCTTGTATGTCAACAACGAAATACTGAACTGTACAAAAGTATATCAATGCTTTGCAGTTTGTTAACTCATGGTAAATGTATTCATACGTATTTGTCAACATATACTGGTGAAGGTAAGATCTTAAAAGTACTACTGGTGACAGAAGAATCAGATTTTAAAGTTTTTCTGGTAAGTCAGTTAATTCTTGATTGCCTAACGAGCAGGTTCTCTACACCCACACCCTATGTGAAATCTCAGAGAAATCCCAGATTTGCATAGATATCCCACAATAAAGTCAAAATACCTGATATTAAAATCAATCCCATTCTCAGCCCCTTTTTACAACACCAGGTTATATTGATGTAAATTGCTGGCTAACCAACAGCCAGTAGCTCTTAGTACAAGTAATTTATCAGTTAAAACAATTATTAATACACTCTAGACTAGAAAATAACTTATTCCACATTCTGATTAATTCATCCTTTTTTAAAAACAAAGTTACATAATCAAAATCATCTGTTTTAGAAAGGCATGCCTTTTTCTACATTATCTAAGGGCAAGACTTGTCATGTTCAGATTCTGAAATGCTTGTAATTTTTTTTAAAAGCTTGTATATATCATCAGGTTATCACTTTATTTCAGTAAATTCAATGGAAATACTTTGTCCAATTACCGTATTTTTACCAAAAAAACCCCCACTTTATTTGTGTTTGCATTTTGAAAGAAATGTTTTTCCCAACTCAGTTTTGTTGACTAACTTTTTCCCTTGTGGTTGTAGCAAATGACTAATTTTAATAAATGGAAGAGAAAGGTCCCATATGCTTCAAAGTACAAAATCATAACATGTTTAAGTCAACTAGTCTTCACACACTAGAAGAAGCTGCTGATTAATGAACACAACTGAACAATTTGTGCCCTACTGTGCTTGCAGAAGACTCTGAAACCCTACCTTGTTTTGTATAGTATCAATCTAAATGGAATTTAAATTTTTCCATGCTGTAAATATACCTTAAATTAAAGAAATAATTTGACTCACTGGAGCAAATTTTCTAGGTCTGTTAGTTATTCTATTCACAGACCAGGTCCACAAAATATTAAAATATCTTAAAAGTATTGTTTAGGACGTCAATTTTAATTATTCTTATAACACTTTATAAATGGAAAACAGGGACGTCTACAGGAATCTGGATTAAAGCCAGTTAATATGACAAGCAGGCATATCACAAGTCATACTATTCATGCTCTTTTTATGTAAAATAGTAGCAACCAATGCTGATATTTAAACAGTAAAAAGCTAAAAACTATCACTACCACCAGTCTCTCTTTTGAGAAGTACATAAAAAGAAAGGATTTAAAATTAATGTATAGGGTTTTTTTCCCCTTCTAATTTTTGAAAAGTTAGCCACTAACCCAACTGTATAATTGGATGCTACATGAAATAGCTGCTATAAGAATAAATAGCTACTGACAGGTTTAAACAAGCAAGAGTACCAGGAAAACATTTAAAACTTTACAGCAAAACAGTCCCAAATAGAGCCCTGAACAAACTTACCATGGACTCTGCTCTTCCAACAACAGAAAACCACATTTTGATCTCCGGGACTACAGATCCTTGGAGAAGGGGGGGAAAAAACCCAACGAACAATTCTCCACTTCTCTCTCTCAGCCCTCAACAGCAACCAACACTACAGTCTGCTGGATTTTCCAAGACACTCATCAAGATAGTTCTGAGCTGGATGCTATGATACTGTATGGCATTTATCAACACTAGCTATAACCAATACAATATTCAGACTCTTACGTAATCAGTTATGTGGCTCTGACTTTCATTTACTTTAGGAGCTTTATTAAACTTTGAAAACTGCTAGAAAAATAAAAAGGGGACCTCCTGTACAAAAGACAAAAAACTCCAAATTAAACAGGAAGCAATGTGCTGGCCCACAGATGGGTAAGAAGTCACATGCTAACCCCCCCCAAAGTGATATATTTTTAAAGTCAACTGCATGCACATACTGCTTCCAAATCATCTGGATTTCATAAAATGTAACCGCAATGTGGTTGAGAGTCAGGGTGCTTTTAACATCAAAACATCTTTCAGGGTTAGAACAACCAAATTCTGCACTCAACCTCAAAAATCAGTACTGCCACTGATGCCCAACCACTCCCATCTCCCTAAAAATCAATGCCCCTATGATGCTATTCAAGGCACAATTACAAAAGGCTTTACTACACAAAAATATGCAACATTACAATAGCAGTGGAGCAGCAGTTAGACTTTCTGGATAACAATACTGGACAATCTGTATAACAAGCTTTTTAATCTGAATACAACTATTCATAGTTTTAAAAAGATATTGCAAGGTATTTTTCCTAACTCTTAAAATTATTTTAATAATCTTAATCTCAAAACAGGTGTTTCGTTACTAAAATTTGTTTTTAATTCTCTGCACATGGCACACTCGTTTGTCGAATGGTTTCTCAAAAGCTGTGTTGCTTAAACATACCATTGATTTATATGCAAAATAACAAACAAGTTAGTTGAAGGGTAGGGCAAATTCTGAACCATATTTACAACCTTTTTGTCACAATAATGTACCAGTTAAAACATTAACATTGGAATTAAAAGAGAAGCTGTTAATATTGTAGACTCTAAGTGGAAAGAGGACCAAATACACTGCTGCTCAGTGACCGAATAAATGTTTCATTCTTACATTATATCCCTGCTTCCCTCCTTCTTAATTTAACATTTGGGTTTGCTATCCCATCTACTACAAATGGAACTCCTCTACCATAAGGACAAGCAGTTGCAGCAAATTTCAGTGAAAATTCTGTTATTTCTTTTCTTACAACTTTAAATTTGACCAGGCCAGACTACCCTTTGAGACTGCAGATAATTCTTTCTGTAGGAGGAAATTACAGTGGACAGTGTCACTGGAGTCTTTGTTCTTAATTAGCAGAAGTTTCACAAGTTTTCCATTATGACTCAACTTTCTGGGATTTTAATTCCTTGAAACAGGAAGTTTTGAATACATGAGCCCAGAAAAGAATTTTAACATTTTAAAAATACAAACTACTTCATATGTCATTTAAATTTTGCTGTGATTTGAGAACAAAGTAACTAAAACTTTGGATTTTGGGAAGAGATGAAAGGGAAAAAGAAAGAGTGAAAATGATGGCATTTTCTTTATCAGTCTGAGAATCTGCCCACTTCCGTCTCGCTTCCAAAAATGCCTGTGACCGTGCATTACAGTCATGTTCCTACTGGCAAATCTTGACTAGACAGGAGTCCATCCAGAGCTAATCAGTTTCACTCACTAGGTGAAAGAGATCAGCCTTGAGATGACAAAGCACTCCCTTCCTCCTTTATGGCCTGGTATGAGTGCAATCCTTTTGTCATTTAAGTCAGAAACAGGAGTTGCATTCATAATTTAAACTTTAGCACTGGAAGTATGAAAGATCTCCGGCAAAGTAAATTGATACCTGCATTATCCGGAACAGTGCCATCTACTGACCAAATCTTGTAATTTTCAGTTTTTTATTGCAGTTTTTGAAGCACGCCTATCACATAATGGCCCAAGAGTTCCCTATATGACAGCAGTAAGTGCTTCCTTCCACCTCTGGCACAGAGACAAGTCTTCACTTCTTACAATAAAATATAATTTTACATAATTATTTGAAAGTTATTGATTATTTGCTTTTTCGATTTGCAAGAGAAATGCTACAAAAACAATTTGCAAAATATTAACTATGGTGTGCAAGAGCAACCGCCAAATTAATTCCACTCTCACAACGTGACATTTCAGATTTTTTGGATACTCCATACATTTGAGTTTAAGAACTTCATTTCACAGCTTAATTATTTCTTGCAGACATGGCAAATTTCAATCAATATTATCTCGGTTCTCCTTGTTTTTTGCAGGGAAAAAACCAACAAACCAATACCACCTCTCCCACTCCCCAATTTCAGAATATCAATTTCTGTATCAATATAACATTTTTGATTGAAATCCACTGGGAAAAAAAACCCCAAAATCAATAGATAAGGGAAGTAACAAAAAATGAAAAAGTACATTCACTGTTACCGCTTCTCAAAAACCATTTACCTGTTCCGAATCGCTCTTTTCTGCGCAGCCTTGGAAAATGCACTGCCTGTGCACTTTCTTGCACCTTTTATTACAATACATGAAAACTGAAACAGCAGTTCTCTCTAATAAGCAATTCTCTGTTCTAAGCAACCACTTGAAAAATATCCCCATTTTATTTCTAGGACAATTTAATTCAGCTTTAAATGAAATACCACCTCTTTTATGCAACCAATAGTCTACTGGTTTCTTAAGTAGTCACATAACAAGTTTCACTATTTTACTTTGCTATTTCAAATATGCATTAGCTGAGCAAAAGAGATTTTCTACATCTCCATAGATTATTAAAAATATCAGGATAAGTAGTCAACTTCTGCTTCTTACTAATTTTTACACATCGGAGAATTTTTTTTTAAGCGTCAATTTTTAAAAATTTATTTTGACCCTACCCAGTAGCACAGTTGTGTACTGCTGCTGTAAATTAGGAGTATGCTGCCAGCTAAAACTGTGTGCCTGAAAGGTAAGTCAGTTCTAGTGGAAACTGCAATTTCCCTCATCTCATATTCCTGCTCCTTCTTACATGAGAAAGTTTTTTCATGCTTAATTATGACTTCCCGTTGATTTAATAAACCAGTTCCACTTCACATTTCCAAGTCCATCTACAGCAAATACTAAACTAAACTATAGTTGGCAGTCAGAAGTCTGATGTACAAATAAACTGGGGTACTCTCAATGCTCATGTACTTAGTCTTTCAGTCTAATGTCTTACTGCAATACATGTCAATAGCACAAAAATAAATTTTTATAGTCACCAATTTATCAGATTTTGAACGTATTTTCTTGCAGTCACAAGATGATCATTAGCTGTATACTCCTGAAACCTCCCACCCCTTTACAGGTGGCAGGAACAGAACATTAAAAATAGATACAAAACAACTAAATCAACACCACCACATCAAGCAGGAACACATTCTGAAATATGCAAAAGTTGCATCAAAAAGAAAAACCTTGAGAAGTACTCAACCACGTCTGATAGTTTAAAAGCAGTCAAGTAACATCTTTAGGATGTAAACTCGTTGGGACCGGCAACTTAATTGTTTTGATACAGGCATCCATTGCACAGCAAAAAGGCACTATAAAGGATTGTCTTCATCTGTTTGTACATGGCCTACTCATGATTGGGGCTTTTGGGCACGAATTACACTAATATTAAGCTGAAAACCAAGAGAATGTTATGTCTGCTATGTAAATCCCATATAACAGACAGACCTAACCAATAGGTAGAGTCCTCCATCTGGTGGCTGGAGTCATATGTGCATTCTTTATGTTACCACAGTCTAGGGTGACCAGATGTCCCACTTTTATAGGGAGAGTCCCGATATTTAAGGCTTTTTCTTATACAGGCGCCTATTACTTCCCCATCCCTCGCCCCGATTTTTCACACTTACTATCTGGTCTCCCTACCATAGCCAAGACTACTCCGTCTATAGCACCAGGACCCCCTATAAGGCAAACTTTCAAAAGGGAACCTCCTCTTGGCCAAGCTACTCTGCATATAGTATTTTAAAGATCAATAAGATGAAAAAACAAAGCTAAACTAAACTAAAAATCACACAAGCACCTAAGTTCAGTGCACAGAAAAATAAGGTCTTATCTTCCTTACAGAGTAGCTAGAAACTTCCATTTACATACTTGAATCTTCTTTTTCTATGAACTCATTTTTAAATTTTAATGCATATAAAAAATATAACACTTCCATAAAAATTCTCTTCGTTTATTACTCTCTCTTCTAAAGCGTTTCTGCTACTTTTTAGCAGTGAATCGGTTTTAAGTATTTTTTCATACTCAGATCAAAACCAAAATATCCAAATACAAAGGGTTTGTGGCATCAATTTTTAACTTTCTTAAAAAATTGAAGTATGTATGTAACATATTAACAATTACTGTGATATGGTTAAATATTAGGAGTGCCAAATTACAAAATTAGTCCAAAAATTCATTATAGGTCACAACTTCAGTATTAACATTTTCTGATTTAACTTGTTTCTCTTACTTTGTTCACATTCTGTGCATTTTGTAGACCAGCATTTCATAGCCAGGACTCTGGTAGGCTAAATATGGTATGCAACATATATACTTCCCAGGACATGTTTAAGGAAATAATATGATTTTTCCAAAACTAAGTGTTGCTTGATCATTTTACTGCAATGTGTTTTCATACCTTAGCAGCAACAATGCTTAGACCCATTCCATTTTGTTTCTTTAATGTTACTGTGATGATTTCAGGTTCTTTCCTCAAAGGCTGAGCCTATCAAATGGGAAAAAAACCAGACAAATATACAAATTTGCATTAACAGAAAAACTAAGGAGAAAGATTACTGCAAAAAATAGTCTAAATCAATAAAATAAATAATGAATGATTGGATGGAATACCTGTTGACACACAAAAGTTCCTTTTACAAATCATTTTCACTTTAACACCTGTAACTCTTGATTAGTATTAGTTTAGAAAGAGCAGTTACATTTGTGCTCAAAGCACTGCCAAAGAAAAAAGTCAAGTTATTAAGTTACCTACAAACTTGTTTTTTTTGGGTGGCCTGATTCAATAATCAAGTTACAATAAAGATTGAGTTTATAAACAGTTCCCAAATTGAGGTCTGAGTTCTAAAATCATTTTATTTTTTTTAAAGCTGAAAACTAGTTAAACCATTTTGTGATACCTGTGCTCTTTGAACCTGGTTTCAAAATGTTTTAACTCAACCTCTAGAAAATAAAATGAATGTGCAATAATACTGTCAATTTTTAAGAGCAGATTAAAACCTTTAAATACTTTTTAAAAAGTAAGCAAGATATTTAAGTTTGAAAAAAAATCACTAGTGGATATTTGCAGTGGGTAATTTTCATGGTATTTTGTGATGGTGCCAATTCTCTCCATTAGTCAATGGATGTGATATTACAATAGTAAGTATATGAAGCCCATGCTGGTGTCCAAATTAAGCAAAACTCTGTCACCACAAGTTTCATAAGACAAAAGTTACAGTTTCAAAAAAAGAACCACCACTGTGGTTAAGTTAAAACATTTTTACAAAGCAAGGAAATTCTAAGCTAAGTTGACCCCACTACTCTTGTGCCAAAGACTGCAACAAAACAGTAGCCTGCTCCCAATTTGTTTGACAGGCATTTTCCATTCATTTAAGTGGGAACACAATCAAGCTTCAAGTCCATTAAAATCCCACAGGAGAAGAGACTCCTTCAAAAATACTGTGTCAAGGAAAAAGCAATAAGACCCTAAAGAACATTTAGCTGTCACTGCTTCCATCTTTCAGTTTCTTTTCAAACCAAGGATAAAAAGCTAAGTCAATGTAAAGCAAATCTTAAGAAGTATTTAATTTTTATAATTTTACAGACTTCCACTAGGAGTAAAACTCAATTTTAACTCTAAAAAAATTGATGTCTCAAAAAGATGATTTCATCACCTGCTCTAGAATGAAATGATCCACTGCATGATGGATTTCACCAAGTGCAATTATTGTCAAAAAAATAACTAAAAATAGCACTTTCTTTCTTTCTCATGAGATCTACTTCTTGTGTGTAATTCAGGATGATATCTTATATTAGTGACAAATGGATAATGTGTTATTTGATTACTTTCATTTTGGGACTGATCTCTAGTTAGTCTAAGACATCTGGGTTATTGGCCCTCTGTTTCCAAATACTGGAGGCAGTTCAGATTTGTTCACTTTTTAACTGTAAAATCTTATTCCACTATGTCAATTATATATTGGAAGGCATTTCTAACTTTTTGCTTGGCTAGACACATTGCCCCAAGGAGCCTCAATACCATTAGACTTGGATGAGCCTGCATTTATGGCATTATTTAATGAGGAGACATGAGGTATAATGGGCAGAGGTCTTAGGCCTTTTTATAAAAAATCCCAAAGAGCTGGAAAACACTTTGTTTGTTTGTTATTTCTTTTTGTCCACACTGCTGTATAGTTGGAGATGGTGGAATGCCTGCATGTGGCCCGAAGAATTCTTTACCTTGTAGGAGCATCTTATGTTTTTTTAGGACTTATCATTGAATAGCCAATCAATCAGACAAAGTTCAGTAGAACCTCAAAGATACGAAAATCAGAGTTACCAACTGACCGGTCAACCGAACACCCTGTGAAACTGGAAGTACTGTAAGCAATCAGGTAGAGGGTGGGTGGGTGTGTGTGTGTGTGTGTGTGTGTGTGTGTGTGTGTGTGTGTGTAATACTGTGCCTGTATTGCAAGGTCGGCATGGAGAGCAGAAACAGTTCAGGGTCTGTACTGTTCCTATAAGCTAAGGGCGCAGGTGCATCCCTCTCCCACCTCACCCCACTGGGAGGGGGGAGTTATTTTCTCCACCAACCACCTCCAGAGCCTGGGAAAGAAAGCTCCCGGCTGATGCTGCTGCAAGAAACGGAAGGTTGCAGCCAAAGCCTGGTCTGGAGATAGAGTGGGAGTCAGCTGTGCGCTCTGGAGGAGTTTTAAAGGGCCACAGCCTGTGCACGGATGAGGCCCAAGCTTTACCCATGGCTCCACTCCTGGATCTGCCAGCACCTCTGGGAGTGCAAAAGGCAAGGGAGGGAGGGGCGTTGGCAGCTAGCTGGCACCAACTGCCTGCCAAATGCTGCCTCTGGAGTGTGAGTGCACTGAGTCCAGTGAGCCCTGGGGAGAGGTGGCTGAGGGCTTGGGGCTTGTATTGCCAAGGGTGTGGGGCAGGCCCCCCTAGTTCAGCCCAAAGGCAAGAAACAGGAATAAGGCAGGGAGCTGCCTGTAAGCCAGGCAGTGCTTCCAGATACCACCTTTGCAGAGATATCTCCCATCCTCAGCTGGAAGGCACTGACTGCAGGGTATTGTATCATAATGTTTCGTTCAGAGCTAGGAACGTTTCAGAGTTATGAACAACCTCCATTCCTGAGGTATTCGTATCTTTGAGTTTCTACTATAGTATGAATTGGGATACATAAGCAAACTATCTATCCCATCTATTCAGAAGATGGAGAGCAGACCCTTGCAATAACTCCATTAGTGTTAACTGTGTCATGAAGAGATATACCATCTAATAACTAGTACAAACAAGTTCCTAGACAAGTCATCTAGGCTATTATTATTATTATTATTATTTATTATTATTATTATTACCTTTGTGAACACTCTTGGAAGGGAAGTCAGATCAAAGAGTAATGTTTTGTATCAGTAACAACAACTGCCATGGGTGAATTGAAAACCTGACTGATGAAAGGGTCATAGTATATTCTCTGACAGGTTCCCTGGAGAGAACAGGTTCCCCTTATAGCAACAGACAAAGACAGTCTCCATCCTTATTTTTATTTTTTTTATCGACCCATTCAGCCTTTTGACTGTACAGCCCAGACCCCTACAGAGCTTTTTCTTACTATGAGGAATATAGAGTAAAACTCTTGTTTTCTTGAGGGACAAGTTCTACCGCCCCTAGCTCTAAGGCATACAAGATTTTCTTCAGGATGAGTTGATATTTTTTCGTCACTGCTTGAGATGAAGAGATGAAAAGATGGTGTGGAAGAACCTGAAGCCCCAGAGAGTATCTCAGCTGCACTAACTACCTCTTGTACCCACTTTTCTGATGCCTATTAGCACCAGATGTCTTACGTGAGATATCATTGCCTCAAAGCCATTTTAGGACCAAGGCAGAATTGATCTCAGTAATAGTGACTGTCTGAATTGGAAGATTTTCTTCTTTACTATTCACTTGAAGGGGCCAAGCTTCTTTATGCTATTGCACCCAGGATATTGTGGTTTTAACAAAACAGAATTGTCAGTCAGGCTCTTAAAGACAGTTTTGGAAATCCTATCTAATGATGATTTCTATCTTCCTGTCTGTAGGGTCTTTTGGGAAGGAATCCCTTTGGGCAGAAATTGCCATTTTCTTTGTCAGGGATACCACTGCTGCACTGGCTTTAGAAAGGATGAAGAAAAAAATCTTTATGTTCAGGACTTGTTGAGACCCCACCCCTCAGTTACTTCGAAGAAGTTCTGTAGGGGGATGGCAAGTCCTACTTTAGCTCTGGTTCTCTTGATTTCATCATATTATATTTTTGGTAAACCAATGCAATTTTAACAAATATTAAATGTCAATTCCAAAGAAATGAAAAAGAATCGAGAATACATTTGCCTGAAGATTTGGCGAAAACAAAAGCAAGTATTAGATTACTGAATATTCAATACTAATATTTAATTGCTGACTGCTGGTTTACATAGCCCAAAGTAGAAAAAAAATACACAAGAAAAATAAACAGGAAGCCCTGTACACAAATTAAAAATATACTTTCCAAATCTTTTAATAGTATTTTTGAGGAAAATCCCTTTGTCTTCTGCTCCTCCTTGAAAAATTATTTACATTATAATAGGCATTATATGACAAAGATTGGGAAACACTGATATAAGCCGATCTTGAAACATTTCCACAATTTGTTATTTTTCTTTGCTAAGAAGCCACGTATTAAACAGCAACGAAATCTATTCTTTGGAATAAGGATGAAGACTGGGTACAAACAAAATATGGTTTACTGCACGTTAATGCTTGTAGACTCACTCTGAATTACCCCAAAATGAATACCTACTAGCTCAGCATTCTCACGTAACAGGTGACTTTCATAGTCTGCACCTTCAAAATATATTGTCCAAGTGCCTGGTGAACGTGGATGAGGTGTCAGCCTGCAAAAGCCTACAGGGGAAAAAAGCACAAGTGAACATTGCCTCTTACTTGAAGAATCAGCTGGTGAAACAGCTAAAAATAAGTTGTGCTGGTGCACTAATACCATACAGCAATATTTATCCTTATCTGTTTAAATGTTTTGAACTGTATATGCTGAACAAAAGATTACAGGCATGTAAAAATTACACAGTGACAACAAGCACAAGCTAACAGTTCTTTATAGCATCTTCCACCCAATGCACTCTGCAAACATTAAAGAATCATTTATGACTTATGAGCTTGAGCAGTTCCACAGAGGGAAGACTGGCTGTACTCAAGCAGCAGTTCTTGGAAGTACTGTGCCTTTGAAAGACCTGGTGGAACACAGAAGTGGCACTCAGCACTATCCTTATGCACAGCCATCAGACTTGCACTTCTGGTCAATTTCCTCTTCTTGCATATCCAGTAGCGGGATCTAGATTATGTCTGGTTTCTGAATAGATGAGCTAGGAAGCCAGGCTTCCTGATATTTCTTCCCTCTTTTAGTGCACCCATGCGACTGAAAGCCTAACTGGAGCATTAAAGATTATTCAATCTCCCTGGGAGGATGCAAGGAACAATTTTTTTTTTTTTTTTTTTTTAAAAGAAGATGCAACTGAAGCAGAGAGATTAAGTGACTTGCTAAAGGTCACAATTAAAAAAAAAATCTATGGCAGAGAGGGGAACTAAGCACTAAGATCTTCTGTCAGTCCTATGCTTTTGCCCATCGAGTGTTCTCACCCTAATCATGGCTAGTGAAAACCTAAGTTATAGGTCAAACTGCAGATCAATAAAAAATACACCATAAATGCCAACCACTACCTTACAGAAGTATAGCTTTTACTGCTCGCACAAAAAGAAACTTTCAGCAATTTATTTCATTTTAAGTTTATTTTAAACCAATCATTCAGAATTAACCTAATTGGAGTTCTGTTAGAGAGAATTTTGCAGAATATCTAAACAAAGAAAAAATTACTTAAATAATGGCTTACATATGCTGCTTTAAGAATGGATTAGTTTAATCAGTTAAGACACTTTTTACTCTCAAATCTACGCATACTTTACAATTCACTTAATCTTAACAGTAAACAAACTTCCTCTTGCTAAAAAATATCACTTCACTCCTAGAAATTAAGCAGCTAGAAGAGGAAATTTCAAACCTCTTCCATAATATAGACTGCATCATAACAGAAAGATTTGTCTTGTGAACCACCTCCACTTTCCTATCAATTTACAATCATATAATATCCTTGAGAAAACTATAATTGTTTACATGAGAAAATAATATTAGGAAAATATATAATGCATTTTAGCTGTCTTTTAAGGCAATTTTATGTGATATTTTCAGCTGTTACTATTTTAATACAGATTTACTGAAAAATAAATATTGCTCATGGAATAATTTAATATCTTATAGGAATGGGCATTTCTTATATCAGCATTAAATCAGCAAACATGAATTTTCATATACCCATTAACATACTGCTCTCACCAAAAATCAGTCAAAGAAATTTTTGTCTAAAGTACAAAATGGATTTTCCCCATAAATATAGCTTAATATGCCAGGAACTAGCAAGGAATAAAGATGAACAGGAGGTAGAGTTGTGCCAGGTAGCTCAGGTGTTTCTGTAAAGCCACTGGGTGACAAAATAAACCTTTCGCCTCCTACATGATGCTTACACCTTCTCTTCCCAACTGCACTGTTTACATACAGCCTCCTGCCTCTGCTGCCAACAGATGCTATGTGTCCACTCCACTTTTGTTCTCCAGCTCAAGATGTGCCTACGGAACAAAATGGCACACAAATCTGCTCTCTCCCCTTTCCCTCTCCTCTTCTAGTTTATGCATTTTCTCCCAATTTTCTTTCATGCCATGTTTTTCTGTCTTTCTTGTTATTTTTCATTTCTGGAGGATCAGAAGTGGTACAAAAGGAAGGGCCACACAGGGAATGTTTCTCTCTGTCTACAGGTCCATGTATAAAGACTTTGATGTAGGTGGTTACTAAATACACGCTGCCAACACATAGAAGCTCATTTCAATTATATAAAAGCCTGAAATCAACAAGTACTACGCCAAGGGGATTCACAATGTCATAAGAAAGTAAAATTCAGAAAAGTATATAGAAGATTTACATACCATTAAGTGGGGTAAATCTAAATAGTTTAATGAAAGTGTAATGCAAAGGATAATGAAATGAGGATTGAACAATATTGTGATAAGAGGAGGAAAAATTAAAAATTAATAAATACCTCTAAACATACCTTGAGTTCTGTGCTTACTATACTAGAGAAAAACAAATTAGTATACAGTTTAACAGTAGCAGGACTGACCTCTCTGGCATAGTGGATCTAAAAATTCTTGTAAACCATTTGGAATGTTTCTGACCACATCACATGAATAGCCATCTTCTGGCAAAAGAAAAGGAAGCTGTAGATCAGGATCCTCTTCCAGCTGGACTTCTCTGCCATCACTACGAGCTAATTCATCAGCTGTATTTTCTGCAACAGCCACTACATTCTCTATCAACTCCTGGACATAAGACAAAAGGATATTGTTATGTTTAAAGGGCTTCATTAATTACACTACTAAAATACATGTTATCAGAACTTCATGGTTAACTATCCAAAATTCAGGAAATTACAAAGCTAAAATTGCACAATGTACAACCACAACTCTGCCCCCATGCATGGGTCTGTATATTTCGATATAATCTTTATCAAATTCAATATCGTTCAACTTCATTCTCCAACCTTGTGTAGCATCTTCTAATATTTTCTCTTTTTTAACATAAAAGTCAATATACCAATGAACATGTATTAGATATTTTACATGAGGGCTGTATTTTGAGAAATAGTACGTAATCATGTAATTAGAAACAATACTGTAACGCATATGCATGAACAACCAAGTTAAAGTGCACATGCAATCTTACTTTTGATATTTCCTGTCTTGGGTGTAACAAAGTCCAGGATAATTTTTGTACAAGATAGTCTCATTTTATACAAAAAAGATAGGGAAAAAATGCATTAAAATGGGTTGCTTATTCCAGGACATAAAACGTCTGGTGGCTCACTAAAAAATTGATAGTGTAATTCCATAATTTGGGATTAGTTAGCTATTTACCACCAGTATGCCCTGTTCCACACTTCTTAGAAGATTCACTTGAGGAAGAGCCCTTACCCTGCACTATAGTAAATAAATCCACAAGAACCCATATCATAAAAACGTTTGGAATAACCAAAGGTGCAGAGTGAGGCTACCACCTCAACATACTATATAGTGCAAAGCAGCCCTTCATATCTCTCAAAGTTTCATGTACAATTTCAGAACATTTTTCATTGTGCAACTAAATTGGCAACATATGTGTACACAGTGAGGTCTTCCTTAATTGAGCTATTTATGAGCTTAGCTAAAGAAATTCAAAAGCTAACAACTGTCACATCAAGGTCACTTTTCACTGAAATATTCAAAGGGAGGACCATCTCTATGCCATCATTCTCTCTCTGGTTCTTTCCACTCTAATGCTATTCAACCACCACCACATTTTTAAAAATAAATAAGACATTTTGTGTGTCTCTTCTTGTATTCAACCTGCTGAACCATTTTTACTCAAATCTTCTAAAAATGTCACTGCTGGTCAGAGAAAGCCAGGAAAATTTTAACCTGAAATGTGAAAGTTCTGATGCTCCTGAAATACAGCGTTTAAGAAGCAGATATAAAAGACCCCGCCATCCTAACCGTGCCTCAGTTCCTCTCCAAATCAGAAGAAATTAATGTAACACTCCACAGTAGAACAGAGGGAGGGTTAAATAAGGATATACAGAAGCAAAACATTTGTTACTGACATTTGTTACTTTTCTTATGACTGCCTCTGCAGATCCCCTCTGCAATAGACTAACTTGCTAGCAGTGATAATCCTCAAGAGAATTGCTGAGAAGTATGGATGACAGGTACCATCAGCACATGAAAATGCTTTCTTTCACTTCCAGCTTCTTAGCAAATGAGATCCTTTCTACAATGCTCCATGCATTTGTCACCCCCAGGATGAATTACTGTAACTCTTTGTATCTGAAGGTGAATGTCAAGATGATGTACAGGTTTCAGCTGGTACAGAAAGTGGTTCCTGCCTTCTCCATGATTTAGGTCACCATGAGCACATCAGACTGCTGTTTGAGTCCCTCCACTGGCTTCCAGTCAGTTTCCAATGCCAGTTTAAGAATTTGGTCCTAATCTTCAAAGCAATTAATGGATCAAACCCCAGCTCTAAATTACAGCCCAAATTTTGATCTATGAACCATTTTGACAGCTGTGCAGATCTGGAACAACACAGATCACAATGCCCAAGACAAAGTACATGAGAACAGGGATACAGGATTCTCAGTTGAGGGGATCCAGCTACGGAACAAACTTCTAGAAGAGATCAAGCAAATCCAGAGTGACTGTCTTTAGGTAATAATACAAAACCTCTTTGCCATAAGAATGACAGACAAAACAATTAAACACTCCCCATGAAAAAAAAAACCCAATAAAAAAAGTTGAACTAAATCAACCTTAAAAAACAAATAAAATCGAAAAGAAATCGAAACCAAAACCCCACCTTATGCATATTTTCACCCCTAAAAGGGAAAAATGCCAGAGACTCCGTGAAGTCCATTAGGGACTTTGCTATTGCTATGATTTTACATGGAAGACATTCAGATACAACAGTGATACACGACTGTATAAAACTAAGATAGATGGTACCATTAGATAAGAGTCTAAAGTACTGCTCTCTCAAACTAATGTCTGGTCAACATTAAAAAGTTAGATTGACCCAACTACATTGCCTAGGGGTGTGAGAAGTCCATACACACCATGAGCGGAATAGTTAAGCAGATCTAATTCCAAGATGCAGATATCATTAAGTTGACCTCCATCAATCTAGCTGCCACCTCTTTGGATTACCTATGCTGATGGGAGAACCCCTACCCTATTGGTGTAGGCAGCATCTACACTGAAGAGCTACAGCAGCGCTGCTGTAGCATTTCAAGCGTAGGCAAACCCTAAGCATCTGTTCTGTATTGATAATTTAGAGAACAGAGCTTCATGAAAGTATGAATTGAAATCTAGGCAGCAGCTGCAATTTTCAAGCATGCCACAGGAGCTTTAGAGAGTGAGGAGGATTCAGGATCAAAGACTGATGTGCATCACTCAGTACCTCACAGTGCAGAGCCTGGAAAGACCTCAAAGTAAGGCCCCAAAAGAGATGTTGGTTCAAGAACATAAGCAACTAAAAAATCTTGGATCTGAAAAAAATCCCAACTCCCTCAGGTCTCCCAAGTATCCAATGTGGGTGAGTTCAGAGCAACTTGGATCCTTTTCTGTTAGAATCTAGGGCAGTGGTCCCCAAACTGTGGGGCATGCCCCCCTAGGGAGGTATGGAGGCACATTTGGGGGGGGGGGGGGGGAAGGAGCACCCTCCAGCCCAGTTCTGGCCCCAGAGGCAGCTCCACTCCACCCCCAGACCAGTTCTGCCTCTAGCCGCAGCTCTTCTTCCATCCCCAGTTCTGCCCCCCAGCTCCCCCTTCAGCCCGAGTCCCTCTGCTGAGCCAACTGTGCAAATAATGGGGGGTGGGGGGAAGATGGTGGGCAGAATAGATGGGGGAGCGCAGACAGATTCCACTACTAGTAAGGGGGAACATGACAGGAAAAAGTTTGGGCACCACTGATCTAGGGTCCTCTTTTCAGACTTTAAAAATCCCTTTCAGGCTATAACTGACACCTTGCTCTTCATTAAAAAGGAGGTCTTCATGGATTTTAAGGCTTTTAAGAACATCTTGAAGATAAAAAAAGCCACAGGCTGAGAGCTCTTTTAAGGTTCAAGGTGCAAATGCTTCATGTGCTAAACTGCCACCTTGCCTAACTGTTTGAACAGCAGGGGTACTTGCCTAATATTGACATTTTAGTAGAGCAAAAAGCTAATTCTTTGATGCCAGACCTTTTCTCCTCTGAAGCCTTGATAGAGGATAAACCAGCAAAACAAAACAAAAAAGTCCTGCCACACATTATCAAAACTACTATCATAGCTACGTACAATGCATTCATAAAAAAAACCCTCCAAATCTAATTTGAAACCTGCAAAGAATTCAGACTGTTTTCATGAATTAAGCGCTAGCAGAAAGAGGAACAGAAGGACAGTTAATGGGTGGGATCTTTTATGCCCTATGTTCTAGAAATTTTCATCCAAATTGAATGTACGTTCAAGCTGTAATGACTTCACTGCTTTGAACAGTCCCATGGCTGGATGTGCAAATCCTACCTATGAAATAGATCTGCTGAAGAAGTGAGACAGGAGAAAAAATTCATTCTGTAAGTATCAGAGGGGTAGCCGTGTTAGTCTGTGTACAGCAAAAACAACGCGAGTCCTGTAGCACTTTAAAGACTAACAGATTTAATTTCTGCAGGCATAAGCTTCTGGATGTGACATCTGATGAAGTGGGTTACAGCCCACGAAAGCTTATGCCTGCAGAAATTAAATTTGTTAGTCTTTAAAGTGCTACAGGACTCGCGTTTTTATTCTGTAAGTAAATATTTTAGGAACAGAGTTACAAGGAACATTTTAGGAACAGAGTTACAAGGGAGAAAAGTTCTTGATTCAAAAACGCACAGCTCCTTCAGCGATTAATAATAGCACAAGTTACAACATGATAAATTACTTTTTATACTCTCAGGTTTGCACCAGCATGAAAATTACTCCTTCAAGTATTTATGAAGGAGTAAGTAGGAGAAAAAAAATGTATGCAGGATCCTTTCTAGAATAAGATTTAATGCTGTGCTACAATGTATTGTATGTAAAGGTGTATTTACAGGTAGCCCACTGATTCTTTCTAGAATATTTCAATGGGGCAACAGCTCTATTAAGTATTTGCGTCTTCAATTTTTTTTAAGCAGACAATTTAAACTCAAGCCTTCCTCACTGTTGTCTAATTCTTTTATAAATACATGAAGATCAACAGCATTAAATTTATTTATAATCCTTTCATAATGCAGCAAGTATCTCACAGTCTTCTAAAGTTTCAATAGCATATTTGGGGTATTTCCAGATGTACTGAGTTTTCTCTAGTATAAAATGAATTCTGGTATCCTGAATACCACTATGAAGTAACTACCGATACAGGCTGTTGCCTTTTTTTTTTTTTTTTTTTAAGCAAACAGCAAACACTTATTACTGCAAAGAAGATAATTTAATAAATTTTTCCAGGTTTCTAGCAGCACATGAATGAATAAAAAAAACGATGGGTGAATCTTGCCTGTAAACTGGCAGTTTAAATGAAGCTATGTTTCGTAGTAAAGAAGGGAGTATGGGAAATTGTGTTTATTTTCAAGTCTAGGCCATATTCGCAGAATTTCAGTTGGTAGAGTCAGCTCTACCCAAGTTATGACAACTTCACAAACGGTTCAGAGCAGGAACACTTCTAAACAACAAGCGCTTGCATGTGTACACTAACATATTTGTTGCCGCTATTAAAATCAAGTGTTTAGAACACTAAAAACATTGCTTAAACTTTTACCTTTTTAATATGAAAAAATTCCTCTGAGAACGAGAAAAAGCTATCCTGTGACTTATGGCTTACTCCAAGACTTTAGGGTATGTCTAAATTGCAGGTGGGAGATGTGATTCCCAGCACAGGCAGACAGACTTCGGCTAGCTCAGCTGGAGTTAGCACACTAAAAATAGCAATACAAACCTTATGCCACGCATGGCTGGCAGACTGGGCTAGCCACCGCCAGCACGACTGCTATTTTTTAACTATTTCCCTGCTACTTTTAGCGCACTAGCTCACACAGAGCTAGCTCAAGGCTGTCTACCGGTGCTGGAAATCAAACTTCACAGATGCAATGTGGACATACCCTTAGTGTGCTTAAACCCCAGCTGCAATTCTGCACACACAAAAATCCACTGGCTTTTGCACCAAAAAAATTTCCAGACTTCTTGTTATTGGGCAAGATTTATAGTATTAGACATTATTCAAGTAATTGTTTGGCCTTAACCTTCGAACCTTCAGCAGACCAAAGACATAGGTATGTATCCATTTGTTTACCTAAAGATGTTTCCAACAGCCTGTTTTGACTCAGATGAAGAATTTGCACCTACTCTTTAGAGAAAATGAAATATCTGATCCTTTCATTTAATTTCTACATGTTCTCACTACAACAGCTATAAAGGTGATGCTATTCAATCAATATATTTATTATTTTACAGGCAAATGGTAATTAAATTCTTTAGACAAAATATTTTCCCCAGAAATGTTGAACAATGCATTAAATGCCAAGATTGACTTACTGTTGGGATAAATGGTTCATCTGGAGCACAGTGATAATTCTGCAACAATGCCTGTAGCTGTAGAGAATTCAACTTAAAACAGGTACTGTTAATATTTGGAATATCATCATGTGAGTACTTATCCATGGTAAGTAGTGTAGTTGCCTGAAAAAAAAAAATCGGCAGAGACTTAATTATAATTTAAGAATGGAATATAAAATCATAGCCCTTATTAATTTCACAGTTTCCTTTCATCTAGAGGTAAGGCAGAGCAAAGGACACCATGCAGCAAGAAGCCAGAATTGCAGAATAAGTGATGTAAATTTCATTTTCAAAGTTTCTCTCCTCTTCTGCAACACAAATACTCTGTCTCTTAGTTCAGGAACCAAGGGAACCCGAAATGAGGTAACAGTTTAATTTCCCAGCTACTATATCTGTGCAAACTAACCAAACTCAATGTATCAGGGAGAAACAAATTTGATTCTGTTGGGAAAAAAACATACATCCAGATATTCATTTTCAGTAAATGGCACACTAATATTCTAGGAGAGGTTTTACAACTCTATACACCAAAGCAGGGTTCTAGAATACATTTACACAATTACACTGTGTTGTATTCCAGAAGGAAAAAACCTTAAGGAGTACATGTTTCACTGAGAACCAAGAACACAAATTCTCACCTGCACTATCCTGCTTAGGTGGCAATCAGCAGCCAGCTCTAGGCCCTGTTTTTCTGCCCAGGCCTCAATATGTCCCAACTGCTGACGGATGATGGCTCCCCAGTAATGTGAACACAATCCTGAATCTGGGTCAGTAACCAATCTATTAAAAAGCCACATGTTGATAAAGTGAAAGAGCTGGGAGAAGAGCTGTATAGTCAGTGCAGCATTCACTCTACATCGTCGCAAAAGGGACATAGCTCCAGTTAGTGTATGCAAGACATCATCTACAGAGACAAAGAATGTTTTAGTACAAATTAGTATTTATGGTTTAACAGAACAGTAGGTTGAGGCACCCAACCTGAATTTAATATTGATATTAGGTACTACTACATGAATTATGAAAGACAAATTAGACCACTGTTCCAGAACACCTACCTACTTGACATTTATTCCATAATATATTTCAAGAACTTAGCTGATAAATATCTATTTTAAAAATAGAAAGCTAAGTGTATAAAACTGAATCTTCATAGCTTTTTTTAAAGCTATGCAAGTACAACCACCAACTAATTATACTTTTTAGATTCCAACACAAAATGCATTAAAAAATTCTTGTAAGTTAGAGTTCCTACGCATACAACATATTTTAGCTGTTTCATACTAGTAATAAGCAGCATGCATTTTGGCAGAAGACGAATAAGTATTGTTTTTCCTCTTCTAATGGAATATAGCCAAGGATTGAATTTGTAAGCCCAAATTAATATATGGCACATAAAGTAGTTAAAATTGCATAAAATGTCCTCTTGCTCACAAATGCTTCCGTTTTTTAAAATTCTAATTCCTCCTTTCTACCACTACATTATATAACAGACACTTTGCACTTCTACGAGCTTTAACTCAAGCAGGTAACTAAAAAAACTGATAGAAATTTCCTGACAGGGAAGTTTATTAATAGTCTATAGAGCACGTTTAGCTTTTCAGATAAAAAACACTATCACTAATGCCCAAAGATGATGGTGGTTGTTGGGGCGGGGGATGTTTTGTTTTGTTTTTTTAAAACATATATATGGAATTATTAGCACTAGAAGTTCTTATTAAATAAATCAGCCATATTTTCACCTTTGCTCAAAAATATAAAAGAAATGTGGTTAACAAAAATAATCTCCTAAATGTTTCAGTGCTAAAACCTAAAAAGTTACTTGAAAATACTTAGTACCTAGACAGTGAATACCAGGATAGACTTTAATGTGAAAAATGTAAATCGAGTCACATCTGAATGTGTAGAGCAGATTCACATTATTACCTACTCAGCTTTATATGAATTCAGATCTCAGAAAGAAGTAAACATATCCTTTTGCTCCACAGTGCAGGTCACCATGTGAGAGCACAGTACATTTTTCAGTCAAATCAGAATATTGTATCTTTCGTTGCATACAATATTATAATTATGACGACAGACATTTTTCCTGAGATTTTAAGGTATTTGCCAGCAAATTTGCGAGCAAAAGATCAAAATGAAGGTTGAATACTTTTTAAATTGTAAAGAAGGGGTTTCACACTTGAACAAGCTTTAATATGTACTAAAAAAAGCCTTTTCCTAGTTTCTCATTTTTCTTCATATATGCTAGTTTGTAAAACTATTTTTTAAATAAGAGTTTTTTCTAGAGTAGCCCTTCTTTCTGCCCCCACTTGATCCTACAGTTAAAACATAATGCTAAATTTTTTTTTATTTCCATACAACCATTTGTAATATTAAATGTAAACTTATGACTATCTATATATATGGTACCCATCACCATAGCAAATGACTATTTCAGGATCATGCAAGAGAGGAAGCTAGACAATGACACAAACTCTTACTCAAGCCAAATACCTGAGGTAAGAGTAAACTACAAGGTGAAAAACTGCTTTTTAGTCAATATTTTTGTATTTTTTAAAAAATTCCTTAACACAGAAAACTTCTAATTTCAGAATGACTTTCAATCTTCCTATCCAAAAGAGTTAAACTTTATATTTTATTTTTAGACTAACGTAAATGTTTTACCTAAAAGTATATTATTTAATAATTTTGGCAGTGAAAGACATACTAGTAAATGCTAATCACCTAGAATTCCAGCTATTACGTGGATATACTCCCCACTTTCCAAAAGCAATTTCTTAATCTAAAACACTGACTAGACAAACATTTCAAGTGTTCTTCCCAAGACACTGGCTAATGTGAGTGTCTTTTTAAAATAAAGAATATTGTTCATGTAAATTCCAACCCTAAGAGCCTAGTCTATTATCCAATAGTGGATTTACACACCACTAAGGTGTTAGTAAGAAAATGTAAATTTCACATCAATGGTAAAATATACCTCAACTAAATCCATTAACAGTGGCTGTTAATAGCAAGAGGAAAAAAAAAACACAAATGAGTCTAACCTATTTTAGGCCTTTGAGGATTATTTTCGTCTGGATCATCAAGGAATGCTGGCATGTAATTATTAAGCTCTGACTGAAGACAGTGAACTAAATATCTGAAAAAGAACACAATTTTGATTATTCAATACAAGATAAATTGCTCCATGTCTAGCTGGCAGCCGGTAACAAGCGGAGTGCCCCAGGGGTCGGTCCTGGGGCCGGTTTTGTTCAACATCTTCATTAATGATCTGGAGGATGGGGTAGATTGCACCCTCAGCAAGTTTGCAGATGACACTAAGCTAGGGGGAGTGGTAGATACTCTGGAAGGTAGGGATAGGATACAGAGTGACCTAGACAAATTGGAAGATTGTGCCAAAAGAAATCTGATGAGGTTCAACAAGGACAAGTGTAGAGTCCTGCACTTAGGACAGAAGAATCCCATGCACAGATACAGACTGGGGACGGACGGGCTAGGAAGCAGTTCTGCAAAAAAGGACCTGGGGGTTACAGCGGATAAGCAGCTGGATATGAGTTAGCAGTGTGCCCTTGTTGCCAAGAAGGCTAAAAGCATATTGGGCTGCATTAATAGGAGCATTGCCAGCAGATCGCGGGAAGTGATTATTCCCCTCTATTCGGCATTGGTGAGGCCGCATTTGGAGTATTGTGTCCAGTTTTGGGCCCCCCCCTACAAAAAGGATTTGGAGAAGTTGGAGAGAGTCCAGCGGAGGGCAACGAAAATGATTAAGGGGCTGGAGCACAAGACTTATGAGGAGAGACTGAGGGAAGGAGGCTTGTTTAGTCTGCAAAAGTGAAGAATGGGGGGAGGGGGGGGGATTTGATTGCAACCTTTAACTACCTTAAAGGTGGTTCCAGGGAGGATGGAGCTAGGCTGTCCTCAAATGGTAGTAGATGACAGACTAAGAAGCAATGGTCTCAAGTTGCAATGGGGGAGGTCTAGGTTGGATATTAGGAAAAAGTTTTTCACTAGGAGGGTGGTGAAGCACTGAAATGGTTACCTGGGGAGGTGCTGGAATCTCCATCTTTAGAGGTTTTTAAGCTGTGGCTTGACAAGCCCTGGCTGGGATGATTTAGCTGAGGTTAGTCCTGCTTTGAGCAGGGGGTTGGACTAGATGACCTCAAGAGGTCTCTTTCAACTCTAATCGTCTATGATTCTATGATACTTGAAAACTCATTAAAAATCTTATGTACATGTCAAGGTTTTCTGAGCAACTATCTTAGAAAAACCCTCAACATCAGATGGCCAGAAAGGAGAAAAAAAATCACAAATGAAAAGCTTTGGTGGAGGATCAAACAAAAATTCATAGTACAGCAAATTATGGAATGAAACTGGAGACAGCTAAGACACATACAGAGGAAAGAACTGAACAACGTAACAAGACAGACACTGGACCAGAATCCCCAGAACAAGAAGCAGACCAATGACAACTTGGAATCACAACAGAAGCAGAACTGAAAAGCATCAGAATGACATGGGAAGAAGTGAAGACTGCAGCAAGAAACTGCCAATGGAAGATGGTGATGAAGGCCCTGTGATCCGTTTGGAAAAAAGAGTTAAGTCTAGTAAGTCTATCTTGCCAACGCCTGTTATTTGCTTATTATGACTTTTTCTTTTAGTCGGTTAAGTGATGTTTTGAATTTTTATTCAAATTTTCTTTACCAAAAATTAAAGAAAAATAATGGAGGAAACCTTCCAGCTTCAGAGGGCAGGAGAGGTGAGTGTGGATCTACACATAATACTGAGGTCTAAAAGAATTCTGCTTTCATACGTCATTATTCTGAGATCATGAAGTTACAGCTGTCTTTTCCAATAAAAACCCCTCAATACCAGAAATGATTATGAAAATGTGTGTTTACAGAACAAAACATAACTCCACCTAAATCACTTCATTAGAACATTTGAAAATGACAGACCATAAACATATTGCAAAGACATCCCAATACTAAAAACCAGAATTTGGAACAGCTGGTTTACCTTCATGAAACACAAGAGGGGCAGTATGCAACCATTTAAACTAAACAATAAAAGAGAAATTAGTGCTGAACAATGCCTTCATGTTACAAAAACTGAGCATTAAATTGCATCCTCTTAAACTATGGTAATACTCGATCCAAAAATTACAACACAGAAAAACATTTGAAGGCACAGTCAGGTTTCACAGCAATCAGCTTGAGGAAAAGGAATTATCAGGATTACAATGATTTGTTAACACAGTATATACTCTAAGGGTAGGTTATGTACATCTTACAAGGTTTGACTTGTCTGGATAGTTCCATGAACACCGTTAGTGCCATATAATTTATATAAATAAGTATAAAAATAAAGTTAACCAACCTATTTCCACCCCTAAAGACAAAAATATATAGATTTTATAGTAAGAAAGGATTAAATACAAACTAAAATAAAAAAGGAAACCTTTATTATTGCCATTTTTATGAATAGCTCCAACTATTATTATGGGCTAGTACAATGCTACAGATAACTATTGATTAATCCACAAACCACCTAACTGGGGATATTAAGCTACATGGCGGCAGATGCTGACCAAAATGTCAGAAACAATATGTAGTTAATAGCAACTTTGACTGGTATTTCAATATTTTCATGATCAGAGGTGTAAAAATAATTGGCTAGCTACTGTTCACAATTATAAAAAGGTATGTATACTGATTTAAGCAAATATAGCTAGCACCTAACCACCAAGAAAGATAGGATCTCTGTCGAATTTGCTTAGCAAAGAACATGAGGAAGTGATGCAGTTTACATTCTCACTATAGCCCAAATGATCCATCTCCATGAAATAATTAAGGGAATGGAATTCTTATCCACTCCCCATGTATTAAAACCACTTTGTAAAGAAACACAATTAAAGAATCATGACATGTACAACTTAGAAAAATGCACAGTACTTTTCAAAATTATAGCAATAAAGCCTAATACTTCCACATGGCAAATACACAAAAGAAACAAAATTCTGATGTCCTTACTTGAAAGCCATTTGAACCAAATGTGCCAAAACGTCTTGTGCATCTAAAGTAATTCGGCTAAGGTCTCGGTCTTGCTTAATGAAGTTCAGCAATTCAGATGCATTTGCCATCCAAAAGGCAAGTGCCCCAGCAATATTCTTCTGCTTCTGTAAGTAGAAAGAAAAGTAGCAAACAATACAAGGCAGGTCCTTTCTGATCAGAAATTATTAGATTAGAAGAGCTCCAAAGATAGACCAGTACCTTTCCCATCTCAGATACCAGATATTTGCAAAATATTTTTCTATATATATAATAAATGATAATACTGCAATTGTGCCAACAAAAGTTATGTTTTAAATATATACAGTATGTACAAAATTCTGTCCTGTTGCCAACAGTGAAATCAATGGAACAATGGTATTAGCATCTAGTCAGTCAATGCTGAAAGCTTAGCTATATGCATTATCTGGTAATCTGTGTGCACATAGGCACGTATTTGCGGTTACCCACTGCCACCCTGATACTGCTAGTCACTGGCTTTGACACCAGGCAACTCAGTATCAAGTACTGATCTATCTCACCATCTCCCGACCACAAATGCCAGGTTAGGCAACCTCAGATGAGATCCAAAGAATAGGAACCACAGACAAAAAAAATAAATAAAGGGAAGAAAAAGAACTTTGGTCATTTCATATCCACACTGAAGTGCGTTAAGCAGAAATTATGGAATGCCGATAAAGGTTGCGCAGTCAAAAAAGAATTTTAGTACTGCATGTTCCAGTTGCTGAATGAGTGTTATGAACTGTTCAGTCCAGCTGTTTGAGTATTGTATTTTAACATGGAAGCAGCATGAGAAACTGAGCTAAGCCAACATAGCTAGGATCAGTTCCCAGCAGTATATCCTACCTGATCAACCTGGTCTACCTCCTGGAGAAAAACGGACGAAGGAAATCAAACAGAATAGAAGAAAGAAACTTGTGAACAATCATGGTAGTTTTAGAAATCAAACACTAAATATGAAGGTATAACACTTATGTTCACAAATATATCTAAAATCATTTAATCAGTGGCTGTGATACAACTGAGACCATTTATATTTTAGGTGGACCCAGTAATATGACAGTAAAGAACCAAAGTGCCAATCTGGGATATTTAATTCAAGGAATGCCCTTGAACTTCGGGCTGTTCCAGAGTCAATGCATCACAGATATTCTGTAGCGCATCCTTCAAATCACTCTGTAGCAGCATGAATACAAACACCAGACAACTACTTGCCCACAGTACTGAAATGAAGATAATGTACAAACACAAACAGGGACAAAAGGAAAAATTAAAAAATAAAATACAAAGGGGGAACAGATTAATACATGGTTTTCAATTTTAAACAATGGTTTGGGTTTTTTAAACACAATGAAAAATACTGAGTCAAATAAAATACAGTGCCGACAACTTCCAAAGTTCTACAATGCTCAACCTACGCTAACTATGAATTAAAGCAGAAGGCAAAATATAGAGATGCCTAATATGTATTAAGATAATTGACTATTAACAACAAAGCTCTTACCTTACTATTTCCTTATTATTTTGTATTTCTAAGGTATTGACTGACATTGCCAATTCTAACTCTTTAAACTCTACTGGAAATTGTCCCCCCACAGAACTCTGAACTGACCTATGACCAGTAGTTTATTACCTACAAAGGAGATACTCTGAAAGCAGACATTTGGAAATCTTGGTGGGTCAGTGACACATATAATGATTTAAGATCAGCAAAACACAAAACCAGGTTTGTTTATAAAATAATGAAAATAGGTTGCCATGTTGCTATTCAATAAACATATTTTACTTCATTACTCAGCTTTTTCAAATCCCTCTATACAATTACTCCCTATCACATGAAATCTTAACCTTCTGTGCTGTTGATCATTCCTACCACGAAAGATTGTGAAAATACTTCAAAAAATAATTTTAAGAGTAGCTTTTGGAAATTATGCTAGAAGTATCAAGTCTCTTTATAATTCTGATAGGCAAAATCAGAATTTTGACAATTTCCTCCCAGTCCCTGGCACAGATGTTTGTGTGCCTTCCTCCTCTAGCTCCTCCATCCGGCTCCAGTGACTTCATCCTATCTACTGGTCTCTCTTGCCCCTCTCATCAGTTCCATTTATCCTTTTCCTCAACCTCTCCCTCACCTCAGGATCTTCCTCTCAAAATACAAGCATGGTTTTAGTCTCTCATCCTAAAAACCGCCACCCTTGACTCCATTTGCCTCATCAACAACTGTCCTATCTCCTTTCTTCACTTCATTTCTTAGCTCACTGTACATACACTATCTAGAGCTCCTCTCTTCCAACTGCATCCTGTATGTCCCTCCAAAATAGCTTCCACCAATAGCTCTCAAAGTCTCCAATAACCTCTTCCTGGCCAAAACTAAGAATTAGTATACTCTGTCTTTATCCTCAACCTGCCAGCCACCTTCAGTACAAGTAACCATGCTCCTCCTGAAATCTTTGCTTCCATGACTGTCCTTTTCTGGTTCTTCTCTTAGCTCTCTAATCACTCATTCTCCTCATCCTCCCTCTTCTGCAGTGGGTTCCCCAGGGTTCAGTCCTTGATTCTCTCTTCTCCCTTCGTACCTGTCTCAGAATGATCTCATTCACAAATATAAATTCAACTATCATCTCTATGCTGATGTGTCTCAGATCTACCTCTCCACTCCTGACTTGTCTCCTTACATCAAAACTGAAGTATCAACCTCTCTGACATCTCCTCATTGATGTCCAGCCATCAGCTTAAGCTCAACACGGCCTCAACAGTGGAAAACAATACCATCTTCCCTGTCATTCATCTTTCACTCATGCTTCTCTCTAGATGTTCACACCCAGACCATATCTAAAGCCTGCCACTTCATCCTGCATAACATTTGTAAGATCAGACCTTTTCCTCTCCATTCATACAGCTAAGCCTCTTATCTTGGACCTCATTTCATATCTTGACATCCTCTTCAATGACCAACATGAATTCCCTCTTGCTCCACCTACCTCCATTCAAATTTCTGTTGCAAAGATAATCTTCCTAGCTTGCCACCTCAGTCATCATCACTCTTTAAATCCCTCCATTTGCTACCTCTTCTCCACCACATCAAACTCAAACTAATTGTCTTCACTTTTAGGGCTCCTCAGGGTCTATGAGTGCCCCACTTATTATCTCGAGACATGAGCCTCTGCTCTCATTCTTCAAATGTCAAGTCTTGATTTCCCGTTTATAAAAATTCTTACAAACACCATTGCACTTTCTCCATTGCCACCTTATGCATGGAGGAGTACTTTGTAAATGTCTGCAAAGCCACCTCATTGTTCTTCTTAAAACTCTTCTCCACTGTAATGCCTATGAAAAGTTTAACAGTTGGTTTGCTGTGATCACAGTTCTTCATGCTGACCAGCACAATTTCATTGTTTCCCTATCCTCCACCCATCTATTTGTTTTATCCACATGTTGTTTATAGTTTTAAATTTAGATTGCAAATTCTTTTGGGGACAAGGATTGTGTCTCTGTTATATATGTGTACAATGCCTATCACAATGAGGCCCTTAGCCCCTAGGCATCAATGAAAACAAATGATAATACACAAATTTAAGTATAATGGTCATTGATTTCTTGATAATTTTTAAGAGAACACTTATGTAATCTTATGTTGTATGTATTATGAAGAATATGGACTTTAATGCTCGTGCTGAGAAAAAAACCTGCAACTGCCGAGTTAGTGCTATTAGTAATAAAACACATGAAATATAACTACTTTCTCAAGATATTGTGGGAAAATTAAATACAGTAGAAGCAAATTTTAACAACAGTGAAGAGATAGTACAAGATATTCCTTTCTAGATTTCAAAGACAAGGCTGTGGACCTGATCCTTAGAACAGCAAAAATGTCATAGGCTTCAGTGGTATTTTTGTATATGCAAGATCAGGTTTCTTATTATATACTAAAACTTTTATCCTGATATCTTAAATTTCTCTTTGTGCAAGACTGGTGTCGATATCAAATAGGTCAAGAAAAAAAAAATTCTGAATGTTGTAATATCTTTATGTGTACACAGTAAAAGGAACAGGGCCAAAACATTCCTTTTTTAAATTAAGTATTTTCAATACGCCACTCCACTGATCAACAAATACCTGTATTTATCAGGCTTTACTAAAAAAAACAATTACAATACGCTTCAGAATTGGTTAAGGATCAGAAATATTTCAAGGAAAAAAGACTGCTTTCAGAATTGTTTGGGGTGTGATGGATTTTTTTTGGTGGGGAGGCTTTGCTATGAGGAATGGGGAAACGTAATGTGGAGGTGGAAAAAATAACCCTTACTCTTGTCCTATCGGTATCCATCAAAGCCACAAATTTCTCCTGGGGAAATGTAGCTTACTATCTCTCAAGAAAAAAAAAAAAATCTTTACAAGAAAAATAAATAAATACTTTACAGGCTGAAACTCAGCAACCTTTTGAGTGAAGCCCTAGCAGGGAAAGGGAAGGGAAGAAAAAAAAAAAAAAAAAAAAAAAAAGACTTTTCTGCAGAAATTTTAGTTACAGTCTGCAATGTATATATTTTCCTCTGACTTGTCTGCACATCAAAACTCACCTGTATAACTCCTTCCATCATGCTCACCATCTTGTTGACAATTGCAATGACTTTGTGAGTACGCTCAGTAGGACTGATGTCAGGTCTGTACTGGTTTGACAATACATACCGACATGTCATGTACAAAACATAAGTGGGTGATAATTTAAAATGAACTGTCGAGCTGTTGGTATAATTAATAATGGCAGATAAGAAGGCATCTTCAGCTGTGGAAACACAAAAAAAAAAGTCACCCAAGGATGGGAAGAATAAAATAAAACTTCATACTTCAATGAAATAAGGTGGGTTTCTATTGTTTTGTGTTTGTTTTATTTAGCTCATATGTTCCTAATTGTCTAAATTATGTACTGCAACTACTGAGATAGGACAATAAAGCATCAGGATATATGCTAGGAGACTTTATGAATGAGGAAATGGCTCTACATTATTTCCCATTTATGTACCAAGTCAACTGCTCCAGGGACAGTACTGTTTATTAAAAAAAAAAAAAAAAAAAAAAATTCCTTTTCACTCTGCCCCTCCAAAAGCTCTTTTATAGTACATTTTAGCCAGAACAGTTTCTCTTGCTCACCAAATGTCCTAGTTACAGCTTTCTAATAATGGTAGGTTTCAGACAATCACTGGCCTGAACTTTTCTTATACAATTGATAGAAGTTTTAAAAAATCCATAACAATGTGGCACAGCCCAGAGTCTATAATTTTTTTTTTGACAGTAAAAAAACCTATCATCATCTTCGCAAAAGTTTTAATTGATACTCTTTATGGAATATAAACTGAACTAACCATCTAACCAAGATCTAGTTTATTAACAACTTACTAGCCAGTATATGGAGAACTTTTATTAAAAGTCTCCATCTGATATATCTTTTCAGATAACTAATTCTAAATTAATTAATTTTGGAGACAAGGGATTCCAATGTGGTTGCAAGAAAATACACATGGGCCCATTTAGTACTTGAATCATTTTTCTCTCCTCTCCACCAAGCCAGTCATACTGGTAAAATAAACTTATTTTTTAAAGTAATTTCCAAATTTTATTGATAAGTTTCCTTTTGAGTTTTCGAAGTGATTGACTAACCAAAAAGTTAACTTTTTTTTACTCTAATATTATATTTACTATTTTATTTTAAATGGTAGTCAAAGCTTTGTGGAATACTCACAACTTTCCTTGAATTCGATGCTTGCAGGTAGTATCAGTTCTGGCCCAACCACATCCTGAGGTCTAAAGGAAGAGGGTAGATATTAAAAAAAACAATTCACATAGATAAAGTTAATTCAACTGTCAAATGATGTGGAATTCTCCACAAGGCTTTGTTTTTGAATCTCTAATACAAAGTTTTCCAAAAACTTGTACACTACAAATATACTTTGCTTTTATATTCAACTGTTTTAGATTCACTCCTGAGTTGTCCTTGCTTGCAAGAAAACAGATCACTGTAAAACTGAATGGTGGAGTATATTATTAATGAATGTCCTCCTTTGCACTGTATGCCATAACGTTCAAGTCAGCCTGCCATCTGCCATTGACATGACTCAAATTTCACAATTAAAAATACCTCAGGGATACATGGGGGAAAAAGTAATCAAATTCAGCCTAAAGAGCCAGCCTACTTGTAAAGATTTACTATACGAGCTATTATGAAGCAACTACACTAGCTATTTCAGAAGCAGCTTGGGACTCCATTTCCTATTTCTAAGAGTGATGAAACAAGTTCCCCTTAATCTTCATCTAATTTAAATTACAGTGCTTTCCTGCAAAGTGACTCTAAAGTTGGCATTATGGGGTTCAGTGTTCACTGCCTTAATGATTTCTTTATTGTCTATGTCATGTTCACAATTAAACGTTTTTGCCCTCCCTCAACTGTCAGCCTTACAAATGTAGCCTAGGATCTGAAAGTCACTAGGTACTTTTCTACTCATGCATCATAATAAAAAATGTTCTCTCATGCTGTCAGTGACAACTATGTAACCCTTTAGCCTCTGATGGTTCACACAGATTTAACTGTTTGGAGCTCAGTAAACGCTTCTGTTAATGATGCACAAGATAGGAGAGAATCCAGTTCACATGGTCATACGTGTGATGACTCTGCAGGGCTAACAGAAGTAAAGAATAGCAAGCTACTAAAGCAAACAAACAGATGGAATTATGCATGCATATTGGAAACAAATCCATTGGGTAAGACAAGATGACATTTTTACATAGTCACTTTTCAAAGAAGAACCACATTTTATTATTGACTTTAAGAGACAGAATCGATGCTGGCAGGTCTACAGTTAGATAGACTAGCTACAACTTGCTTTGAGAACACATGAACAATCCTTCTACTTTTCTACATTAAAATATTTTGCCAGTTCGCTAAAGTAGACACACATGATTTCATGCCCTCTATTTAATGTTTTATCATGAGGTTGCTCAACAAAGTCATTTCAACTTTAAGATAGTTACAGGACAAGGCTAAGACAGATTTGCAGACAGAGGTAGGCAGTACATATAGAAATATTTAAGTTCCGTTAAATTTTGAATCAAATCAGCATAACCATGATACCTATATAAAGGACTTTTAATGGTGTTTAAGACTCTACCTCCCCCCATCATTCACAATCTGTTAAAACATGACACTAAAATGTCTGACTAATCTCCCCCTTTCACATTATGAAATATATGGCTATATTTCAATTACTGTTAAGACAGACAGGTTCAGGAAATATCAGTAGTCCAGGTTCAAGGAAGAAGAAAGGGGCTGGCCACCAAGGAGCTGGGGAGAAAGGAAATCAGAGAAGTGCTATGGAAGTTCTTAGCCACCAGAGGCAAAAGGTCACAGCGGCATTGTACATAGCTGGAGATAGACAAGGATAGGCAGGCTTTAGCCACCAGAGTGAAGAGGACAGGAGGAATTCCATATAGCTAGAAGTTTCCTTTTGATACTAGGTCCTCAACATGGAAATTGTGGAAGATATATCACAAGATCAAGCTAGTCCAAGAGAATGAAGAGATGTACAGGACACATCTATAGATTGCAGTGTGGCCCAACCTGTAAGAAAAAAGTCAAGCTTGTCCACTAAGTGTTTTCCAATCACTCAAGGAAGACAGATGATCCTTGCTGGCGATTCAATACTCAGAAGAATCTAAAGAACATTTTGCAAGGGCTACATGGACAACAGGACAGTGTGCTGCCTTCCTAGAGCCAAGACATGACATATTACTAAGACTGGATGGGCTTCTGAAGTCGATGGGCAAGGATCCATTGGCCATGATCCATATCGGCACGAATGACACAGCATGACAAGATATCTCACAGATCATGGATGAGTTCAGGGAAATTGGAAGTGTGCTGAAGAAGAATGTCCAAACAATCTTCACTGAGATCCTTCCTATCACACGAGTGAAGAAAGACAGAAGGCAGCTGATTCTGAAAGTTAACCACTGGCTAGGTAAAGTGGGATAGGGTGGAGAGTTTTGGTTTTTGTGGAACATTGGTCCACCTTCTATGGGGATAGGAGACTGTATACTTAGGATGGATCCCTTGCAGAACGGCCTCCACCTCAGTAGAAGGGGAACCAATATCTTCAGAGACAGGTTGGCTAGAGTAGTCAGGAAGGTATTCAACTATTAACAAAAGGAGAGGGTAAAAAAAAAAAAGAGGGAAGAAATGAGCATTCATTAAGCATAGAAATCGAGATGTTGAGAACAAAATTAGTCAAGGAACCAAAGAACATGGAGAAAAAATTCATGAATTGTCTACACACCAATGCTAGGTGTCTGGGTAACAAACAAGAGGAACTGGAACTGCTCATTTAGAAGCATAAATTCAGTATAGTTGGTATTACTGAAACCTGGCAGGATGATTTGCATGACTGGAATGTTATAATCAATGGTTAAAACCTATTTAGGAAGGAACAAGTGGGCAAAAGGGGAGAGGGAGTGGCACTGTCAAAAATGTCATGACCTGTTATCAATTCAGTCATAACTTGGAAAAAAATGATCTTGAATGCTTATGGATCAATGTCCTAACAGATAAAGCATAAGATGGGGTACTAGATGGCATCTGTAACAGACCACCAAATCACACCAGGCAACATGTGTAGGAAAGAAAGCTGCGGAATCATGAGGGACTTCAATTAGAGTGACATATGCTGGAGATCTTATGTTGCCAGTACTAAAACATCCTTGGAATTTCTAAATATTACAGAAGACAACTTCCTAACTCGAAAAGTGTTGCCGCCAACACAGAGGAATTCTATATTAGACCTCATTTTGACAGAAAAAGAGGAACTGATCACAGAACTAACAATTAATGATAACTTAGGTACACGTGACCAAGACTTGATCACATTTTTAACATGCAAACAAAATCAAGTCCAGACCACGGATATATACACTTGGCCCTTTTAAAGCACCATTTTTACAAAGATTTTCAATAAGTCTTGGAACATCAAATGGGTGTGTTTCTAGTGAGGTCCTTTCTTGGCCCTATTCTATTTAATGGTTTTATTAATTACCTGGAAGAAAACAAAACCATCATCATCATCAGGTTGGCAGATGACACAAAAATTGGGGGAGTGGTTAATAATGAAGAGGACAGGTCACTAACAGAGAGTTATCTGAATCACATGGTAAACTGGGTGCAAGGAAACAACATGCATTTTAATATGGCAAAATGTAAATGTATTCATTTAGAAACAAAGAATGCAGGTCATCCTTACAGAATGGGGGACTCTATCCTGAACAGCAGTGACTCTGAAAAAGATTTGAGGGTCACTGTGGATAACCATCTGAACATAAGATCCCAGTGCAATGTTCTGGCCAAAAGAGCTAATGCAATCTTGGATGCATAAATAAGGGAAGCTTCAGTAGGGAGATTATGTTACCTCTGTATTTGGCACTGCTGTTGACTGGTACTGGAATACTGCATCTAGTTCTGGTGTCCACACTTCAAGAAGGATGTTGATAAGTTGGAGAGATTCTGAGAAGGGCTACAAGAATGATTAAAGGAGCAGAAAGCCTGCCTTACAGTGATAGACTCAAGGAGCTCAATCTACTTAGCTTAACAAAGAGAAAGTTGTGACTTGATTACAGTCTATAAGTACCAACATGGTGAACAAATATTTGATAATGGCTCTTCAGTCTAGCAGAGAAAGGTATAATATGATCCAATGACAGCATATTGAAGACAGTTTCAGACTGGAAATAAGATGTAATTTTTTTTAAACAATGGAGTAATTAATCATTGGAACAACTTACCAAGGGTAGTGGTAGATTCTCCATCATTGACAATTTCTAACTCAAGATTAGATTTTTTTTTTTAAAGATATGCTCTAGGAATTATTTTGGGGAAGTACTATTATCTGTGTTATACATAAGGTCAGACTAGATGATCACAATGGTCCATTCTGGCCTCAAAATCTATGAAAGACAGCATTTGACTGAGACAAACAGTTTTCTATTACATATTTGTTTTCTGTGAGGTGGTAGTACACATTACATATAGAATTGAACCACTTTAATCTATAAGCTATATTATCCCCATCACAGAGAAATTAACCACTAACAATATCATTTCCCTACAAATGCTCATTAACAAACCTGTAAAAACAGGAGACAATATCTGCCCATTTCATGGGGTTAAAAAAAAGCTTATGACTCAATATGTCACCAACAATCTTTAATTGCTAAAGATGGAACTAGAGGGAAGACATAGGATCTAATTAATTCTATGGACCATTCCATCAAATGCAGGATAAAAAAACAAACAATATGCAAATCAGTCTTCAAGTAAGGAAGGAGAATACAACGGGAATGTAACTACGTGCCAAACTTCAACCCATATAGCAACGGCCTACCAGCTTTACTGGAAAAATCCTCAAAACCTAGGACCTCCTGCTATACAACCAATAAAATGCCTGCTTTATGCTGCTGATCTTCTCATGTCATCACCTACTTAAGATGGTTTCAAGGGCAATTAACACCTGCTAGAAATCTACTGCACTGCATAGCACTATGGGTCAATCTTAAAAAAAGAAAGGCTATTTCAGAAAAAGCCCCAAAATAAGGAAAACTGAGTAAAATTTTCTTACAAAGACAAAGGAATTGACCACAAACTTAAATTATACATATTTTGGCCTCATACTAAATGAGTCTGAGCATCAGACTGGCTGTCAAAGCATCATGAGGAAAATTGTGTGCCTTCTACACTATGAAGAAGCCACTGGAGATATACAACTCTCCAATAAAAAACAGTATTAAAACTTTACCATCATAACTCAAACTTTATAATTAAAACTCCCTATATATGGGAGTTAAACCTGGGGCAATCCCAACAGAAACTCTACTTCCACAGGTGTGTAAACAAACACTCCATATGCACTGCCTGCAGAGCACAGCTGTATTGATACGTCCTGCAAATCAATATACAGAAAAAACTTCCAATACAACCTCACCCAAAGTAGTAAATTGTCGCTCCACTGCAAACACTAGAGAATCAAAAATTAAAATCCAAATGGAAGCACAATCTGTTCCCTTATAGCGTGATGCTGTGCACACATCTCTTTCCTTTTCCTCAGTGTCACACACAGGTTTTTCTCTTTTTGACTGCTTTACTGGAGTGGGTTTACAGCTTGGAAGGTCAAGAATACGACTCTGGAGAAGGCTGTATGGATATGCATTTCATTATACAATGCAATAGGACATGAGTGGACACCCTCATCTCTCTGAAAAGGAGAGACCTACACTTATTAAAACTTTTTGTAATGTTACAGTAAAATTTGATATCCCTTCAGATATACAAGTTGTCACATTGTCTCAGACTTTTCTAGCCCAGGGCTTGTGAAAAGCTGGGAAGGCAGATCCCTTAGCTAAGGTGGAAAACAGAGACTACTTTTGGGAGAACACTGGTACTAAGCGTTCCAGATGAGTTTAAAGTTAAAAGTTGAGTTTGGACAAGGTATTGATTGGTTGCCCAGAACCTTATGGAAGCCAACTAAGGAAGGAAAAAAATGTCATCTAAGTAAAAGACACCAATGCTTTCTTTCAGTGAGGCAGAGACCAAAAGAAGAAGTTTATTTGCAGTGAGTGGAAAATCATATTCTGGGCTTGGAAAAAAGATTTATCCAGATTGGCTAACAGACCAAGACAACACAATCCACCATCTATGCTCTCAGAAGGGGGTCCCTTCCAACCCTAATCTTCTATGATTCTAGGACAGTCACATCACTGAAAAGAAACTTAGAGAGACATCAACCGGAGTTATTTGAGACGTGTGATCCCTATCTGTACATCACCACAGGTGAACATGAGCTCCAGGTGCCTGATACCAAAAGATTTTTGCTAGCAGTATCCATTGGTCCCTGCCTGTGCCCTTTTTCTTGTGCTCTGAACCAAAGACAGAAAGCATGGTGTAGACCAACCATCTCTCCAGTTATCCTTCTGCCCAGCACAGCCCTAATATATAGCTCCGCAGAAGAGGGGAAGGAGAGCAGATAGTGGAATACAGATATGGACCACAGATCTCAGAGAACTCAAGTTATGGTACCAGTGGGTAGAAGACCAATGGCATAACATCCCTGATCCAAAAGTATCGGTGACTGAGTCCATGTAATTTGTAATGTTCTCCAAGGCAGTGTACCTAGCTCCTGATACTGGAAAATGGATGTGGATTCTGTCCCTTGGTAACACCAATGGTACCTATTTCAGGTGGGTCAAGGTCTTTGGTACTGATGACGACTCCTCTCCGCATTGCCAGCAAGCATATAGGAGGCATCCACTGTCTTCTTTTCCTCACCAGTACTTAGGATGATCCTGCCCCTGCAGCTAGTACCAATTTTGGGGCACTCCTGCCCTTCAAGGCTGGGAAACTAGTACTATGCTCCTTGTAAGCTCCTGACACTTTGGCCCCAGGGCACAGAGTCTCACCTGACTTCGAGGGTGCGAGGCAGGAGGTGCTCTTTTTGGATGAGGGCTTGAAAGAGGATTTCTCACAATTTCTTGTGAACATGTTTGCTCTTACCCCCTCATAATTTTCTTTGGAACAGTCTTTAGCCCTGGTCTGATTATCCCCAGAGCTGAAGATCACTGAGCTTGAAGAGATGCTTCTTGGTGCCTCTGCCTGATGCGTGCGTGCGATGGGCCGAAATCAGACTGAGGCCTCATTACATCTTCCATCAGGAATCTTCTATAACTGACCTGTACATGAGGACTTGATGGGTTCAGCTAGAAAAGGACTTGCAGATAGGATACGAACTTCCCCAGGGCAACAGAGGCATGTGTCATGTTTGTTGCTAATCAGGAGAGCCTGGCTGCAGGCCACACACATCTTGAGTTCTGGAATCCTGGACATACTAGGCACCCCACACACAGGTGGCTATGTCTGGGTAGGGGGGACTCCCCCCAAAGCTCCTAAGACTACAAAACTACTCTAACTGTAAAGTAGCTAAAAACAGGTTTCGTGAACTATTTACAACTAACTACACTTTTTGATGAATGCTAACTAATGCTGCAGACACTGAAGTGGTTCTGTCTCAGATCATGAGTGGTAGAAAGGAACTGGAGAGGTCGTCACTCCACATCACCCCTTCTATTTGGTGCTTGAGGAGGAAAAAGGTGCAGGCACAGACCAGTGAACACTGCTAGCAAGCATCTTCCGGTTTTAATTGCATGGAGTGCATATGCACCTCAAGTACTATATATATATAGGGATCATCACTAAAAGAACTTAAGAATAGGTTTTATGAAGATTCAGAGACAAACAGCATACTTTGATTATTTTATCAGGTTGTGATAAATGTTTTACAAATTAGAAAAGAATTAAATAAATAACTAGAGGCTGAAACTGCCTCTCCACAAGCTTTGCCAACTGCATTGCTACAAGGAATAAAAACAGCTTACAGCTGTGTTTTTCTGTCTGACTATCGGGCACATCAACCCACCCTTGACAAATGTGGAAGCCCAACCATTAGATGTCAAGAAATTAAAATACTCCATTAGATGTGTGTTTAAATTACCTCCACCCCCCACCCACAAATCAACAGCGGTCTAACAAATTCAGAAAATAGCAATTTCTCTGGAAAAACCAGATACACAAATTAAAGAAAAATTAAAACTAACAGAAAAATAAGATATTTTAATATTCTCTTAATTTCATCCTTTATCTTGGAAAGGATTAGGGTGGATCTCTTCACGAAACATTTCTTTTCCCAGGCAAAAACCAGGCACATACCTACTCTTGTAATAGAACTTGGTTGAAACCTCGCTTCATGTTTCAAGAAAAATGTCTGTTTATTAATATTAGAAATGATAGAATCTGTATTTCCTACCTGCCATCCTGTCTGCGATAATCTTGCTGATGTTCTACTCTGATCATTGGTTTCACCATTCCTCGTTCAGCTGTGCTGGATGCTGATGAAGTTCTGTCACCATCCAGTCTGTTGGTGCTCTAACTCAAACAGGAAGACAGATCTTTAATATGCATGCATTGGTCCAGCCAAGACTTATGTTCATCACTTGTTAAGTCAAGGCTGCCAGAAGGGGATAGGGAGCACAAAAGACTACAAAACAGAGGAGAGCAACGCAGCAGGTTCTCACCAAATTTTCAATAGCACACTAGCCATTCAAACATCAAAATAGCCAGCTAGAAACAAATTTTTAGCAAAGTACTGGCAGGAATTTTAAAGCCAACAAACTTAACATTAACTAAAAGCCAATAAAAGTGCTTATAATAATGCAAAGATTCTACAGATCCTTGCTTAAACAGCTTTAATATATAATAATTCTAAAACTAGGAATAACAGGCTGCCTTTCTCCAAAATGTTAGTTATTGAGATCATCTAAAACCTCAGTAATAAAATAAAATAAAAAGTTTTAAAAAACAGCCTGATTAAAAAGCCTTTTCCCTCTCAATTGCTCAGTGTTCATAATACTGACTTATGCTGTTATTTCACTAGTCTTCCAGTACTTAGTCCCCTACCTCAAGCTAAATGGGACCTGAATTTCTAATGTTTAAAAAAAGGGAACACTCCTATTTTTGAAAACTTTTGCTGTTCTTATTCATACATCATAAAGAAGCATAAAAGGGCACACAAATCAATTTTTTCCTTTTTATAGGTCAACTACAGTCAGTATTATGGGCATCCGTCTTACAGGCAGCTATACAATTCATTCTTCCCAACTTCATTTCATTATCTTTCTTGTGGTGATGTAAGGATAAGTACTGTGCAAGATCTAAAAAGCACAATTGTGCTGTACTTTCCTACTATATACATTGAAAAAATATCATGAAGTATAATATGTTAACCTCCAAGAAACCTTAAAGTGTCACGAATTGTATTTCTATAAAAAGCTTTCAATATTAATCTACATTTTTTCCACTGTTCAAGCAAGCAATTTAGTGCCTATGGAATAGACTTGCAAAGATTAGCCGTTTAAAGAAGCCCAGTTCGTCAAACTCATGGTTCAACATAAATGATCCTCTCATGCACTGTAAAAAGCACATCTCATCCAGTATGCAAATTAAAATATACCCAACTTCAATCTAATAAAATATTTAAATAGATATAATTAAGTACATTTTTGCTAGTATGTTTTGAAAGGATATTAGAGTATGTGATGTAGTAACGGCAGCACTTACATGTCTCTGAGCAGTTTTGGAACATTGTCTTAATTTACTTACATGTTTCTCTCAGATTCATTTTTTCAGTTTTCATATTGTAAGATGAAAGCATCCAACCAAGAGACATGAAACTATTGCCACTGACAGCCATAAGGCAAGGTGGCGGCAAGAGGAAATGTAATTTTTTTGGATAAACCATGGTCACGTTATATGGTACTGATACATAAAAGTTACTGACAGACTAAGATATTTAACAGAAATCTATCAGTCACTATTGCAGGAGCAATGCCACTAATGAATTACTGCCTTTCAGATTGCTGAAATAATTAAATCAGGTTCACAGAATTCAGCTGAAGTGTATGATACCACCACCAAGAAAGGCATTAACAGTTGTATCATTTTACTCAATCTCTTGGCATCAAGAAAATGTGACTCCTGATGCAAAATATATTATAAGAAACATCAGAGAAAGCCACCGGCACAAAAGGATTACCAGCTCATAAGATGTCAACAGCTTCTTTTGCAAAAGACAATATTTTTGTGCATGGAAAATTTGTGCATAGCAATTTTATTTAAGCCAAGTAAAGCTACCTTTAAAAACTTAAAATCCCATTTAGAATTTTTAAATCAGTTAGTCATTCAAATTTTACAGAAACACCCCCATATCTGTTGGCAATATTTATATGATAAATGTAGAATCATGATTAATTCATTTGCTCATGCACCTTTAACTGTGTAACCTGTCCTTTACCCAGTAAACCATTCCTTCCAGAACTTATGTTAATACTCCAAATCTCCGACATTTCAAAATATTGTTAAAAATTGATTTTTTTTTTTGGGGGGGGGAAGAAAAATGTTTTTTTCCCCATAAACAATAAGTATGCTGGATGCTATACAGACATAAAAAATAGTCACTCCCTGAAAAACTTACTTAGTACCACTCGAGAACCACACTCAGTTGGTGAGAATTAGGAACAAACTGGGAATATAAACTATGAATTTAATCCTTTTTGACCAGTCTAGTAGTAGTCTGATACCTTGCTTGCTGGTAATGCTGTTCCACTGTGAACATCTCCCTCCAAATCAAACGTCGTTTCCTGAACAATCCTGAGAAGATTAAGACCAAAAAAAAAAATCGCTAGTAACTTTCAACAAGAAATTACAAATACGTGGCATGAACAAGCGATAATACAGGATAACTAAGCAAACACACCGCAAACCAACAGCTTTGCCATGCCACTTTATTTTTAATATTTGCATTTAAAATACTGTATTTACAAAAGCGTGGCAGAATTCAATTTTTATTTTTTATAATTTTGATGTTTCAATATTAATGTTTATTTTTAAGCATTTGTTCTGTTTTTATTGATTTAAATTTTCACAGTTGTGCAAAATGGTGTTTTAAGCTTTTTTTTTTCTTTTTTTTTTAACAATTTATCATTTATTTAAATTTTCACAATTGTGGGAAACTATGGGGGGGGGATAAGAAAAATAATTTAATGACAGACATTGAAATTCAAGAAGTGAAAGCTTTATAACCATTAAAACAAAAATTGGATATTTTGACATGTGATGTTGACAAAGTAAATATCCTTAAACAGAACTCTAACAAGTTCTTAAGCAGCACTTTTCTTACTTTGCCAATCTGTAAATTTCAGTTATTGAAATATTTTTCCTTGGTTTGTGTGTGTATGGTGAAACTGATTTTTTACTGACATTTACAGATAAAAATCTACAACTTCCAAGTCTCTTTACATATATGAAGCAATGCAATATTTACAGATGATATTCCCCTACATTTACTGTACAAGGGCCTTACAAAGCTAAGTGCAAATAGGCAGAACACTATTAAGGCACTTAGAAAGTACCATTTTTATTACAACATATTAGTATAAGGGTTTGGTCCAGACTTCAATACAGAACTATCATTTAAATGAGGTGTGAATCAGAACACGTGCGATTCTCCTCTCATTTATGTCAAAGTAAACCATTTTTAATGATTTGATCCATCTCATTTTGATACCACCATCTCGGAGATTCCGCAATATAGTATACATTAGTGGTAGGAGCAGCCTACCATTGAGCAGCCTGCATTGAGCTTCTTCAGTCCCTGGTAGGTAGACTAATTTGAACAACGAACCTGAACACACATACATTTATTTTTAGTGAAGTGCAATCCTTTTTGCCTACTGATAGATAAAAAAGGCTACACGCTTAAAACACCTGTACATGATAGGGAACAGGTAAATTATCCTGGGTTTTGAGAACACCATTATAAAACATTAATTCTTCAATGAAGATATCATCCATAAACTAAGAAAGATCTGATTAGCACCTAAGACAGGGCCCTTCTTTGTATCGCCTTATCCTATTCCCTGACAACAAACTTCTCTAGTATGTGAAATTTGAAGCAATTAGACACTCCTACAAGCAATGGGAGTTTGCAGGATGACAAAACGAGGGAGTTTGAAACCAAATCCCAGAACAAGGTGAAAGTCAATGAAAATATAACCTTGTTTGTGTTTTTGGTACCCCCATTGCATACAAAGGTTTCTTTTGCAGCAGTATTACAACATCCACTCTATAAGGACAGACATTGGAGATTAATTGTAACAAACAATTTATATTTCTGAACCAGAGCACAGCTACCCAAGTCACAAAGAGAAGTCCTACTTTCTAATTACTGCAATAGCCCTGAGTCCTGTAGAGAAAAAAGCAGCATCTCAATTATAAAACTATCAATTTTACAGACTTGATCTGATATGAATTGAGAAAAAATAGGCATGGCAACAGATCTCAACTAAAACTTGAAGTGAGTATATCCTTTTTGCAAAAGAAACTACGAGTTTCAAATATTACAATAGACTGTTAATATCACTCAGATCATAATTTAAAATGATCATTAAACAGTAGTTTTTACCCGCGGGACAGAAATCTCCTTCCCTTTAAGTTCTCAGCCTTCTGTTTATTTAGCTGAATAATATATAATAGTTTTAACTGCATAAGTTAAACAAGGCATACAAGTTTTACAAAGGAGACATTTTCTCTTTGCTCTGTTAGGATTACATTTCTGAATGTTGGCCAAGGAGAGGAATTCCTTCTCCACATTCAATGAGCTGGGTCCATCTTTGGACCATTCTTTTTTTTTTTTTTTTTTTTTTTTAAAATGATAAAAATTCACAAGTATGGTACCATCCAAGTGTTGACAGATTGTATTTTGGGACCTTGAAAGGAATGTAACATCTATAATCTGTACTTTAAGAGTTCACCATGACTTCCTCTGATGGGGGGGAGGGGGGAGAGGGGGATATCACAAAAAAAAAAAAAAAAAGGACAGAAACCTGTTGACTGACTGATCCTGGACCAATGACTGAAGGATTAACCTTTCATCCATAAACAAGATCACAAAAAAGTAGCTTTCACAAAATTTTCTTTAACTTCTTATACCAAATGCACACATTTTAAACATCTCTCAAGATGTATTTTGAGTTTTAAACAAAAATTCAGAATAGGAAGAGGACTGTGGTAAAAAATATAGATATTAAAAATGAACTGGCAATTCAATGACAGCATAACAATACCTCCTTCTCACCCAATGTGTTTCACAATGGATAATTTCTTACAGAATCAATTTTTGTGCCTCAATTTCTTCCACCCACATCCTACTCTAGTAGTTTCCTTTCTACACATCAAACAAGACAGCAGATAATCAATATTTTACATCTTCCAAATAGCTCTATTTGGTTCTAATCTTGTGGTTCTCTGTATATTTCTAATACCAAAGAACATGAAACCCTGAGGCCATGCAATATTTGCCCATATATCTAATCTATGTTTTTATACTGCACCCATCAAAACATCTGAGCACAAACAATTTTGTATTGCTGGACCACACACACAGAGAAGTAACTGCTATGCATTTGAAAGACAGGGCCACAACGTAAAATATTGGGCTCCCTATTCTGACATCTCAAATAGAGTTTTGCAGTCATCCATTTCAGTTTCTGAGGGGGAATCTAGATATTTTAATAAAACTCTTGTTACACTGTATCTGGATTTTAAGGGGCAAACAGCAGAGATGCACCCAAAGTACACTGTTTTCTCATTTGCTTATTCACATCCAGCATAATAAAACTTCCAAAGTTACTGTCTAAGGAAAAAGACTAGCATGGGAAATGAGAGAACCAGACTCACTATATAAGGTTAGCAAATTCCTTATGGTCCTGGTGGTTGACTGAGCTGCCATGAAATGTGAGACAATTTTAATTATTTTTCTTTTTTCCATTTTGGACTGGTGAATTGGAGTCATAAGAAAAATATACCTGTATATTTAATAATGAAACAAACATATGCAAGTCCTAAAAACTTCACAAGGTGGCGATAAAGTATTATAGTTATTTCTACTATAAATTTAACTTAGAACAATTAGGAGTAGCTAATCAGCGCCTGATGGTTTTACATATAGTAAGTTATTTTCAAAGCTCTATTATTTCCCCCAAAAAATATGATTGGTGTACTCACCCAGTTTTGTGCCTTGGACCTTTGACCATGAGACCTGCATCTAGAGTTCTTTTAGGAATAGTGTGATCCTGACTAGGATCCACAAATTTAAATACATGAGAAGATCCAAACTGAACTTTCATGCCGCTTTGCAGCATCGTGGTTTCTGAAATACGCTGACCTTCCACATAAGTCTCAGCTTCAATGCTTCTTGGTGTAACAGTAACAACTCCATCCATATTGGTGAGGTCACAGTGATGAGGCTGAATTCCTGGACCAAACAACTGGAAATACAAATATTCAATAGTTCTAAAATTACCTAACTCTCAGGGACAGCGGGTATAATAGGCCAGGGGAGGCTAAGCCTCCATTGGTGCAGCTGCTGCCGACCTGCCACCGGACACCAGGGCCATGGTGGCCCCTCCTCTTCCCCTCATGGGCAGCAGGTAATGGAGGTTGGCGGGCCGGGCCCCAGCAAGTCTCAGTGCTCCTCTGGCCAGATGGGGCTCTGGGTTGCTCTAGGTGCCGCCAGACTGCCTCAGCTTGCCTCAGCTGAAAGGGGCAGGACAGGGGGCTAGCCTCCCCAAAAGGAGGGTTGCACGCACCGCCCATGCTAACTCTGCATCACTGCAGAAACAAAGCATAACTGTGAACTGCGAGTCACCCCAATTGCAGTATACCGATATAGTTTTACTTCTGCTTCTGAATTTTCAACAGAAATTTATCAATTAAAACGTCAGTAATTTAATCTTCATTTAAGATTTGCTCCAAGTAAAGACAACCATAAGTTTTGGCAGCATATTTTAGCTAAATATTTCTGCTCAAAATACACTTTGCACATTAACACATTGTTTTGCTATAAATATGCTGCCCATAATTATGTTACAAAGGGAATGAGGGGCCCAAGTCTGAGTTCTCGGTTACCACTGTGATCCACACAAAACTGCCACTTAGCTGCTGTCTAAACTCATAGGTTCCTTTGGTGCCTAAATTTTTGTTGTAGAAGTTTCTTAGGTGGCTAAAATTCTGCCTCTGGGCATGCACACAGCTGCCTGACACTTCAACCCCAGCACAATTCTCAACCAAGGGGAAGACAGGCACTGACCTACCTAGCTTGCCTGTGGAGTCTGATCTGGTAGGCAAGCTCTGAGCCTGCCTAAAAGACTCAGGTTCAATTCCCTCCTGTCTGATAAGAGATTTGAACATGGGTCTACCAACACCCTATGAGTGTCCTAGTCACTGGACTATAGAGTGATTCTCACTGTTTGTGGCCCAAATAGTATTTAATTAAAGTGGAATGGCTTCAGCAAGAGAGACAGAGAGGCCCACATCAGATTATCCCATAGGCCAGTGATTAGGCACTCACCTGAGATATGGGATATCCCTGCTCAAATGCCTTCCTATGAGGCAGAGGGGGGAATTGAAAAGGGGTCTCCCACATCCTGGTGAGTACCCTAACCACTGGGCTTAGGGAGGTCTCTCCCCCCACAGCCATTTGTGTGGAGTTAGCCTTACTTGCAAGAAACTACTTAATTGCCTAAGCTGCCTGACTCCTGGAGAGGGGTTCCCAGCTGTGGCTCATTAGAAGAGATTGGGCTGCAGGGAAGTGCCTGACTTCACTATGGAACTCCAAAAGAGACGTGGCTCCCCACTGAAGTAAGCAGGCTGGCTTTTGTGGATCCCGTTCTCAGGTGACTATCTCTTCCTATTCATTTTATAGGGAGCTTAGGCACCTCTCTCAGTGTTTGTGGATTCCAGTAATTTTCAAAGCATCAAAAGAAGTAGACCTTGCAACACCTGAGTCCTTTTGTGGATCTAGATCTAAAAGGCTTGAACTTGCAATACATACCAATAAAGTGGATGAGGATGGATGATTCAGTGGTTAGGGGGATATTCTGGGACATGAGAGACTCCTTTGCCAGAAACATCATGAATGACCTAAGGCAAGTTACAGTCTCTCTGTGCCTCAGTTCCCCATCTGTAAAATGAGGATAACAGTACTTTTCTCTAGATGACGAGGTTGTTGTGAGGATAAATATGTTAAAGACTGTGAGGCACTCTGATGCCACAGTAGTTGCAGCCAACCAAGAGCGTATGGTAAGATGAGAAATTTTTCTCAGTAGGACTATTCAATTTTATGCTTAAAGGATCAAGCCTTCAATTTCGTCTTTAAGCAAAACAGGGGGTGGGGGGAATCAAAGCATTCTGATCAACAGGAAATCATTTGTCTTTACATTTAGATTTATCTACCCTTCTGACTTCTAGGGGGTAAGTCAGTTTGGCCAGATGTAGTCAGGATGATGCCAATTGAAATGGACAGAGTGGATTTTTTTTTAAAATGCATTTTGCATTAATGCTTACTAACAAGAAAGCCTGAGGCCCATGCTGAGGGGCTTAAATAATTAAATAGCATGGTCCTCAGTGTACTGAGCTAGTTCCCATGATTACACATGTGACTGGTTGAAGTTTAGATCAGCTCTTTCACTTGAGGCTGTTTTTCCTCACCTGGATGGAACTGTCATCAAATTTTTCTGTTCCAACTTCAGTGACACTTAATTGTAGACGATAGAGCTTTGGCTTATCTCTGGAGTCAGAACCATCTGTAGAGTGAACGTAAAGCACTTAATTTGCAAATATTATTATAGCTTGATTATTTTAATTCATATTACAAAACTCAAAACATTTCATTCTGAATTAACAACATTAACCAAAAGTTCATCTCATTTGTGTCCTTAAACTTCTTTAGAAACACTGAAGAGTTACTTAAGTTTATGTGAAAAAAGTTTATATGGATCGTGAATATTAAAGAGGAAAGCCCATGCAACAGAAAATTGCTTTAGCAACTCCAGAAAGGAAAATAATCTTTCCCTTAGAATTTCCTATTGTTCATATTCTTTTGTATTTTCATTTGTGCTTAAATGGTAGTTTGCAGTATAGAGAAAGTCATTTTCCTCAGGCTCCTGGTTATACTAACAGAAAGAAAAAATATGGATTTCACAAATATCTGTATGAAATGTGTAGATGTCAGTATCACAGACAGAAGGAAGCTTTATATAGGTCTGAGTCTCATCTCTCTCACAGCAATTCTAATGAAATGCATGTTGCCATCAATACCATCACTGTCAGGTAGCCTGTGAGAAACTTTTTTCCCCTTTTATCAGATGCTGAAACACAACAAAAAGCCAAAAAGAAAAAGTTTATTGTAAAAACCCTGTTACTCTACTATACATGTTCCTGTATGTCAGCTTCTTCCTCCTGGATGAGGAATGACCATTAAGATTCATTCTAAGAGGACATGATTGCAGTAAGATTCCATCTGAGCTTATCTTCAGTCCCAGTGATCTATACTTTCTTTGATCTCGCAGAAAATGAAACGGGGGATTAAGAGCAACCGGAGACCCTAAGAATATTACTCTTTATAATGTACACACTAACCCTTACCCTGTCTTTCCCACAAAAGAAAAACAAATGTGCGCACACACTCCTTTTAGTGAGACATATTAAAGAGAAGATAACTTGGCTTCCACCTCCTCAAATCATCTACAATTGATTTTCATGCACACATACCTACCTTAAAATAAGGATATGTATTACAGCTTTTAGTGCTAATGGAAAATTAAGCATCTTACTTTCCCCTCTCAAGAACAAGTGCAGAATCTCTGTCTGATACCTAGAATGGGACAAAGCTGGCCACAAGATACAAAATATTGTTGCCTACAAATAGCATACCTATTACTTTTAGTGTAAGTCTGCACACAAAAGCACTAGAGGAAGTTATTCAAATTACAGCACATGTAGAAATGCTCTATCTTCAACGGAGTACTTGTAAGCTTGTAAGTTAAAATGGAAGCAGATACACATGGGATCTTCACAGGGCTAAAAGCCAGTGGAAATATCCCCAAATTATTGCATTACAACTCAGTATGGGGAACAACTGTATGTCTAGAATGCATGTCATTTAAACAGCCCCATTACAGTTTTTATAGCAAACAAAAATGTATACTTGCTTCAGCATCTAAAAACAAGAGGTATTCATAGTATGTATCCACATTCTTCCACACCCATGATTAATTTGACAATGTTCTGTCATTAGTCAGACATTTAAATTTTATTCACAGTCCAGAACTAAATTCTACAGTTTAGCCCAGATTCCTGAAAGCTCCTTAAAACAGGTATCACTTCTAATTCCTGAGCTTTTGTTAAACTACGTTTTCAGGTCTTCGTCTAGGAACACACGAACTGCCAGACTAGATCAATCAAACTAGATAAACAGCCCATTTAGTCCAGTATCCTGTCTTTGACAGCAACCAACACTTGATGCAGCAGAGAAAGGTGTAAGAAGCCCCCACTGTAGGCAGATTTGGGATTACTTTCCCCTCACCCCCAATCTCTAATTGATATTGGTTTAAGACCTGAAGCATGAAATTATATATCCATTTTAATATTTTTGTTCACATTAGCAAAATTTCAGATATTCTTATTATCCATATGAATCCATATCTAATCCATTTTTGCTATATTCTTGGCTTCAAAAGACATCTTGTGGCAACAAATTCCATAGTCTAATTATGCTTTGTGTAGAGACAGCATTTCCTTTTACCTGTTTTGAATCTGCTACCTTTCAATTTAATTGAACACCCTTTGTTTTTGCATTATGAAATACAGAGAATAGAAATGCCTGATCTACTTTCTCTATACCATTCAATTAATATACCTTTCTGATGTCCCCTCGTAGTCATCTCTTTTTTAAGGTAAACAATCCCATTCTTTTCAAGTTTCTCTAGATATACAAGTTTCTCCTTACCAGCAGATCACTGAATACATGACTGTTTTAGAAGTCATTGTCCTTAAGGGCACTTCACTTGCAGATTCACCTTCTTGTTGATCGCCTCAACCAAGCTGCTTTACTTCCACCACAATACTGCTGTCTGCACTGCCCATAAAGTTCACAAGAATTCAAACACTATATGCCAGTGCTTTATTGTACAGGTACTAATGAACTACACTTAACTGCCAGCACCAGAAGAGCAGGTGATGAGAGCCACATACAGACCAAAAGAGGAAGACATGGGAGAAAGGGGTAAGTGATAATGTAGTAGAAGAGAGAACAAAGAGTGTGAAAGTGGATAAGAGAAAAAGCAGAACAGAAAGAAACAAGACAATGTGCTAAAAATTAGAGAACATTTACCTGACGTGTCCTTCAAATGTGGCATGCCCAAGAGGCAAAAAGCTAACCATACGTTTGATACCAGAGATACATAACTCAAGTCACTGCATTCTACTGAAATTTACTATGTTAACTTTGGTAAATACAGTAGTTCTGAAAGGTGTGCATTTTGTTAATTTAAATGGGTAAAAGTTACAGATCTACAGAAATCTAAACTATCACCATATGAAGTTTAAAGGAAAACTCCAGGCATTTGTTTATAGTATCTTAGACAGCTATTAAACCAGGAATGGGCAAAATACGGCTCACGGACCACATCCAGCCCGCTTAACATCTGCATCCGGCCCACCGTGCAGGAGCACTACCCTGGAGTGTCAGGCAGCTTTTGGCCAGTCACTACCCAAACTTCCGGCTTCTGGTCACAGGACCAGAAGCAGGAAGTTCAGGAAGCAACTGGCTGAGAATCACTAAGCTGTCCGATGCTCCAGTTGCCAAGGTAACTGGAGCATTGGGCAGCTTAGTTTCTCAGCCAGTTACTTTCCGAACTTCCTGCTTCCTGTTATGGGACCAGAAATGGTCCAGGCCCGCAACAACTTACCACAATTCATGGAGTGGCCCCTCTGTGAAAATTATTGCCCACACCTGTATTAAACAATCCTTTACACACACACACAAAATATGCAGAGGCAACATCCATATGATAAATGGCAGACGTGATGATTTTTCATATACACTCTTTGACCGTCTCACCTGCCCTTTAATCTGTCTCCCCCAGACCTATTTTTACTTTCCAAAATTCAAACAGCAAAGTTTTGTTTTTAAACCTATATGTGTTTCCACCTCCTCCTACTAAATACATAATCCTCACCTCCCCAGCTCCAAATTACACCTGACTGAGGCCCTTAAGATGAAAGATTCAGGCCCTCACTATTGGCAGCTATTCCACATCTAAAAATACCACTACTTTAAAGACCAATAACTCAAGACTCTGCAGTGCTAGTTTACTTAAATGTTTTTATAGCTCCCTCAGTTTTCTCTGAGTTGGACTCCAGATGAAATCCTGGCCCCCTTGAAGTTAATGAAAGTTTTGCTACGGACTTCATCTGGGGCCAGGATTTCAATCATGCTAACAAAGACACCTATGTTTTAATGGAGAGATAAACAAAAATTGGGGTCCTTTTTCCTAAAAACCCCTCTAAAATGTTCCCAAAAAAGTTCTTCTGTAATGTATGCAAGAGTAAACGAATGGCATAAATGTAGGCACTTGCTTGGGATGAGATCTGCATCTCTCATTCATGACAATCTCTTGTGAGTAGTGCACCCATATCAAACTCTTACTATTAAAACCTTATATCATACTATCAGGTATTCCCTAAACAGAATATAAACTATAAAACATGTAATCGCACACACAAGTACAAAATATGGTGTCACAATTTTTTTTGTTTATCTAAATTAGATGGTCTTCATTGCTCATTGAGCGTCCAAGCCAAAAAACCTTTATGTCAAACAAAATCACCATGTATATGCCACATATTTTATAGTTCCTCAAATTGGTTCTTCTTTTAATCCATCCACCAATAAAGTCAGGTGCCATAGTTACGAGGACAATTTTACAGACTGCACAGGGAGAGAAAACTAAAATGAATAAAATTTAAAAAAAAACATTTGACGAGTACTTTTCCATTCATCACAATTCCACCACTTTAAGGTCTGTAACTCAGGATTTTCGATAGACAGAAGCAAACACCGCATTTCTCATTGGAAAGCTCATAACACTCCCATTCCAATGGTGTTAATTATTACAATGGGTTAGGTCTTGTTCACATATATAAAATACAATCCCTGTCCCCAAAATCTTAGTCTAAGAAAGCTGTTCCTTTCCCTAATTGGTCAAAGGTATCAAACTTTAAACCTGTCACTATTACAGAATGAAAATATTTTTCATCTTGGACCTCAGACCCACCCCATCTTTTTTCAGGGGGAGAAAATGATTGTGTGTCAAGGGGGAATTATATATTTGGGATTAAAAGGAAATAAAACTTTTTTTTTTTTAAGCTTAGAACTTTGAAATGTAAAACTCCTAGGGAGATGTGCATTATTGGGCACAGTGTATGTAAAGTAGTAAAAGGTGCATAATAAAAGACTTGTATTACGCTGATCTGTGTTTTATTTTGTACACATACAAATAAATGATAGTATAGTCTAAAGTGTTTACTGGGGTAAACATATGAACAGTCTGGTAAAGATGCCTGAATCTCATCTGTACTACAGCTGCCACTATTGGCAGCATTAGCAGAGATGAACAGGTTCAGAAGAATGATTACAGATTCTCACTGTACCCACAACTGGTTAGAGCTACATCACAGGCATCATAAACCAATATGAAAGTATAAACTTTAGGGAGATCAAATGAGCCTTGACTGTGTATTTTAAACTTGGTTATTCATGTGGCTCAGACCTTTCTAGATCACTATGTAGGGGGTGAGCTGTATCTTTTCTAACTTGGCATTTTACACATTTCAAATGTCTTGATATTTTCTCTACAGCTTCCTTAAAAAGTATGGATTTCTTCAAGGATTTGTATTTGCATGCACATATTCCTATAGTGCCTGCTAGCACCTGAAAAGTTAGTATTATGTGAAGTAATAAAAACCTGACACTATTCAGTGAATAGTTATTTATGAAGATTTCTGATTTACCAATATACTGCCTAACAAGACTACATTGTCATTAGAGCTGGCTGGAAATTTGATCAGCTCTAGTCATAAAAAACACATACTGCACAGTAAAAAAACATAATGCCCACCACAGATACTTTGTTATTAAAATACAGCAACAATCTGCTAACATAGGAGGAACTATTCACTTTCATACTGTTCTGCCTTTGATCTTTTAGCTTAAAAATGCAAAATGAAAAAATTTCATACTATATTTGCTTTGCAAAACCAGTTTTGATTTAAATTTTCGTATTTTATTTGTTTAATCATGCTACAAAAAAATTGGTGCAATGCAACAGCAATATATAGCAACTTTCATAACTGCACAATTCAAAGATATTACAAATTCAATTTATAATTTTGAGGAAGGTAGATTCTTGAAAGTATTCTATCCTCCAGTATTACATCATCTGGATAGATAAATTATTTAGTTAGCTACGCACAGTAGCACCAGTTTAACTAAAGGTGCAATTTCAAACAGATTTAGTTAAACCTGTATAGAAGGCAATGTTGGACATGCACATCTGTTTAAACCAGGTAGGCTTACTTCATATATTCCAAAACCAGAAGGGACTATTGTGATCACCTAAGTCTGACCTCCTATGTAACACAAGCCATAGAACTTCCCCAAAATAATTCCTAGAGTATATCTTTTAGAAAAACATCTAACCTTGATTTAAAAATAATCAATGACAGAGAAACCACCATGACCCTCGGTAAGGTCTTTTATTTTTATTTTTTTTTAAACCGATATGGCCTTCTTACTCGATTGTGGCATTGTGGCTTTTTGGGCAATCGTTCTGTGGATCTAGCTGCTTCTACACCAGGGGTTATGTTGACCTAAAAGTATGGTGCTCATAGTGTGAAATTTTTCACAGCCCTCAGCAACACAGCTAGGTTGACCTAAAGTTTTAGGTATAAACCAGGCCCCATTTTTTTGTTTTTTGTTTTTTTAATGAGAATACAAGTTTGGCTGATAAAGTTAATAGTGTTGATGTAATATATTTAGACTTCTGTAAGTTGTTTTGACTTGGTGTGTCAAAGTATTTTGATAAAAAATAGAATGATATAAATTAACATCGCTCATATTAAATGGATTAAACACTGGCTAACTGATAGGTCTCAAAATGTAATTGTAAAAACAGAGAATCACCGCTGAGCTGAGGTGTTGATAGTAGGGTCCCTGGATATCTCTGCAGCTCTTCTCAGACTCTATAAGTCCTTTCCTCCGTAGTTGTACCTCCTGCTTCTGTTTCCCTGTGTTGCCAATTCTCACAATATTTCATGTTTTTTTTAAAAGCTTGAACTCCTGGAGTTAAATTATTGTATAAGTCATGAGCTTTTATTTAAAAATAAGTTTCTAGACCTCTGGATGCAGAGCAAATCTTGAAAACAAGAGTTCTAATGGCTCCACACCACCAAGCATATTCACAACTGGGAAGTTTGTTCTGAAACCAGCCTGGTCAGGAGCCCTGAACCCAAGCAGCAATCAGATGCCTTTTCTCCTCTTATTTTGCTGTTTCTGACCGGACCAGCAGCAGGTCAAACAACGCTACCATAGCTCTCCTCAGTTCACCATTACAAGGTGTTTAATTACCAGATAAATGGTGCTGGTAAATTGAGACGAGTTATGGCAGAATTCTGAAGAGCAATGATGTTGCCTGGACGACTTGTGCCCATCAATCCAACCGTGGGTTTGTGAGGGAGTCCTATGAGCTGGAGGGCCAGCTGCAAATTCTTTCTTTGGGTAGAAGGAATTATTTAAAACCGGGATTGTGATTGTGCCAGAGCATATACTGTAGCCTCCTATATACATCAGTCATTCTGCATCTCCAGCTGTAGCAGCTCACAACCTCTCCCCTCGTAATTTGGTCACTGGGCCCTTACCCTTAATAACTTCCCACTGTTTATGTGAGAACTAAACTTCAGAAACATCCAGCAGAAACAAAGCAAGGGATAGTACCGAAGAGAAATTAATGTACTATTTTTGCATCCCAACTGATTAATCAACTGCTCTTATGAATGCAACAACCTGTAAGGCTAACAAGGTTATACACTAGACAGAGCATGAGGGGTGCATCTGGCAGCAAAATGCGCAACTATCAAGCGGCAGTTGCAATTTTGGCATGAATCTAGTCAGTATAAAGTCTACCAGGCCCTTATAGCAAGACAGCCTAGACTGTCAAGATTTTGACAACAGTACATATCCAGTGATGAAGTAACTTCTACTATAAACAGAAGACCTAAAAAGTTGGTAAACAACTTACTGAAGATGGATGTACCAGACATCAATATATGAAGAGATACTACGTTAGGAAACTCCTCTCCTTGGATGTAATTGATGAAAATTTCATTACAAAATATATTTTCAGAAACAAAAACGACGTTAGTGGAAAACCTGCAATTGTAATAGGCGTTATTCCTCCAGAATGAAATCTACTCTCTTCAATCAACCACAATTTCACAAGGATTTTAAATTCTATGGGATGATGCTCTTTGTGATATTACAGTAAGTTCCATAAAACATTGGGGCCAGATGCCAAATGTCTGGAGAGGAGTTTATTATTTCACCAAGCAAAGATACTACAGTCATACATTATAATAGCACCGCTAATAAAAAACTACTGCGGCCTTAGAAGTACCTTGTGGAATAAAGACAGAAGATAACTAAATAAATTGGGAAACGATGTACTGGGAAAGGTTTTACCATAGTAATTCCTTAAGTAGTAAGGAAGCTGCTTTGCACTCTTCTCCTGTTTGCCAAAATAGGGTGTGTGACTGCAGATTATGTTACATTACCAAGAGAATCAAACAACACTGCAATGATTTATAAAGTAGGTTAGGTTACGAACAGAGCTTTAAAATTGGAAACATTTAACTGAGTGCAGCCCTGCTGTGACTTCTCATCTTATTCCCTATGGAATTTTACATTAATTAGATTTTTTTTTTTTTTTTTTTTTGGTAAAAATATTTTGGCAATAACCGAGAAGGCCTATGTTTAGATACATTTCCATTGGCTCAGAATGGGGGATTCTGTCCTAGGAAGCAGTGACTCTGAAAAAAAAATTTGGAGGCAATCAGATGAACATGAGCTCCCAGAGTGACATTGTGGCCAAAAGGGCTAATGTGATCCCTGGGTGCATAGACAGAGGAATCTCTAGTAGGAGTAGAGAGGTTATTTTAGCTGTATATGTGGCACTGGTGAGACCACTGCTGTAATACTGTGTCCAGTTCTGGTGTCCACAATTCAAGGAAGATGTTGATAAATTGGAGAGGTCCAGAGATTAGCCATGAGAATGATTAAAGGATTAGACAACATGCCTTCTAGCAATAGGCTCAAGGAGCTCAGTCTATTTAACTTAAAGAGAAAGTTAAGGGGTTACTTGATTACAGTTTAAAAGTACCTACATGAGGAACAAATATTTGATAATGGGTTCTTCAATCTAGCAGAGGAAGATATAACAAGACCCACTAGCCGGAAGTTGAAGCTAGATATACTCAGACTGAAAATAAGGCCTAATTTTTAAACAGTCCGAGGGGTAATTAACCATTGGAACATTTTACCAAGGCAATGGTGGATTTTCCATCACTGGGAATTTTTACATCAAATCAAATGTTTAAATTAAGACTGGACGCTTTTATAAAAAGATATGCTCTAGGGATTATTTTTGGGACGTTTTATGGCTTGTGTAACAACAGGAAGTCAGACTAGATGATCAAAATGGTCCCTTCTGGCCGTGGAATCTATGTGGCTGAGTCCCTCTGATCAATGCTCTGCTTACTAAATGTATCATGCAGAGCAGGGAGTAGAACATCCAGCTTATGAGAGAAATACTGAAGAATGCCACTGGGACTCTAAGGAAGACAGAAGAGACGGTTCATCCTGTGGTCCAAGCACCCACCTAAGCAGCAAAGATTATTGAATACTTCATCCCCCACTCAAACAGCCAAGAGAGAGCATTAAGAAAAACTCCTTTACCTCTACAGTCAGGGAGAGAGAAGTTAAAAAAATCACTCCCATGTGTTCTGCAACAAGGTGGATAAGGGACTGTTTTCATTCACAGAAGATTCCTGCTCTTTAACCACAGGGAAAGGCCTTACTTCACCAGTAAGTAGATTATTTAATATTAATCTGATATATCCAAGAAAATAAGTGCTTCAAATAATAAACAGCCCTTTTCAAAAACAAGGATGGTGTTTCATTCATTGGGGAAAAATTTTTTTTTGCTAGCACTGTTTTTAGTGAATGGTGAGAAAGAACAGTATTAAATATAGCATTACCTTCGTAAGTGTGATAGTTGTAGTAGGCAAAGTGATTCCTTCTCCCTGGGGTTAGAAACACATGCACAGGACCCAGGTGAAGGCAGCACCAGCAGGACAGATACCATGCAGAACATGCGGAAGAAGACAGAAAAAGAAGACAGGAAAGGGTGAAACTGTAACCAGACACCGCTTATTCAATTTAAAAGGATGCAGTGCATTTAACTCTTTCAACTTTAAAACCTACACAGACATTAATCCTGCAAAGCAAGTGGATGGATTAATTTCTATTATTTAAGAAGCCAACAACGAGCTGTTAGAAGAAAGCACATAAACAGATCAGTGTCCAAGCAATGTGCAAAGGCTGTAGTTAGTTAACTGTATACAGAGTTGCCACCCATCTCATTTTAAGGTTTTTTGTTTTGTTTTTTTAATTATTAGATGTCTCATTCCTCTGGTTAGATACACAGTGTTTTAATACTAAAACAATTAGGCTCCATAAGCAGAAAATTTAGACCGGAACCAAAAAAGATGAAATTACTAAAGAAATTTAAAGGCTTATAAAAACACAAAGGCAAATCTCACTAACTTTAGTCTCCCCAAAAACATAAAAAATATTTCTGGCATATACCACATGTTCTGCTGACCTCACCAGCCATGATCTGAATTTTTACTGATTTAAATACAACCATGGATTTAAAAGAGCAGCACAGGGTACAAAAAGTTAACTGATTCAAAATAACTTAATACAAAGAGTGTCCCATCCTTGTATCATGAAAGTTAACAGATCACTACAACTTTCAAATTCCAGAACAAATACACCAAATTACATCTACTGAAAGAACCAATCTATGTACAAAAAACACTACAGCCAAATTACATAACCAATAAAATATACATTGGAAAAAACAAATTATACATTTGTTTAATAAAACCAAAACAAACAAAAAACCCTGATATGCTATAAAGAGGTTACTCACTCAGTGCAGTAACTGTACTTCAAGATGTGTGCCCCTATGGGTGCTCCATTTCAGGTGCTCATGCGCTGTATGCACCTTGATCAGAGATTTTCAGTAGCAATGTCCCTTCAGCCTGCCCATGTACTGTTGATATCCTCATGCCTCACACGTAGGCTACAAACAGGCTGCATGGGCAAACTGTCCTCAGTCCTCTTCCATTGCGGAGTCTCCGAAGGAAATGCCAAAGCAAAGGAGGAGAGTGGGTAGGCAGCATTCCCATTGGGATACACATCTCAAAGAACTTGAGTTATTGCACTGGGTGAGTAACCTCTCTTCTTTCTTCGAGTAGTGCCCCTACTGGTTGGCTCCACCTCAGGTGACACTGGAGTAGTACCCCTGTCAGGAGGAGGGAGCTTCAGAGTTGAGTCCATTACAGAGGAAAGGACTGCACTGCCAACTGCTGCATCAAATCTGGAGCGCACAGTGTCTGGAGAAATTAGGTACCGAAGACCATGTAGCAGCTCTGCTGATCTCAGCAACATCAACATTTTTAAGTAGAGCCACAGATGTAGATTGGGACCTCATCCTGTGAGCTGACACACACTCAGGAGCTGAAATGCTAGCAACACTGTAACAAGCTGAAATCCATTTTGATAACCTCTGGATAGAAATGGCAGAGCCCTTTGATCAGTCTGGAAACAAAACTAACAGTCTAAGGGATTTATGAAATGGTTTAGTTCTATGTAGGTAGAACGATAAATGCCCTTCTGACATCTAACATGCAGAGCACAGTCTCCACGCTGCTCTCATGCAGTTTCAGAAAGAAAACTGGCAGGTAAATTATCTGATTTTAAGCTGCGGCTTGACAAAACCCTCGCTGGGATTATTTAGCTGAGGACAGTCCTGCTTTGAGCAGGGGGTTGGACTAGTTGACCTCATGAGGTCCCTTCCAACTCTACGATTCTATGAAACTCAGAAGACACTTTAGGAATGAACCTGGCATGCAGATGTAAGAAAACCTTATCTTGGTAGAAAACTGAAAGGAGGGTCCACCATTAAGGCCCCGATCTCTCCATCTCCATGGGCTGAGGTACAGTCACTAGGAAGGCTGGTTTCACAGACAAATTCAATAAGGAGCTAGTCACCATCGGTTCAAAGGGAAGTTTCATGAGACTTTTAAGAACCAGATTAAAGTCCCAAACAGGAGCAAGGACTTTCACAGGTGGAAAGATTTTCCAAGCCTTTCATGAACCTTGCGGTTGCAGGGTGAGCAAATGCATGTAACACCTCAATAGTGTCATGAAAGGCTGTTCGGGCTGCCAGATGAACCTTGAGAGAACTAAATGAAAGTCCTGTTTTCACTGAATGCAATGGGTATTCCAGAATGAGTGGAAAAAAGGGGCAGAATGCGGGAAAGTGTTCTAAAGTTCCCACCAGTAAACAAATCTCCATTTCTGAAGGTAAGTATTTCTGGTACAGTTTTTCCTACTATATAATAGCATGTGCCATACCTCAGGATGGACTTGAGCCCTGCGACCCATCAAGGAGCCAAGCCTTGAGGCGGAGAATGTTCAGATTGGGATGCAGCAGTTGACCAGCATCCTGGAAGAGGAGAGGAGTGACTGGGAGTGACTGGGAGATTTATTGGTGGACAGAGCTAGGTGGAACAGGCAAGGAAACCACCCTTGCCTCAGTGCATCAGTGAATGTGAAAGGTCAAGGTGTGTCCCCCCATCCTAAAAAGAGATGCATCTGTAGTTAGGGTTACTGCTGGAGTTAATTAAAGATAAGGAACCCTTGCCCCTACTTTGCAATGAACCGTCCACCAGTCTAGCGAATGCTTCACCTGCTGGGGAACTGACAGCCAAGACAAGCAGATGTTTGTTTGGTGAGCAAATTCATATGAGCCACCTCTGGAAACAAAAAAGGCCCTGGCTGCTAAATAATCCAGGCATGCCCCTATAAATTGTATATTCTGACTGGGAGTCAGTGTGGATTTTTTCCACAGTCAACTGCAGACCCAAGTCTAAGAACAGGGAAAGCATTTCTGCTGTGGCATGACACCTCTTGGTATGATTGATCCTTGAGCAGTTGAGGTATGGGAATACTATGATTGCCTGATGATGCAGGTAGGCAGCCATCACCAACAGAACCTTTCAAAACACTCTTGTAGCTGAAGAGAGACCAAATGGGATCATCTGATACAAACAATGATCCTGGCCTATGACAAAATGCAGGAAAATTCTGTGAGACAGATGTATCACTATAATGGAAGTATGTGTCTTGAAATCAATCAAAAATCAATCTCTGCATTTAAAGAAAGAATTATAGCTTCCAGAGTCATCATCCTGAACTTCTGAGGCTTCATGAATTTGTTTAGGAGTCTTAGATCTAAGATTGATCTCTACCCTCTGTTTTTCTTTGGTACGAGGAAATAACTCTAGAAGAAGCCTCCCCCCCATGTACGGAGTAGAGAGACTGATTTTCTCACTCCTAAACAAAGAAGAGAGTTTATTTCCTGTCTTAACAGGGATTCATGAAAGGCATTGCTGGAGAGGATAGGGAAGAGAAATGAGGCAGAGGGAGGGAGGTGAAATGGACAGGTAGTCTGATATTACTTCCATCACCCATTTGTCCAAGACGATACGCTCCCATGCTTGTTGGAAATGGGAGAGATGGTTTCCAGATGAGGAGAGATGGGCAAAACATTGAAGTTGGCAAGCTAACGGAAGTGGGGGGTTTGAACCTTTGACCATCCTATCAAAACCGATGATTTCATAATGAAGGCTGCTACGTAGATGCATTAAGTGGGTTAAAAGGTCTCTTTCTCTGGAAGCTCTCTTTTTTCTAGGAGGTTCCATCAGTCTTTGAAACCCAGAGAATTGCATCAGATTGGATCTTTGAACCATCTGTGATCTACTAAACTTCCATTTGTTTACAGGAGTGTAGATACCCAAAGAGTGTAATGTGGCCCTGGAATCCTTAAGGATATGGAATGACTCATCACTATTTTCTGCATACAGCTTCAGCCCATCTAAGCAGAAAGTCTTCTACCATATTCCAGACTTCCCTGGGAGAACAGATACCTGTGACCAAGAAGCCCAGCACATCACCACTGCCATAGAGATGGAGCAGCCCATGATATCTGCAGTATTCAGTGCTGCCTGAAAAGATGTTCTGGCTGATAATTATCCCTCAGTAGTAGTGGCCTGAAATTGTTCCTTTTGGTCCAGAGGAAGGTGTTCAATGAACAATCCAAACTTTGTATAGTTTATATAGCTGTACTTTGCCATCAGCACCTGGCATTTTGCAGTATGGAACTGTAGGGTTGCCAATGAACAGGCTTTTCTCCCTGGCAGGTCCAGGTGCTTCTGGGAATCCGTTGTCTGAGATGGAATCATAACATTGTTATTTGCCCCATCCGTTAAGCACATCAACCACCAGAATTAGGAGGAGAGAGGGAGAATACGAACTCGGAGTTCTTAGTGGGTATATAATATAATCAGCCCTCTTACATGTGGATGTTACTATAGTCAGGATTTGGTTTTCACAGATTCCAGGAGAGCTTCATTGATAAGAAGGGCAATTCTGGATGGCGTTGCAGAGTTCAGAATATCCAGCAGCTTGTCTTGGGATTCTCTGACCTCTTCAAGAAGTATCTGTAGGGATTCTGCCACCCGCCTAACGAGATGATGGTACTGTCGAAAGTCATCACCGATAGATGGATGAAGCTGTCATGCCACCTCCTCCAGTGAGAATGACGAAATGGCAGTTTAAGAAATGGATTCTTCACCTGCCCTAGTTTCCTGGGCTTCAAATGTTTCCTACTACTGCTGGGGAGGAGTTGCCCTATCTTCTCAATGGTAGAGGGTTGGAGCCCAGGAAAAGTGTCTGTGATAAGTTACCCAGAAATACCAATATGGCCATTGAGAACCATACAGGGAAGGGAACAGCATCCCAGGCTGCTCCCATCAGAAGTGGTGAGACCCTTGAGTATCATCCCATCCTTCCAAGAAAGCGGATTCCTAGATAGATACTTGGAAACATGAACAGAAATCAATGATACTGAACGAAAATCCTCCTCCTATTCTTCTTCTACTGGTGGAGTTCCAACCAAAAAGGGCGGTGATAGTACCGGGGATGTATAGAGCTCTGAAAACCGAGCAGCTCTCTGTATCAAAAGGAGCTTGGTCCCCGCCAGCAATGGGAACTCTGGTTCTATAGTCACCGGTAAGTCCCGTGTGTATCTAAAATCTTGTGGCACCAAATGACGTTGTGGCACCGAAATTTGTTACGGCCCTGAAAGGTACTGTGGTACCTACAGATGCTGTGGCATTAACGAATCAGTATGCTGGTCCTTACCGGTCTGTACTGATTGCTTAGGGCACTTCACAGATGGAACTTATATGGCTAGAGGCTTATACATGATACCAAAGAACTCAATGGGGTGCTGGGAGAGAAGGTAAGTCCGACAGTACTGTTCCTCTCTGTTTGCTCTGTCCATCTCCAGTAAACAGTACACCAGGACCTTCTCAGCACCATGCCTAGACTTAGAGCTGCAGGGCTTTTCCACTTCACCAGTACCATAGGAGCTTTTTGCCTCCATGGTACCGAGCTTTGAGGACATGTTCTCTGAGGTTGTTGACCAGGTCAAGGAATCCGGTCTTTCTGGGAAGGGTTCCTTAGGAGGATAATTAAAGCCCCTCTTCTTAGGATGTTTAGAGGAGGACTCAGGATTTCCCCCTTCTGGGAGAGTGATGCGCCAAGGTTGAAGGGGGACTAAGAGCTCCAGAGGAGGGATGCAGAGTTCCCCCCCCCCCCCGATCTCACTCTGAAGTAGGGCAAAGGGAATCCTCCAACATCAGTAGTCCAAGCCCTAGACTCGAGGGCTAAACAGAAGTTACACTCCTGAGGAACATGCAAGTCTCCCAAGCAGCAAATAAACTTTAAGTGTCCACTGCTGATCAGAACAGCCTCTCTACATAAAAGGAACATTTTAACCTTTGTGAACCACGCATGAGCTCCAGTGGGAGGATTTCCTGGGAGGAAAAAAAAAATTAAGAAAAGAAATTACAAACTATTACTAAAAACTAAGAACCAACTAGCTATCTCAGTTGGGATAACAAAGCACAGCAAAAGCCAAGGCACACACCAAGCAGACAAGCTAACCTCAGTCTCAGGCCTGGTCTACACTGGCAATGGAGATCGACGTAATGCCGCTTACATCGACCCCCTAAAGCATGCATCTCTACTGGCACGTAAGTTCCGTCAACATAAAGCGCAACAAAAGTCAACCTAATAAAATCACCTCTGCAAGTGGCTTAGTGCTGAATTCGAATTCCATGGCTCAAATTTACATCAGCGTAGGCAAAAGCGCAATGTAAATATCGACGTCACTGGCCTCCAGGAGTTATCCCATAATGCCCTGTTGTGACCACTCTGGACATTCACGCTCAGCTGTAACGTGGCCATGTACACAGGAAATAGCTCCTCCCCTCAAGCCCTAGGACATTTTGAATTCCCATTTCCAGTTTAGACAGCGTGGAAAGAGCTTTGTAGCTGAACTGCTCATGGTGACTGCATGGCCCAAACACACTCCAGCTTGGAGCTGACCAGAGGTCTTGAATCTCATCAGTCTGTGAAGCGAAGAGATGCAAGGGAAGGCACATCTGATGGGTGTGTGGGGCAAATTTTTTTTGTGGTTATGTCCCCAGTCCAGCTTCTTCAAAGGAGTTTGTGTTTTTGAGGGAAGGGTCTTACTGGGTGTTGGCAAACTTCAGTGGAGGGTTACTCCCACAACAGACTATTTATGTGCAGAGGTATGCTCCATGGATCCTCTGTGGATCTCTCAAGGAAACTTTCATGTAGGTAATCTGTTAGCCTTTGAAAAAAGGTTTTTGGGGAGGGCAGCCTTATTTCTTCCAGCAGGGTAGGATACTTTTCCCTGCCACTCTGCTATTAAATGAACAGGCATCATCGCAATACACAGCATAGCAGCATATGGATCAGGCCTGTACCCCGATGCTTGCAGCAAATCTTCCCTTTCCACCTGTGTTACCCGCAGGAGACTGATATCACACGTGGTCACCTAGGGAAGATGGTGCAAGTTTAAAGTACCCGACCAATACAGTCACTCCATTTTATTCCTCTGCCGTGGATGGGGTCCCTGGGTGCCTCCCCAAGACTAGTCCTAGTACTGTTGCAATGGGCATTATGGGTTGGGACACTGATTGCCCTATGTTTTGTGCCACTACAATTCCACTCGCAGTGTCCTCTAATCTGTTCTGCCCACCTCCTCCCAAACCGGTCTTTGGCATGTTACAGGGGAGCCTGGGGAGCCCTCTCCTTGCTCAAGTGTGGATCGTGTGCTAATGAAGCCTCTCTATAACAAATGCAACGGCCCCTTGCTTACCAAGTCTGTAACGCAAGTCCGACCCGTCCGAGATGTACAGAATGGAATGCAGGTCTGGCTTAGCCTTGTGAACATGAAGGGGAGTACTTTTTACATTGTAACATTTCCTTTACTACTTGGGTCAGCTAACAATGGTAACTTGGTGCTTGGCTTATCTTACAATAGACACCTCAGCCTTTGGCCTCCCTTGCCCAACTCCAGTTGAAATACTTTCCCAGGTTAGAAAGCTGGGGGAAAAAAAATGTGGGGCGACATGTTAAGCGAACTAATGAACACCTCCACGGCTGCTGACACAGAGCCCAGAGCCTGAAGGATGCCCTTGCCTGAAAAACTAGACATGGAATACAGAAGATCTGCACAGAAGCAGGAGTGTGATACCCAACAGGAGATGTTGCGTATTATGAGGGATCAGTCCGACATGAGGCATCTGGTAGAGCTCCAGGAAGAGCAGCGGCAGGACAGATTCTCTCTGCAGCCCCTCCAAAATGCTCCACTGCCTACCGCTTTGTTATGAGCCCCCACCCTCCCAAGCGATCTAGAAGAAGACTGAGCAGGGTGGAGTAAGAGCAGTGGAGATGAGCAGAAGGATGCAACACCCCTTTAACAACTGCACGCAAGCACAGCTGCTTGCACAGTGACACTTTCCAATACTAAGTTATCCTCCTTTCCACCCATTCCAATGGGTCAGAAATAAAACTTTGCAGCATTAAAAAAACATCTGTCTTTATTCATTCATAGTTTGAGTGGGGAGAGAAGGGGAGGGGGCCACTAGAGCGAGGGTAGGGGATGGGAAATAAAGGCACAGCAGAGACATACATTACTGCAGTTCATTGCAAAACTGGTTTTTCAATGCTTCCCAAAGCCGAAGCGCTCCGCAGTTGGCTCTGAGCGTAGCACTGGAATCCGGCTGCTCAAAATTTGCAGCCAGCCTATCAGCCTCCATGGCCCAACCCTGGGGGAACCTCTCCCCCTTTGTTTCACACAAATTATGGAGCACACAGCACGCAGATATAACTAATAGGATGTTCTTTTCACTGATGTAAAGCCTAATAGGCAGACATCTCTATCTGGCTTTTAAACAGCCAAATGCACATTCCACAACCTTTCTGCACTTGCTGGGCCTGTTATTGAAACACTCCATCTCGCTCTCCAGGTGCCCGGTGTACAGCTTCATTGGCCAAGGGGTAGGCAGGATCCCTCAGGATCACTATTGGCTTTTCCACATCCCCAATGTTTATTTTTTGGTCAAGGAAGGAAGTGCCCGCCTGCATCTTATTAAACAGACCTGAGTTCCTAAAGATGCACACATCACGCACCCTTCCACCTGACACTGATGTCGGTGAAAGGTCTCCTGTGATCCACAAGCGCCTGAGAACTATCCCTTCCGGTTTATGTACTCTATGGCAAGGTGGTCAGGTGCTAGATAAGAATATGCATGCCATCTATTGCCCCTCACCTGTTTGGGAACCCCATTGCAGCAAATCCATCCACTATGTCCTCCACGTTTCCCAAAGTCACTACCCTTCTTAGCAGAAGCCTATTAATGGCCCTGCACCCTTGCATCACAGCAGCTCCAAAGGTGGATTTACGGACTCCGAATTGATTCCCAACTGACTGGTAGCAGTCTGGGATGCCAACTTCCACAGAGCGATGGCCACTCGCTTCTTTACTGTCAGAGCTGGTCTCAAGCGAGTATTCACGCGCTTCAGGGCTGGACAGCTCCGCGCAAAGTTCAAAGAAAGTGGCCTTTTGCACACGAAAGTTCTGCAGCCACTGCTCATCATCCCACACCTTCGTAATGATGCAATCCCACCAATCTGTGCTTGTTTCCCGGGACCAGAACCGGCGCTCCATGGACTTAAGATGATGTGTGACAGACTGCAGCAAACATGAGTTGTTCTGCTATATGGCTTGTACGACGGTGGCCTCAGTAACATCACTATTTTCCGTGCTGTGGCTCCTCTCTAGCCTTTGAAAATACTGCAGGATAAGCAGTGAGGTATTTGTGATGCTCACAATGATAGTGCAGAGCTGAGCGGGCTCCATGTCTCTCCTGCAATGGCATGCACGCGGCACAGAAAAACAGCACAAAAAAGCGTTTGCAGTTTGTTTGGGATAAGACAGGAGGGTGAAGGAGCATGTTGCATCATGGGAGGACGACAAGCTTCCAAAAAAGCCTCTGTGGCTAGTTGCACTGTGGGATAGCTACCCATGGTGCACTGCTTTGAAAATCAACCCAAGCATGGTGAGTGGGGATGCAAGAGCCCGGCGCAACGAGCGTGATGTGATCACGCTCCTGCAACTTCTAAAATTCAGCAGGTGAAAGTCAATTTGAAGTAAATCGACTTCAGTCTGCAGTGTAGACATACTCATAGCCAATCATAATGGCCTTGTTGTTATCTTGTGCTCCACCTATCTGTTTGTTTTATCCAGCTATTGGCTCTTGTCTCATAGTTAGGTCCTGATCCTGCAAACACTTATGCATGTGTTTGACTTTACTACCATGAGCAGCCTCCTTGAAATTCATGAGACTAATAATTGTAGCAAAGTTATGTAAGTGTTTGCAGGTTTGGTGCCTTAGACTAATTTGGTGGGCATAAGGGCCATCAATTTTGGTTGGTGTGTATTGTACCAAGTAGAGTGCAGTCCTGGTCCTTGACTGGGGAATCTCGGAGATACCACAATACAAATAAATAATCATTTATAAATCAATAGTACAATTAATTTGGGTGGATGTCTACCTGATCCTTTTTCCAGTTAACTGCAATAACTGAGTCATATTAAGGACAGATGTTACAAGGTTAATGGCAGATAAACAATAACATTGGGCTATTTTATATCAATGGAGGGACTTTTCTAGTCAGTTAATCTGTGGACACTTTGCCCTCTCTGTTCAGCAGCTTCTCTTTTTGTTTTGTTGGTAATTTCATATCTTTTGCTTTTAGAGGAAAGAAAGCAAAATGGGGGGAAACTGTTTTTGATTCAAACAACAAACACCACCGACACCAAACTGGAAAGCCGCTCAGATTAAAAAAATACTTTCTAAACAGAGTGTCCTAGAGAGTTTAGTGTGGAGTTTAGTGCTATCATGCAGTAGCTAAATGGAGCAGGTGCCCTTCAGTGACAACTTTGTGAGAGGTGAGAAAGCTGTTTGCAGAGAGTGAGAAACTATGGATAAAAATAGCAGAGCTTCACCATCAAATGGGGATAAGAAGAACTTACATGTTAACTTCATTCTGTATGGAATTTAGAAGCTGACAGAGAGACAGAAAAAGATAACCACGAACACCTACTAAGTGACCGAAAGTGGGGAAGGAAGTGAAGTATAAGACGATAATGGTTGTACAGTTGGACCACGTTTCCTCAAGGTTTATCAGAGGATACCACTTCTTAAAAGAGAAATATTTTCACGGATAACCTCCCAATCACTATTCTCTTCATGATCCCACCCTATCCCTTTAGACAACTGTACTATTTGGGGCCTGATCCAAAGCCCATTGCAGACAATGGGAGTCTTTTCTTTCACTTCAGGGGGTTTGCCTCAGGCTGTTGATGGTTTTGTACCTGTACAGTTATTACTGTCACTAACAATCAAAGTAGTTTCCTTCCCAAAATTCTAATTCTGATGGCTTCTCTCTCTCAATTTAATCTCCCACTTACTCCCATCAGTCTGCTTCAGTCACCACTGCATCCCAGTGCCTCTGCTATCCCCGCACCTCCTGTCTGAAGTACCTCAGTGAGGAATCATCTGGCTATAGCCTTGCAGGCAATCTTGTTAATGGATTTTTTTCTCACTGGTCTTCAGTCTCCTCCTCTCTATCCTCCTTTTAAGGCTCCTGAAGCCCTTTGTGGAGGCTGCTAGAATGCGCCTTTCTTACAACTGCTTCTGCTGTTGGCCAGACTCTTCACTGAGCCTGGACAACAGAAGAAATAACAGTAAAGGAGGAGGTGCTATGGCCTGCATCCACAAAGGGACTTGGGCATCTAGAAAAACCCAGGGAACACTCTGCGATCTATATAGCCTGAGTTAGGTGCCTAGGATCCCTATACAGTGAATGCAGTGGAGCACCCACAGGGAGACTACTCGAAGAAGCAACAGCAGATACAAGCTCTTCAGGATGTTTCTCATAAAATTATTCATAGATCATGGAGCAGCCTGAAGAATGGCAATAGAATCTGCACAATAAAACCTTATTTTTGCTGATGTTTTGGAGACCCAGTGTAGATTACAGAATTTTTGTATATTAGAAAATTAAAAATTATTTTTAAGAAACTCAGAAATACACTCAAGTATTATAAATGCAGTGATTTTAACAAGTATACTTTTATGTATTATACTCCACAGTACATAGTAATGTTTTAATAAGTATGCTGCAGTATGTGTCAAAGCAATTAGGTAATTCAAATTTTAGCAATAGAAGTTTTTAAAAGAAATAATGTTTACAGTAGAACCAGTTACATGATTCTACTTCAACCAATCTGCTGAAGCGTAAAATACGTACATAATCTATACACTTGTAAAGCACAAAAGAACTAAATTTATATGAAAGCCTCAATTTATTAAGGTGGCAACCCTATGTATAACTACTTTTCCATACTGAGTTGTCGACCGAAAGACATCTATAAAGTGTTAAAAGACGATTTAAGTGTATAAGAAGCCTAAATACAGTGATATAGTTCAGGTTTATGCTTTCTTTTTAATACTGAACACTTCATATGTAACTAAAGACTAAAAATGAAGCATTAAAATTTTCTTCAGACCTATCAAGTACAGTTTGATTGAACTGTTTTTCCCTTTTATAAAATTCTCACTTTCAATACACACTAAGTCCAACAACCTTTTGCAGCAGTATTATACTCTCTCAATTTATCTTGACAAATCCAAATTCCTATTGAAGACAAGCAGTCTAATGTTCTTCCACTGTCAGTTATTAAAATGTCATCTCTCTTCAGTGAGCTTATTTTTAGAGATTAATCTTGAAATATGGAAAATTAAAGAATACTGAACAAAGGTTCTTTTGCTACACTTTGAAGCTCATTTATCTAACTAGCCAGTAAAAATTCAGGAACCATCTGCTGTTGAAGTGATATCCATTAAGTGTTTTAACTACTTTACTCTATATACTCTGAAAGGTAAATACAACAAATCTATAATTCAGTTACAAAAACTCCATCAATTATAAACCAGAACTCTTACCTGGGCTTAATTCCACCAGGTAGGGTAATTTCTCAGGAGGAAGGGAAGAGCCATAGCCAGACCCGTCAACTCTTTCCTTCCCTTTTAATGGCTTTCCATCAGTTTGTTTCTTGAGTTTCTTTGGGATATAGTCAGGAGGCCGTCTTTTCAACTGAAAGACTAGTATTCCTAAAACACAAACACATTTTACATGTCCACAGAGTCCTACTACCAATGTATAAACAAATTTAACATCCATGAAGCTGTAAAATGTTCTTCATATTGAATATATTGCGTTTCTTATTTTTTATTGTTTATTTAAGATAAATTATTTAAGTTTAATGAAACCACAGATTTTTTTTATATTTGTAATATATATTACCTCACTGGTCAATTTTAGGGACTTTAGTAAACTTTTCCACTTAAATACATTCTCAAAAGTACAATGAACAGTAAAGAATGGAAAATAAATACTGTATGCCCTGAAATTCATCCTGGAAAATTCTGGACATGGACTTTTTTTTTTTTTTTTTTTTTTTTTTAAAAGGACAGAACATAAGTACAATACAACTGAACACTATAAAATGGAATTAAAATGAAACTCCTACTTTATACCGTTTCATACTGATGGACTGTAATACCAAATTTCTGTATAATATTTTAAAATGTACCTTTATCACTAGACCATTCCCTGAATATCTGAAGTGGGCACTCATCATCATCAAGGATAATTTCTTTAGCACCTTTATCATCAGAGTGTTGAACACCAGGAGGAAGCATAACCTATAGAAGAAAGTTAACTATGAGTTTCCACTGAACAGTTATCATTGGATTAGTACCGAGGACCTAGGGATGGATTTTCCTCACTACATCTTCTATTTTGTTTATATTATGAGATAGTGAATTATGCCAGTGGTTCTCAACCTTTCCAGACTACTGTACCCCTTTCAGGAGTATGATTTGTCTTGTGTATCCCAAGTTTCACCTCACTTAAAAACTACTTGCTTACAAAATCAGACACAAAAATACAGAAGTGTCACAGCACACTTGCTGAAAAATTGCTTACATTCTCATTTTGTCTGAATGAAATTTTAGTTTGTACTGACTTCGCTAGTGCTTTTTATGTAGCCTGTTGTAAAACTAGGTAAGTATCTAGATGAGCTGATGTACCCCCGGAAGACCTCTGTGTACCCCAGGTGTATACGTACCCCTTGTTGAGAACCATTGAATTAGGTAACTTAAAACAAACTGTGGCAAGCAACACATTAACCTATTTTCTGATTCCCTCCCTTTGCCCTTGGTTGAAGTAGGATCAATTTCACTTTCAAGGCACCAAGGAAAAATAAATTTCACTCAAGATACACTGTCATCCTCTGATAAAGCAATTCATTTTGTCTTCACAGTTTGTAAATCAGAATCAAATGCATGTTTATTATCCCCTACCCCACACACTCTTAATTCTCATTTTATAATTCCCGCTACACATACACCCACCATAAAATTCTTTTGACCAATGGAATTAATATACTGGACTAGATCTCTGGCCCCCTTAATGCAACTGTGTGCCACTCTGGCAATGCAAAGCAATCTTAAAGTTGGCTTGTTAGGCTGGTAGAGGATTACCGTTGCTGGAATCTTCAGAAAATACTGCAAACCTCTAACAAACCACTACTGAGCATGTACTAACTGATTTTTTCAGAGGTGTATAACTTAGTCAAATTTGAGAAGAATTTTCATGGGTGCAGCAAGGGGTGCATCACTGACACCAGGTTATCCCTGCAGCCAAATTGCAAGCCCCCACTTCAAAACAAAGCAGCATTATAGCATTTCAATGAAACTGATGTTTAAAAAAAAAAAAAATTAACATGGACAAAATAGATTTTCCCTAACCTTGTTCTCTGAAATGTCAACCATTTTAGCCAAAACTTCCCAAGAAAATTTCAGCCTGAAGCAGATAACCAGCATGGAAAATTTCAACCTGAACAGTAAAAATTTGACAAAGTTATAAGCTACTGAAAGCAGCGTCTTATAATGGGAAGTGTTAGGCAACTTAAACTACAGGAAAAGCTACCAGCTATACCTCTAACATATGATGCAAAAAAAACCAAACAATGCTACAGTAGAGTTTCCACAAGCTGTGTTTTTGCTGTGGCACTGTCTTTTGTCAACAAACCATTGTTAAAAATTTCATCAACTTGTCAGTTATAATCTTTGTAATATTGTATCATGAAGATCAGCTCAGTGCCAATACATTTTTTCATATCACTTTGATAGAATTAAAGGTCACTGACACTGCTGCTCCGCCCCCCCAAAAAGCTACTAACATTTATGTTAACATACTAGAGAATAAAAAAAATTCATGTCATCTACAAAAAGTTGTAATTTTTCTTTGAATATGATCCTTCAGCATGTGTATGTTTTCATTTTATGTTATAAGGAAAAAAGTTAATTCATCGGAGGATAAGGAATAAAAGAAATAAAGCATCCTAAATTAAGCATTTAATCCTGATACCACCTGAATCTTGTATGCCACACACCATTTTCTAAGTTTTAGGTCACATTGAAATGTACGTGCACACAGCTGTCTAATTAATTTGACATCTTGAGAGATGTACAGTGAACCTCATGATAAGCAATACATGTCAAAATTAACATGCTGAAAAACAAAGAAATATGAGTATCTGGACAAAAACTTGTATTCACCTAATGTTTAGTTAGAATGGCACCATTCTTGTACCTTGTAAAGTTGCAGTATAAAGATATATTTTCTGTTACATAGGCTGAGAGGATAAATGAGGAATACAGATCCACTGAGCCATGCCCAATAAAAGTCAGCACTGGCAAAATATGGATCTTGGTCTTTCAAGTGAAACTTCAGAACAGATGAAGTGAACTGTATTATGGATATTTTATGACGCATTATAAAGGGTCTTGCCTCACTAAAACAATTTCAACCACTTAAATCCTCTCCAAAGATATTTCAACTACTACCAACAAAAAGACAAAGAACCATATTTTCAAGATCCTAACCAACAGGAGAGCAAAGTATGTTACTTTTGTTGAGTTTAATGCAGCCTTTTCAAAGGCTGTTTAAAATGAATAACATAACATGTACAAGATAATTTCAATATAGTACTATCATTTACAAAACTGGAGGAATAGGGGAACTTGTTCCCTGCATGCTGAAAGAGAGCTATGATTCACTAAAGTTCCTGTAAATAATTTTAAAGAAGCTACAATGAAGCCAGAACTATTTAATCTATTTAGCACAGTATTTATTCGCATGTTTTCAATTCAGGAAAATAATGATGTATGTAGGCTAAGCTGAATCAAGGACATTTAAAGAATTCAAGAAATTATTTACAGGAAAGATTAGTTTTATGAAACGTTTAGCTAGAATTAAGTGTTCAAGTTATTTCAGTCCAACAGTAAGTCACTTCCACATTTAAGTCCATATGCTGTGTGGTCAGAAGCACAGCAAATTCAGATCACTTAATGAAGCATACAAGATATTATCCAACTACATTGACTCTGGAGACCCAGAAAAGCAGGTTTGCCACATTTCTGAACATACAGCATAAAACAAGCCTATAACTTCCTATGAAAATCACCAATCAACTCCTTTAAAAAAAAAAACCACACACACATGAAGGCATATTATATATATATATTATACAAAGAAGAGTCAATTCACTGAGTAAAGTTTCCACTTTCCAAACTAAATGCTTTTCCACAATGCTACAAAATTAAAGCAGCAACTTGCTTCTTTGGTAAGACCAGCAAAATCATTGCGAAAATTAATGCAAAATTCCTTAACTACAAGTTCTCTATTTTAGTTAATCATACATGATAAGGCTTGAAAAATTCACCATCGTATAGAATATTTCTCTGGCATGCATACGAGACTTAAGACATTTACTTCTGCAAAATATTTTTTTTTAATTCTTAAAACATTATGATTACCTTTGGTTTACTGTGGAGGGTGACTGATTCAGTGCTATCTATCTTCCTGCATCTGAGGAGGGCTGCAGAATCACTGCAGCTACGCACAGTTCTCTCAAACATCAAGAGAACAAAACTCAAAAATCTCTAGTCAGCTTCCCTGATGCTGCTCTTTAGTCACATGGAGGAAAAACATGAAACTCTCAAAAATCAGTTTCATGCTGATGACAGTATTTAGAGTTATGAGCATCACAGATTTAGATACTTAGGTTACTCATAGCAGGAAAAAACCCCTACAGCAGTGCCCAGAGAAGATTAGGATGGCAGCAACAGCTCCCCACCTGCCCCCTTCACCACAATTAGGAGACTAAAAAAGGAGCAGAGCAGAATGATCCTCTCTGCTTCCCACCAGCAGCTATAAGTCTTAGGGAAGGCAAGAAGAAAGAAGTCTTTACTCCCTCTAGTTGCTGGAAGGGAGAAACAGCTTCAAATTTATCAGACAGGTACTAGCCAGCGACTAATACAATGGCTGGAGCTCACAAGCAAGATCCAGAGGCAGCACCCTCTTTCAAATCCCACCACTCTCTCCTTCCTCAGCAGCTAGCATGGGCAGATGGGCTGTATTTTTAATCAGTGTTTTGCCTGTTGATCTCCCTGGTGAAGCCACACCATTCAGCTAGTAGGCAAATTAAAGACAAATTCTATATTAAAAAGTTAGGTTTCTTTTAATTAATTTGGAAAAAAATCCATGTTAAGTGTCATTGTCATATCATTCAATGAGATGCTTAAGTTTTTTTAATTAGACCTCCTTAAAATATATATTGAGCTTCTGAAAGTTACATACCAAACAAATTCAATCTGAGCTTCAGTAACAGCTTTCTTATTATACATTATTCAACAACTTCTGAAAATATCCCAAAATGTGTACTTTATCAGACTTAGGTCTGATCCTGCAGACACTTACGTCTTGAGTAATCCCATTTAGTTCAGTGGAACCAATCATACATATAGTTACTCACTGATTTAAATGTCGGAAGGACTGGGATATTAATTTAAAACCTTTGCTAAATTTATGTGATATAGTTTCATAAGACCGCAGTATTAATTTAAGTATAAAAATTTATTTCCATCAGTTACACATTGCTATGCAAAGTATAAACTTTGAAAAAAATTCAAATATAGACATCAGGAGTGTTTTGATGTTAGTAGCTTTACTTACACGAGCAATACAGTAATCCTTCGGATTTTCCTTTTCCAGACCATACTTCTCTAGTGCTTCAATAACTGCAAAGTCTGCAGTATCTGTAGTGGACAGCAGGATGGTCTTGTATGGTATATTTGGTTTTAAACTGTCTGCATAAATCCTCAGGGTCCCACCTTGAAAATATATTTAATTACTATTTTATCTGAGCAAGAAAATATGCAACCACAGACTTCAGAATCCTAAACATTTGAACAGACTTCCTTGATAGCTCTTAACACCAAGAATCTACAAATTCCTCCTTTCATAAATTCCATCTCTTGCCCATCCTATATACAAATGCTGTAGTCCCCCCAAATATCAAAAGCTGTATCTTTTACCACATTATATAAAGAGATTTTCATTTGTTACTCTACTCTAAATATTTAATTTCATGTATCTAAAAAAAGACTCGCTTATACAGCTTCTTCCAAATTTCCCTAAGAGCTCCATTTCTCCCTCCTTTTAAAGAAAACGCCGCCTTGGGATAAGAAAGAGCATGCTATCGCTGTATCAAAAGTAAAATAGCTTCCCAGAATCCTTTTCTGAAATGTAAATGACACATGAATGGAAACCACTCATTGTAGCAATAGATCTTACTACTTTCTGACTGTTAAATCCAGTTACACACAGCAGAATTGTGATAAACAGGGACACAGAAGAGCTTAAGTTATCCTACTTTACCTGAATTCCCTAACACTGCCCCACACTGGTACATTGAAGTCCAGGAATTTTACAGAAGAAATGGTTACTGACCTTGCGTAACTGTTGTTCTTCAAGATGTGTTGCTCCTATCCATTCCATGCTAGGTGTGTGCGTCCACATGCACAGCTACCCAAAATCTTTTGTCTTAGCAGAATCCATAGGGCCAGTTCTGGCGCCCTCTGGAGTCCCACACTCATGCGCTGGTATATGAAACACCGCCAGCCCTGCACCCTCTCAGTTTTTTCTTGCCCTCCACTCCGATGATGGGGATGCAAAGTGGATCATAGAATGGACATGAACAACACATCTCAAAGAACAATCGTTATGGAAGGTCAGTAACCATTTTTTCTTCTCTGAGTGCTTGCTCATGTTGATTCCATGCTAGGTGACTGACAAGCAGTGTCTCTGGAGCTGAGTTCATGGAGGTACTGTCTGCAGCACTGCTTTGCTGAAGCTGGCATCGTCCCAAGCCTGCTTGATGATGGTGTAATGGGACGCAAGGGTATGGACTGAGCACCAGGTAGCAGCTCTACAGATGTCTTGGATTGGCACCTGTGCCAGGAAGGCTGCCAATGAGGTTTGCGCTCTGGTAGAATGGAATGCAATAATCTCTGGTGAAGACACCTTTGCCTGCTCATAACAAACTTGATGCAGCAGGTTAATCATGAGGGGATCCTTTGGGAGGAAGCCAGCACACCTTTCATCCTTTCCGTCACTGCAACGAAGAACTGTGTGGGCTTGCAGAAGGGTTTAGTCCTTTCAGTGTAGAAAACCAAAACCTGTCTAACATCCAGGGTGTGCCCTCTACGCTCCTCATTAGATCTGTGTGGTTTCAGGAAGAACACTGGAAGGAATACATCCTGGTTATTATGAAACTGACACCACCTTCAGTAAGAAGGCGGAGTGGGGTCGCAGCTGGACCTTTGTCCTTATAAAACACAGTATATATAGTGGTTTCGAAGTAAGTGCTCTGATCTCAGATTACCTCAGCACAAAGGGTATCTCCAGTAAGAAGGTTACCTTCCAGGAAAGGAGCGGTAGGGAGTGAGGGGCTAAGGGTTCAAAGGAGAGGGGGGGGTGGGGGGACGACCTATGAGCCTTAACAGGATTAGGTTCAGGTCCCATGAAGATATAGGATCCCTGACTTGAGGGTAAAGTCTCTCAAGGCCTTTAAGGAACCTGATTTTCACACTGTGGGGAAAGACCTTGGGCAAAAGGCTGAGATGGCCAGCAGGTGAATCTTTGATGATGAGAGGGCTGGACCTTGATGCTTAAGATGCAACAAGTAGTCTAATGGAGACTGAACTGGAGCCTGGTAAAGTGAGATTTTCTGTCTCAAAGCCCAACAGGAGAATCTTTTCCATTTGGCCAGATATGTCACTCTGGTGGAGTACTTTCTACTGCCCATCAGGATCTTTTGGACCAGAGTCGAGCAAGCCCGCTCGTCAGCATTTAGCCACTCAGCTGCCATGCCATCAGCTACAGGGATGCTAGGTCCAGGTATAGAAGCTGGCCCTGGTTCTGGGAAAGGAGACCAGGCCCTCATTACAGTTCCCGCGGGGGTGTGGTTAATAGTTCCAGTAGCGTGCAAAATCAGTGCTATTATGGCGACGTGGGAGTTATTAGGATCACATTTGCCTTGTCGCTTTTGATCTTTATCAGGACCTTGTGAATCAGTAGTATTGGCGGGAAGGCATACATGAGCGCTCCTGCCCATAGAAGAAGGAAGGCATTAGATAGGGAGTCCTTGTCGAGTCTGCGGATTGAGCAGAACTGGCAGCACTTCTAGTTCTGTTTGTATGCGAAAAAGATGCACTTGGGGAGTCCCCCACTTTCAGAAGATCATGCCAGCAATCTCTGGGTTGAGAGACCACTCATAGCTAGATGAGAAGGACCTACTGAGAAAGTCCACTAGTGCGTTCCTGGTGCCCAGGAGAGGCGAAGCCATGATATGAATGTTGTTTTGTACAGCGAAGTTCCACAAGCGGAGAGCCTCTTGACACAGAGATGATGAACAACTTGCTTGTTGATGTCAAACATCACAGCGGCACTGTCCATTAGAATCTGGACTACTTTGCTCGCCACATAAGGAAGGAACACTTGGCAAGCTACATATATTGCCTTGAGTGCTGTGACATTTGTGTGGAAGTCGTGGTCCTCCTGTAATCAGATTCCTTGTGTGCGGAGGCTGCTGGATGTGGGCTCCCCAAGGCCCACACAAGTCCAAGGCATCGGAGACCAGTGTCACCGAGGGGGATAACCCCTTGAAGGGCATGCCCGCCATCACTGAGCGCTGATTCGTCCACCAGCTCAAGGATGACAGGACATGTGGCAGTAGCACCAGTCCAAGCTGTTTCTACTCAGGGTGTACACTAAGGCCAGCCACAACTGTAGAGGTCTGAGACGTAGACACATGTGGCATACCATGTAAGTGCAGGCTGACATATACCCCAGCAGCTTGAAGCATGTCCATGCTATCGTGAGGGGGGTAGGCTCAAATATTCCTGATGACATCTGACATGGCTCAGACCCGAGGCTTTGGGAGGAAGGCCCTGGCTTGAGTGGAGTCGAGGACCGCACCTATAAACTCTTATCTGCTTGACCAGAAATAGCCTACTTCTGCTCATTTACGATTAAGCCCAGATGCTGGCAGATGGCCCTTACCAGACAGACTGTGTTGGACATGAGTCTGCAACCTGCCCTTGATAAGCCAGTCGTCCAGGTGAGGGTAGATCTGTACTTGCCGATGTCTCAGGTAAGCAGCCACTACCATCATGCACATTGTGAAGACGCTTGGGGCGGATGAAAGGCCAAAGGGCAGTGCCGTAAATTGATAATGGGTTTGATTCACCATGAACCGGAGCAATTTCCTGTGACTGAGGAAAATTGAGATGTGGAAATACACACCTTTTAAGTCGAGGGCAGAGTACCAGTCCCCTAGAACCAAGGAAGGGATGATGGAGGCTAGGGAGACCATGTTGAACTTCAGCCTCTTGAGATACTTGCTGAGGCAGCACAGCTCTAGGATAGGTCTGAGGTCCCCTTTTACTTGGGGGATAAGAAAGTAACAGGGGGAGGGGGCAGGAGCAGAGAGGAAAACCGCAGTCTGTAGCCCATTGATATCGTGTTGAGGACCCAATAGTCTGATGTAATCCAGGCCCATGCAGGGAGGAAGGGCAACAGGCGATTCAGAAATAAAAGGGAGAGTGGATCCTGAGATGAAACTGGAGCATCGTCCTAGGGTGCACCCTCAAAACGGCTGACGTTGCCCACTTGGCTGTGTGAGGGGCCTAGCTGAATCACGGAGGAGGTTGGAGAAGGGCAATGATGCTTAAAGTCTCTGTCTTTCTCTTTCCTCCTGTACCAACCATATTGCAGAGGGCCTGGAAATCTAGGCTGTTGTGGCAAAGAGCGAAACTGTCTCCTAGAGGCCTGTGGCATGTAGAAACCTAGCTAATGCAAGGTGGCCCTAGAATCCTTAAGGCCATGGAGCCTAGCAACAGACCTGAAAAAAGGGCATTGCCCTCAAAAGTCTTGAATTGATTGCTGCACCTCCTGGGATAACCCTGATGACTACAGCCATGAAAGTCTGCTCATAGACACCGCAGATGCCATTAATCTTGCTGCCTGCAGGGTAGACCTGGCTACCACCTTGCCCTCCTCCAAGATAGCGGCAAAGTCCTGTCTGGAATCACGTGGCAATAGGTCCTTAAATTTTGTCAAGGAATCCCAGATATTCTATCTCCCCAGCAGCGCTTGCTGGTTAGATTCTGAACTGAAGGTTGGCTGTGGAATAAATCTTCTTTCTGAACAGATCCAGCTTTGAGTCATTATTCTTCAGGGTCGAGCTTGCCTGATACCGCCTGTCCTGTTTGTTCATGGCCACGACCACTTGGGGCAGGTGTTGGAAAAGATACTCAAATCCCTTGGCTGCAATGTAGTATTTCTTTTTGGCTCTCTGATGTTGGTGGCAGGAAAGATGGTGTTTGCCACAGGGTCTTGACCACTTTAAGCACCTCTGTGCACTGGTAGCATGACCCGAGCTGGCACCGCAGCCATTAGCACATCAAAAGGGTTGTTCATGGGCACCTTGAATTCCACTGCCTCTAGGCCTAAGTTGGAGGCAACCCTTTTGAGGAGCTCCTAGTGGTCCTCAAAGTTATCCAACAGGATTGCGGGGGTCCGTGTCAGCAACCACTCGTCCAGGGATGATGACGATGACAGAGCCAGAGGAAGCAGTGGCATCTCCTCCACTTGTAGGGGGCTGCTATGGCTGCCAGGTCCTGTGATTCAGTGCCCAGGTCGGAAAGGGAACCTTGACCTTCCACCAGGGTCAATGGTATCGCAGATCGTTTCCCAGATAACTGGTAGGAGTAGCAGCCCGGTGCCATAGGAATCCTCCATGGGTTCCAGTATGGCCACTGGACATGCCATTGACCCGGTGGCCAACCTGTAGTTGTGGGTCCCGCATCAAAAACTTTTGTCCCTGATGGCTGGTGTTGATGGGGTCAAGGGCTCAGTTCCCCTTCTGAGTCCAAGGAGGATAGATCTTCCCTCAGGGACCAAGGTGGAGCTGATGGTGCTTTTCTCTCACTGCAATGGGGTACCTGAGAGGAGTGCAATGGGGAGGAAGATCAGCGCCAGGCTGTCCAGGATCCATGCCACTCTGGTGCGGAGAACCAATGATGTGGTGAATGGCGTGGCGTCAAGGAACGAGGTGCTGGGGATTGGTGCCGGGAATCCTGTGCTCAGTACCATGTCATCGGTGACAAGTGTCGAGAATCAGCAACACCCCACTGGAGACGAGTGTCTTGGCGCCATGGAACAGAGTGTCTCCCCTTTGGGACTGGCACCGCAAAGATGGGAACGTTCTCCATCCTGGTGACCGGGGCTGAGGCGATAGAGATCGGCACCAGGATTCCGGGGAGCAGTGCCTGTCTAATGTCCACTGCGGATTTTCCCCTAAAAATCGGTGCTTTCACTGACTCCAGGGCCAGGGGGATGCATAAAAGTGGGAGGTAGTGGTAGGGCCCTCAGGTCCCTGGCCACCTGAAATACCTCTGGCATCGATAGCACCACTAGCTGGAGGGGACCCCTTCTGCTCACGGGAGTCAGGGTGGTTCCCTTGTTGGGCTTGGAGTCCTAGGCAGAGAAGTTGTTTCTTGCTGCCCCAACGTAGGCAACTGGCCCAACAAGGGTCCTGAGCCCAGTCCTGCTTTCTTGTCCTTTTTGCGTGCGGGGGAACACCCTCTATCTGAGCGCTGCTGCTTCTGCCGCTTCTTCAGTGCCGGAGAAGCAGAATTGCATTGAGAGGGGTCCAGAGCTAGTGATGCGCTCTGCACAGACGCTGACATACTCAACACAGAGTCGGAACAAGGTGGTTCCGAGGCTGGTCTCAGTGCCGCCTCCAGGAGCAGAGCTTTCAAACAGATGTCTCTATCCTTTTTGGTTCTTTGCCAGAAGCCCTTGCAGATCCTACACTTATACCTTCTGTATGTCTCCCCTAAGTACTTCAAACAGCTATCATGGGGATCATTGGGCAGGAAGGGCTTGTAGTAGGTAGAACATGGTTTGAAGCCCAGGGAACAGGGCATGCCCCACTCCAAGGCAACATCCCTAATGGGACTAATACTTAATTTCCAACTATATACAAAATTAAAAAACTATATTACAATGACTATGAGAGTAACTCTGAAGCACTTTCAACTGCAAGAGAGAAGGAGTTCCAGTAACCATCACGGTGGGAAAAAGGAATTTAGAGGGCACAGAGCTGGTGGCACCTCATATACCAGCACATGAGCGCGGGTCTCCAGAGGGCACCAGAGCTGGCCCTACAGATACTGCTAAGGCAAAAGATTTCCAGTAGCTATGCACGTGGGCGCACACACACGTAGCATGGAATCAACATGAGCAAGCACTCAAAGAACTAATTTTTACTTACTAGTTTGGCAGTAGATTTTTACAAATTCAAGCTAGATAGTTCTTTTAAACTGTTACTAGCAACAAAATCAAAGTAAACAATTGGTTACCAGATACTGGAACTGGCTTTAGTGTGAGTAAATTAAAAAAGAGGAAAGTTAGATTTCACTGGACTAATTTAATAGACAAACTTTTAAGAATTGTTGGCCATGTGAAAATGGGCTAAGCTTCTTCCCAAGTGGTTTATCATCAAATCAGAAACATACAGAAAGCAAACCTGAATCACTACCTGAGTCTGGCCGGCCATCAGAGCTGCGGAACTCCTGCATTCTCTTTTCTAGCTTCTGCTGTCGCCGTCGTTTCATGACTACCTCAGGATTGGATATTGTGCGAGTGAAGCTAGTCTCAGGCATATCTTTGTACACCTCTGCTGCAAGACGAGAATTCTCACTGTAAAATTAATTTAAGGAAATATATCATTCAATACCTTGAAACATCTAAACACATCCTAAACACCAACACATGAAGTATTAAACAATCAATGAGTTAGAGCACATGACTATTCAAGGATCTTTTCACTCACTTTACGTGTTAGAGTGTTATTCACATGCTTGCATTCACAAACAATAAATAGTAACCAAGTGATTTCTATATTAGTCAGTCATTTTACAAAAGCAAGAGAATAAAAGTCTTTTTCTAGAAAAAAAAACTAAAATTATGAAACGCTAGTCAGATTTTCACATATATTCAATTTTATTCTGGTCTGCAAGTGTTGTAAGATCAACTGGAAGCAACTAGAGTTCATATGTGTTTTGCTACTCAAAATTCATTTTATTTCATTCAACTTGAATCACAAAATCAAGTTCAAGCAAAATTACATTAGGGAAGGCTAACAAGATTATTTTGAATTTGAAGGCAAAACAACAAACCAATATGCAGAAAGTACTCCGGACAAAAAGGAAACGTTTGTATTCTACTAAAAATTCAAATCAACAATTAAATCCACGGACATGTCAGCCAATATTTCTTTTTATTAACGTAAAAACATTAAAATGGTGCCAAAAAAGAAATTCAATTAAGTTAAAACTCCAGCATTAATAGACAAGAACACTGTACTGTGCGCAGCTAAGATTGCTCTATATTTCATATGTTTAACAAATTAAAGGATGTTGATAAATCGGAGAGGATTCAGAGAAGAGCCATGACAATTAAAGGATTAAGAAAAGATGCCTTATATTGATTGACCTTCTTGAGTCAATGTATTTAGATTAACAAAGAAGATTAAGGGGTGACTTTATTACAGTCTAAGAGTACCTACATGGGGAACAAATATTTAATAATGGACTCTTCAATCTAGCAGAGAAAGGCATAACATAATAGAATGGCTGGAAGTTGAAGCTAAACAAACTCAGACAAGAAATAAGGTGTAAATATTTAACAGTAAGTTGTAACAATTTACCAAGGGTTGTGATGGATTCTCCATCATAAGCCATTTTAAAATCAAGACAATGTTTTTACAAAAGATATGCTCTAGGAATCATTTTGGGGAAATTCTATGGCCTGTGTTATATAGGAGGTCAGACTAGATGATCACAATAGTCCCTTCTGGTCTTAAAAATCTATGAAAACCTAAAAAAAAGCAAGGTTTTTAAGGCTACCAACAGTAGTATATTCCCTCACCCTGAGGCATCCCAAACCACCATACACTTCAGAGAATGCACCACAAAACCTTCGCTCTGTCTATGGAAGAATGCCAGCATTCCATCACCTCTTCCCCAAATCCCATCCACATATCCCGCATACACCACACACAGAGCAGGGTCTTCCCTCTAACCCCCATTGTCCCTTTTGCACAATTCCATGAAGTTACATATACTCAGGAAAGTGTCAAAGAACTTGATTGTCATGGAACTGTTCAGCTGCTTCCACCAAAAAAAGCATATCTTCTGTGTCAAAGATCCCGATTGCCATAAAATGCATCAAGATTCTGGTTTTCTGCAAAGTAGCTGCAATTTTGTGAAAGATCTGATGCAATACAAACTACCCTTGACTAGACAAACTCATTCCCCATACACGTTAGCCCCCATATTGGGATACAGGGAACATTACTGGGAACATATGTAAAAGGCAATTGTATAGTCCTCTCCTAAGCCATTTAAAATGGCTTTGCATACAGCACTGGAGAAAGAAAGTAGTTAACTACAATAAAATTAAGTTATGTTTACCAAAAAAAATAGTGTTATATTTTGAAAGTTACAGCCCTATAAAGTAACCAAACATTTACTAGTCATAGTAGTTTCGATTTTTATACTGGGTAGTTTTTCAGCTAGAGGGGCTTGAAAAGTCATGAGACAATGAGATTTTCCCCCCAAAACTTTACCCAGAGATCATATAGTTATTCCTGAAGTTCATAAAGTGCATGTAGAAATTTTCATACCAGATTACACCAAAGGTCCATCTAGTCCAGTATCCTATTTCTGCCAGTGGCCATTACCAGATGTTTCCAAATCAAGTTCAAGAAACCTCACAATGAATAATTATGCAATAACATGCCTACAGGAGAAGTTTCTTGCTAACATCAGACCGTAGTAGCTGGCTTACACCATAAAGCACGAGCGGTTAGATCCTCCTTTTTATCTTATTCTAATTTTTTTGAATTTTTTGAATCCTCATAAGCTCTTTGCTTCAATGATAGCTGTGTAATTCACGTCCACAAAGTGTTATCGATGGTGTAAAAAACTATTTTCTTTTAGCAGTTTTAAATTTGCCTTTCCATTTATACTAATTGTCCATTTGCCCTTGTATTATGAAAAGGGTTAACAGGTGTACCTAATTCACCATCTATATCATTCTTTTTTATTTAGTTCATATATCCTGTTTGACTCCTCTCTAAACAAAGGAGTTATCTTTTCAATCGCTCCTCATGTGGTAGCTTCACCAGGTTTCCATTTTCCCCGCTTATCTCTGGACCTCTTAATTCTGCTCCATCATTCTGTAATAGGATAACCAGAACTGAACATGGTGTTCTGGGTTAAGATGTACTATTATTTATATAAAGGAATATTTCAGTATTTTTTTCTATTCCATTCTTTATACATTTTAATATTTTGCTTCTTCACCAAAGGTGAGCATCGAGAAAATATTTTCATTGAGATGTCCACAATGAGGCTTATGCGCATACAAAAAGTTTCTGTTAAATCTCTGCTGCAAACAAAGCTGCAAAGCAGGAGCGGGAAGAAAACTGGTGTTCTGAAGTCCCACGGCGAGCTACTTCAGGCACCTGCTGGCTGGGGAGAGCTGAGGGAAGAAAACTACCATTATGAAGTGAATGACCCCAAATTTTCTATTCAGATGAAAGTGTTTGTGCCCAATCAAATATCCAAGTCCAAAAACTGGGAAAAAGGAAAGAGGAAGAAAAACCCTGCAGGCAAAAGATTCTGAGGGAACAAAAGAAGAAGATACTTCTGTCCACAGAAGATGTGGAGTGGGGCTCCAAAAAGAAATACAAAGCAATACTAGCATTGTAGCTGGTAACAATGGAAAAGGAATTCTCATAGCTGCCTCTGGACCAGATAAAATGGGCAGCAAGTAAGTAGTCAGTCGTGGATTAGAAAAATGAGAAATGTTATGGCACATCTTTAAAAGAACAACAGGATTTAAAGACATATATGCATGCCATTTGACTGAATTAAAATTACTATGAGAACCTTAACTTTCATTTCATAGCTTGAAAATTCATAAGCTTACGCTAATATAATATTAAGGTTATAAGGGTATGATTTTGTATTTTAAATTTTCCTGTAAACCCCAGATTTATTGTGATTACAAGTTTTCAATCTGCAGAGCTGAAGGCAAATTTTTTTTTAAATGGGTGCCTTTAGGCACCTAAAATCCATATTTAGGCACCTAAATAAGTGGCTTGATTTTCAAAGTAATCAGTACCCATCTGCTGCTTCAACAGGACAGAATGGATGCTCAGCACTTTTGAAAGTCAGGCATCTTATTTAGGTGCCTGAATGAGAGTTCAGAACCCTAACTTCTGGCATTCATTTCTAAAAGAATTGGCCTTAAGTTTACCACATTACCATAAGCTACAATAATTTAGTTCCTTGGTTATCACAGCTCCCAGTATAAGCCAAGACTACAAGTATGCATTTGTGAAACATTCAAATTTACAATACATTTATGTGTGTCTTTAGTTTTTTTAATATTAAATTAGCAAAACAACCACCTCCATGACTGCAAACCTACCTAAACATTTCAATTTTTAAAGTTTAGACATTTGAATAGTGGGGCCAAATCCCATGCATTTTACTAATGCCTTTTAAATATGTATTTCTCTTGAACGCACAATACTAAAGAAATGGACAGAATAAGAAAATAAGATAGTATTCTTATGTTACACTTGAGTTAAATATCAATTGTAAGAGTCCAGTGTATTCCACAGTTCAGCAGAATTCATCCTTAACTGACAATGTGTTTCAAAATCTGAGTTTTTGTAAGTAATGATTCTAGCCTTTACAACTGCAGCGATAACCTTGAAAACAAAATGTGACTCAAGTATAAAACATGAATACTGATTACAAGGCTACAAAAAGTGGCACATTTGCCACGGAATTTAGCACATCCTCCACAGAAATCATCATTTTCCAGCGTTTTTTGTTTTGTTTGTCTCTGAGCTCTACGGAGACCTGCCTACACCTGACTTTTGCTCTCCAGTTTTCCCAACCAAGAGCTATACAAGAATTAATAGTGCATGCTCCCTGAACTGTTCCACTAAACTAGGCAGTAATATATGTGGGAGTTAGAGATGGAGTCCAGTTTGCAATCAGAGAACTGCAGGAGCCAGAATTTATAGGCTGGTGAGTTAAGCAACCCGGGGAACAGTGAATAGCCAAGCCCCAGGGAGCTAAGGAGATGAGCCACTGAAAGCTCACTACAAGCGCCTCCATTTCCTAACAGAAGCACATGTGGAGGAGAGACAGTTCTCAGCTCGGTCGCATGGACAAGATCATAAGAGCCAAGGCCTGGATCCAGGTTAACTGGAGAGCAAAAGGAAAAACACATCTTTGAAAATACTCATTTTAAAAAATAATTTCTCCAAAGTATTTTCACCTACAATCAATAGCTGTGGATGTTTGTATGGGAAGGGAGAGATAGGAGTGAAAGATGTCTCATGACAACAATTTTGCTGTGAAATTTACCAATTGTTGCAGACTTTAGGACCAAATTTTAAGATAGGAATTCCTATTGTGCCAGCCAATTGCTACTTATTTTTAATTATTCCCTCTTCATCCCTTAATGTTAAGTGGATACTTATGCTTTTATGTTGTGTGTGAGATAATCATGATATAAATTAGTTGTATTATTAACTGATCAAAATGAAAATAAACTTACATATCATCTCCATGAAAAGGTCTATCATCTCTATCTGATGTTTGTCGCAATGCCTCTTTCTCTCGCCTCTTCTTTTCTTTTTTTTCTTTCTTTGATAGAGTCCGTTTGAAGTTCTGGATTACTCCCTCTTTTTCTTGTTTCTCAGGCCCATTGCTCTGAGCCTTCTGAAATTAATCAAGTTAAACTGCTTTTGTCACTTGATCAACTGCAAAGTTGCGATGATCTCAAATTACCATCAGAAACTAGATTTAGTAGTTTTAAGTTTGGAAAGCAAAAGCCAAAACACATAGTAACGCCACACTAGAAATAGACACAGGAAAAACAACAAACCCTCCATTACAGAGGGGAAGGTGCCATTAACAATTAAGCATCTGATTTCTAAGTCTAAATGACTAAACACATTCTGAAAAAATGTATGAAGTTATTACAAACCTTGTAGCAAGTGCAGTAACTCACTACCACCTCCCCAACTAACTTACAGTACTTACTGGCACCTTAATTTTACTCCCTTTTGTTATACTTTAATGGAACTATGAAGGTGAATACATTGATTTTTTCGTCGTATAATATGCCCTCCTGTCTTTTTATTTAGAAGGTTCTGACAAAGTTCTTTCCTTCTTTCACCACATGGAATAAGATCAGTCAATGGCTCTTTGCAGCAGAAGCTATATTTCATGCAGCTTCTTTTTCTGGTAAGATTGTCCCAAGTGCATTTTTGGGGAAAACATATAATCAATAAGCAATACTAAACAGTATGTCAGGAGTGTCCAGGAGCCATCAGTAATAAAAGGCTCCCTGACTGCCTCTGATGAGGAGAAACTTGCAGGCTACTGAGAATGGCAGGCTGACTAACTGCTTAGGAACCTTTTCAAAAAACTCTTCAGTTTTTGATAGATCTAGAAAGGGAATCTAGACCCTATAGACTGCTATTCTTGCTAGCAAGTCCAAGCACCTACACAGGGAAGTATTTATTTCCCTTGATTGGGCATCAGTGTGAATGCTGGCTTCCTCTCCTCTCACCACAAGAGGGGATTTGTTGATAGGACAGACCCAGGAGAATGCAGGATGGCCTTTGAGGAGGCCTCCAGTTATTCTATAAAGAGGTTCACCAGGTCCCCAAGCTTCTTCTGGACCTCTTGGAGATGCATAGAGACCTGCAGCCAGAGAAGATATGCAAGGATCTATTCTGAGGCACCATACCAACCAGTGGAAAAAAAAAAATGGGCTATAAAATCCAATTCAAGTTTCACATTACCATTACACAAATGGAATGTGGGCCCTCGATCAGTCTGGGAACTTACTGCCTTTCTTATAGGCAAATCTGAGGTTCCTAGAGAAAAAACACTGAAGAAAGGTATCTTGGAAATGATGCTATGGCCTGTCAGAGAAGATACTGAGAAAGAAGAGTCCAGATAAATAAAAATAAAGATGTCCAGTGCTTAGAGTACTCTGATCCACCACTGATTTCCTGTGAAACCTTGGGGAAATCATTTATCATCTCTGTGCCTCAGTTCCCTATCAATAAAATGGTGAAACAATTCTTCCCTACCTCACAGGAGCATTGTAAATATAAAATAAATTAAAGACTATGCATTACGTATACCGTAGTAACAGGGGCCATATAAGTACCTAAGAAAGCAATGTCCTTTGATCCACACATGTGCAGCAACTCTCATGCTCCTGACCAAAGATATAAGAGGCAGTGCAAGTTGATGCCTCTCCAGTTCCTCTTCTTACCGCAATCCAATTGGAGCCAAAGCATAGGGGATGGAGGGTAGATAGTGGAATACAGATAAGGACCCCACATCTCAGAGAACCTCCAGTTACAGAAGTAACTTCCATTTCTTTTTTGAGTGATGGCCCCTATGTGTATTCCTCACATAGTTGACTACCAAGCAGTGTTCAGACTGGAGGAGGGCGAGAGGAAACTGGAAGCAGAGATTTGTAGTACTGCCATTCCTACAGCTGCATCCGCCATTGCTGTTTGAGTTAGAGCGTAGTGTGGCATGAAAATATGGCCAGAAATCCAAGTCACCACTCTGCAGATGTTCTGCAGCAGAATGTCTGATAAGGATGCCACTGAGGCGGCTTCTGCCCAGATGGAGGGAGGTGTGATATGACCAGGAAGGGGAAGCTTTGCTATTTTATAGTATTCTAAGATGCATCCTGAAACACAGTTTGAAATCCTCTGAAGATATGGCTTGTCCCCACCTTTTCTGCCAAGGTAACAGTCTAGGGGATTTTCTAATGGGTTTGGTTCTCTGAAGGTAGAATGCCAGGGCGTGTCTGATATCAAGGGAGTGAAGTCTCTTCTCAGAAGAAGTGTGGAGTTTTGGGAAGAATTCAGGTAAAGTCTATTGATTATATCTGAGTTCCACAATTAATCAATCTTGGAGAGGAATTTGGGGTGTAACCTGAGGGAAATCTTCTCCCTATGAAATACTGTATAAGGAGGGTCTGCCATCCTGGCTCCCAGTTCACTGACCTTTCTCGCTGAAGCAACAGCTACTACGAATGCTAACTTCATGGACAGGTGGATCATGGTGCATATCGCCAGTGGTTTGAAGAGTGAGCCTTTGAGTGTTAAAAGGACAAGATTAAGATCCCATTGAGACATAAGTTTAATGATTGGTGGGGAGGTTCTGATCAAGCCCTTCATAAATCGAACCATGGTCAAGTCAGGTGTGTGAAGACAGAACATCCTTACACTGGGGGTAGAAAGGCACTGACTGCTGTTAGGTGTACTCACAGTGAATTGAGGGCTAAACCTGAGTTCTTTCAGAAAATAATCTAGGACAGTGGTTCTCAACCTGCGGCCCAATCAGCTCACAGCTGCAGCCCATGTGACATCCTCAGGGCCATTAGATAGTATTGAATGCGGTTCACAACGGTAAATAGGTTGAGAACCACTGGTCTAGGATAACTGCAATGCCCACAGTATCAAGTGCATGCAGATGGGGATGCGCCCAGGCTAAACAGCACTGCCATTTAGCTAGGTAGCAAAGTCTAGCAGAATTGTTCCTGCTTTGGGTCAGGATTTCCTGAACAGCGGCAGAGCATGAGCGTTCTATGTCCGACGCCCATCTAAACACCAGACTGTAAGGTGGAGTGAGCTCGGGTTGGGGTGCTTGACTTTTCTCCGCATCCCAAATTAGGGGATCCTGAAATGCCTGGATCCTGATAGGAGGGCATGTGGACATCATTCAGGAATTCTATAAACCAGAACTGACTGGGTAAGTAGGGTGCTAGGAGGAAGATGGTGGCTTTGTCACACCAGATTTTGCATATAACTTGTGGTAGTAGAGGCATGGGAGGAAAAGAGTGTCTGAGGTTGTCTGTCCAGAAAAGCATCCCCGAGAGTCTTGGTCGATGGCTCCCCTGGAGCAATACATGGAAAGCTTCTTGTTCATCTGGGACACAAAAAGTGGAGTTCCCTATTGAGAGTATATGGTGGTTAGGACTGTCATGGGTCTCCCAATTAGTGGCCTGCAGAAAAGCTTTTGCTTAGTCCATCTGCTAGGGAGTTCTGAACACCTAGGAGGTATGCAGCCTGTATGGTAACATGATTTCTGACACACCAGTTCCAACGTCTGATTGCACTACTCCCCTGTTCGTTTATATAGACCACTGTAGTGATATTGTTTGACATTACTTGTATGTTGAACGAGCATATGTAGGGAAGAAAGGCCTTGCATGCCAGGTGGACCACTCTTGGCTTCAATAAGTTTATATGTAGCCTGGGTTCTCATGGGTTCTAGGTATTCTGAGCAATGTGGCAGTCCAAGTGACTGCCCCATCCTGTAAGGGAGGTAGCCATCAAGATGGTGGCCCATGACATGCGAGGGCTGAAGTGAGTTCCCACCAGGACTTTGTTCAGGTTAGACCACCAAGCAAAGGAGGTGAGAACTCTGGAGGGAATGGTGACTTTGGGGTTGATGTGATCCTTGCCCGGTTGGTAGGTTGAGTGAAGCCAAGCTTGTACGCACCACAAGTGGAGTCTGGAGAAAGGTGTCATGTAGGTGCACGTGGCCTAACAGGGAGAGGCACCAGCACACCGTAGATCGAAGTTTGCATGCAAAGCAAGAGACCAGATAGCTTGTCGCATAAAATCAAAATCATAAAAACAAAAAGCTCTCACAGAGACTGAGTCCAGCTGTATTCCTATAAAATTTATCATCCTCATGAGTGACAAAACAGATTTGTCTTAGTTTACGCAAACACCTAAGGTGTCAAGAAGGCGCCGAAGAAACTCTGTCGCTGATATAAGCTCTTGGATTGGACTACCAGTAGCTTGTTGTTCAGGTATGGAAATAACATATATTCCTGATGTTTCATCTGGGCTGCTACCACTGTAAAAAAAATGTTGTGAACCCCTCGGCTGCTGTCGCGAGTCCAAAGGGAAGGATGAAGAATTGCTAGCACTGCTGGGCAACCATAAAATACAGGAACTTCCTGTCTAATGGGTGAATGCTCATGTGAAAATATGCATCCTTCATGCCAAGAGCTATGAACAATGCTTCCTCCTGAAGGAATGCCAACGTTACCATCCTGGATTTCAGCTTTTGGATAAAGATGTTGAGCTGCTCAAGATCCAGGATTGGGTTCCATGCTCCATCCTTTCAATGAATTAGCAAATATGGGAAGTAGAACCCTCTTCTACAGTACTGTGCAGGGATGCGCTCTATCACTCCTGGAGTAACAGGGATTCTACTTCCTGTTGAAGAATCAATTGGTGAGAGGGATTCCCCAAAGGGGTTCAGGAAGGTAATTTGTGAAGAAGGAAGGAGAGAAACCATGGAGTATCCCTGATGGATCATCTCCAGAACCCAACTGTATCTGGTGATCTTGTCCAACTGTGGGCAAAGAAAGTAAGATGGCCTCCAAAGATGAAGACAGGAGATGTAGCTGGTACCAGTGGTGGAACATGGATCTTGATGTACATATCAAAAATGTCCCCTGGCCTGAGTATGAGAGAACATGGAGAGTGCAGTGGTGGAGGGAACAGAGAAACAGGACCTTAATCCTCTGTCACTTACAAGGAAATTCAGGTGAATGCGAGTAGTATGGGGTATGTAATGGGTTAATCATAGATGAATGGACTGTTTCTGGTGTTTCCTCCTGGGGACTGGAGTGTAAATCCTCAGGGATTGCAGGGTGGATCTCAAGTCCTTGAGAGAATGTAAAGACTTATCTGCATTTTCATTAAAAAGGTTGGACTCATTGAAGGGGGAGAGGGGCGCACCTTGGACAGTATTTTGGACCTCTCTAAGAAAGCCCTACAATCGAAGCTATGAGTCCCTTTGCATAACCAGATCTATGGCTAAAGAGCTGGAAGCTGTACCTGGGGCATCTACCGCAGCTTGGAGAGTCACCTTTGCTACCAACCTCCGCTCATCCAGAGAGGACAGGAACTGGGCTTGGTCTTCCACAGGTAGCTTGTCTTTAAATTCAACAAGCCTAGTGTAAATGTTAAAATCATGTTTTTCTAATAAGGCTTGTTTGAGGAAACAACCTGGACCTGCTTCGGGAGGAAACATTTCTTTTGGACAGTTTGCCACAGAGATCTGTCCTTATGCCCATTCAAGTGTCTCTTACTCTCACTGAAGCTGTGCTGGTTTATACTATTATGGTCCCCACTTTTACAAGACTATGATAAATTTTCTACAAAGTATGCCTTGTGAGATATCATTTGAAAACTGAATCATCTGAATATTGTTGTCCTGGCAAAATGTGTGTACCAACATTTTATGAGAAATTTTATTCTATTATGTACCATTTTTATAACAACATGCTCCAGGTTAAGACAAGTAGGTCTAAACCAATTTTTCAGAGACAAAGACACACTAGCACTCCAAACAGATGTTAAAAAGCAGCCATTCTTCAGCAAGGGGAAGATGTAAACAAGAAATTTACATTGCATCACAGGAAGGTTTCAACCCTCATGTGGACTACATGTTGCCTATACTCCAGTGGGGGGTAATCCTCAAAGAGCGGAAGGGTGGTATAAGAGAGAGACAGTGACCTCCCACTCACCTCTCCTCCTCCCCCCATCTCTCTGCTCAGGACATCAGCGAACACCTGAAGGACTCTGAACTGTGGGAGAAGTCTCTGGCTAAAAGGAAATCCACAGAGATCTGCATATCTGCAGATATCCGCTATATATTTGTGGAGCATTTTTGCAGATCGCGAATCGCAGTGGATACAAATTTTGTATCTGTGCAGGGCTCTAGAAATCCAGCCTGTGAACTATTACAACTTGTGGTGAGAGAAAGACACTTGCTGTAAATCCTATTAACTTGTTAAAGTTTAGGAATTAGCTTGTGTTTTTATCTTTTTATTTTCTTTTGTAATCAATCCTGACTTTTCTACATTATCACTTGCAAATACTTAAAATCCAACTTTCTGTAGCTAATAAACCTCATTGTTTTATCTTAATGTCTGTTTGAATTCAACATGGAAAACTCCATTTGGGAGTGGGAAACTCCATTTGAGATAACAAGATTGGTGCATTATCATTTTCCTTTGATGAAATGATGGACTTTCTATGAGCTTGCATTGTTCAGTAGTGTACTGGACAGTACAAGATACACATTTCTGGGGGAAAATCTGGGACTAGGAATTTGTGGGTGTTGCCCTGTATGTAATTCACGAGTTACTGATCAGCGTGCTCATGTATTTAGCGGAGAGTGAATTTAGATGCTGAAGGCCACGTGAGCAGGCCAAGGGTGGCGGTTCTGGCAGTAAAGCAGTGTAGAAAGCACCCCAGGCTAGAGAATTAAGGGGACACTGCTATTTAAACAGTCCAGTTTGTACCCTGGGGAATGTCACAGAAGCCTTATGTGATGAGCCCTTAGGCCTTGATGTCAATGGCTCTTCTCTGAGGTTCGTGCTTGGAGGGGCAGTACTGGTCAGCTGAGGCAGACGTATAGGATAGCTGCCTGGGCCTCGGTCCAAGTGGGGCCTCATAGCTTCTTCCATCAGGAACTTTTTCAGTCAGAGCTCCCGGGCCTCTCAAGTTCGGGTGGGAAGAATTTGCAGATACTGCACTCAGCAGAAATATGTGCCTTGCCCTAGACAGTACAGGTACCAGTGATGCTCGTGCTTGCTGCTGAGAGAGGAACAATGGCAGGAAACAATTCTTGAATCCCAGGATCCTAGGCATAGTCCTGGGACCGGGGGGGAAGATATTCTATTATGTACTAAATTATATATTAACTAGAAGCTAACTAAGATATACACTATTTTTATTTATTTAAAACAGGTACTGCAATAGCAAAGGAAGACAATTCCAACTTAGGCCATGCAGCAGAAAGGAGGAATTGGAAAGATATTGACCCACACTGCCTCATACTCTTGATCAAGAGCACAAGCAAAGTTTCTGTGCATGTGCGGGTTAATGGACACTGCTCTGAAGAATTTCCAGACTCCAGTGCATGCGTACCCATATGTGGAATACACACAGGGACCATCACTTGAAGAACTAACTTCACCAATAGAAATCAGCGGACCCTTATGAAGTCAAGTTAAAACTGATGTGGGTACTTTCACAAGAAACATGTCAGTCTCATCGTTGCTAATATCAGACACAAACTCAGTTGCCCACAAACACTAGAAATCAGCTTGTGCTCTTCATGGGATACCACCATAGAAGTGCAAGTGCAAAACATGGCAGTCTTCTGGATGCAAGGATATTAAACCCGTTCTCCACAATCTACACTGTCTGCCAGTGGATTTGCATGTAAGGTTTAAGTGGTCGTTTTGACCTGTAAAGCCCTAAGTATGGACACAGCTACCCGAGAAACTCTCTTCTCATGCCGCACTTCCAAAGTTGGGATCAGCAGAAGTGCTCAAACTGGGACACCGAAGTGTAAACCAGCAGGGGTGGCTGGCAAGGCATTCTTTTGAAAAATCTTCTTAGCTTTAGAATTCATTCTCTCTGTACCGACAGTGGGTTAATGTAAGTTGTACTGAAGCACTTAAGCTATTTTTAAGTAATCTCATGGGTACCTACAGCATATGAATAGGCACACTTTTTATAAATTAAAATATTTGTTGAATTTGAACAAGTCATACAAATCACAACAGCACTTTCTTAGAAACTAAAACCATCACCGCCACCTTGCATATTATTTCCTTACCTTTGGAGGAAGTGTATCATTTTCATTCTTGAGAACAAACCTCCCCTCTCGGTCATCTTTATTCCAATTTAATTGTACAACAAGAGGCTTCTCATCTATATCTAATCTTCTTTCCTCTTCAAAATATGAAAGAGAAAATTGAAAACTAATGGTTAATTCAAGCATCTCAAGATTCAACAACAATTGTTACTATGTTACTTTGGCTTAGACCAAGTTGACAATTTAGGATAAAACTGATTCACACTTGAAAGAAAGGTTTGATGTGCAGCAGGAAGTGTGCTTTTGCTTTCCTGCAGCTATGGAGGCAGAACGCAAACTGATGGGTTTCTCAGTGTGGCGAGCTGTGTCTTTTCCTGCTAGTTATTAACAGGTTAATTTTTTCCCCTATAGCTGCACAAATCCATTATAAGCATGTCTGTGAATCCTGTCTGACAGAGACAGTAAAATTTGGGAAGTACAAACTTCCCATGCATAACTATAGGTGGAGCACATAGAAGTAACTACAGTTAAGAATGCCTAAAGCACTGCTGTTTTAAAAGACCTTTTAACTTTTGCTTTTCAACTTTTTAAAATATTCACCTATCAGACTGAAATTAACCAATCTGTATCTACACACACGTGAATGTGTTTGGGAAGGTTGAACAAAAAAAAAAAAAATCAAGCAATTTGAGAGTATGAAAAAAGTGAAAAACCCCACTCTGCACCTATATAAGGGAGCAGAGTTTAAATTGCACATAAAAGCTAAATTCTTGTTATTTCTGGATTTCATTTGCTTTTCTTGGTATTTTGAATGTTCTTTTAACATAGTTTTTGTATGGAATTTTAGTGTGTGTTTTAAAGCGAAAAACAAAAACATAGCAATTCTATTATGTGGATCTATGTGCCAGACAGCAGGGGAAAGATGTGCATCATGATATCTTGGTTCTGTGCACAGTTATGCCTCACTGAATGTGCAATGCTGTACATTGAATGAGGCAGAGCTCCCAGATACTATTCTCATACGTCAGCGTTTACTCCCAAGATCGTACTTTTTACTCATCTGTCCTGGGAATTCAGCCACAGTCATTTGATTTTCTTATGCACACATTCTGTGCCTAAGACAAAGTGGAATTTTTTGTAATATTCTTATGAATCCTATTGTGCCTCAGTTTCCTTTGCATTCCTACCCAGTGGGGGAGGCGGGAATAAGTTTGTTCTCAGGGCAGACTAAGGAGCACAGGTGTGCATGTCATGTCCCTGTCTGAGTAGAAAAGATGATTACTCCCCTTGTAATTGTTGTTCTTCGAGATGTGTTTCTCATCCTTTCCATTCTAGATGTGCATGCCTCCTTACACGGTTACTGGAATATTTTTCCCTTCAGCAGTACCCACAGGGCCGGCTTTGGCACCCCCTGGAGTCCCACGCTGGCCCGACATACACCCCCCCAGTTCCTTCTTGCTGTTAACTCCGACAGCTGGGACGGGGTGCGGGTCATGGAATGGACAAGAGCAAGGCATCTCAAAGAACAGTTACAAGGTGAGTAACTGTCTTTTCCTCTCTGAGTGCTTGCTCAGGTCGATTCCATTCTAGGTGACTTACAAGAAAGACCTTGGAGGTGGGCCCAGAGTTACAGATGAGCTGCCTGCAGTACCACTCTGCTGAAGCTGGCATCATCCCGTGCTTGCTGGACAATAGCATACTGGGACATGAAGGTGTGCACCGATGACCAGGTGACAGTTCTACAGATGTTCTGCACCTGCGTTAGAAAGGCCACCTAGGAATCTTGTGCTCTGGTGGAGTGGGCTGTGACAAACACCCGGTAGAGGCACCATTTCCTGCTTGTAACAAAACTTGATGCAGGAAGTTATCCAGGATGAAATGCGCTGGGCAGAGACAGGTAAGTCTTTCATCCTATCCGCCACTGCAACAAAGAGTTGCACAGTTTTCCGGAAAGACTTAGTGGGTTCAATGTAGAAAGATAACACTCGCCTAATGTTGAGCATGTGCCACCTCCATTCTTCCTCAGAGCCATGCAGCTTGGGAAAGAACACTAGGAGAAATATATCTTCGTTACAATGAAATTGAGACACTACCTTGCGTAAGAAAAAGGGATGAGGCCGCAACTGGACTTTGTCCATATAGCAGTTTGTGTATGGTGGCTCTGAGGTAAGTGCCCTAATCTCAGAGACACTTTTCACCAAGGGAATCGCTACCAGGAAGGATACCTTCCAGGAGAGCAACAGTAATGGACAGGTAGCCAAAGGCTTGAAGGGGGGACCCGTGAGCTGAGACAGAACTAGGTTTAAATCCCAAGGAGGCACCGGGTCTTGAACCTGAGGGTAGAGCCTCTCTATTCCTTTCAGGAACCTAGCCATCATGGAATGGGAAATGACCGATTTCCCATCTAGTGGAGGGTGAAAGGCCGAGATAGCCACCAGGTGAACCTTCAACGAGGCCATAGCTAGGCCTTGCAGCTTAAGGTGCAATAAGTACTCCAGAATAGCCTGGATCGATGACAGCTCGGGTGGAATTCCATGGGACATTGCCAGGCAGGTCAAGCATTTCCACTTAGCCAGGTATGAAGCACGAGTGGAAGACTTTCTACTGCCCAGCAGAATTTGCTGAACCTGAGACGAACAGACCCGTTCATCTGGGTGCAGCCATGGAGTCTCCATGCCATCAGAAGCAAGGACTCTAGACCGGGTGCAATAAGTGGCCTTGGTCCTGGGAGAGGAGAAGGTGAAGAGGCTCCCTTCTGCTCCCAAGGTTGCACTTTAGGTGGCGATCCTCTCTCCTGCAGGCCCTCAATCGGCTGGTCCAGAACAGGTCCTGCACTCGATCTCACTTTCCTGGACTTTTTCAGTGCAGAGGAGTGGCCTCTCTCCACATGTTGCTTCGTTTGTTTCTTCCTTGATAGGTAAGAGGAAAAAGTCTGCTGCTGTGGCGGGGCCGGTGCCGAATGGGCACTTTGCCCCAACACCTTACTCTGCACAGAGGTGGATCATGCCGGTTTGGAGGCCAGTCTTAGCACTGCCTCCATCAGCAAGGCCTTCAGCCGGATTTCCCTCTCCTTCTGAGGCCGCGGTCTGAAAGCCTTACAGATCTTAACATTTCTCCTTCCTGTGATCTTCCCCGAGGCACTTTAGACCATAGTTTCTCAACCTGTGGTTCGTGTACCCCCAGGGGTTCGTGTACCCCCAGGGGTTCGTGAGACACAGGCAGGGGGTACACAGCAAGAAACCCAGTGAAGGGAAGCCAGGTGGCAGCCACCCGTGTCCCGCCTGGTCCCAGCTCCCAGGTGGGAGCCCAGCATCAGCCTCCTGCGCCTTGCGAGCAGGGCTCGCAGATGTGTGGCTGCCACCGTGCCCCGAGTCTGAGTCGAGAGACAGCCTCCCACACCCTGGCTTGACGATGGGCAGCAGCTGCCTGCCACCTGCCCACATCCCTGGGTCCCAGGCTGCACGGAAGCCTCCTCTGCCCCAGCTAAGAGCAGGTGGCTGTCGCCCATCTCCTGAGCTGGCAGCCAGGCGGCAGCCACCTGCAACTTGCCCAAGTGGTAGCTCCCCTCCCCAGCTCAAAGTCTGGTGTCCAGAAAGCCAGGCAGAGCGCCCAGCGACTTGCCCAGTTCTGGAGCCAGGCTCGACCTGCAGGTTTATCTGTCAATTTCACTGCTCTAGCTGAGCACTGAAATTGACAACTATGACAGCCCCAGATTTTACCAGTATACAAATCTTAAGAAGGGACCACACAGTGTGATTTTGCCCCAGGCCTGCACCTCCCCTACGGACGGCCATGGGGAGCGCAGCTATCCACTCTGCTGGACTGCTAGTGCCTGCTCATATCTCACAAGATCCCACATGTGAGGAGAACACCAGGTGACCCTGCCATCACACCATCGTGATTGGCTGGCGTTGACCTTTGCTTCTATATGGAGGAAGGGGAGGAAGAAGGAGGAGAGAAACAGCAGGGGGTTTTGTGATCTGCCACAGCCACACAGTACTGCAGAACTCAGAACTCTCCTGCTTTACGAAAAATACAGTTGTCCAGTAGTAAAGGGGAAAAGATTGTATTTCTCAGAGTGGAAAATTGAGTGTTGGGGTAATTATTAAAATTTTCAGAAGTTAGGGGGTACTTGCTACTTAAAAGGTTGAGAAACACTGCTTTAGACAACTGTTGTGGGGGTCACTAAGAGGGAATGGCTTACTGCAGGAGACGCAGGACTTGAAACCCTAAGACTAGGGCATGCCCCACTCCCAGGCGAGGGCTATTCCTAACTTAACTATCAACTATTAACAACTACTTAACTAACAAAGAACAAAATAATCAACAACTACTGAAGAAGCACTTGTGAAGCAAGTAGAGCAGTTCCAGCAACTGTCACAGGCGAAAAGAAGGAACTGAGGCGGCGCATGTTATACCACGGCATATGCACGGGACGCCAGTGGGTGCTGGAGCCAGCCCTACGGGTCCTGGTGAAGGGAAAAAAAATTCCAGTAGCTGTACACAGAGGTGCACACATGCGTAGAATGGAACTGACATAAGCAAGCCCTCGAAGAAGAATGAATAGTTTCATTAAGAAATTGACTGAAACCGACCCAGATCAACAAGGGGCCCAGAGAGACAACACAAGCTACAATGACTCACAAATTGTCTCTCAACAGAGGAAAGCTCTGGCTAGGGCAGTTGTGAATTCAGGATGACCCTGCCGGGAGAACAAAGGACAGATATGTTCAGCAGGGAATAAAATGTGGGCTCTGAAAGAAGCACATAGTTCTCACCTGGAACTAAAGGACACAGATTCCATCACAGCTTAGCTGACTGCACTTGCTTGACCAAGACCGACTATGCTGTAACTTCTCTCTTTGCTAACCTTAAGCACTAACAAAGCTGTGTTCCAGTGACTAATAAATTTTACTCTGTTTTGAAAATGCTGTTTGGAGTGTCACTGCAAATACCAGCGGGGGTGCTTTGGTCTGAAGAGTGTACAAATCTCTACCAGGAGTCTACCTCATGGTAGACTCTCTGAGCAGAGCTCACCATGTAAACCAGGAATAGGGGCCCCAGTAGCTGAGTTTAGGAGGTGATGAGGCTGGATAGCCAACCCTGAAGGAAAAGTGAGTCCGTCTTGGGAGCGAGGCACACTAAAGGGGTTACTCCAAGAGATCCTGTGGATCTGTGATAGTGCCAACAAAAATTTTTTGAGATGCTTAGTAAAAAGCCAAGCATTTATTAAAAACCTGTGCTCATGAACAACTTTTTTAAACCCTTACAACTCATCCAAATCAAAACATTTCAGTGCACCACCAAAAAGCACATCTCCCTAAAAAATTTCAAGTTTCTACCCCAAACCACACATGTGATTTCAACTGTGGAAAAACTAGACGGAGAAGTTTTACTCTTTTTATACTCCGATGGTTGGACTGGATTTCGCTCATGTTTTCAAAAACCAGATATGGAAAGTTTCAGCCTGGAATAGAAGAGTTAGAAAATTTAGGAGCTGAAACATTTAAGTAACATAAAAGCACCACTGTCTACGTTAAATCCAGTAATTTTCTAGAAGTGCTTCAGGTACTGCTACTCCCCTGAATCTTCCTCCTAGGTTTTTAAATGGCTTTACAACAGGGTGGATAAAATTTGACTTCTTTGAAAAAATTTTCGAGGGGGGGGGGGGCGGCGCGCGCGGCGGAGGAAGAGAGAAGACACTGGCAAAGTCATCACAGCTTTGAGACCTGGCCTCAGACTCGAGGAGACACCAACACGGATCATCCACTGCCCACATGGGTGGTTTCATCCTCCTATTTTATCCTCTCCCTGAGCTCTGATTGGCTCAGTTCTCAAATTATGATTATTTATGACTGCACCCATCTGGGAAATTCTCTGTCCAACTCAGGGAAGACAGTAATCTGACTCATGAGTACCAGCCCTTGCTTCTGGATGGTTTTGGGCACTTCAAGTGAATGGCCTCCATCTGTCTCCTTGCATGTATACACTGACAGAGATACAAACAGAAATCCATTAATTTCTCAACTGCCTCCCTCTCGGTTTCTAAAATAAATAAATATTGCAGGGCTAATACAAAAGCAAAACTCTCAGATTGCTGTTTTTTTATTTTTCTGGGGATAGGGTATGGCTGGGGAGTTATGTAACAAGGGAGAAAGAGTAGACTGTGCAACCAGACAAGAGAAATACTGGGGTCAAGGCAGGACACTGTGGGAAGAAGAGAGACCAACATTCTTCGGAGGGCAGCCTCTAGTACTGATTTCAACACCTGGGAACAGGAAGAAAAAAACTGCCATGGCTGCAGCTCATAATAAAGACCCTATCTGGGAATCTTTCCAAGAAATTCCTATACTTCGGGGTAAAAAAAAAAACAAAAAAAAACAACAACCATGTGCCAAATGTAAACAACGCAACAAAAAGATACAAGGCCTGGCTGTCAGAATGAAATACTATGAAAAAAGCTCCTCAGAACGCAACAACTTTGAAGACTATTATATCGACATGTCTGAACAATCTGGATCAGCTGGTTAATAAACATACTTTGCACCATTCTTATGGATTGCCTACCATGTCTTACTATCCTAGTAAATAACATAACAACTGTGTTGGTCCCAGGATATTAGAGAGACAAGGTGGGTGAGGTAGTATTTTTTAGTGGACCAGCTTCAGGTGTAGCTCAAAATCTTCTCTCTTTTACCTGCAGAAACTGATTTAATAAAAGACATTACTTCACCCACCTTGTGTCTCCAACTTAAATTACTGTCAAATGTGTGTTTTGGGGTGCTTATGAATTTCAAAATGTTTCTGTTCAAAATATAATTGGTATGTATGTTTGTTGTGAGCCCAATTATCAATTATATTTTTCTGTTATTGCTGGACTTTCTGAAATGCTTTCCATTGCTCAGTATAATCAAACATCTTCAGTAAAGATTTCCTGTTTAAAAATTAAAATTTTATTAGGGATTTATGAATTTTAACATTTAGAAAAAGTTTTTCTTTTCCCAAGCTATTTGGTACATTGCTAGAAACAAAGGTTTAAATAGATTTAGATCACCATTATTATTTATTAATTTTTTCCCTATAAAAATGGGTTTAGAATAAATCATCATTACATAGTGGTACAAACCAGCTGCAGGAGGAGTTTTTTCTATTTACAATCCCCTTCTAAAAAAAAAAAAGCAGTGCACTAAGTAATGAATGAGTGTGACTTTTTTACCTTTTTGTTTCAGGGTCCAGCTTAAACATAAGAAGCTACGAACATGCATCATATGCAATGTTTACAAATTCAGACACACCTGCTGGTACCAACAGCGCTGCAACTAAACACACATCACAGTGAATTACCTTATTAAAAAAAAGCCTTCATCGTCATCCACTAAAATCATGGATGATTTCATAACCTGGACCAGCAAATTCCAGCAATATTGCTCAGTTCATTTATGCAACAAATTCTTCCTTTCAGCTTATTCAGAACTAACATTTAATTGATGAGATTCAATCATTATGACCAGGCTGCACTCCACCCAGCAATGCAAAAAGCACTGATGGTAAATTTGTTAATCTGAGTCTTGATGGATGGAGCAATATACGATCTGTGCTTGTGTGACAACAGAAGATGGGGTTATCTATTTCACAGAAACAACTGATATATCAGGAAATGCTTAAAAGAAGTAAAAAAAGCAAAAAAGCAGTAAAAGCTATATCAAACAGTGAACAAAAATTCAAGCGTCAAGTGTGTTGCTGTGTCACAGACAATGATGCAAATGTAGCAAAGATGAGGAGAAAACTAGAAGACAATGAAAGGAATCTGAAACATGGGTGCCATGTTCACATGATGCATCTTTTACCCAAAGACTTAAGTACAACTCGAGGAATAAAAGAAAAGGTTGCTGAAATTGTAAAACTACTTCTGTAACAGCCACTTTGCTTCAAGCTTTGCTGAAAAGTGCAGGAGGATCCAACATAATTATCCCCCAAGATGTACACTGGAATTCAGTGGTTGACTTTTTTTGAGCTACTAAGAACTGACCTATTTTGATGACAATGTGTGAAGAAAATCATGACAAAATAGATGGAGCTATCACACCCAAAGCAGTCAACATCAATGCTGAATAAACTAAAATCTATTTCCATAAAAAACATTCCGAGGCTGACCTGAAATAATCAGTTTAATTCACTGACTACAGTTAATCCTTCTGTTCCTTTAATAAATCATTTATTTGTAAACGTGAAATATGTCTTGATAAGAGAAGTTTACATAACCAAAACATTTAAGGCTGCTGTGTTTAATAAAAATAAAATTGTATATGCTGTTGTGTGTTTATTAAATTCCAGTTACCATCCTAATACAGCTTGATATAAATCATGAGCAGAAAGTTAATTATCTAGTAAATAAGCAGTATTAGTCACCATTTTCTAACATACTTAAAATATACAATTAACATGAATCTAAAAATATTAAGCTATGCAACAGCTTATATAAACATATACAGTTATAGTGTTCCCTCCTAGGTGGCAAAAAGGTGTACCAAATCTAGTGTAAAGGCTCTATTTAGATGTTAATCAACATGTTTTAATAGTTATATCAATCAATAAGAATGCACCTTTCTTTAAAAAGGAACTGAAGTACAAATGGAAAAGTTGATTAAAACGGATTTAAAAAGAGGATTTCCACTTAGTGATTTGAATCACTGATTTAAATTGCCTTGATTAAACCAATCCATCCAGTTTTACAATCAACCTTTCTCTATTTAAAAAAAGTTTTCCTCTTGATAGGTGAAAGAGGCACAACAGGGGAAACTAAATGAATATACAACTGAAAAAGAAAAACTGACTATACACCAAATGCTAACAAATGCACCAACAAACATTATCCCCTCTAATCTTTCAGTCACTGTAAACTTAGATGCTACTTATAAGAGCAGGTTAAAAAACAACCCATTCTGACAGAAATATGTTTTTTAACATGACAGTGATCTTTAACTATAGCTGTGCTGAATACTCCATCTAAGTTAGCTTGGTTGTTTTTGAATGAAGGATTTGTATTTAGAAATGAATATTCCCACACTGTTATCACCCAACTACCGGATAACACGTATAACATTTTCACAAAAGATCATAATATAATCACAATTTACACAAATTGTATCCATGTTATAGCCCCTTGTATTTTGAAATACTACCACCACCAGCTAAGAACCTTTTGCAGTTATATATTTAAGTGACAAAGAAACTGAAGTATATTTAACATCTTTCTGTATTCTTTTAACAAAATAAAATAGGAACAAGACCCAGACAGCATATACTAACCTCCACTGACGTGCACTTCATAAAGTGAGTATTTAGGGGACGACAACATTCGCATGTCTGGCCGAAATTTCTCTGCAAGGGTTTCTATTACATCTTGTGTTGTGGCAGTGCTAGAAACACGAATACATTTTGTAGCAAAGTTTCCAGCTGCTTTGTCTTGAAAATAAAATCTCATTACTCCATGAAACTCCAGATCCTGTAATGAAATAAGAAGTGAATGTAATTCTGATTTTTTTCTTGGAAAAAGGGGGCTGGAGGAAATTATTCCAACCATACACCATTGATTTATGTCTGTATAATTTACTAAATTTCCTGAAGTATTCTGAACACACTACATTTCGTTAACCAGAGGAAAGTAAAGTTGGAAAAGCCTAGGATATTCTATCAATGCAAGTGTTTATTTTTAAATACTCCATAGTGTTAGGAATGGTCTTCTGAGCAAGACACCCAAGAATCATCAGTTTTAACTGAAGAAGAATTAACTCAGCCCTTCATCCATCCAGAGTAGACAGATGAATAGACAGTTTACTCAGTAACATGCTCTTTTAAATGAGATCTTAAATACCAAGATCCTGTCTGTTTTGTATGGACATTAAATATCCCAATGCATTTTCATCACCATTTGTTCCCTGGTGTCCTTGTCCAAAATTTCTGGGATGTTGTTGTCTAAAGTTCTGAGTCAAGAGCCAGTTTATATCCTCCTGAATATTAATCAATTTAATAGAACTGTTGAGTGCACCTTTAGTGTGCAGAGAATTAACAGTAGGTGACCACCAAGACAAACCTAAATGGAGCATTAAACCTCTGTAATAAACTGAGTGGAGCTTCCACTGACACCTTGTTAGAAGCAGAACAGGCATAATCTTGGTAATATTTTCCCTAAACCAGAGATACTGAAATACACATGAACATTGTTTTTACTCTAAGGTGTTAGTGGCAGAGAACGTGTTATACTCTAGCCCTGTAAAAGACAATACTTAAGCCAACAAGGTGTATATGTACCAGTTTTATTGCAAACACTATTCTTCCCATAGCACGTCTCCTTGCTCTCCTCTCCCCCCTTCATTAAATAGACTAAGGTTCTTCAGGTAGGAACCCACCTTCATCTGTCTGTAAAGAACCAGGCACATTTAACACATTACAGAAATTAACAGAAGTACAGTGACTCATAGACCATAAGGTCAGAAGAGACCATTATGATCATCTAGTCTGACCTCCTACACAACGCAGGCCACACAACTTCACCCACCCACTCCTGTAATAGACCCCTAACCTAAGACTGAGTTATTGAAGTCCTCAAATAATGATTTAAAGACTTCAAGGTCAAGAGAATCCACAAGCAAGTGATCGGCGCCTCATACTACAGAGGAAGGCAAAACACCCCCAGGGCCTATGCCAATCTGCCCTGAGGGAAAATTCCTTCCCCAGCCCAAATATGGCGATCAGTTAAACCCTGAGCATGTGGGTAAGACTCACCAGACAGTCAGGAAGAATTCTCTGTAGTAACTCAGAATCCACCCCATCTAACATCCCTTCACAGGCCATTGAGCATATTTACCGCTAGTAGTCAAAGATCAGTCAACTGCCAAATTAGGCTGTCCCATCATACCATCCCTTCCATAAACTTATCAAGCTCAGTCTTGAGGCCAGTTAGGTTTCTTGCCGCCACTGCTCCCCTTGGAAGGCTGTTCCAGAACTTCACTCCCCTGATAGAAACCTCCATCTAATTTCAAGTTTAAACTTCCTGATGGCCAGTTTATATCCATTTGTTCTTGTGTCCACATTGGCACTGAACTTAAATAATTCCTCTCATCCTTGGTATTTATCCCACTGATATATTTATAGAGAGCAATCATATCTCCCCTCAACCTTCTTTTGGTTAGGCTAAACAAACCAAGCTCTTTGAGTCTCCTCCCATAAGGCAAGTAGCCCTTCTCTGCACCTGTTCCAGTTTTGAATTCATCTTTCTTAAACATGGGAGACCAGACCTGCACACAGTATTCCAGATGAGGTCTGACCAATGCCTTATATAACGGTACTAACACCTCCCTATCTCTACTGGAAATACCTCGCCTGATGCATCCTATGACTGCATTAGCTTTTTTCATGGCCACATCACATTGGCGGCTCAGTCATCCTGTGATCAACCAATACGCCCAGGTCCTTCTCTTCCTCTGTCACTTCCAACTGATGCGTCCCCAGCTTATAGCAAAAGTTCTTGTTATTAGTCCTTAAGTGCATGACCTTGCACTTTCCACTGTTAAATTTAATCCTATTTCTATTACTCCAGTTTACATGGTCATCCAGATCTTGTTGTATGATAGCCTGGTCTTTCTCTGTATTAGCAATACCTCCCAACTTTATATCATTTGCAAACTTTATTAGCATACTCCCACTTTGTGCGCCAAGGTCAGTAATAAAAAGGTTAAATAAGATTGGTCCCAAGACCAATCCCTGAGGAACTCCATTAGTAACCTCCCTCCAGCCTGACAGTTCACCTTTCAATATGACTCACTGTAGTCTCCCTGTCCCTTTAACCAGTTCCTTATCCACCTTCCAATTTTCATATAAATCCCCATCTTTTCCAATTTAATAATTCCCCACGTGGAATCATATCAAATGCCTTACAGAAAACTGGGTAAATTAGATCCATTGCATCCCCTTTGTCTAAAAAAATGTTATCTTCTCAAAAAAAGAGATCATGTTGGTCTGGCATGATCTACCTGTTGTAAAGCCATGTTGTATTTTATCCCAATTACCGTTAACCTCAATGTCTTTACTACTTTCTCTTTCAAAAATTTTCCAACACTTTGCATACTACTGAGGTCAAACTAACGACTAACTGTAATTACCCGGATCGCTTTTTTCCCCTTTCTTAAAAATAGGAACTATGTTACCAATTCTCCAGTCATTCAATACAACCCAAGTTTACAGATTCATTAAAAATCCTTGTTAACGGGCTTGCAATTTCACGTGCCAGTTTCTTTAATATCTTTGGATAGAGTTTATCTGGCCCACCCAATTTAGTCCCATTAAGCACTTCGAGTTTGGCTTCTACCTCGGATGTGGTAATTTCTACCTCCATATCCTCAAACCCATTAGTCCCCCTTGCCACTATCCCTAGGCTCTTCATTAGCCTCATTAAAAACTGAGGAAAAATATTTGTTTAGATATTGGGCCATGCCTAGATTATCCTTAACCTCCATCCAATTCTCAGTGCTTAGTGGTCCCATTTTTTTCTTGGTTTTCTTCCTGTTTATATGGCTATAGAACCTTTTAGCATCTGTTTTAATTCCCTTTGCAAGGTCCAACTCCACTAGGCTTTTGGCCTTTCTCACTTTGTCTCTACATGTTCTGACCTCCAAGAGATACCTTTCCTTGCTGCTTCCTCCCATCTTCCACTCCTTGTAGGTTTTCTGCTTTCTCTAAATAACCTGTTTGAGATACTTGCTCATCCAGCTTGGTCTACATCCTTCGCCTATGAATTTTTTTCCACTTCCTTGGGATGCAGGCTTCAGATAGTTCCTGCAACTCTGACCTGAAATAATTCTAAGCCTCCTCCACCTGCCTTTAGATCCATGAGTTCTTCAGTCCAGTCCACTTCCTAATTAATTCCCTTAATTTTTTTAAAGTTAGCCCTTTTGAAATCAAAGACCTATTTTTGTTTATCCTTCCATTTAGTTGACTGAATTAGCTCATGGTCGCTCGAACCAAGGTTGTCCCCTACAACCAGTTCTTCTACGAGATCCTCACCACTCACCCATACCAAATGTAAAATGGCATCCCCTCTTGTTGGTTCAGCACCTATTTGATGAAGGAATCTGTCAGCTATCACATCTAGGAAAATCTGAACCCTATTATTATTAGCACTAATCTTCCAGTCTATATCTAGGAAATTAAAATCTCCCATAATCACGCAGTTCCCAGTAGTATTTACCTCATTAAAAACATTAAGGAGGTCTCTATCTATATCCAAATCGGATCCCGGTGGTCTGTACCATACCTCAAGCACTATCCCAGAGGAAGCTCTAGTAGTTTTCTTCCCCACTGTGATTTTTGCCCAGATAGACACTCTCTTATCCATTGCATCACTTCTAATTTCTTTACAGTCTACTTCATCATTGATATATAATACTACTCCACCACCTTTGGCTTTATATCTGTCTTTCATAAACAGCACATACCCTTCAATACTTGTATACCAGTCGTGACTACTATTCCACCATGTTTCTGTTATCCCTATAACATCTGGTTTCACTTCCTGCACCAGTAGCTCTAGTTCCTCAATTTTGTTACCCCGGTTCCTCACATTGGTATACAAACATTTTAATTTTTGCGGTTTGGCGTCGCTCATATTCCTTACAAGATTCACCACAGTCATTCTACCGCCAGTATCCCCTACTAGACTGGCATCTACACCACCTTTCCTCTTCGTGTCCATTCTCCTACCCACTGCTATACTCTTTCCTATTTCATTTTCCTCCCTCTCAATATCAAAATCAGGCATGGAGATCATCTAGGCATCTCCCAACCATCTCCCCCAAATTCCTAGTTTAAAGCTCTCAATCAGTTGTGCCAACCTCCATCCTAGAAGTCTATTTTCCTGTTCAGGTGAAGTCCATCCCAAGAAAACAGTCCTCTGTCCGTGAAATGCCTCCCAGTGACCATACATCCCAAAGCCCTCCTTATAGCACCACTGCCTGAGCCATCTGTTAATCATCATAATCTTGTCATGCCTTTGTTGTCCTCTTCTAGGGACAGGCAGAATCCCACTGAAGATCGCCCGAGCCTCCATTTCCTTAAGAGTCTTCCCCAGGCTGGCATAGCCTCCCTTGATTTGTTCCAATGAGAAATCTAGCCGTATCATTTGTTCTCACAAAGGACAATCAGTGGATTCTTTCCCGCTCCTGTTAGGATCCTCTCCAGCCTCAGGTCCACATCTCGTATCCTAGCACCAGGCAGATAACACACCATCCTGCTCTCTGGATCAACTCTGGTTACAGGCCTGTCTGTTCTTCTCAGGAGGGAGTCCCCAATCACGTAGACCTGCCTGGTTACTTCTTTATTAGAGATGCACTCTAGGCTAGGTATTCTGTATAAGTAGACAGAATATTATGGTAATGTTATCTAAAGCAAAACAGGAAAGCTTTTGAAGGGGAAGCACTTTAAAGCACCATATTAATTACAATGTAAAAAGGCAGACTTAAAAGGAGAAAAATGGCAGCCCACATTAAAGGAGAGAAGCAGATTAAAACTAAAGGACCCCATCAGCCTACCCATGCATATACACTGGTTTGATAGGATTCCTCTTGAAATACATTTTCCTCTTCCATTATACTAGACTAAAAGTGTAACAGTAAGTGAAAATAGCTGCCACAAAAGGTTGTTTTATTCTTAAAATCAGCAGGATTTTTTTTCATATCCATTTATCTGAGAAAAGCATTGGCTCCAAAGGTGTTAATTCCTGTGCAGACTTTCGGTCTGTGCATTAAGGGTCTCCTCTCCTATTCAGGTTTATCTTTCCAGTTCAAATTTAATCTCTTCCCCTAAATTCTGGGAATTTCAATTTTCTATGCAATGTAAAAGCTTACAGAACTTTTTATTTTCACAATTTGTCATAAAAATCAATGGACACACAGACATCTAATGTGAGTTTTAAACTTGCATTATGTTTTTATTTCCTTCTATTCATATTCATTCACCTAAATTTTAGATTTTGCAGTGCCGTGTAGATGTGCCAGACAATTTCATGAAAAAAAGTTGCAAAGACACTCTAATCAGACCAATTACAATTCTCCAGAAAAATGACCAGTATGTATGTACATGCAGGTACAAATGACCAAAAAAAATTTTTTTTTAAAGGGAGGGATGCAGTATGCCACATTTCCCAGACAAATTTCACTTGGCTACTATGTATTGCTTTATTTGAGAATTCTTATTAATGTGGGCCTTATTCTTTTCAGCAAGATTTCATTGACTATTATGCTCTATTTCTAAATATAAATGCACCATTCTTTGGTAGGAAATGTGGACAACTGAACAGTTTACAATCTAGGACTTAAATTCACTGATCCCAAATTAACAGCAAGTTCCAGAAAGCACTCTTGCCATCAATACAGTAGATCCCCTTAGCAAGAGTCAGGTAAGGACATGCATCAGCAAGAATCTGAACGTACATTGACATTTAGCTGGAAATTTATTTTTTAGTTTTGGATACTACAGAAGACAGTAGTAAGCCACTAAATTCAACTGATAGCAAGGGGGATAAAAAAGTTAAGTAGTTCGTGATTAGCTGTTTGAATGTAAAGGATGCTTAATTTTCCCCAGCCTTCACTCTTTAATAAATAATATGGATTACAAATTGAAAGTCAAATTACTAACTGTCTAACATGGGTTTTATTTTGGGTGTGTGTGAAAGATGGGGGAATGGATGAAGTGTCCTGGGAGCTTTTGTCCCTAAAGCCACCCTCTACTAAGGCATCTGAGAAGAACCCTTAATACTCTTTCACTGTAGCAGTAGGGTTGACAGGAAGAATCAGCCCAATACCACTCTGGAGGACAGCCTCTCCCAAAATAACTGCCAACTGGTGTGTATGAAGGAAGGAATGGTTAGAAGTGAGGGAAAAAAATATGTTCTCTGTTATACAAGGGGCAAAGTACATGTGTTTGGCTGAATTCCTCATTAACTGAAGCACATTAGAAAAGATGTGAAGACAGAACAGATACCACTGATCCTACACCTTTATACTCAGCAGCAATGGAGGGAGCAATCATCCCAATGACACACTAAAATCTGCTTAGTGGAGCTACAAAGGCTGACTGCACTACAAAGTTAAGTTGACTTTAGTTATGTCAACATATGGCCACCGCTATAATTAAACCACTGTTGCATGTCCACACTACGCCCCTTGTCTCGGAAGAATGCATCTACAGTAGCAGCTCTTGCGTCAAAACAGTGAGCAATGCACCCCGGATAGGTATCACATTGTGCAACTGGCCGCAGGGTGTTTTGGGAAGGGTTTGTAATGCCTCATGGGGGCAGGTTCACAGTTACGCAGATTTCTCAATCTGATCGTTCCAAGGCATCTTAACTAGGTTTCCGGCTACTTTTCAACTGCCCTTGTAACCTGCAAGCCAGTCATTTCTGTCAAAGCATGGATCCTACACTGCTCTTCGGTATTGTGTTGTGAACACAAGGCTATAAGAGGAGCTGCAGGAAGGGGATTATTCGACTGAGGGAGGCCTTGAAGGAGCATTTTAACACTGAGCCACAGTAATGAACTCAACTTGGCATTGTTTGTTTGCACTGTGCTACGAACCTTGTAACGATTGCTGTGTGCCCCCGAAAAGTAACACATTTTAAATCACTTTTTAAAGTAGCACTCGGTAATTTGTCCAAACTGACACTGCTGAACAGTAACACAAGAAGCCAAAAGAAATTTGAGTGTGGGCGGTAAGAGGGAGGGGAGAGAGTGAGAGTGTGCATGTGAGAGAGGGTGTTGGCACGCTGTCTCTTTAAGCAGAGCACTCACCAGCCTGAACATTTGTTCAGACAGCAGCTGACAGCAACCACTCCTGAGCCAGAGGCTGGTGTATAATCACCCCACCCCACCTCCACCCCCACCCCCACACACACACCAGCTGGGCGGAGACTAGGTACAACTGCAGATCAGACTGGGACACCTTAACATCAGCCTCCCGCCCCCAGCTCAGCACAGCAGATCAGGGAGCTCCCGACCCAGAGCAGTCTGACTTCTCTTGAGTGAGGCTGCACTGATCTTAGCCCTGCAACCAGCCCTGCCTGTGGGGAGCTGGCATGCTCAGCTGGGCAGTTTTGTGAGCTCTCCACATGGCACAAAACAGGAAGAGCAATTCCAAAACTTCCTAGGGCTTTGAAAGGGGAGGGGCACATGCCTGTTACCTGGCCACAGTGTAGTTCAAAACAATGACCAGAACACTAACTGTGGGATACCTCCTGAAGGCCACTTAAAGAGATGTAAGCAAGGACCCTATGTTGCTCTAATTTCTTTGTAAAAAGCTCCATGTCTCTTGTTGAGGTGGTTTTATGATGTCAATGTAACAGGAGAGTTAAATTGGCAGGAAGAGCATTGCAGAGCATACACCTCCACTGTTTTGTCAACAAAAGCTACCTGGTCTACACTATAGAATTAGATCGATGTAAGGCAACTTACGTCAACCTAACTCTGTAAGCATCTACACTAAAACATAGCTCCCTCCGATGTAACACACCCACTACATTGACTTCATAATTCCCGCTCCACGAGAGGTGCAGCATTTAGGCTGGTGTAGTTAGGTCAACGCATTGTCAGGGTAGACCATTGCTGCCTTTCAAAAACTATCCCACAATGCCCCACATTAGCATTTAAATCAGTGCAAGTGTTCCTGGTGAGAACGCGCACTGCCCACACAAGGAGCGTAGTGTGGATGTGTAAAATCAATTAAATGACTGAAGAGGCTGTATGTAGACATAACTGAGATCAATTTAATTTTGTAGTGTAGATTTGCCCCCCGTTTCCTTGAGAGTGGAGAGAGTTTCTGGTAGCACATCTTCATTAGGAAAAAAGATGTATTCTTACCTAGTTTTACCTAAAATGTGATAAGAGATAAAAACCTAGTGAAGACACAGACAGAGCTTGTAGTTTTTGCATGAGTTAGCATATCAAGGTAAGCCCTAGGCTCCAACACTAACTCATCCTGCTAATGTGTGAAAATGACAAACTGCCTAGTTTTCCTAGGATTTTGACTTACGTTAATTAACAAAAGTTACTAACTTGAGGTAAGAACACACCTTTTTTCCTAATGAAGACAAAGCCTGTGAGACAAACAGACTAGGAGGGGTCCCCAAGAGCTCCTAAAAGAATGCAAGTTGGTTCTGTTCTGTTCCTGTAACTTTCAAGAGAAATGCAATCTAGCTTAGTTTGTACTGAAGCATATGTTTGGATGAGACTAAGGCTTGGTCTACACTACCACTTAGGTCAGTATAACTTATGTCACTCAGGTGTGTGAATAAGCCATCCCTTTGAGTGACACAGACTAAGAACTGGTGTGGACAGTGCTATGTTGGCAGGAGATCTTCACTTGTCGACATAGCTACCACCTCTCACAAACAGGATTTATTATGCTGACAGGAGAGCTCTAGCCACAATTAAACATTCACAGCTGGCCCAGATCAGCTGACTCAGACTCAAGGGGCTCGGCTGCAGGGCTGTAAAATTGCTGGGTAGACATACAGGCTCAGGCTGGAGCCCAAGCTCTGGGACCCTGCAAGGGGGAGGATCCCAGAGCCTGGGCTCCAGCCTGAGCCCAAATGTCCATACAGCAATTTTTAGTTCCACACCTCAAGCCCTGCAAGCCAAATCAGCTGAACTAGGCCAATCATGGTTATGCCATTAGTCATTTATTCCAGTGTAGACGTACTCAGAGAGCGCAGGTGTATCTCAGACGGATTTCCTGTTTCACTGCTAAAAATACTTTCCTTTTCCAAATTTTAGAGGAAGTATGCAACTATAAAATTATGTAAGTTGCAAGCATTCACAGTGCTTAGCTAGAGATAATAAGATATAGTACTACAGATAAAGCAAAGCAAGCTGTCTGCAACACTGTTCCTTCAGAGATTTGCAGAGAATTCTGGATTATACATTAATATGTCAGTGCTCTATGGTCAATTAGAGAGAGCACTTATCACTACCATCCTATTTTCCCCTTAAATTTTCATAGAAATCATAGAAATGTAGGCCTGGAAGGGACCTTGAGAAGTCATCAAGTCCAACCCCCTTTGCTGAGGCAGAACCAAGTAAACTTAGACCACCCCTGAAAGGTATTTGTCCTATCTGTTCTTAAAATCCTCCAGTGACGGGGATTCCACAATCTCCCTTGGAAGCCTATTCCACTGCTTACCTAGCCTTACAGTTAGAAAGCTTTTCCTAATATCAAACCTGAATCTCCCTTGATGAAGATTAAGCCCATTACTTCTTGTCCTATCTTCAGTGGACATGGAGAATAATTGATCTCAGTCCTCTTTATAAACAGCCCTTAACATATCTGAAGGCTTAACAGGTCCCCCATCATTCTTCTTTTCTCAAGACTAACCATGCACAGTTTTTTAAACCTTTCCGCATAGGTCAGGTTTTCTAAACCCTTTATCATTTTAGTTGCTCTCCTCTGGATTCTCTCCAGTTTATTTATTTTATATATATATATATTTACTAAAGTGTGGCACTCAGAATTGACACAGTACTCCAGCTGAGGTCTCACCAGTGCTGAGCAGATCCGGACAAATACCTCCCATGTCTTACACAGGATACTCCTGTTAATATAGCCCAAAATAATATTAGCCTTTTTAAACAACTTCATCACATTGTTGACTCATTCAATTTGTGTTCTACAACCCTCAGATCTTCAGCAGTACTATCATCTTGCCAGTTATTCCTCATTTTGTAGCTATGCTTTTGATTTTTCCTTCTTAGGTGTAGTACTTTGCACTTGTCTTTATTGAATTCCATCTTGCGGATTTCAGGCCAATTATCCAACTTGTCAAGGTCATTTTGTATTCTAATCTCGTCCTTCAACGTACTTGCAACCCTCCCATCTTGGTGTCATGCACAAAATATTATATACTTACTCTCCCCACTCTATTATCCATATTATAAGTGAACATATTGAATAGTACTGGGACCCAAGACTGACCCCTGGAGGACCCCACTAGATATACCCTCCCTCTGACATCAATTAATTGACAACTACACTCAGCAGTCTTTCAACCAGTTGTGCATCCACCTTATAGTAATTTCATCTAGACCCCCATTTCCTTAATTTGCTTATGAGAATGCTATGTGGGACAGTGTCAAATGCCTTTTTTTTTTTTTTTTTTTTTTATAATAAAGAAAGAAAATCAAGATGCATTGACTCTTCTCCTCAACCCTATCTACAAGGCCAGTAACCCTGTTAAAGGAAGCTGGGTTGGTTCGGCATGATTTCTTCTTGATAAATCCATGCTGGCTATTCCTTAGAACCCTATTACCCTCTAGGTGCTTACAAACTTGATTGTTAAACAATCTGTTCCAGCATCTTTCCAGGTACCAAAGTTAGGTGACTAGTCTGCAATTCCTCAGGTCCTCCTTGTTCCTCTTTCAAAAGTAGGCACCATGTTCTTGAAGATATTTGCTAACTGTTCCAAGATTACTTCAGCCAATTCCTTAAGAACTCTAGGATGATTTCATCCAGCCCTGCCATCTTGAACACTTCTAACTTATCTAAATATTTTTTAACTTGTTCTTTCCCTATTTTGGTTTGCTGTCCCTTTCCACCTTGTTAATATTAAATGTCTTGTGTATCTGATCACCATTAACTTTATTAGTGAAGACTGATGCAAAATATGAATTAAACACCTCAGACTTTTTGATGTCCTCAGTTATTAGCTCTCCTTCCCTGCTAAGTAGAGTATCTACAAATCATCTCTCTCTCACTCCTAATGTATTTAAAGAACCTCTTCTTACTGCCTTTTATGTCCCTTGCTACTTGTAACTCATTTTGTGCCTCAGCCTTTCTGATTGTGTGTCTATATACTTGTTCTGGCTTTCTGTAGTCCTCCTTAACAATTCGTCCATGTTTCCACTTTTCGTAGGATTCCTTTTTGATTTTCAGGTCATTAAAGAGGTCTTCATGGACCCATATTGTCTCTTACTATTCTTTTCTTCACATCAAGATGGAGGCCAAAAATAATACTGTTCCCTTGAGAAACTTCCAGCTCTCCTCCATCCCCTAAACTTTCCTCCCAGGGGACCTCACCCACCAGCTCTCTGAGCTAGCCAAAGTCAGCTTTACTGCAATTCATCATCCCCACTCTGCTGCTCACTCTCTCTTTCCCCAGAATCACAAACTCTATTAGTTCATGATCACTTCTGCTCAAATTGCCTTCCACCTTCAGATTCACAACCAATTCCTCCATTAGTCACAGTCAAGTCTAAAATGGCTGTCCCCTGGTAACAGACGCCATTTTCTGAAACAAAAAGTTGACCACAATACATTTCAGCAACATATTTGAAATTATGTTTTGCCATAGTACCTCAAAACAGATGTCCACGCAGTAAGTCTCCCATTACTACTAGTCCCATAACTCAGATATCTGCCATTTATTCTAGAAATGCCTAATCCATCTTCTTTTCATTTAGTTGTCTATAGCAGACCCCCTACTGCGATGTCACCCCCATTCTTTTTCCACTATTTCAGTCTCTCCCACCTCTCCCGTGTGTGCTTTCCCACATGCCAAGATGGCAGAAAAAGACCAGTCAGCACAACTGCATCTATGCTGTCACACATTAACAACTCCTCAACAACAATGGTAAGGGCAGCATAAAACTAACTAGAATGGTATTATTTTAATATGTTTCAAGCTGTTCCTATGGGCACTGCTAGGAGGAAGTATTCCTGTACAGGAGCACACGTGTGGGTATTTGAAGAAAATGTTTCTACAGCAGTCTTCCCACTTCAGGGAAAACCAAAGAGTGAAAGAATGAGACGGGGAGGAGACCCTGGGATGTCAGTGCTTCTGTACTATATTTATGTCCCCAGAATGTACATACTAAAAGGTGCATTTAGTATTCGTGCCATGCGCACCTCTGTCCACAGAACAGGCAGCAATCCCTTAACTTTCACCCCACCATACCAATTCTCTACTGGAGAACCCATTTTTAGAAATAAGTATAGATTAGTCTCCAAACTCAGTAATATCTGAAGTTTTTCCTGGCTGGGATGATTTAGCTGGGATTGGGTCCTGCTTTGAGCAGGGGATTTTGACTAGATGACCTCCTGAGGTCCCTTCCAACCCCAATCTTCTATGATTCTGCTGACACTGTCAACTGGAGTGATAGCACTTGGTAATATGGACTCATTTTTAGAAGCAGAAGAATCAATTAATCTTACATAGGTCAATAAGCAAAGATGGTAAAACACTGAATCACTCCTAATTAATGCTAAATTGCGAGTAAAAGAGGTGAAAGTCTCCAAATACTATTAGTAACGCCCTGAACACTCATGCATCCCACAATTCAAACCTTTAAAAAAGTATTGTTTTTATGGAAGAAACTGAGCACTTCATTTTATTATATATAACACTTTTCATAAATTCAAAATGCTTTACAGATTTTTCAATGATATAGTATGTATGTATGTATGTATGTATATATAATGTTGGTTTACAACTTTTCTTCCAAGAGGAATTAGAGAATGTTTCCTATTTGGAGCCATTCATTTAGCTGACGTATTGTATACTAGAAACAAAGTTAGTTCATTAAACTTCTCCTGTAGCAATGCTTTAGATGGAGAAATAAATAGAAATGATGAATCAGATGTGTATATGGTAACTTTAAAAAAGTTAATTTGCCAAGAGACAAAAGTAGTGTATCATATTGTTCAGCGTATATAGTGAGTAATTTATGGCCTCTTCCACAGATACTCTTGGATATTGAGTTATGCCTTCAAAACAAATACAACTGATTGTCACAAAAATTTCACTTGTGATTAACTGCACTGAACTTTAATCAGTTTATTTGTACCACCTAAACAGTTTAAACTGGCTTACTTTAAACCACTGCAACCCCATACACAATGGACAAAAGAATTTTGCTTTTCCAATAAAGCCAAAATCTGATTTTAAGTATGGCATACATTAAGTACTAATTATCCTCCTTTATGAAGCAGAATAAAACATAGTAATTTGCACAAAATGTTTTACTAACCTCTCCCAAAAAAAGGTTCAAAATTCCACCATAATTTTAACAAAACAATGAAGACATGAATAATGTGAACATAAATGTTGGGGATTTGCAGTTTCCAAGTAAAAATCAAAATAAAGCATATGTCCCCTGTAATGAGCACAAAAGGGTAGGTAACATTAGGCTGCCAAATTTCTTCCTGCTTCCTGTATAATAATGTGACTAACTGATCAATATTGTCTCACACTGCCAATCAGACCTGCCTATCACCACATCCAAAACAATTTCACAGTTTCATTTATGACTTGTTTACTGAAAATTAAAGCAGCAGTAAATACCATGTGCCACAGGAGAAAGTAATTTTTAAAATGTCAATATCTTTATATAGATAAAAGCATGTACAAGTGTCAACAAGAAGGTCATACACAAGCTAGCTACACCACAACAGACAAAAGATTCCAAAATAAAATGACACCTCATGAAAAGCTTTTAAAAATACCTTGTTTTACAACAATTCTGATTGTGCGTCAATGTGTTACTATGGGTATTTGCATGAAAACAGCATCTCCTACTTTAGTCTTCAGTCTTTTCACATCAAATAATTGTGACTTCAAGTAGATAAATAGGAAATAATTAAGCTTTTAAAATATGCATACATGTATATGAATGTATCAAGAATCTCCAGTAGCCATACAAATCACGTTAGCTGTAAATAAAGGAAGGTAACTAAACATGGGACATGGGTTAAATTCTTTCTAATACACAACATTTTTCCTGTGTTTTCTATGAGGAATGAATAAACTGTTTTTAATTTAACCTCACATTTTCTTGACCTTTAATATAGCTCTGGATCCCAGTTATTTATTGTCACACACTGCTAAGTCTTACTTTCAGCAGAAAGGTGAGCGGTACTTTAGGGGACAGCCAATGGCAATCCAGATGTCAAAGAGATCCTACCCAAAAAACTGCAAGACAGACTATAGGTCAACATGGGATGAATATGACACACACAAATTCAGCTAGCTATGATATATGTTCAATATATTCTCCTACTTGAAAACCCGTTGGGAAAAAGGTCCTTGATGGTCTTTTAATTTCCACAGGAAAATATAGGCAAATAGCAAGAAGAAAAGATTCAAGGAGAGAACAGTGCTAATAAACTTCTGCACTCTGAAGCAGGAAGTGAAAGGAGTCTAAACATGATACAGTGGTCTGTGCAGACAAGAGAACCTAGACTTCCCAAAAAGTGGAACAAAAAAGATTCGTGCAGACAGACTGATTGTACTCAGCAGTGCATGTCCATATCTGTGGATGCTCATGTTTGAGAAAACAGAGCGCTCCATTCCAGCAACTGATGTGATAAGGATGTTATCTTTTCTCAACAACTAGACCAGGATAGTGAACAAGGAGACTGGAGTTCATCATTCCAAGGAGCCAAGGGAATGAATGGGGAACAGGCCTATTTTTATTTTAAATGTTTTCTTTCACATTTTAATTACAAAACAATAATGGTATTATTAAATGACATCTGAACTAAGATTAACACATACAAGACCCAATTTTGGACAAAGTTGTATTCCTTTAAAGCATAGCATATATGGGTTTCCTTTTAGGAGACTGCCACTGGAATCTGGCTGAAAGGCCCCTGACGGAACATACTTTTGGCATCAGCCTTGGCTAGCAGAGTTGTTGGTTTTTGGTTTTGGCCCCGTAAGTGATGAAGTATTTTCTAGCCCCAATTGCAGTAGTAAGCATTTTTACTTCCCAATATCCTTCAGACAACAGGTAATCATGCAAGTATTACTGCAATGACAGCATTAATCCCAACTCTATCTGTTATCTATCTGTTCTCCTCCTTCTGGCTCTGCAGAGATCTAAACAGGACAGAACTCAAAGCCAGACTTCTAATCTCTGATGGTATTCAAATAAATACACAAATATTTTCTCCAAATACACTGCAAACTTAATATAAATACCATCATCAAAAACTTTTGAACGTTGAGTGACAATTAGTCTTAATTAATTTAAAATTAATACATATTAATTTCAGGACACACCATACATACAAAACCAGGCATAACAATAGAACTCCAACTGGAGACATTGCTGGGAAAACTCATGGAATGCCTGCACTATAACTGACCTGTAGAAAAATGCTTGATAAATTCCATTGGAATCTGTCCCTCCCTCTCTCCATAACCACAAATATGCATTGATTCAGTCATCTGTTAGTCAACCATTGACAACATAAAGGAAAAGGGAGTAATCCTTACAAGATTTTAAAACTAAAGATGTTTAGCCATCATGCGAGTCAGCATTTATGTCTGAATCATGCATAAAACAGCAAGCAGCTACATCAGACTTTAAAGACAGGCTAGATTTCAGTGTACACCGTCGCTGCACTCAAGTATTTAAATATCCTAATTGGACTGGAAAAGACAGAGATGGTACTATTAGTGTTAGTTTCATTAAACTGCCTTCCATCTACACCTGCATGATTTTTGCCTACCTACAACATTCAGCCAACTTTTTAAAAACTATGCAGCTTTAGGATCAAGTTAACCTTTTGAACAGTTAGCAGTCTCAAAATGTGACTATAAAAGTTCTTACATAGATCTTTCTGAACCCACTCACATGGTTCAAAATATTCAACAGTTGCATGAAAAAAAACCAAGGCAGAGTGATTTTAAAACAAAGTAAATCACTATTTTTAATCATAATTTTAAAAGGACAATAACTTTATTTAAAATAGAATTGTAGTAATTTCTCTCTCTCTTTTTCTTTTCCCCCCGTTTCCTAAAGTACATTCTTTTTGGTTAGTATCAAGGGCAAAACATTTTGGTCATCTATTTGATGTATTAAAAGTGTAGTTATCTATCTACCAGTTCTTTCTGAGGAGACACTGTTAACCTCCTTCCCCTGCAAAAGGCTGATATGTAGTAAAACTAAAAATGTAACAAGCTATTTCTGCAATATTGACATAAAAATAGCCAAGTTATTAAAGAGAAGACCAATTATCTCCACAAAGCTGATTTGCTCCAAAACTGTTCTTTATCATTTACATCACAATAATCACTCCGAGCATATAATGGAAACATACCATGTTCTAGATTTTATCAATACAAAAATATTCTGCAGTAATTACCAAAATGAAAGAAGTAACACTACCACAGACTTTCCTAAGGGTCTGTACTGCACCGTATTTGTGGGCAGACATGGTCACCAAACACACATCACAATAGATTTTGACTTACTCCTCCATAGCCACACGCGCATATCATGTTATAAAAAGTGGTAATGCCTTTTAAACAACATGAAGATTACCTTGACTACAGTGTGAGCAAAGATAGACATGTTAATTGGTCCTGGTTAACTTTAGTATTTAACATTTTTTAGTTAAAAAACATTCACATTTCCTTCACAATGCATTTTTGAAGTATAGACAAGCCCCTATGGGGAAAATTTCTGCCAAGCCCAAACAGGCCTGACAATGGGGGAGCCCCAAGAGTCTGTGGCAGGAGAAAATCCTTCCACAGATCACGAATATAGTCACAGGACTGCAGCAGCAAAAGGCCCCACAACTTTCCTTCCCTCAGCCCAAGTGCCTGGACAGTTCCATCCTAAAAACCATAGTGCAATGCTCAAACAGCTGAGTGAAAAGATTAATGCCATTGTGCAAACGAACTGGATGGAAGACTCAAAAAGGTAGAAACTGTATGGTGCCAAAGGAAGAGATGCAAAGTCAGATACATAAAACACCCACTTCTCTAAACTAAATGATTTTCTTTTTTCATCTATCCTCCTTTCCTCTTTTGTTCTTGGATGTCTGGTCACCAAATATATACCACAATAGAACATAACTGGCTCCCTCACAGCCACACGTAAGATAAGAACTAAAATATACAGAAGGAGGTGGTATTTTTTAAATAGTCATTTTTCTGAAAAGAACTGCACTTTACAAGAACCATTTCTGCTAGTTAGATCTACAGAGGCAGAATCTAGCTCCACTGAAGTCAGTGAGGACATGGTCTACATGGACACAGAGTTTACCTATATAAAAATTCAACTCTGGGACTGGCATATAAGAGTTTGTCTACTCAAAGTTGCACCAGTTTAACTGAAGCTGTGTTCTTAATTCACTTTTGTTATATCAGAGCTCCTGGACAATGGTGTATGAATACTGAGGTGTTTTGATTGTAACTAGGGTCCTGGAAGATAAAAAAGTAATAAACCAATTTAACGGAAACAATTAAAAAGAACAGCTATTCTTCTAAAACAGATTTGATTACCCCTATTAACGCATAAACATTAAATGCAGCTTTTTATTCATGCAGTTCATAAGTGTTATCACTAACAGAAACTGCATACAACACTGATATGAAATAATTACACACATGTAATCTTCCAAGTGTCTATACCTTTTCATGTAACATTTACAATGCAGTAAAACAAGTGTAGCTATTTTAAAGGTACACTTTATTTGTCTTCTCTTCCTCCTCTGTGGAGAACTGATTAGTTGCTCTGTAGGAAAGCTTGCAACATTTAGCACAACAGAATGTAAATTATTGTAATTAAATAAGCATTCATGAGTTCTCTATAAAGCAATCGACAGTGAAGTTACACATTCAATTTCATCTCAGTTTAAAAGCAGTATAAAACTTTACTGGGGTTCTTAATTCCAGGTTCATAACAGAACTGCATAAACTAATTAATTTGTCAAAGATTTCTTATGATTGCTAACACCGTTCAAGCTTCACAATCATTAGTGACACTGGACATATACCTCACATTATATTAAGAATTTATTTCATGATAATACTTTGGCATAAATATTTGTATACAACAGTCAGTAATCACCATCATATTAAGTAACTGAAAATCAAACAGTTTTTGGTTTGAAATTAGTTATTTTTTGAAAATAAGTGTTATATAAGTTACAGCTGAACAAACATCTTCAAACAGAAAATTTCACGACATCAGAAGCAAACAGCACAATAATACAAGATATATTGCCTATTAAACAGAGTACTATATGGGATCTCTTCCATTATTCTCACAGGATTATACCTAACGTTTCTTGACACTCTTCATAAGCAGAGTGTTTTCTATTTCATATCCCTTTAAATCCACTTTATAAAATTATTCTTCCTGATTAAAATTCTTCCTTAAAATATCAAAAGGCATTTACCTTTAAAAAAAAAAAAAAAAAAAAGTGATCCAAGAGAACTACAGACAGACAAAATTCTTTAGCCAAGTCTAGGGGCACTATGGCACATGGTCAGTTTTCACCTTGCATTTTTTGGTGATGTCGCCCATTTAGAAATCAGTCCACAAATATCTGAATTATCTTCCTTGAACAAACAAACAATATTTAATAATGTTTAAACATATAAGGCACTGTATCTTAAGTCAATTGAGGTAATCCTGTTTTAATCAAAGACGGTTTGTTGTAACACGCACAATGATGCATCAATAAAGATGTACTGAACATAAAGATTGACTGCCACCTAGGGGTTGCTCTTCATAAACTACAGTTTTTTCAATAGCAGCAAATCAAAAAACAATAGAGCTTCAACTTCATACTTGTGATAGGAAAAACAGCCTACTACAGGCAAGTGCACAGTGATTACATCTCAGAGTGCACAGCAGAGAAAATTGATTATAGCAGGCAAAAGCATAAAAACGTTGTTTAGAAATCTAGATCTAATCAATTTTTAAATATGAAGTCGTTCTTATTCTGTTCATATGATCAAAAATCTTATCTCAACCAAGTTATTACAGCAGGCACATATCTAGTTATATTTTTGATTGAAAAAACAAAAACAAAAAATACAATACATCGTATGCAATATCCTTTAAAGATAATGATTAGATTAAAGTTAGATTCTGAAGACCTGAGTTAGGAAATCAAAACCCCTGGAGTCAGTATGGAGGCTAAACATACTAAATCAGAGTTACATAAACTTGATGCCTAGATGCCAGTGTGATTGCACAATAGACAGGACAAAAAAGGAAGCAGAAAAGACAAGGAAAATATATAGTTAAGTGGGAAAATAAAGTTTATTCAAACCAATAAGATATTCCTTCAAACCATGGAAATGATGCTAACAGAAAGCAACATACCACAACAGGGTAAAATGCAAGGTGTAAATTAAGAGAAAAAACAAACAAATTCTTTAACTTTATCGGAGATAGAAAGCCTACTAAACAGATCACTTGCTCTCCAGGTCAATGAGTAAAAAGAACATTCAAAGAAGAGTATAATCATTACAGAGAAAAGTTAGACAACTACTACTTCTTTGAATCAAGTCATCACAGAGGGTGATAGAAAGATACCCAGTACAGATGCTACACTTTGCAGCGACGACAGACAGACGGTATTGTCACTAAGCTTGAGGTGTCAGGAAAGTGGTACTGGAACATCAAAAGGGTATGTCTCAAGCAGATCATAAAAGGGAAACTGGCAGAGAAAGCAAAAATTAATTTTGGTACTAAAAATTTGGTCTCTCTTTTGCACTACTGCTTGTCATTCACTTGAAGAGCTGTAACCCTGGTACTCCAAGATATATATATATTTTTTTAAATGAGCAGCACAAGTTAAAATTACATTCTATAAGCATTTGATTAAACATCCCAATAGTAAATCAGAACAAGAAAAGAAATGTCTCGACAACTTGCGTAATGTTTCTGAATCATTTTAATGTCCAACATCTCTCTGAAAAGTCGCCAACTGCTGTCCATTTCACATCTGTTGAATATGCAGCTTTCATCACCACAAAACTTTCACTCTATTTACAAAACCTGAGTGACAAACCAGATTTCTACTTTTTGATGTACCTTGTGTATTTCTGAAGAATTAAAGTACTGTAGTGATGTTTATATTTTTCTTGGCAATTTCATTTTAAGGCTCTATTTTAGTTGCTTACATTTTTTTTCAAACCAACCATCACCTCATTACCTACTGAACAAAGATTTCTAAAGTTTAATATAAGTGAGGATATTTTTGAATTATGATTTTTTTTAAATGGTGTTGGAATTCAATGAAATCTAGCTCAGTCACTTCAGTTACCCAGTACAATGCCAGAGATGAGATTTTAGTCATAACACCTTGGATATCCATGTTATGGTTCCTGTACAGCAACTTTAATTCCAACTCCTTGCATATATGCAAATTATAAAAGGACAGGGACACCATCTTATCATATAATTAAACAGACAAACAAAAACTGCTGGATAATTGCCTCTAAGCCAGGGCTCAACAAGTTTGTTTTAGAGCTAGGAACCAGCCCCAAAATTAAGGAGTCAGACAACGTGGGCTCAGCGGCGGGGCGCCCTGGCCGGAGCGCAGCAGCCACTCTCCCCTCCCGGCCCTGCCCCTTCCTCCCGCCCCTCTCCCACAACGTGGGCCCAGCAGCGGGGCGCCCTGGCTGGAGCACAGCAGCCACATCCCTGCCCTGCCACATTGGCGCAGTGACGCCCTGGCCAGAGTGCGGTGGCCACTCCCCCTGGAGAAATACTAGGCGCCAGACTTAAATTTCTAGGCGCCATGGAGACCTGGCGCCCGGGGTTTGTTGAGCCCTGCACTAAGCAGTGTCATTGTACTGAATCATCTCAAGCAGTTTCCATGGTGGGTGGAATCAAGTCCTAACACTGACTGACAGTTTTGGCTCTGACAAAATGTTGAGCAGAAACTTTAACCCACTGTAGAAGTGGCAGACCTGGATATGAAAAAGCAGTGTTCTAAGCTAACGGATCATTCCCCATCCAAAAAGAAAAAAATATTCATTCATGAATTATACAAGAGATAATCAGCTAATCCTAAAAACTCAGTATATTGTTCCTGGACATGTATATTTTCCCTCATAAATTCTAGAACTCTGACATACTGTCAAAAAAAAAAAAAAAAAAGTACTAACTACAGATGACTTTCTGTAAATTTAAAAAATGTAACAGGTTGGTTAAAATTGTTTTCCACAATGATTAAGTTTTGACAAATTAACCATTAAGAACTCTCTCAAACCTAGGAGTGATGACAGGGAATTAGCATCTTCAGGAACAGTGCTTTTTTTGATTAATTGTCATTAAAGTGGATGAAGGATGGTAATGAAATTAACTACCTCAGCATATGGTGAATCCATTAACAGTTCTACTCTACTGTTCTGGTAGACAGTGAGAAACTGATGTATAAAGACTCATTCTTGAGTTATTTTTAATACTACCTACTGACTTCCTGTATTAACTTAATTTTAATACGCTGTGTGTACTAACAGCAAATCCAATCAATCAAGGTTCATGCTTAAAATAGCCATGCTGTTTTCAAAACCTGATAACTAATTTTAGCAATAAATACTGATATGGAGATAGCAGGAATATTTACTTATAAACTGAAGTTTTAAGAAGCTAAAACTAAGCCAAATTCTGCTCTGTTACACATATGAAACTCACTGAATGCACTGGTCATGTTCATGTATCTTGGATGGCAATATCAGTAATTTCATGATAGTCCCTCAAACATCTTGGTGAGCAGTACATGGACAGACCGGTTTAGAAGGTGTGTTTTGTTTGTAAGAATGCACTCACAGAGAAGTACACCAAACAGTATAGAAAATCTCCATTCTCTCTATCAATTAGCATAAGTGATCTATGCCGAACAAAACTGATGCAAGAATCAGGCACTCCGTCTTTAAAGTCACAAGGGAATAACTTCTAGTAAGTCTACATTATAGTGTAGCTGACCATGAGGAAATGGGGCTTATCACTAATCTGATGTGCCCTCCAACCATTACTCCGGGTTATTTTTAGTTGTAAAAACAAAAATAACCAAGCAGTTAGATGACACTTTAAATAATCCATAATTGTCATCGGTGATCCACACTCAAAACAATTCCAGTTATACTCAGATTTGCAGACCTATTACTGTCTTATGGTAGGAAAAAAAAAAAAAGCAGACTGCACTTTAAAGGAGGTACAGTCACCCAAAAGCAAGGAAATGCAGAAAGTTAGGTTTACACCTAGAAAAACCACCACTGAAAAGTATGGAAATACAAAATTAGTGCATCTTAATTTTGCATCACCAGATATGCACCACCCTGAGTGCTCTTCATGGGAGGAAGGAAAGGGAAGCACAACAGGTTTATGGCAATTATAACCTATTGAATCACAAATACTTAGGCCAGATCTACACTTAAAACTTGTATCAGCATAGCTGTGCGCCAGGGGAGTGAAAAACCACACCCCAGTGACATAGTTATGCTGACAAAAAACAAAAAATAGTGCAGATGCAGCTATGCCGACAGAAGAGTGCTTGTGTTGGCACAGCTAATGTTCTCTAAACTGCTAGGAGTTCCTACACCTGCAGAAAATCTATCAGCATATGCTGTCTACACTAGAAGGTTATGCCAGCATAGGCGCTGTAGTGAAGACACTCTCTCACACACACCAATGTATGCAACAAAACTGCAAAACATTTTAAACTCTGTACATCTCAGGGCTTTGTCTTCATGTACAGTGCAGCTATGCTGATGTAGAGCTTTAGTGAAGACACTACACAGACAGAACTTCTCCAGTCAGCATAATTAAATCACCTCCCCAAGAGACAGTAGCTATTTTGACAGGAGAAGCTCTCTGATAGACATCGCGTTGTCTACCCGGGGGCTAGGGCAGTATAACTACATTGCTGGAGGTGTGTGAATTATTCACACCTCTGAGCAATGTAGTTATACTGTTATAGGTTTGTAGTGTAGACATGGCCTCACTGTTTTGCCTGCAGCTGCAGGCATCAAACCACATTCAGTGAGGTTTACCATGCAGAATACAGGTAACCAGACCACAAAGGCACACAGGCTTTTAGATGTCTGCAACTGCAAGTAACTCTCTGTATAGTAAAGGGTTAAAATAGTTGTAAAATTTCCAACCCTTGATGTGAGGGAAGCTTATTATAAAGGTGACTGGGTCTCGTGTCAGAAGCATACTAATACTTCGTGCTTAATTCCATCTAATGATCTCAACACAGTTTGAAAATATTAATGCAGTAAAGATGCCCCCTGCAATTCATTACCTCATTTTTTCAGATGAGAAAATGGAGTTATAAGACGTTAAGTGACTTAACCAAGGTCACACAAAGTCTGTCAGAGTTAGGAACAGAACCAAGATCTCCTTGAATTACAGCATGCAGCAATACTAGAACTTCATTCATCATGAGTGACTGCAGCTGCTATTACCAGTCTAGCTGTAATTTACAAAGGATTTCTAAAATAGTTCAAATTAACTTAATTTTCCACCACACTTCCAAGTGATCGATCTACTTTATTCCTCAACATTTTAAAGTTACATTTTTAATGTGTGAAATAAATTGAATATCATAGGTTTGACAAAATTAAGAAAACAGTAGTCCTTTAATCCTGCACCACATAGATTAGTTTCTTTGTAATCAGCCCTATGTATTTTTATAGTATTAGCTTCAGAACTACTAGGTTACATGCAACAGTACCATAATAAGATGAAGCACAGATGTAATGTCTAAAGAAAAATAGTGCCCCTTACTCATGAGGACCTCTGGTTACAATCTCACTTATTCTTTTCCACTGAGAATCAGAAAACAGAGTGATTGATCAAAGCTTTAAGTCTACAGTAATATATGAACTTTGTGAACAACATATCTACTTGTGACAGGTTGGACTCTCCATTTCAGGGCATTAAAACGTACAGCAAGACATTCTGCAAGCATTAATGACCTGCAGGGAGGCTGGTACCTCACACACTGGCTGTAAACTCTCTGGCAGCCAGCCCTAATTAGTCAGGAGTTCCACAGAGGAATGCTGACAACCCTAGTAAGAAAAACACCTGACTTTCCAGAGTAGAGAGAACAAACAGCAGCAAGGAGTGAGCTCAAAAAAGTCTGATGGCTTGAAAACACCAGATATACTGAGTCACTCACTCCTTTGGAGTGTGGAGTTGAAAGAAAGATTAATCCCTTCATTATATTTTAATCACAGATTTCATACTTTTGCATACCAAAGTGTATTTTAAGTAAATACATCTGTTCATAAAACCAAGTGTAAACTGTGTCTTATCCTTTTTTCTTTTGTGGCTTTGGCTATAAGGAATCCTAGCCTCCTCTGCTGGAGACTTGAGTCACAGGTAGCCTCTTTCCATCTGATCACCGTCTATGAAATAGACCAGGATTCTAAAGTGCGCAGGTTCTTTTGGAAAAAAAAATTTGGTACCTACCTACCTGTTCACACCGTTCAAGTGCAACACATGCTGTCACAATGGGCCACGAACTTTGTTAGACTATTAGCCAGTTTCATTAAGCCTTATTTACTGATTTAACTATCTAAAGAGGCATTTATGTACAATACTTTGTTCCAATTACAAAACTTATGTGACAGCTGGTCAGAATGCGGTTTTACAATCAGGTATCAGATTCCCATACTTCTGATGACCCAAATGCACCACACTCTGGCTAAAATTCATCTTAGAACTAGTGAAAAAAAGCCAAGTAAAACCTATTTTCAAATACCACTGATAGATACATGTCTCACTGGTAGTTCAATGGACTCCCAAAAGAAATACCACTCCGATATTTTGACTAACAATCCTTAGGGCACAAATTGTGTTGTCAACAGTTACAAAAGAAAACAGATTTTTAGATGTGGAAAGCATTTTTGAATCTCCTTTTGATTTTGTGATTTTCCTTTAAATGTTCATGATAACCACAAAACAAAAGTAGTCTCAATTCAGCATACAAACATGCACTCTGAGACCTGCACTATTAGGTGAAATTCATTAAGACTGATTTATGTTAGTCTATTTCACTCAAACAGTATTTCTAAGCAGATGTTACCCTGAACATTAAATACAAGGAAGCAGCTAGGGGGTGTGGGGGGAGGGGAGGAGGGAGAGGAGAAAGGAGGCAGAGACAGGCATGCCACCTCCTCTCTCAGACATCAAACCGAGAAAAGGAAAAAGGAGGTAGTTCACCCTCTCCAGCTACTGCTGAGATGGGGGAACCAGGTTTATTTTCTCCTGAACGCAATATTCAGTGAAAACATGGTTGGAAGCTCTGATCACTATGTGAACATTTAGAATATAGAGAAAGAGATGCTATTTCCTCCCGTACAATTATTGAAAATGAGGAAAATACCTAGCAAGTACACTTTTAGACTTTTTTAAAACAGTGATCAGATACCATTAGTTAACATCAACTGGAGGAATTTAACATGCTAATTCTATTTGAAGTCAGTCAAGTCACACCCCATGCTCCATAAAATAGTAAATTAATGTCACTCAAATTATTTTCTGGTTGCTGATATCAATACTAGGGTAACTCAGGATAGAGTTACCCTGAAAATTCTTTTATACAGTAGCTGTAACACACCAGCAAATTTTATCTGCTAACAGCCTTCCCTCTATAAATCCTACTTAATCCTGTTGTATAATCATTGGCAACCATTTCTTCAGGCATTATGCATCAACTTGCTTAACACTGTATAGCTTCAGGTAATTATATTTACCCCAAGGAGGGCTCCCATTTTTCACATTTCAACAATTGTTTTAAAACAGTGACTACAAAGGTTTCATGCTGATTTTAAATTCCCAATCCACAGTCCTCTAAAGCATTGTACATTCTATTCTTATTCAAACATGCTAAAACCAAATTCTTCGGTTCCAACGTGGAAACTCATTTCAAGAAAACCAAATTATACTATACATAATCTTACATATCATTTTAAAAGATCTCCCCTTGCATTATGAATTAACGTTTTTATTTAAACAAAAAACATTGAGTTGGTTCTGCTTCTTCTGCCAGACTCTCCAGATAATTAACTGTATAATCTTCAACATACCAGGAGGATACCAGCATTGTGTAGTTGACCTGGGCTTCTTTATTTCATGACCATAAATTAAATATTTTACCCTCCACACCACACCTGAAATTTTTTGTCCTAAAAAGCTATCCACTGGTTGCTTGATTACAATGAGCATCTCAAAATTCTTCAGACAAGGAAAAAGACTCATTAGCTGATTGATGTATCTTATTCATTAACAGGCTTCTTTTGCATTCAGATCTCCACGGCTCCAAATTCTCTCTCCAAACAAATCCCACAGGCTTTGTCCTGTATCTTACTCAGCTATATTTACCAGCAGATTTTATATTAAAGGAGACCTAGAATTCAAACCAAAGCTCATTTTCCTTTTCCAGTTATGTTTGCAACAACAGAGATGACACTTTGCCAATTACTTCAGAACCTTGCATACTGACCTCAAATTTGTTTGTTTGAAAAACAACTGGCAAAGGCACCTAGCCAATAATTCTGCAAACATCTTTTCTCAAAGTTTTTTATTGGCTAAACTTTCAGATTATGCGATTAATTTTGAATAGATCTAATATTTAGCTTTTAGAACTAAAGTACAGATGGAGGATACATCTAAAATCCAGTCATGCTTTCCATTATCTGCTAGTTTCAAGCATATCTTCTGTTCAATAGAAAATTAAAATAGTACTGATAAGCAATTTCAGAAAAAACCTTTGAATGCATCAAAACGCACTGAAGTCAGAGAATACTATTTACTTAATCTATTACATTTAGACATTTCTTCTACAAAAATTGTGTTAAAAATAAGGAAAAATGTAACTTACACTAGTAAATAAACCACAAGAGAACAGTACAATTTATTAATTTAACTTAATGATAACATTCATTTTCATCCAATTTGTATTTAACATGCACTATCTGTATGGGAAGCTATGTGGCCAAGTGTCCAGAGCACTGGACTGGGAGTCAGGCGACCTACATTCTATTCTTACTTCTGAAACTAACCTGCTAGGTGATCTAGGGCAAATAGGGGGTCTCTCCCCACTTAAGTGCCCTAACCACGGGGCTATGGAGTCATTCTCTCTCTCTTTCTCCTCATGAAGCAGAGGGGGAAAATTGAACCTGGGTCTCCCACATCCCAGATAAGTACCCTAATTACTAGGCTAAAGATTATAAGGGAGGCCTCCTCTTCCTCCCCACTCAAAGGCCATTCTGTGTGGAGTCAGGCATGTACCACCACTGTTCTCATAAGAAATCACTTAAGCACCTAGAATGACTGACTTCAAAAGAGGGTTTTCACAGCTGCTGATCCCAAGCAGAGACTGATGCCTAATTTCCTAATGGGCTAGTTCAGGCATCTTGCTACTTACTGTGCTGTCTTTTGTGGATCTCTCGCTCAGGCACCTATCACTTCCATAGCATTGTATAGGGAACCTATGTGCCTACCTCAGGGTTTGCTGATTCCACTAAGTGGCTAGGAGCTTAAGTCCCTTTTTGGATGTAGGCTCTCTCCTCTATGCCTCTGTTTCCTCATTTGTACAATGGGAACAATAATACTGATCTCCCTTGTAAAGCAGTTTGAGATCTAAAAGACTGTTATAAATAATACCACCTAACTACCACATGATTTTATGGGGCACTGATGCTCTTGAAAGTTATTTCATCTTGTACTTTTACCGTATTACCCAGAGTTTAGAGTCATCTGTCACACATCTCAAGGTTCTTCAGAGACTCCCAAAAGGCTCTCTACTCTAGAGGATATTACATTTAAAGAGCACATTTTTAATACTTAGACATTTTCTTTTCAGGTCCAGGCATGTAAAATATTCTGATGCCCACCTTTGTGTGTCCAGCAACATGATGGCAACATTAGGTAGGGCTAGCTCAGTGAGTCATGAAACTCAAAACAAACTCAGGAACTACTTTAGACTCCCCGGTATCTTAGGAGAGACCAATTACATTAGAGGTGATCTGCTGAAAGGAGAAGGAATGAGTGACAATGGCAATGGAGAGGAATGTCATTTTGTTTTATCTGATTTGCAAAACTAAGTTCAGCCTATCAAAAAACCCCACTAATCTTCAAGTGTTCACACTCCAGTATGAATCTGGCCAACTTAAATCAATTTCTGCAAGATGAAGAGGCTTCCTAAAAAAAAAAAAAATGTAGCACCATGTGAAAATGTAATGTGTGCACTGTGGTCTCCAAGACCATTAAAGTGATACTGCCCCTTCTGATTTTGTTTAAGATAAGAGGAAATTACTTTATTGCTCTCTGACAGTAATTAAGCTAGACCCACCTGTTTTGGGGGGTGAAACTGGAGAATGAAAAGGGGGGAGGGGAAATCAATATACCTGAACATGATAGGAAACAGAATTCTTCACAGAACATAACTCACATCACCAACCCATTAACTAGTGATGCAGTTCAACATCCGATTTTTAGTTTCACCTTTTTATTGTCAACCTAGTTACTAACAAGAAAAAACTAGTAATGCCCAGTTTAGGAGACTGAGCAAAAGAAAGTCTAATAAACCAGTAAAATGAAATTACACTTTTTCCCTCACCAAACAGTATTTGCTACAGAGCCACACTCACAGAAACTAGAGCTCCAGTATTGTGTCTATTAAAAACAAAAAGTTAATGCAGTGTCAAGGATGCCCTTTGATGAATACAATCATTCATGTGTTGAGGATTCTAAGGGGTTATTTTGTATTTCAGCACTCATATTGATGTGTCAATATTTAATAGTTTCCTACTAATCTAGAGATAGAAAGCAAGGTTTTGTTTCCCAATCAGCTCCACTAGATGACCATCTAGGCCAAATCCAGTGGGACTGCAAACTTTGCACCATTTGATAAATGGGGAACCAACAACTTTCAATGGAAGGGAGGTTGGTGTCCTGGCTAATTCATAGAATTTTCCTCCTCCAATTAGTATCATTTCTATGTTGCCTGGGTTGAAGTGGAGCTAGCTTTATATCCAGGAGCTGATTTCTTGTCAGTATTATGACATCCTTTTGATGGTGCTGTGAAAACTGAGAGACAGCTGAGTATCATTGGCCTATCATTGGCAAAAGTAGTAATGTCTCACCATCTCCCCAAACAGTCCCATAACAGTACTGGGGGGTGGGGTGGGAGAGACAGAAAGATCCCTGCAAAATTCCATGTGAAAACCTTAGGGAAAGAGAAGCAGTTCTCCAAGAGGGCACAGAGCGTGGTAACAGAGAAGAATAACTGCACTCAATGTAGTACTGCACCATTTAATCCAACAAGGTCAAGAAAACAGATTTTTAGTACTTTGCTTGCAAGTGAGTGGTAAGGTGTGCAGAAGTCAAGAAACATGAGCACTGAGAGATAGCTTTCATCCATTGCTGCTGTGCTGTGTCTTGATCTGAAGCCCAAATGAAAAGCAGCCAGATGTTGGTGTCACAGGTGGTCAGAGATTAGTTGCACTACTTTCCCAATGATTCTGTCTAGTAACAGGAGGCTGGAGACAGGACAGGCTGGAGAAAAGACAGAGGTTACAGTGTTTTTCTGCATCAAGTAGTGGCTTTTTCAAGGTAAGGTAAACTATTGCATTTTCCGAGTGGATGACAGGTTCACTTCTCAAAGCAGAAGCTGATAATTTCTGTTATAAGTGGAGGTCTTTGCTGAGTTTCCCCAATCCAGAATGTCACAGATCTGTTTCACAGCTTAAATATTCCTAAAGATTTCTAAAGCCTCCTATGGGATGGATCCAAATTCACTCAGGAATCTTTTGACAATTTGGGAAGCTAGTAATGAAAAGAAGGAAAAATCCAAAGAAGATACTGGAATGGAACTGAAGGCAGAAAGAAATAAAAGCTAAAGAATTACATGACAAGGACACTGTCCATCTAGCAATAAATAGGAAGAAAACCAAGAACTTTGATACCTTGGAGTCTCTCTGTTAAACACACTTCTGACGAGAAATGGTACAGATCTACTGAAAGCAATGATACTGATTTACACCAGCTGAGAATGTGGCCCTTTAGTCAATCCTTTATCTCACTGAAGTTGATCAATAGCTGGCCAGTTTTCAAAAGGAACGGTCTTAACCTGGATGCGAAATATCCTTCCTTCCACTGTCTAAAACAAGTCACATTCTCCTGTTGATGAAAGACTATCAAACTTCAGACTGACACTTATTCCATCAATCTGAAACTACCTATATAACATTACAGAAGTTAAAGTACATAAATTTGAATCTTGCAATGTAAGAGATCTCTTCTTTCATTCCTATTTGTGGAATTTTATAATCCTGCTCCTTTTAAAAATAGTATGCTACTAAATATTCTTATTTATGTCAAAACAATGGAAAAATAGCATTTGTGAGAATGTAACAGTGGTAGTCTATGATTAATCACCAAAGAGAACAAAAAGGTATAATATACTGGCATTACAGGAAATAAGCTTATCCTTGCATTATTTAAAGATTTAGCTTCATCTACCAGGTAGAAATTTTTAAAATGTTGTGTAACAAGGTGGTTACAAACAGAGGAATATTGTAAAACGTTTTTTATCATAAGAAGTCTTTCTTCATATCTTAAGAACTACAGAAAACAAAGTTGCTATTAACACCTACCCCTACCATCAGCCACTCTCAAACACATTTTTGAAGCCCTATAACAAAAGGGTTTTATTGGAATGAGTTCAAGTAATAGTCAAGCCACAAGTTGTGAAGTAATTACTCCGTGATACCAACAAAACTTTCTAAGATGTCACATCACCATACATTTTGTTTTATGCAATACCTTACATAATTTGCTTTTACTATTTGGATTTATTACATGCATATGATTTTGTATTCCTCTATCTGCAAAGCCAATATATCTTGGTACTAAGAGTCCAACAGAAAATGGAAAGAGGATCATTAGTTAATACATATCATTGCATGCTGAAAGTGATTTGAGGAAAGCAGGACAGAAAAAAGCCTACAAATGAGATGCATCCTGCTGCAAATAATTTGGACTACAACCTATTACATCTGCAGTAAATTAAGTCTGTTAACAGGCCTAGTTTTATAAACATCAAACCTTTCACAAATCAACAAGGATGACTTGAGCTCCCCATAACTACACTAATCAAAACCTTTTATTTTTGTTTTTTTTTAAATCAATAGTTCAGCCATTAACTTCACATCTTCTCTCACCCTTAGTTAAGATACTGTTTAAAAGACTATTTTCCAAACTCAGGGCAACACTGCAAATTTAGTGACTCAGTAATAGCCACTTCTATTCCCTATAGAGGAAACAGCAGTTGACCACTTGATTACACTGGAAACTCCCCATTTCCTGTGCAGTTCTCACCATAACTTGTACAAATAATCAAGAAAAAGATATCATGTGGTGTGCACACACAAACCATTTTTAGTGACTAACTTGTCAAATGACATTTCATCAGAAATTATAACATTAACCTTTTGGTCTGAGCTTTTCAAAACACTGGAGTTCAGATATTTGCACAGCAAATGTTTCAGTGAATAGTGGCCTGAGGTTATTATTTGCAGATCCTGGATTAGAAAGTATTTTTACTGAAAGCCTGTTCAGGTTAAAATCCCCTCAATTTCTATGAAAGACTGAAATGACTTGATTATAAGATGGGAGAAAGAAAATAGCCATGAAAGACACTATCTTTTAAATAGAATCATAGAATATTAGAGTTGGAAGGGACCTCAAGAAATCATCTAGTCCAACCCCCTGCTCAAAGCAGGACTAACCTCAGTTAAATCATCCCAGCCAGGGCTTTGTCAAGTCGCAGCTTAAAAACCTCTAAAGATGGAGATTCCACCACTTCCCTTGGTAAGCCATTCCAGTGCTTCACCACCCTCCTAGTGAAAAACTTTTTCCTAATATCCAACTAGACCTCCCCCATTGCAACTTGAGACCATTGCTCCTTGTTCTGTCATCTACTACCATTGAGAATAGTCTAGCTACATCCTCCCTGGTACCCCCTTTCAGGTAGTTAAAGGCTGTTATCAAATCCCCCCTCATTCTTCGCTTTTGCAGACTAAACAAACCTAGTTCCCTCAACCTCTCCTCATAAGTCTTGTGCTCTAGTCCCCTCTCTCCAACTTCTCCACATCCTTTTTGTAGTGGGGAGCCCAAAACTGGACACACTACTCTAAATGCGGCTTCACCAATGCCGAACAGAGGGGAATAATCACTTCCCGCGACCTGCTGGCAATGCTCCTACTAATGCAGCCCAATATGCTATTAGCCTTCTTGGCAACCAGGGCACACTGCTGACTCATATCCAGCTTCTTATCCACTGTTACTCCCAGGTCCTTTTCTGCAGAACTGCTGTCTAGCCTGTCGGTCCCCAGTCTGTAGCTGTGCATGGGATTCTTCCATCCTAAGTGGAGGACTCTGCACTTGTCCTTATTGAACCTCATCAGATTTCTTTTGGCCCAATCCTCCAATTTGTCTAGGTCCTTCTGTATCCCATCCCTACCTTCCAAGGTATCTACCACTCCCCCTAGCTTAGTGTTATCTGCAAACTTGCTGAGAGTGCAATCTACCCCATCCTCCAGATCATTAATTAAGATGTTGAACAAAACCGGCCCCAGGACCGATCCCTGGGGCACTCTGCCTGTGACCGGCTGCCAGCTAGACATGGAGCAATTTATCTTGTATTGAATAATCAAAATTGTGTTCTTTTTCAGATATACTGGATCTCCAGTTGCTGTTAAATGATCATTGTCACACTGTCTCGAGTGGTTGACAACCATGAGCACCAACCTCAAGGCAGGCTGTCAAAAAGCAGGGCAGACATTCAAAACTGGTTATTTGTTCTATAATGAAATTTCACCAACCCAAAAACAAGTGTGAACTCCTGAAGCAGTAGAACAGTCTTATGGTGGTATCTCAAACTATCAGTCACATGGGGCCCTCCAATTTTTCTCACTACCTAGGTAAGCTGGACTGAGTGATCTTTGGTGTATGGCAACCAACCATCACAGAAGATTCTGGTTCCTTCCAGTCCCAAGAGACCAGTCACTTATTCCAGGTCAATTTGTACCTCGGATCTCACACCAAAGACAATGCTTATAGACAATCTAATAGTAAGATAATTAGGGATGTATTAACTAGAAAAGAGAAATAAAGGTTATTTACAGGTTACACACAAATAAGTTACAGTCTGTGGCTCCAAAAGGTAACAGAGTTGTGATAGTCTGTCAGCAGTGAATGTCTTTTAGGGCTAACCCAGCAGGGTATGTCTACAAAGCAAAGAAAAACCTACAGCTGGCCTATGCCCGCCAAGTCAGGCTCACTGGGCTGTTTCACTGCTGTGTAGACTTCCGGGCTCGGGCTGAAGCCTGTGTTCTAGGACCTGTGAGGTGGGAGGCTCCCGGAGTTCAGACTCGAGTCCAAGCTGGAAAGTCTAGAACACAATTAAACAGCCCCACAGCTGGAGTCCCAGTAGCCTGAGTCACTTGGCACAGGCCAGTCGCAGTGTCTAATTGTAGCATACACATAGCCTCTTTATCCAGGCATATGGGGGAAAAGGCTGGATTGTGAGCAGTCAGGATAGGGATAACTGGCTGAATTCATGTTTTCTTCCTCCTCCATCCACCCCTTGTTTCAGTTTTTAGGAAAGCTGGTGTGTTTTTTGCTTGGTTGGCTTGCTTTTTATTTTGGTAAAGGTGCTTAAGGGCAAATGAGAAGAATCTTCTAATTTTTAGGTTTAAAATCTAATAATTAATCTTCATCTATATGCCAGGTTTTGCTTAAAGTGTGTTTTGGTTTTTTGCTCGCTTGTTTTAGTTTTTTAAATAAATGTCATGTCAATACCTTCCTGGAAAAAGGCACTAAATTTATAATGAAGTCTAAAAGTGCACAACTTTTACAATAATAGTGAAAACATTACTGGTGTAAATATCACCTTTACAACTGAAGATGGTTACGCTAACAAACAGACACTCAATCTTAAGAAGTTACAGTCTGTTGTGGGAATAGTTCTAATTTATAGAATCAATTTCTTCAACACTTCCGTGCTCACATGCAGCAGAACTATATCTTCATACTCAAACTGTACAGAGAGTTTGGAATTCTGCAACCCTGATATAGATCCTTGTGCAACAGCTGAAAAATTCCTAAAAGGCATTCAAACATGGTTCACACAAATTAGGGAGGAAAGCAATAGCTGCTGAGCCCTCTCCAGTCATCTGCCACTTCAAAACTAGAAAAACTAAGGGCACAGCTACACTATTTTATAAAGGGGCAGATGCACTGATGCAGCTGTGACATTGTAAACTCTCTAATACAGTCGCGGTAAACTGATGGGAGAGAGCTCTACTCTTGTCTTAACTACACCGGCCCCTGCAAGCTGCACTATCTATATTGGCATGAGAAGCTCTCCCACCGACATAGCACTGTCCACACCAGCGCTTATATCGATATAACTTTTGTTGTTCGGGGGGGGTGGAGGGGAATGATTTATTCACCCCTCTGAGCAACATAAATTATGCCAACAAACATTTAGGCTATGTCTACACTACAGCTTAATATTCAGGTCTTTAAAATATCTTCACATCAGTGTTTAGCTGTAGTGATATTATTTGTATTATGCTAGCATCTAGGAACTCAAATCAACAATCAGTATCTCATGGTGCTACACGCTAGTTATGGTCTAACTTGAAAACTAAAATCACACTTCCCAGGGATTAAATATTATACTGGTGCAAATCTTGGGGCCCGTGTCTAATCCTTGATGTCTCAGCTTCCCAGTGATTTAAAGCATTTGACTGTAACCTGGCAAGTCAAAGTAGCAGACCTTAAAATCGTGTTCTGATTATCAGTTATTTTCTAACCACTTGAATTCAGCTCTCGTATTGATTGCTGCCTCGGGAATTGCTATCTGAAGGATAAGAATCCCAGTTTTCAAATGGTATAAAGCATTCATTTCTAACACTACTGGTTTGTGAGATACTAGCTAATTATATCTTTTCAAAACTAAAAAGGGGAGTTTAGGAAACAGAAAAACATGGACAGTAGTACAGGATTTTAAGTTATTTCATGGTCTGCTGAGGCTGAAGCATTAAGAGGCCTCTAAAATTTTTCAAAATAGTCCTATACCGCAGCTCAAGAAGAACTTTAATCACGGTCCTTCCCATACTATACAACAGAGATGCACTTGCAGAATTCTATAGCATGACCTGGACATATCTGCAATAACTATGAACAAAATAATTGGGTGGGCCTTTTGTAAATGACATTATCTAGTATGACAGAATATATGGTGAAAGTGAAAGAGCCATATTCATTGAAGGTTAGTATTACTGAGACATAGGAAATTGGTGGGGGAAGTGGAGACAGAGGGGGAAATCGCATTACAACTAAGACTAGAACTGAAAAGAGAATGACCTTCTGTCTAGCATTTCAGCAAAAGAAACGATCCCCCAGAAAGAAAGACTCCTTTTACAATACAATCAGAAATGTACTTTGACCCAAGGAGCAGGCAAAGAAAACATAACTGTTGATCCAACAAGATCAAGGAGCTTTGGAAATGCTAACGGATTTCCAATGTCAAAACTGGGAAAATAACCATAGTAGTAGGCCGCAAATCGGCAAAGCATTTAAGTGTGTGCTTAAATCCACCATTATTCAGTCATGCTCTTAAGCACCTGCTTCTCTTTAAGCACAAGACTTACACACATGCTAAAACGCTTTGCTGAATAAGGGTGAACTGCTGTACTGGATAAAAGAGGGATTTCCCCCTCCCCCACCCATTAAATACGCATATAATAGCCTATTGTACCAGGATAAAGGACACTTTTAAAGCCACTTTTCAAGACATTTCATCTCTGCAAGCCTTATTCCAAGATGCTCATAACCATACTAGCCAGGAAGGCATCATAAACATTCACAAGTTGACACCTGGTCACAAAGTAGTAAGAGGACTAAACGAATAGCAGAGGTTGACACTCCAAGATGACCTAGATGTAATGTGTCATGTAAAGAGGCACGAGTCTCTAATAGCCTGGAGAAACTCTTGAAGTGGCAGCAACATTTCTGATTTCTCTCAATGTGTTTGAACCTATTTAAGGGAGATGAGAGCATCTTAAATCTAGGTATAGTTTTTATGCTATATATCTTGGAGTTGCATTTGATCTTCCAATTTGTCAAAAACTGTTAAGACAAAGATTGTTTCCAAAATAATATGACACAAACCATCCTAAAGAGTAGTAACAAAGTGCGATGTGCGCCTAAGCCACATTCTGATTCTTCATCAATTGCACAGATCAATGGATCCAATTCCATATGAACGATCAGTGCTCTGGCTAGAGTCACATGGAAGCAGAGGATAACCTTAAGATCATGAATCAGATTTGAGAGGCATAGGTGCCAACTAGAAAATCTAATTTTTGCTAGAAAGACTTTTAGTTAACACGATGCATGAAATATTTTAGCACTTGTGATACAAAAAATGAACTGCAAGTCTAAAAATATGGTTCTACAGCAATCAAATATTGTCAGATTTCAATGGCTCAAAGTGAGAAGTCCACTAGTGACTAAAAATGTATAAATGACAAATGGTTAAATGACCCTACCCTTTTATTTTCCTTTGAGGATACAAGGGGACTTTTCATCTGGTCTGCCAGAAGACTTTGGACTGATTACCAACTGTCAAGCACAAACCCTTAAAGTTGCAAGGTTACCTTCAAGTCATTCAAAAATAAATAAATAAATAAAATAAAATGTAACATTTAAAATTGGGGTTTTACAATTGATGCAGTGCTTTCGTTGGTCACATTTTCCTCAGTGTTCCCTCACCATTCATTTAAGTTTTTCTTGGAATCCTCCACAACACTTAGTTGGTGGCTCTAGTAGGCACAGCAACAGAATGAAACTCATGAAATATTGTCAGCTTCGCTGTGCTATTTTTCCAGGGATGCAGGGAAATCTGAATGAAGGAGCAGCAGTGAAAGCTTGATCCTGAAGGAGAGGGAGGAAAGTTGTGTGATAGACAAGAGACAAGCTGGGAAAGCAGGAACAAAGGGATAATGAAGCGGGGTGAGGAAAGAAAAAGGAAGACCCCAGAAAAGAGTAGATTAGCACACACTAGGCTAGTCACTGCATCAGCTGAGTACCAAACTTGCTCTTTCACTTCAGATAGCAACAATTCAAGTGCCCCTGCTAAGGCAGCACATTAAGCACAGAAGGGAAAGATGTTTCTCACATTGTTCTGTAGGGACCTCAGACGAACTGAAAGAGCAAGACCAATCAACCAAGGACCATCATTCCAGAACCAGAGAGAAGATGGCTGCTAGGTGTTGCTTTAAAGGAATGAAAGAATGGGGAGAGAATGGCAGAAATAAATTAAGAAGGGGTATGAGACAATAAATAGCTTTATTTTAAACAGAGAAATGCATTTAAGGTTGATTTACCAATTCCATATCTTGAAATACTAGCCAATCAACTCAACCTTAAAGACTCCCTCTAAATTGTTAAACCTCCATCACCTCAAAGTATTGCAGAAAAGGACAAGTGCCATCTTATTATGTGAAAGTGAAATTAAGCACTTAAAAGTACCAAAGGATGCAGCTAATATTGTTTAAAATGTTAAATACAGCATAACACACATTCAGGAGCAACTGAAACACCATCTGGTCTATAAAACTGTTTCTAAAATTTATATTTCATGTCTTATTTTATAGATGACAAGAATACAATAATGACTACACACTATTTGACAGTTAAAATTGGCATGTCTTCAACACATACTTTCAGCCTTTCTAGATTGCTGTATTTTGTAGGAAAATCTATGGTGAATCAGACATCATGTTAATTAACGTATTTGCTGTAACCAATTCTGCAAACAGCTACAGCAAAGGTGAAGGTAGATGAAAGTAATTTACAGGGAAAAGGAAAATCAAGTAAATGGAACCCTCTTGTGCAGATTAGACCTTTGCACACAATGCAAAGGCTATAACCTTTTAAAAATTCCAAAACCCAAGTGATTTTTATTAATGGGTCTACCTGATAATCTGAGACCCTTTCTATCTTGGACAGTAGTTCCCAAACTGTGGTTCACTGATGGTATACAGACTACATCCACTTGGTCAGTGCATAACAACATTCACAATCACTCAATTAGACACTGTTGAGCAACATCAAACCCAGAACAGCAGCAGGATGAGACAATATTTCGCCAGAGTTCCTGAATCACCTTGGAATCAATGTCCGTCAATTGTTATCCAAATTCCTGAGCAGGTTCTTAGTAAGGGTAACCTACCAAAGATCTGAAGAATGTCTAAAGTGATCATCCTTCTAACCCAGAAAGGACCCACAATGCAGCAAGCTACTGAGCAATCTCTCTGCTGTCATCTTCAAAGTTTCTCCAGCATATATCTCCAGAGGTAGAGATAACTCTCCACAACAACAAAGGCAGCTTTAGAAGAGACAAAGCACATGTGACCAAGTCCTAGCCCTTGCTACATATACAGAGAACAGAATTCAATAGAACTTGAAGACAGCAGCCTACAATACAGTATGGCATACTGGTCTTCTAGTAAAACTGCCAAGAGCTCTCCCAGTATGGGTGGTGGACATTGTTGAACTTCTACTTCGTGACTGGAGTTTTCGGGTACATATGGGAGATGGATTGTCTTCTCTATGCACTTGTTCTAACAGTTTACCTGAAGGCTCTGTGCTTGCACCACCCCATTCAATGCATACACAACCTGCCATTGACTCTGTCACACAAGTTTATCCATGTGGATATCACACTCTTTCACCAAATTGGAGAACATCTATCTCAAATGCCGACTTGGTCAAGATGCCAGACTACTGTAGCAGTTGGCGCCTCCAACCAAGTGTGACCAAGACAGTTTCAAGCTTCTTCCACCTCCACCACACAAGTGTTAAATGTGAGTTAGATGCCTTCCTCTACAGGAAACGAGAGAAACACAAGGCAAAAATCGGTTTACCCTGGTGTCACACTGGCCCACTCTGACTTTCCACGACCTTTTAAAAAAAAAAAAAAAAAAAAAAAAAAAAAAAGGACCCCTGCCAAATCCAGGACCAGGAATAATCTAATCAGCAAATTATCCAATTCCACGTTTCTTTGCACTTCGTTTCTGGCACTGTCCTATGGAATACTGTGCCCCTGTGCGGTGTCATTCGTCCAACACTACATTGGCTGACATCTAACTGAACTCAACTACGTTTATCACCACAGGCACCCTGCACCCCACTCCTATCCCATGGTTACCAGTTCTGAGCAATGCAGTAGTTCCTCCACCCATTCATCACAGATAGTCTACAGCCAGACTGCTGGAAAAGCTACCTGCCAATCCAGGTCTCCCACTGTACAGAGACGTTTTCAGTCACCCCAGAGCATGACTTATGTTGAGGTGTCCACTGGGGTCTCAACTCCCAGCAGCAACCCTATGGCGCGATGAGTGGTCAGCTAATGACATTTGGAACAGTTTCCTTGTCGCTGATCCTACTGTTTGACTGCCAGGATTTGACCTGCCGCCATGTCATCTTTGAATTCTGCTGAACAAAGCTCCAAACTGGCCAAGGAATATGTGCAGCCAACCTCTACACATGGAGTCTGCACAACGACCCTCTTTTTCAATGTGGCCTCCACCAGTCAATGGCACATTTTGTTGACGAGTGTGAAATGACTATTCCACAAGACTCCACACTACAAAAAAAGTTGGGTAACTAGAAGATAGTATTTGAACACAACAGCTACTACCATAAAGGATTTCACATCAGTTTCTCCATAAATTCTTGTTTTTCTCTTAAAAAAATTACCTTCCTAAGTGATTTAATTATTTAAACAAAACACTGGCAATTGCTGAACTAGTGACTGACGTCGCAAGAGACAAAGCTGAACAACTGAAAGGTGAAGGAATTTTTAGTCAAGACTCATACTTTTGATTTCAAGGGGTGTCACTTATTTTAGATCCAAAATTATGTAATGGTCTACAAAAATTTAGTTTCCTCTGATTTTTTGTTGAATATTATTTATACCAGAAATAAAGAAAACTCCACTCATCACCAGAAACTAAAAACTTTTAATATATTTATTCCAAAAGGCACAAGCCCAATCTCTTCCCTTACAGGTCACCTGTAAGAAAATAGTTTCCAATCCTATTTGAGTAGTTCCCTGCCAATTATGTCAATGGGGCTCTCCACAAATGTGGGGACCTGGGCACATGGAACTGCTTGCAGTATCAGGCTGTTCACTACTGCTTGTATATAATGATCCTCAAGACATACAAGACTTCCCCATGTCACCTTCCCTATGCATTGCCAATGTTTTACCAAAGTCTGTTTTTCACATTTAAGATGGCATCTGCTTTATCTACCTTTCACACTTTTCTGACAATGAAATGGAAGGTTCCATGTTTATTCCATCAACAAAATGTGCTCTCAAAGATTCCAAGATAAATTCTAACACATTTTTATATTAATGAGGCAAAAAGAATACCTTTAGACTGAAGCTAAACAGTTTTATAAACAAAACCTTTATGGGATGTACTTTAGCTTTAACCCAAATGTTTAAGAATAAAAACCAATTTAAAAAAGGCATAAAAGACTTCAATGTATTAGAAGTTACATTTTTTACAATTTTACATTCCACATTTTAACAGATGTCAGTTATATTAATAACCTGAAGAAAAGAGGTTCATGTATGCTACTCTGCATCTCTCTCTCTGACACTTATGTACAACCAGCAAATCATTGTGTGCTGGGATAGTCTTACTTCTAAAGAAAAAGCATTTTCTCTAAAAACTGCTCCTTTGATTACTGCATGAGTTGTGAACTTTAAAACTAAACATGAAAATCTTGTAAAACAGATCTATGTAATTGGTACAACACAGGTCAACTACATGATGTATCATGCAGCACAGATTACTGAAGCAGGGAACAGCAGTCAAGTTAATCAGGAGGCACCAGAAGAAAATGTTTGCCAGTGCCCATTGTGTATGAAATCCTGAACTCAGCAGGTGGCTTCGCTCTTTCCTGCGGGTGACTTTGCTCTCAGCTGCACTACTTACAACTTTGGTTAGCTCAGTTCTATGGGATCTAAAAACCATTTTGTCACCACACTACTACTATATACAACCAAAAATAATAAATCTGCTTTTAAAAGTTCTACCATATGCAAACTGTTTATTAAATATAAACAAATTGTCTTGCCCAAGTTTTTATTAAATCACCCTCTATTCCTATCAAAGGAATTGTACTTCCATTTCAATGGCATGTAGACCAAGGACAAGTTACAGTCCAAGGCCCCAATCCCGCAAACAGGCACATGACTAACTATGCATGTGAGTGTTCCCACTGAATAAAACAGGACTGCTCAAGTCAGTAAAAGTTACACAAGTGTAAACAGAAGCAGAGCCTAAGTTACCAGATACACCCTGCAATAAAATAACTGCACTTTATTCAATGAAGCTACCATGCAAGTTCTCACAGCATCTTCTGACACATCAGGAAGTAATTTGGAATTTAATCTGTGTCACTGTCCAAGGACTCCTACCAGCAGCGCAAGGTTACTTTAGCGGATAAAAGATCTCGGGTTTAAACCAATTTAGGTCTATTCTCCCATCAATAGAGTGAGGCATTTTAAATGAGCACTAAAAAGTAATCTATAAAGGAAAAACAATTAGTTTGTGCTCTTTTTTTGCTTCTAAGAACGTAGAAAGGTGGCCATAACAATTCTTCCATACACACACACAGAAGTATTCTGTGGCTGGGTGTTTGTTAAAAATCAGGAATTCCTAGCATGATCACTCTTCTCTGGTTGATGGGTTCTCATGAGGAAACTTGGCTGTTGATCAGGAACCTTCTCAGCTCCTATTTTAAGGATCAGAGTATTGGATCTTTAACAAAAACTTGAACAACAGTCACATCTCCAATCAATTTATGTTTCACTTGCTTGGTAGCTAGCTGAAATATTATCTTACATGTTACCCACAGAGTCTTTCTTGGAAGGAGATGGTAGACCTGACCTGAATTTGCAATATAAACAAGCACATTTCTAACTGACTTTTCAAGCCTCCTTTATATATCATAAATTAGCAACTGCTACAGCTCTGAGGGACTGTTGGGATCTTCAATTAGTACTGCAACACTTAGATTAGATCAGTGGTTCTTAACCTTTCCAAACTACTGTACCCCTGAAGCCTGAGTCCCACCCCCACGGGGCTGAGGCATGTAACTTAGTTTCATGGCGCCCCTGTGGCTCCAGGCAATTGCCTTTCTTGCCACCCCCAATACCAGCTCTGCACTTGCGACCCCTCTAAACCCCCAGGTTGAGAAACACTGGATTAGATCTTTGCTAATTTTGGATACTATCAAGAGAAGTATGCTTTCTTGAAGGTTAATTTATCTAGGTCAGTTAAGTTCAAATAAATATAAAGACTGAACTGATTGCCTGTTTATCAAATTAGAGTTTGGTTTTATTATTTCTTTTGTAAAACATTCCAAGATATTTCACAAGGGTTAGTATTGCATATTATCAGTTAAAATGATTGTTAATTATTGAGCCACCAAAATTAATTCATTAAATTCTAAACATTTCAGACACTTGAAAGCAGAACTGTTTTTGTAGGTCAGGAAGTTTTTTCTTTAAGTGAAAACATGAGATAAATTGTCAAATCATTCTCCATACGAAGGGCCCATGACTGCTTTTTGTCCTACATTACTATCACATGCAAAAAAAGATCAATGTTCTCAACTAAATGATAAATATGAATACAAATTGCTTAGTTTAAGTTTTGTATTCAGAGGCCTACATAAATTAAAGAGGGATAATTATTAAAACAAATAAGGTATGTTTTTTAGGATAACATCTATAACTGTAGTGGGGTCTAGAATAGAATAACTGGATGGAGAGTCAGGAGAGCATTCTGGTTCTGCACTATCCATGTGATTTGGACAAGGTACTTCACCTCTCTATGCTTCTGTTCCCCAACCCATCCTTCGTACACGCTTCAGGACTCTCACCTAATGCAATGGAACTTCCACCTCAGTTAGGTCCTCTAGGTGTTACCATAATATAAACAACACTCACACACACAGACAATTGAAGAACAAGAGGGAAGATGAAAGTGAGTACGAGAAAGCAACATATTTAATCATAAAGTTCAAGAAATGCAGACTACATATCTACATACAATTTAACAGAGGTAGAAGAAAGATCAGAGATCCATATAACTATAGCACATGAGGTGCAATTATAATAAAATGAATCATTAGAAATAATCAATTATAAGCCCTGCTAATAACCACACTTCTGGAAAATGGGCTCTTTACTACACAACAATTTAGATCTACCTGTAAAAGTAGCATCAAACATTCTTAAGTCTGTATCAAAGGAAAGCTGCAGGCTAATGAATAAAAGATCCTAATCAATACAAGCCATAATTTAAGCAGCAGTTATGGCAAACCTACATTTAATAGAGTGGCATTTCCAAACACTGATAAGGATAAAAGGAAATATATCTTCATCTGCATATGTAAGAAATAAAAGTTTAGGAACATTCAAATTTACATGGCCTTTTTGTATTTCAAAATGATATTTGGGCCACAAAGGAGCTTTGACTCAGATCACTTCACAGGAAGCAATATTTGGTTAAATAACTCAGAACATTAAGCAGAAGACAAATTTCTAAACATTTCAACTGCTCTGAGGGATAAGAGCTTCATTAAACCAAAGAGAATACCCAAGTTGGCCAAAATAAGAAAACTCAAAAGTTGTGAAAACTAAAACAAAAGGTAAGAAGAGGGGGACTGGGGGGTGGGGCGCCCAAAGCGGTCAAGGTAATTATTAGGGCTCCAACAGGAAATTTAAGACTGTGAAGATTAGATTAATAGATTCTAGGGCCAGAAGGGACTACAGGGATCATCTAGTCTGGCCTCCTGTTATTCCACAGGCCATAGACCTTCCCCAAAATCATTCCTAGATCATATATTTTAGAAAAACACATATCTAGATTTTAAAATGGTCAATGATGGAAAATCTACCAGGACCTTGGGTAAATTGTTCCAATGCTTAATTACCCTGAATGTTAATAATTGAAATCTTATTTCCAATCTGAGTTTGTCTATCTCTAATTTCCAGCCACTGGATTCTGTCATACCTTTCTCTGCTAGACTGAAGAACACACTGTCAAATATTTATTTGTTTCCTACGTAGGCACTTTTGGCCTGTAATCAAGTCACCTATTAGCCTTCTCTGTGTTAAGCTAAATAGATTGAGCTCCTTGAGTTTATCAATATAAAACATGTTTTCTAATCTTTTAATCATTTTCATGGCTCTTCTCTGAATCTTCTTGAACTTATGAACATTCTTTTTGAATTGTGGACACCAGAACTGTACACAGTATTCCAGTAGCGGTAACACCAGTGCCAAATACAAAGATAAAATAGCCTCATTACATCTAAGCAAGAATCCAATTTATGCATCCAAGAATCATAATAGCCCTGTAGGCCACGGGGTCACACTAGAGCTCACATTCATCTGATTGTCCACCATGATTCCCAAATCTTTTTCAAAGTTACTGCTTCCCAGGAAAGAGTCCCCCATCCAGGACTCAGGGAAATATATCCAAAACATCAGGCCATTTTGGTTGTTGACAAGTTTTTTGTTTTTTTAAACACCACAAATAAATTCTAATTTAATAATCACAATGCAAAATTCCATGGGAAAGGATTTATGGATCCTATCCACCTCACTACAGTGTCATTTCTATAGAACAATTACAAACCAAAAACTGTAAAAGCTGACCAATCTTAGATTTAACCCTTAAACTTATCAATACATTCAATTTTTAAGTACAAGGATGAAAAGCAATAAATCACCTCCACATAAGAACTATCTCCTTGAAGTGCAAAGATGCTCTTGTATGTAAGACAGGTTGTCATTTAAAAATGTATTTAAGGGTGCTAAGGTCACAGTGCTGTAATCTATACATTGAACAGGCTGAATAAAAAACTAAATACTGCAAGAAATGTTTATTTTTTGGGGAAAAATATTTACACTGAAATCAACAAAGAAAGATGTAAAAAACATTACTAACACCTAAATCATACTACAGCTTTTAATTTAACCAACTGCTAATGAAATAAGTTTCTGACTTCAGCTAAGAAATGGAGTGATAATTCCCTGTCCCATAACAAAAAATTAATATCTATTGTAATTGAAGCAATACATATTTGGGAATCCTACCAATGGCATTATATATTTTTATTTTACCAACCTGTTTGTACAGAATGCCTGACCTAAAGTTTATGCCTTTTATAATCTTTTTTGTAATATCACTAGCATTTTAGACAAACCCATATTTTTCACTGCACAGTCAATGTACTTTGCATATTTAGTTCAATCCAGCCCTCCTACTTATAAAATTGCTATAGTCATTAGGCAATGTAAGGAAAGCAGGAGATTGGAATGTAATTTGGTACAGACATAAAAACAAACATTTAAAGCTCAGTGCTTGAAAAATCCATTTGCCAACAACAAATAGAAAGCTTTACCTGGCAAATGCTATCGACATCTGCAGAGTCTAAGTTTGCCTACAGATAATTTTTCTTAACTAATTAGATTTCTTTCACACAATGAGATTGTCAAGATAACCTTCCAAACACCAAATAAGAGTGAACCAAAGCAGTGCAGCCTTCTAAGTCACCAAGCAGACATCTCAAGTATCTTTATTGCTGCTCATTGTTTTTCCAAGGTGCAAAAGAATAAATGTTGACAAGATTCTGGTCAGTTTTTACTGCTAATATTCAGAACCATTGGGAGGCCATAACATTGACAAGAATCAGGTCAATGTTATTTCTGCTGTTACTTGAGAAAGCTATTAACATCAACAAAGGCAGACAACAAAGCTATCCACTAAAGAAGAAATTCAAAGAGGGAGGATGAGAGCAGAGATAGTGAGCAGTGATACTCAGATGGAGGCTTGCGAGCCACAAGTGGCTCTTTAGTGTGTCTCCTGTGCCTCTCTGCAGCACATGATATTAAAACATTGTTTAAATTATTAACCAATCAGGATGCTTTTACTTGGTCAGTCATTTTGCTGTGAGAATTCTTATATGAATGAATGGAGAGAAAATGAAACAACTAATTCACACTACTGTGGCTCTTTTGCGTAATGTTGATCACTAATTTGGAGCCTGAATAACTGAGGTCTGAGTATCACTGCTTTAGAGTGTCAGAGAGCTACCACCTTACATCAATCAGAAGGCTAAGACAGGGCAAAAACTCAGCACTAACTCACACTGTGGTCCAAAGGTTCAGGAGTGGGAGTAGGTGCAGAAGAATGAAAATGCTCCCCCTTCCTTCTATTAGCCAGAGGAATTTGAGGGAGTTTTAAGTTCATCTGCCATCTATTAGTCAAAGACTCATATGAAAGATGAAATTCACGGGACAGCCCAGAGACAGCACCTTCATATGAACCCATGAACCTTTGACAACAGATGTTTGGGGGGAGAGGGGGAGTGTCTTCAACTAGTTTGTAATTGATAATGATACTCGGGGGGAGGGGGGGCACAAGAGTAGGCTGGTAAATATGAGAATAAATACAGGGAAGAGGGTGGCAAAAAAAAAAAAAAGAGCAGAAAGAAAGAAACACTGAAAAGAGTATCAGAAGAGTTACAACATGATCTATTAAAGGGGGAAAAAAGGAGTGAAGCCAGGAAGTGTAAAAAGGTACAAAAGCAACACATAATAAATTAATTTAAAAGTGTATTATAGGAAATGTATAACATTACAGTTAAATATAATGTACAACAGCACATACTTGCCACCCAGTCTCAGAGGTGGGGGAGGAGCCATCAGAAAGAAAAACCCTTGACCCTTTTAACAACTGCACTCACTCCCCTCCTGGCGCACTAGGGAAAGAGGCTCTGTGGCTAATTGGTTGGATACAGGTGTACCATAAACCCACTGGCTCCCATGCACCCAAGGGGGGGATTTATAAGTCCTTCCCACTGCCCTATGGCACCATTCTGCACTGGGAAAAAAAGTCTCCCCTCCCCCACCTTGGGATTAGAGTAGGACTGGATTTGGGGATGTTGCTATGGAGACCATGCTAGTCACTTTTTTGGGGTTGGGAAGGAATTGTTCCCTCGCTGCCAGACTGGTAGTGTGGGTTTTTGCCTTCCTCTCAGCAGCGCAGGGACACAGTGGGTAAGTTAGGTTGTAAAATCCATTTTGCCAGAACTTGGCTTGTGCCAGTGCAGAGGGTTTGGCTCCCGAAACACTGCAACTGGAAGCAGATTAGCAAAAGGCACCTCCCAAACAAAATGGGGAGTGGGGCTGGAGCTCCTAATGTCTGCTACAGCAAGGACATAACCCCTCTCTTCCCCACTCCAGAAATCCTTGAACAAGGGAGAGTAATGGGGTCCGAACAATGATGTGGGGACCTGGTGGATTGGATTACAAAGGAAGGATGACCTGCACTGGACAAATTATTGCTTGATAGTTCTCAGATGTGCTAATGAATACAGGTGTGGCCTAATTAAACCACATTGCTTCTGTCTTGTCTTTTTTTCCTGCAGTGTCCTGGTCAACTATTTATTTCTTCAAACTGCAGGATGTGCACATTTGTAGGATATGGCCATGGGGGTTGGGGAGTGCCAGCAACAATTTTTCACTGTGACTAATTCTACGCTGGGATGTTTACCAACAGAACTAAACTGGTATAAATACACTGGTAACTCATGTGGATACAACAGTTTCAGTAGAAGAGTGTCCACATGGGAGATATACAAGTTTGCACAATCAAAGAAATCATCAGGAAACTAGAAAGTGGGATATTTGTTTAAATTAAGACAGACACTTAGTTTCCCAATAACTGAATTTTATTAGGTTTTTAAAACCTCAAATTCCCATACTGAGACTGCTGCAGCACATTTTATTTTAGTACTTATTACAGTACTCAGTTTTAAGTTTCAAATCTGCATATTAATATTATACTGCTCCTCACATCCATTAACCTCATTTAAATGATAAATCATTACTTCTGTAAATAGTTACTTCATAGTCAGTTATATTATCTTATGCACCTTTGTGAGATAATTCATTTTACCTACAATGTATATAAATAATCTACATTTATGACACAGGTCTACTGCTATCAGAGTTTTCTTCTGCCCCCCATCCTTATGGTATCTGAACACAATTCAGTCTCACCGTAAAAGCTGAAACTTAAAGAGTTTCATGTATGTCCAACCTTTATTTATAACCTTAATTATGCTCTTATTCTAGAGGTGCATGCTTTTGATTAGTTTCCACTGAAAAACCCGTTTTTCAGAATACAAATGTGGTATCTAGTATGGAGAATACCATTGAATTTGCTATCCTAAAAACTGCAATCATTTAATCAAAGGATTAAATAATGGGAAAATTTCCAATTAAAACAGCTAGGATTATCTCCAATGTTACATGCTATTAGGCAAGTCACACTATGACAATATCAGATTGAGTGGGTTACATCTCCACTAAAAACAGTTTTACATCTTTAGAAAAAAAGCTATGTATAGAAGAATCAGTATTAATATGTTGTAATAGCAAGACTAATAAACTTATAAATCTGTTTGAAATGCTGTTTTGATGAACAACAGTCCTCTCTCTAGAGGCCACCTTTGGTCAAAGCTCTTTATATTCAGATTACAAGCAGATGTTAACCAGAACACAGTAACAAGCCAGTCTTCCTTTCTTATTGTGAATCCTGACAAGAGTTCTAGGAGACACACAAGAGAAAAAGAAAAACCCAGCATTTTTCCTGTTAAAAGGCTAAAAGATAATGACAGATTGCAACCAAAACGTCAACATCTTCCAAAAAAAAATTAATAGAGGTGTATCAATTGCTCAACAAAAGGATGACTAGTTTTTCAGGGACTTCTTACTGGCTCCAATAAACTGATGGCACCTACCAGTACGCCAAGCAAATTATAAAAACTACTTTTTTCCTATGATTTTTTTGTAGAATGCATGTGTGATGCTAACAGCACCCCAACACCAGTTAGATACCAGTATATACCCAAAAGATGGCAAGTAATATATAACTGGAAAGCTAATAACTCACTGATTGTTAATATTCTTGCGTGATATATGTATGGTAAATGCACAAATGACATTATAGACATGTGCTGCAAATATGTTTTTAAAATGTATTTGGCAAGAAATGCCTAAGCCATGCCTGCTCCAGATCAAAGAACGTGGTTCCACCTGCTTGAATGTTATCTCCAATGTAGCTTAAGCAAGGTGTGACCAAAAACAAAGAAAAGCATATTTACATGCATGGTAAATGAGTCATCAGGGAGCAAGGGGAAAAAGATGACCATTTAATCTTGACAGAGGATGGAGACTGGACCCCCAAGAAGCCTTCCTACATCATGAAGCAGGTTAAATTAACTCTGGGAAAATATAAGAAAAAAGCCATTTTAGCATCCTTCACCCAAAGTGATAACAAAAATGAGCACTTTGAGCTTCGTGAAGGGTCATGGCCAGAGTGTCGTCAGCCATCCTGAAAAGAGACTTGGTGAGAAACATTTCTTTGAACAAGAGATTCTAGTTTGTTAAATCAGATTTTAGTCTTAGAAGTGTATTTTTACTTTTATTTGCATGTAACCCTTTCTGTCTTTACTCCTTATACTTGCTATCACTTTAACCTATGTCTTTTTGCTTAATAAACTTGTTTTACTTTCATTATAAACCAGTTCAGTGCTTTGATTACAACAGGTTTGTTAACCCCAGTTAAGGTAATCAGCTGCTGGGTACTGTCTCTTTAATGGAGAAGCAAACAACTTCTGTAAGTGTTGTGTGAGAGGACTGGACCATACAGGGTGGATGGTTTGGGGGAAATCTGGGACTGGGAGGGCGTTGGGAGCAGAGGCGTAGCTATTGGTGGGCCTGTACGCCATGGCCCACCAACTCTGAAAGCAGGCCCACCCAATCCAGTTGCAGAAATTCTGCTACCGACACGCCACTTAAGCTACCTTGGCAACTGGAGTGTCGGGCAGTTCAGTTTCTCGGCCACTCACTTCCTGAACTGCTTGCTTCCAGTCACGTGGCCGGAAACAGGAAATTCAGGAAGTGCTTGTTTTTTGGCCGGCCCACCCATGTCAACCACAGGCCCTGCCAAAAAAAAACAAACTTTTAGCTACGCCCCTGGTTGCGGGTCACCCTATCAGAAGAGTAACCAAAGCCAGGGTGAGGTTATTGTGCTGTGAGCATGCTCCTGGGGCCACGGCTCTGAATCAATGCTGCACAGCACAGCACACACAGAGAGACACCACAGGGCTGTCAGTGACACACATTACCAGTTTGGGTTGAACCCCAAAACGTCACAGCATGTCAATCCTTACCTGTCTGAAAATGGTTGGGTAACACATTACAACCAATACAAAGCTCAACTTATGCCTTGTGTGCCCTGCAATGACTGTAAAGTCATATTTTAATACCACACACAACTTGAAATATTCAAAACATTCTACAGCTCCAGACCATTCATTTTAAAAAGACAGCTCTGGTCTTTCATTCCTTGCTTTGGAATTGTTCAGTTTTTTTTACATTTTCCTCTTAATTTAAAAAAAGCAGTGTTCAACAAGACTAATGGAATTAGATGGCAGTGTATGTCACATTAACATTAAATAACTCATGTCATCTTTTGAGTTTCCTTGTAAGTTTAAAGCTACAATGCTTCCCCTAAAACTACAAATCAAGTTAGTCCACCAAAACAGAAATTATCTGGGTTAAGTAATTTGTTTTAATTGCCAGAATTATAAAATAATTAACTAACTTTAAAATGCCAATTAACCACCATTACATAATTTGACTAATTTTTCAGGTTGTAAGTATGAAAAGTACTTCTCCCAAGTACAGATGGCCCTCTGTACAAATTTATCTTGCTACAGAATATATTTGTCATGAAAAGTTATATCTTTTAAATATAGACAAAATAGAAGTGATACTTACATTTAAGTCATCCATAATTGGAATGTGGAAAAATCTTATTTCATTCCCGCCTTCCACATTTCTGTCATAGAATGCACTAGGAAATATGTACTGTTTAGACATACTTTATTAATTGAACCAAGATTAATAAAATTATCTTGATATAATAATTACTGATACATCAAGGAGAAGTGTATCTTTCACATGTGCTCTTTCCTAGATTTGGCTTAGATAATTCAAGTAGTTTAAACCAAAAATATTTGGAAAGATTTATAACATTTTATATTAGAAATGTTTTCTTTTCTTCCATTTCAATGTGAATACTTCTAATTGAATATTCCTCTCCAAGTCTGGATCTAAACAGCATTTCACTAATGCTTGTGAACCACAAAGCAGAAGTGACCAATTATTAAAATGTGCATTTTGAGTACATACAAATGAATAGACTATATGGTCATATGTAAATATTTTTCAAAATGTTAATGTAAGTTTAGTAAAAGTAAGATTTTTAGTTTGTGTCATTTTGTACCCAATGCTGTGGCGCAGGAAATGTCTTCCTTGTTACTTTTCTGTACGGCTATTAGGACAATGGGCCCCTCCTCCTCAATTGGGGTTCCCAGGCAATACCATTGTACACATAATGCAGAATAATAAATCACTGTTAAGAAGTCTAAAAACACCAATACACAAACGTTTTTAGCAGCAAGAAAACCTCTCAGTGTGGACTTAAACATGAAAAGGCAGCTTATCAGACTAGCGGGAGGAAAAATGCTAGTGGAGCATCTATTAAAAACTAGTTAGTTATAATTCCATCTAGCTTGCTAGAACAACCAAGGACAACGTATTCTGGCAACATATACTTGCCTAACCTACAGATGATTCATTTGCTACTTCATTTGTTTTGCCATGAAGCTGCTCTCAACCTTTGGGCAGATACGTTGTTTTACCCATGCACTGGAATGGAGACTATATCCAGGGCAAACATCAAAAAAACACAGCTCACCAAGAAATTTTACTGACACATCAGTCAGTAACTTACTAGTTAACTCTAGTTACAACAGTAGAACATCACATTATAAAATGTTAAAAACAAAAAAGTAAAAATAGACATGAGTGAAGAAAACAACTTGGGTCCTAATCCAACATACCTACTGCAAAATAAACTATTCCTCACTAGCTATTCCTGAATAGCTCCCCATAAGGGTACTCTATTCCAGAATAAGAGTAATTTTTATTCTGGAATAATTCTTCTGCTTTTAACTAAATAAAATGCTCTGGTTTTGAATTTGCATGAAGAAATAATACAATTAGTAGAGTAAATGTTGTGTTATTTAATAACAAACAATTTTCAATTTTGGAAAATGTTCTAGTTTTACCGTACCCTCAAATTTTCAATGTAGAGGAGAATTTGATATTAACACCACATAACTGAATTTTATGAATTGTCAGAAGTCTGGAGGTTTTAATCAACTGAGTAAGGGACAGTTTCTATTTTTACCACTCAGGTATTTTTACAACAGAAAAATGGGATACCTATTTGCTTTCCCTTTATTTATGGACAAACAGACAAGAAAATTTTTTTTGTGAAGCTTGAACTAATATTTCCACACCTCAATCTTTTCTGATAGCAACCAATTACTCAACTACCACTCCTGCCCCACACATCTGTATCCAACAATGGGGTCCTGATCCATGACTGGGGCTCCTAGACACTACAATAATATAAATAATTAATAACCACAACAATAATAATAATAATAATGCATAAAGACTACCTGGGTGATTTTGTTAAAATGCATGTCAGATGATTAATGCTGATTGTTAAATGGAAATTCGGTTTCAGAATGAGCGCTTAATTTGAAGGAGTTAGGCAGTTCATACAGCTCAGAGCTTCTGTTCCTGGCTTTCTGTAGACTCAAAAGACAACTGGGGAAAGCTGTAACTTTCTGGTGGGGCTTTTCCAGTGAGAAGACGGTCTAGGTAGGACTTGAGGTGTAGTTCCCTCTTGAAAAAGAACAAGGGTAAGGAACTGGGCTAAAGATGCTCTGAGGAAGAGTTGGACAGAAGGCCTAAGCAGCAGTAAAGTAAGCATGCCAGGCAAGGAAGTAGTCCAGGAGAGTGATGTGGGGAAGTGAAATAGAAACGGAAGGCTGGAATAATTAGTCACTTCACTGTTGTGGGCCCCAAAGCTGGAGCCCACTGTCAAAGAAGGGCACAGGTGCCTCTGTGGCAGAGAGAGACCCCTTCCACTCAAGGATAAAGGTGTGTTAACCTCCTAATGCAAGGGGAAAAGGAGCAGGAAGAGGTCACAGACTGACTAGAGGGATGGAGCTCAAATATAGTAAAAGACTTTTTGGAAAAGCCTTTGCTTTGGGATTTCTGTTTAACCAGGAAGAGGGAGGGATTAATTAGTTTAACCAGTGAGGCACACTACCATACCAGTGAAAAGAAACAGGTATGGCTGCAAGCCGGTGACTAAGGGGTAAGCAATTCTGTTAAATTATACGGTGAAGAAATTCTTCTCCCATTGAGAGAATATATGTCGTCTTCTTGATGCTGAATAAATAATTTTCAAGAAGTGCACAAGGCATCATATAATCCCATATCTAAAAAAAAAAAAAAAAAAAAAAAACACGCCACACACACCCCTCTGTTCCTGTCCCATAGCGCTTCCATTCTAAATATAAAAATGAAGTTCCAAAAGATTAGAAGACAAGGAGAGAGCAGGCAACTAACTACAAGATTACATAGTTTCTGAAGGTGTGGGTGTAGCTTTTTTTTGAAAAACATTAAATAAGTCTTGGTCAATTCATTTCTTGTCAGCAATGTGATAAAAATGGGGTTTAAGGTGGGATTTAAACATGTAAAGAAGGATAGCAGTTCAGAAAGGTATTTCCACGTCTAGGGAGCAGCACAGAAAAACAGTTGTGAAAAATCAAAAAAACTGGTGTGTTGACATAGCAATCACTAGAACAGAATGTGTAGAGAAGATTAAGCAATAATTGAGAGTAGGTCAGGTAAGTAAATAGTGGCAAGTGTTGTGCTGGGATGAAGAGGCTTGAATTTAGTGCAGTGGAGCAGAAAGAGCCAGCAGAGTGATTCAAATGGGTAACATGGACAAGTAAAATTATATTTTAACACAGATACACAAGGGGACAGAGTTAAGGTTGAGCAGTTGGCCTTAATTCTGCGTTTCTTGACTTTGAAGTAGTTAGCTTTTCAACCTTAAATTTTGCATTAGTTTGTTTGAATGGAATTATCCATATTTTGGACACACAACTATGACTACTGCATTTCTGATGAGTGGGTGCACACTATACTTTGAAAAGCAGGAGTGACACGGATAGTCATATCACTTTCATATTTGCTAATATGAGCAGGAGCAATGAAATTTCACTCTCCAGTTGTTTGGGAATTCTTGAACCTGTTCATATTGTGTGATCTCTTCTTGTCTTCCTGCGGTTAAGCATCTTTTAAAAATTTTATATAGTTGATTATTAACAATATTGTTAACCTTTTTTAATACAAAACCAATACTGAGGAAAAAGTTGTTAATATGGTCATGAAGATACAATGGGGAAACAATTTCAACAGTAGAAGTCAATACTCTGCTAATTCATTTACAAGTGAACAGTAAAATCTCTCATATACTTTCTGAATTTTTAGCTCACTGAAATGAGCTTTACATAACTGTATTATGTATAAAAACTCTGCCATACATTAGGCACAAATATATTTTGCTCAAAAATATTTCAAGAGACTTCAGTTGAAATTTAAAATATTTAGGTTTTGGAAAAAAAAAAAAAAAAACAGAACTGCTCTCCTACATACCTAAAGTATCTGAAATCTAACTTCACTGACAGCATGGCATATCATTCAATTATTACTTCATCCTGTGGCTTCCTACTACACCCTTCAGCAACACAACAGACTTGCCAAACTAGAATGTATTTCTCACACACCTCTCCGGGTTTTGTGAGTCACCATCTTACTTCCCTTAATTAATAAAGTATCTGTTCAAATAAAAAAAAACATTTTGACACAGCAAAGTTAAATGCAAGAGTGTTTTTCTTCAGAGCCATATACTCACTATCTATACTGCTGAAATTAAAAGCAAGCCAAGATGAAATGTAGCCAATCTGTCCAATTCTTAAACTTATTTTACGTTTCAGATGATCTTCATAACCCATCTGGATGAACATTTTTTTTTTTTTTTTAAATTAGGAGGGACAAAATTTGTTATTCTGCTATCTTTGCATTACTGTGGCACGATTATGTAACAAAAATTTACAAGAGTGTTCAATTTCCTTTATTTTGTTAAATGTGTTTTAAATAGAAGACAAGAGGACTCATGTTTTACCGTCAGAAAAAGCACATTTGTGTAAACATATAATAAAGCCCTAATATTTCAAAAGGACTCATTTTTCTCAATGAAAAATAACACTTGTCAGTAGCACTTTAATCAATAACAGATTCACCCATCAGGAGGGACTTCTTTAAAAAAAACTACTTGTCTGAACCTTACAGGAATTAATTATCCATTAACCAAAGTCATAACTTACATAAGAAATATTCAGAGGAAAACATAGTGCATCTTCTTTCAATGAAAAACCTTCAAGCTGCTCAGTTATGTTGCCTTTGCCATGTTCTACACAGTGGTCAAGAATTTACATTTATTATGGTTCTCAAGGCAGCTTACAAAATATTCTGCTTGCAAAGACTGCATATTCAGTTGATGGGAAGCTGCTGTAAGTAAAGCATTCCTCAATAAAATCAAGCAGACTTTCATGACCTGCTTTTCGGTAAATTGTCTTTTCAACCCAGCTTTCATGCAAAATTGTGAATCAATGGTGAGCAAAATGAACTAACTCCATAGTACAAATTTAAATGTAACTGAATTACAGATCATTAAACAAAAACTTCAAAAAGTACCACTACTTGTATCCTTTGTCAAATAGTAAATGGTCTCAGTCTGAAATCACTGAAAAGTCTTCTATTCACTAACAAATAGGTACAGCACAGGTAGTTGCACTTTAAGATTTCCCGGAACACTTTGCCAATTTCTCTAAAATCCACCCTGCAAAGAGAATTCATTTTCCATGTTCATTCTGCTTTTGGTAATCTCTGGTAAATCTTTGGTAAACACAGCCTTAAGCTTTTTCAGACCCATAATTTCTAGCGGAGAAGCTCCTCAATGGGCAGAATTGGTGGAAGCTGTAATGTGCACAAACAAGGTACAAGTTTTTCTGATACCATGTTGTCTCATCTTGTTCTGTGCAGGGTTGGATGACAGAACAGTAAAAATGCACAATTCTTGCCTATACTTCAGCTTCCAACGGTCCTACCATTCACGGAGCTGCATGGATTGAGAATTATGGGTCTAAAAACCTTGAGTGTTCAAAAAGCCTAAGACTATCAACTCACTTCATATAAGCTCTATCACACATCCCTCAAATGGTCATGACTTTTAACTTCTATCAGTCACCCAGGACCAGATCTGAATCCATAACCTACCAGTGAAAAATTGTATCTCATTTCCAACCTCCCCCATGCTACCTAATCCATCTCACCATTTTTCCTAAACATACACTCACACACCACAATTTAAAAGACAATTATGTAAGTTTAGAGTTGTACTGCCTAGACTAAGTTTCTGTTTGAACTTACATGGCCTCTCAATGAGCAAAAAAATCAAGTCAACCCCTCAATATTGAGATTTGAACCAGAGTTAGCTTAATATATGCTGCAGTTGAAACGACAAAGGCAGGTTTGATATCTGTAGGCAAAAGTCTCTAACAGCTGACAAATGAAACTAGACAATTCTTTCAGAAATTTGCTTTTTAAAAACAGACTACTAAATGTGAAACCACCATCTCTTTGATTTCAGAAGCTAGATTTAACACAAAAAAGATTAACAAAAGCTTTGCATAAATTTGTAGATATGCGTGAAAATTACAATACATGTTAATGAATGAAAATATCATTAGATAAATTAAAATAGTTTTTCTGGAAAACCAAAATAAAATACATTTTGGTTCCTGACTACAATCCTACTCAAACCCTCAGACAAGCTTAAAACTGCTCTGAAATGTTTCTACAAAAATCAGTGTAACTCAATATGTAAGTTAGCTTTGTAGGATAAGGAAGATGAATCATCAATATGAACATCGCAAACCTTTTTACCTTTTTCACTTTGCTGTGAGAGTAAGATACATAGTGAAGTTAAAGCTGTATTGTCATCAAGACAATTAATCTCTAGTTCTTACATAGAGCTCTTAATCAGTAAATTTCAATGCTCTTCACAAAAAAAAAAAAAAAAAAAGGAGGTACGCTATTAGCTCTGGGCGAATAACAGATTTTTCAGTTTGTTGGCATTTCTGAAAAGTCAAAAAAAAATTCAAGTCAAAGTTGAACCAAAACTGAATATTCAAAAGCATCACTGAATCAAAAAAGTCAAGAAAGATTTTATTTTGCCTAAATGAAACATTTCTTTTGACCCTAGATTGACTAAATAGCCAGAGGACAACAACAACGATGAGGTAGTTGTGGCGATGCCTCTCTTATAACCTTTAGCCCAGCAGTTAGGACACTCACCCAAGATGTGGGAGACCCAGTTCGATTCCCTCTCTTCCCCCAAGCTGATGTGAAGGAGAAATTTGAACTTGGGTCTCCTACCTCCCAGGAGAACGCCCTAGCCACTGGGCTATGGGATATTTTAGGAAGGCCTCAATTTTTCCTGTTAAAGCTGTTCCTCTTTGTATAAATAAATCATTGAGAAGGGGAATTAGAACCTTTGACTCCCAACTCCTAACCACTGAACTATGGAGTTATTTTAATTTTCTCTGGCCTAATGAAAATGTTTCCCTTCAAAACTCAAACTGCATATTTTAAACAAAGTGACTACGGTAGATATTTTCATTGCAAAAACTTAAGAGTCAAAAACTCTTATAGTGAACTGAATTTAAGAAATGGCACCTATAATCTACAAACAGTTTAAAAGACAAAATATTTGCTACTCGGTAATATTTTTATCTGGTTTAGGATAGTATCCAAAGCATCAAATCAATATCAAAGCCCCACTATGCTTGGTGATATCGAAGTACATAACATGACATAGGCAAAAAGCTCAAATTCTAAAAGATAAGATGGAAACCCAGCAAGCGAGTAACAAGCAAAATGTGAAGAGTACAAGAATTTGTGGTTCCATTTTCTTTTTGGAGGGTGGCTGTTTTATTTTGGACTTTTTTGGTTCTTTGTTGATTCCTTCAAACCATAACATACACGTTTCTTGGTCCACATGTCCCAAACAACCTGCTGTACCTTAGCTGTCCCAACATTCTTTAAAATGTTGTTGCATAGTAAACTAGATCATTAAAAACCTTCTTTATTAGCTCTAGTTTAATCCAAATTCAAACAAGTCTCTCAATATTGCATAAACCACAGCAAAGGAAAACTCCTTAGAACTATGAAATGAAAGCATCCCATTATTTGCAGCAATTCTGACAATGTAAGAATTTAATTATATTAGCTGGTCTGATATTAAATTAAGTTATAACATGCAGTATTTTATATTCATTCATAAACTTTTTGGGCCAGGAACCTAGTCTTATTTGATACCTCTAAGTATCACATGCTGCACATCTGTGACACTAATAAGTAATATGGATTATTAAAAAGACTTCTGAAACACCCATTAATGTTTAAAAAAAAAATGTTAAATGCCTACAATGCTATTAAGTGTAAACATTACCTTACTTTCAGTAAGTCCACATGGTATTTATGTGATATTTGTATTTAAAGAGGTTTGTTCATAGTGTAACAAAATATGAACCCATGTGTACTATTCACTTTACTTGGCAAAAAAAAATCTTGAACTTTCACCATGTAAAATACAATCAAAATACTTCACAACTTTCATCCACAAAACTTAAAGACCTTTTGTAAAATGTTACTTTAAAAGAAAAATCCAAAAAGCATGTATGGGAAACAGAAATAAAGAAAAGTTAAGTAACTTGCTTAGATCATACATCAAGCCAGGGAGAACTGGGAATAGAAACCAAACCCTATATCCTACCCAATGGATCACACTGTCCCAAACTCCGTGGAGGACTTATTTTTACAGCTAGGATTTTCAAAGAAGTCCAAAGGGAGTGAAAACTGTCGGTGGAATTTGGACACTTAATCCCCTTAGGACTGATCCACACAAACTTGCACTGAAATAATATGCATTCCAAAGTAAGACTGTCCAACACAGGCTTGCACTGAAACACCACAAGATGTGAATTAAAACTGATTTAGTTATTTCAGCACAAGTTCCTGTGTGGACCAATCTTCAGGCTCTTTTGAAAACCCGAGTCTACCTGTCTATAAAACAGCACTACATTCACAGCCTTTAGTCTCCACTTGGATGCCAAAAAGAGTGATGGACATAAAAACTGAATGATCACCTCTGCCAAAGCTGTAGCCTTTTCAAATTAACATTGAGGCACACTAGCAGGTAGCATAGGGAAATCTTTCACGATAACAGTCTACACTGAACTTGTTCTGGGAAAAGACGACATTAGTCTCCAGAATTGTAAATCATTATGTTACTCTCAAATTCCCTTTTTTTTGTTGTTGTTGTTGTTGAATCCAATAATCTGCCAATAACTCTAGTATTGCAGCTGGTGGCCAGGTCCTTTGAAAATGCCTACCCCATACATACAGAACATATCTGAGGCAGATCATCTAAACCAGATTGTTTGTATCACAGTAGCACCTGAAGTTCCTGATCAGGGATCAGGCACTGCTCTAGGCACTGTACATACACAAAAGACAGGCCTTGCCCCAGAAAGATTACAATGCGAGTATGTCTTCACTGAAGACTTAACTCAGTTGACTGGAACACAGGCTAAGCACCAGGATTAATTTAGCCCAGTAGTTCTCAACCCATTTACCATTGTGGGCCACATCCAATATGACCTGTATGGTCCTGAGGATGCCACATGGGCCACAGCTGTGTGCCAACTCGGGCCACAGGTTGAGAACCACTAACTTAGCCCCTATATGTAGCGTGGCTGCTCAAAGCCATAACCAAGTTACTGTGTTCTCACTGCTGCTTCACTCATTCATGTTTCTCACTAAGACTTCTGGTGGCACGTCCACAAAAAGTGGAGCCACTATATGACTCTTTCCCAGTGAATTGTGAGAAAATTTGTCTGTTCTGGACATACAGTAGGAACTGCAGGAAAGCACTGGAAGACTTAACATTCACTCAATTTACCTTGCATCCTCACTACAAAATGGGCATGTCACCAATCCAACCATAAGCACACAGATTTTAGCCTATTGCCCCAGATAAGACAGCTAGCTCAGGGTTGAAAGGACCACTAAACCAGGACTGGGGTTTGTGTGTGTGGATGGGAGGTGAGTTAGAGGCAACACACTCGAGTAAGAGCCCAGATTAAATCTGCAGTTACCTTATAAGGCCTCCTGTAAACCCTTGTGCACATGCTCAACTTTACTCTAGTGAATAGCCCCAATTAAATCAATAGGACTACACACAGTAGTAAAATTAAGCATATGCATTTGCAAGATCTGGGCCTAAATTGAACATCTATTTCCCCAGGGTGAGTAAAATATAATTTCTCATTACAATCATGTAAAGGGCAAGCAAGTAGCTTATGTACAAGGACTGGTAAATCTCCAGAGTAAATGCGCAAAGCCAACCTACAGTAATATTTTTTTCAAGTTGGCTGTCACCAGCACAATAACACTGCACAAACATAATTTGCCATAAATGGGAAGAAAGAGGGATGAGATAGGAAACACTGGGGGGGGGGGGAGGGGATAACAGGGAATAGGTAAAAATTCAGCTATTGATATTGTGTTAACTCTATAGATCTACATTTGAGAGCAAAGTATTCTCCCCAACAGGCGATGAAAACTGCATTAGTGGTAGCTCCTACATTTTTAAATAAATGCCTATAGGATATCAATGTATTCCATAACACGCAGTAAATAAAAAGCAAAGAGTTGGGATTACGATAAACACGGCAAGATCAAATTACACAGAACCCTTATCTTAGTAATATTTATAGCACAAGAAACAGTTCACAAGAGTGTATGGAACAGAAAACGTCCAATTAAATATATTACTTTTTTTTTTAACTCTAAAAATTTAAAGATATTAGATTGCTTTTAGCTTTTTCATGGTTACACATTTTACCTGGGACTCAAAATGGGATTGAAATGTAAAGACGACAACATGATTCTTTCTGGGATCTTTGTTAATAAACAACACAAACAGGCCCAGGCCAAAAGCAAGTGCTAATTTCCCTCTTTTCCCTGGGAAAGCACATGATCAATCTCCACCCTATGAGAGCAGTGAGCCCACTGTCACAGACAAATAGGACTATAACCTACCTACCCAAACCCTCCCCCACACCCTTTCAAACCAGACACACAACACTGACCAGCCGAAGCGAGTATGACAAGGGGTAGCGGAGAGGTGTGGTTTGAGTGTTAGTTTTTAAAAAGCAACCCCAGCTTCTTTCCAGTTATAAAAACCGCCCATTTCATTGGGAAGAAATCGCCCACTGTGTTTTTCCGGTACAACGTGAACTCTCAGGACTAGGAATCCGCCCGATATTTACTTTAAACTGAACGCTGGCAACCTCGAAAGTTTTCAAACACGTTGAGCTAAAAAGGCTCCCTCCGTCACGCCCTTTGAAAGCCGAGCAGGAGATTTCACCAACAGCTCACCCTGAGCTGGGAAGTCAAAGAAGCTGCGTGTGAAAGGTGGCGTTTTCCGCACCCAAGGGATCATTTCAAACACGGCCAGCGCCTCTCTCGCCGGCCCTCCCTCCCTCCTGCAAGCGCTACAAAGCGCAGCCCCTTCCCTTCCCTCCCCTGCCCCCGGACCATCCTCCCGGGTGCACCAGTCCCACGCAGCACCTCGAGACCCAGGGGGTCCCTCCCTCCCTCCCACTTGGCCGCGGGGTGCCGGCCATCCCTCTCCCGCCTCTTCTCGGTCCCAAACCTGCCCCCCCTACCCCAGACGCTCATCAGGGCATTTCAACGGCGAAAACCCCCCCTCTCCCCCCGCCTGGCCGTCCCACTACCGGGCACCAGCAGCCCCACCTCGGCCAGGGGAAAAGTCACCTTCAGGGAGTGGGGGCGGGGAGTGGTTGGGGGGGGATTTCATTTCTCTCCTGCCCGAGCCAGCGTTGCCCCAGCGCCTCTCGTCAGGGCAGAGCCGGGGGGGCTGCTCTGTATCGCCCCCCCCCCCCCCCATGAGAGGGAGAGTCTCGGGGAGGGGCTCGCCAGCCTGACCCGGCTGGCTACGGGCGCGGCCTGTGCCGGGCGCGGCGTCTCACCTCGCGGGGGGGGAGGGCAAGGGGGGGGGGTCCCAGCGGCCGGGCCGGGCCGGGTCGCGCCGGGCGCAGGTGGGATCCGGGCGCAGCAGAGGGGCCGGTGCGGGGCGGGGGGCAGGTGGCGGGTCGGGTCTCACCTCGGTGGGGGGGCTGATCTCGAACAGGTCCAGGCGGTTCGCGTTCCAGTGGTTGATGATATCGGCGAGTTTCCGCCGCTCCTCCTCCCGGCTGCCGCCGCCGCCGCCGCCCGACATCCTCCGGGGCGCTCGGGGCCGGGCCGGGCCGGGCCGGGCCTCTGGGGGTCTCCTGGTCCGGGGGGCGGGGGCGGGGCGCTCCTCGCTCTGTGGTGGTTTTTATCCCGGTCCCGCGGCGCGCCCTGCTCTGTCCCTTCCTCGGGGATAACGCGGGGTGGCGAAGGCGGCGGCGGCGGCGTCTTCCCCAGGCGAGCGCAGCCGCTTCCCCTGCCCGGTGTCTCCCTCTCACACACACACCGTCGCCCGTGCGCGCCTCCGCCTCTGCGCGCGCTCCCGCGCCAGTCACCTCCCTCCCCGCGCCCGGCTGCGCGGCCGCAAGCTGGGCGGCTGCGGCGGGAGCGCGCCTCGGCAAGGTTCGGCCCCGCTACTGCAGCCAGGGCAGCGCGCGGGGCGGGGCGGGCAGCGATGCGCTCTCCCGGCGGCGGGGATGCCGAGCCGAGCCGCGCCGCGCCGCGCCCCTGGGCGGGCGGGGGTAGCGCGTGCTCCTGATAAATAATAAGGCCCAGCGCCTGCTGCAGGAAGAACTGGAGCGGAGCAGGGATCCGACGTCCTGGTCCCAGGGCGGCGAGATCGGGGCCGCTCCTAGGTGTTCAACTCCCAGTAATAAAGGGCGGACCCACTCCACCCCTTTCCCTGAGCCCGGCCCCCAAAGGCTCGGTTTAAGAGACTCGTTGTGCCCGTATTAGAATGGGTAACAGGTCTGCTCTTTGTATTTCTTTGCTATGTTGGAAATCTCACGCTTTGAACAAACAAACCCCCCCCGCAATTGGAGCACATGGCTGGGAGAGAAGCTGCGGGGGGGGATTCCCGGGCTCTCTGTGATGCTCTGCCCCCTGGCTCACCCTGTGGCCCTGAACAAGTCACTTCACCTCTCTATCCCTCAACCTTTCTTCCCTGTAAAACCAGGGTAATAGTACCGTGCTGGCTCACAGCGGTATTGCAGCGTTTAATAACATTTCTCCACCCTTGATAGCCTTGCATGAAAGCAGCTCTATAAGAGAAAGTGTTGATATAAATGTTCACAGCTTCAGATAAATCCGAGATGACATTAAAGTGTCAGGTTTTTGTTTTTTTTTTTTTTTTTAAATACAGACACGTATTTTATGCAAAATCTATTGGATACATATGTCCAATGGTACTTGTGTTAGATCTTGGAATGGAGCAAGATTTCTTTCATGGTGGAGTTACGAGCCTTGGACTAGTTGCAATCCCTACTGTATTGCGTGTTTGTAGAACTGCAACCTTTTTATTTAGTTTGCATTAGAAAATGTAAACAAAACGAAATCCTGCCTTGACTGACCACTCCTGGTCCTATTATCAAAACATTTTTCAGTTTTGTTCAATATTTGAAATAACAAGAAACTAATAATATATAGTGTCTGTTGTGACAGAGCTGTGAAATGTACTTGGCAGAGTATTTCAAATCCCTCCTTAGCTAAACAGTTCAGATTAATTGTTTTTGTTGATGAGGTTTTCATTTGCTGGGCTATTTTAAAATGGAGATTCTACTACTCAGAGACCTAGTCCACACTAAAGAATTAAATCATTGTTATTTTAACTAGTGGGATGGTACCAATGTAAGTCCAAGCAATAGTGGGTGTCTATGGCCAGTGCTTTTACAAGTGCAAGTCAGTTACAATTTTGCCCCATCTCTATAGTTGTGCTGTATCACACCTTTGCAGTTGCACAGCCCTGTGGGAACCTATGCCACAGTTCCCAGGAAGCAACGACCTCTGGGAGATTTTAAAATACTTTCTGGAAGCTCTGGTGACTTGTAAGAGAAGAAATTAAGCTCCATAGTCTACTATGAAACTCATAAATCCCCTAATACCAGCAACCTTTCTTAGTCCTTTAGCAAAATGGAAAATTTAGCCCTTCTTATTCAGCAGGAAAAGTTTCTGTTAGAGTTTTTAAAAAGCAGCCTGGCTGTGGCCAGATAACAGAGGATGTTCTGGCAGTGCCTGCAGAGAGCTAGAGACCACATGAACTTCATGCTATAATAGTTGGGCAGCCACTACTGCCCAAGCGGATAGCTGCATGCTTTGCTTGCAGATTACATTTGCTGAGTGGAGTGCTACTTTTGGGTCTGCACCCCTTCCACAGCCTGGTGAAACCAAGTTGTTCTCAAGACCTGTGATGAATAATAGTGGCTCTTTAACTTCGGGATTAGGAAGGAGGCTTTTCTGTGCCTGTTGTAAATTGGTCCCAACATTGCTGTGCCAGACCATAAGGATGATACTAATAAATGGAATTATTTAACAGTTTCAGAGGTATTATCGAAAGTCATCTTCCTTTAAGGAAGATGGGATTTATTTGGGACTATTAACAAAAACATTTTCTGGAATCTTTCTATTTTGAGATTGTTTGTTTTCTCCTTTGTCACTTATATAGTGCCATAAATGGACATGATGCTTCATATGCAACTGAGAAGACAAGGTCTCTGCCAGAGGAGATTATAATTTAATGCCCAATCCTACTAAAATTACTTCCACAAAATAGCTCCACTGAAATCGATGGGACAACTGGAGTTGACTCTAAATTAGATTAATCATCAAACAATTGATGACAAATAATGAAGCAAGGCTGGCAAAAGCAACAGAAGAAAAGGGAAAAGGAAAATTGCCCTAAGGAGCATATTATTTACAAGATGTAAAATTGCTTTTTCAAGTTTTATTTTCCCTTACATGAACAATACAATGTTTGATTTACTTTGTAAAAGAAATCATTGATGATTAGGTATTTAAACTACCATAAAAAGCCATTATTGTTGTTATTTATACAGTTCCCAATGCGTGACAGGCACTTTACTGAACAAATAAAAAATGCCCTTCCCTTTGGAGCTTACAGTCTAATTTTAGTCCTGACCATGACTGAACACAACAAACAGAAGTGGTGGTGTAGAAGGGAGAATAGGAAAGATGATGGTTAAAAATATTAAAAGTATGTGGTTCATTATGAGTACATCTTGATGGTTCTGTTATTTTAGATTATTATTTTCTTTTCCCTGAAATTTGTTTGTAGGACTCACAGAAGAAATAAGTCTTTAGGAATGATTTGAATGAAGAGAGGAAGGGTGCCTGGCACATCGGAGTGGATTGGTCATTTTACACAGAGGGAACAGCATGGAAGAAAGTCATGATGCAGGTCTCAAGGCTAGCAGAGCTAAAGGGTGCTTAGGGGGATATATACTAAAAAATGAGTTTTGAAGCATAGGCCATGGCAGAGTTATGTGTCTTGAAGGTGGTGAGACCAAGAAATTTAAACTTAATATGATGGACAATGGAGAGACAGTGAAGATATTCGAGTGGGGGGTGCCATGGCCTGATTGTAGCAGCTGCATTTCAGACCAATTGGCAGGGATCTATTAGGGAGGCCATAATGGAGGAGAAATCAAGACAAAAGATTACCAGAGTGTAGACTAGTGTCTCGGCTGTTGATGGAAAGACATTTTTGAAATATTGGAGGGGGAAAAGCAGCAAGACTTGCTAAAGGTCTTGGTGTGTGGTAAGAAGGAGGGAGAAGTTAAAGATTATCTGTAGGCTGAGTGACTAAGAAAATAGTTGTGTTATTAACCACAATACTGGAGAAGAGTGGAGGCAAAGAGCTTGGGAATTAAAAAATAAACAGCTCAGTTTTGGCAGCAGATATGTAGCTAGCACCTTCAAATATACAGGACAGAAGACAGATGAAGTTATAGTTGTCTGGGCCAATACTGGACAGGGGCAGACCTTGGAGACCTGCCCTCTTTAGTGATCATATGTGGGAAAGGGAGATTGCAGCAGGCACCCCCTATGACGTGTACAGAAGGTAGGCCAACCAGTGATTTAAAGGGAGCTGCCTACTGGCCATGATCCCAGGAATCAGCCCCAGCTGGGGAGTGTTCTTACTGTGGGCGTGGAGTTACCACATCTCTGTTCCTGTCCCTGGCTGCTCACTGACTGCTAAATCCAAATTCTTGGGGCCAGTTAAGGACAGGATGAGAGTAGGGCACTGCTTGGAGAGCTACCCTCTTTTGAGATTCTGGCTGCTAGTCACCAGCTGATATGGTGCCAGTGGCCAGAATTCAATATATACATTTTAAAAATTTACCTAGCGCCACACCTCAGACACTAGTGCCATACCATATAAATCAGTACACTGTTGGAGGTTATGAAGAAATTCAGGGTGAAACTCTGAGCTAACCCTACTTGAAGCCGCGCACTTTTGTGTTTGTGTGTGTGTGTATTGTAATTTTATATAATGAAATGCAACTCCTATATTAAAGCAACATTAACTTTGCAAACTTAGGGCATCAAGCAGCAGTCTTTACTTAGGCAAAACATCCATTGAAGTCAACAAAGAAGCCTGAGTAAGGACTGCACGTTTGGACAGTATAAAATTACAGGAGTCAGATAGGGAAAAAGCTGTCTTTCATAGCAACATTAACTGATCTGCCTGAACTGAACACACTGTATACATTAAAGTATCACTTTATCAGCCTAATTACTAAACAAACGTACTACATATGTGCTCTGTGGGCAAATTAATATTGCACTGAAAATCTCTTATTTTGTATGGCTGTAGTATGTTTAAATCTGCAGCCTTACCCTTGCAGCAATGTAGAGGCTTGCATTTAATTTCTTTAACTTTTTTTCTTAAATAACCAAGTGGAGGGGGTAAACACTATCAAGTTATGCAATTGTGTTTTGTGGAACTCTTTAGGTTATAAATTCAACCATCCTCAGTCTTTCTGTTTTTGGGGGACCCCGAATGCCATACAGTTGCAGGTAAATAACCAACTTAATAAATATCAAGCCTAGTTTTGTAGATTGAAGAATCACAAAAGAGTTAAATGGATTTCCCTAAGCAAAATGCTTAACTTTTATAAAACAAAAACAAACAAAAAAAGATCCTAGGTAGTTTAGCGGTAAAAACAGCCAGTTTTCTCTAACTCAGCTGGTTTCTCTAACTCAAAAACTCTTGAAACTCTTCTGCACAGCTACTTTTCTACTAGGGGCGTCCAGTCCTGAAACAATTTATTCCCCTGATTAATCCCATTGACAATGGCACAGCTCAGGCATATAAAAGTTTGCAGGATCAGGGTCCAAGATCTCAATTCTGCTCCCACTGAAGTCAATTATTTGTCTTGAATTCACAAGGCACTTAAGCATGTACCTATCTTTAAGCATATGAGTAGTTCTATTGACTGCAACAATGTACTTAAGATCATGCCTGACTTCAGTGAGACTTCAGTTAGAAAGCAGAAACACACTTAGGCATCTTGGTGAACGGGGGACTTTAATGGGAGGAGGGTCAAGTCCTAGTTAAAGATTCACTATCATTAACCATTGAAATAAACTGTCAAGGGAAGGGGGGATTCTCCATCTCTTGATGTGTTCAAGTCAAGTCTGGTTGCCTTCCGGGAAGATATGCTTTAGCCAAACACAAGTTATTTATCTCAGTACAGGAGTAAATGGTGAAATTTGATGACCTGTGCTATAGAGGAGGTCAGATTAGAAGATCTAATGGTCTTTCTGGCCTTAAAATCTATTTTTACAAATGTTTAAGTACTCCTAAGGCTCCCTGCAATTTGTGTGGGGTTTAAATGATATTTTCTTATTTTAAAATGTTTTTCTCTACTCTGTTGCTTTATGAAAGACCCACACAAACAATAGAGGAAATTAAGTGACCATGAAGAAGAAAAAAACAAATAGACTTTATATACAGTGCCATCAAACACAAAATGTAAACAAACAGGAAGAAACCCACCAGAAATATGTAACCGCTAATCTCTGTGTGATGTTAGGTATCACTTGTAACAACAGTAGGTAAAAATGTTTAGACAAAGATTTTATTTTTAAATTGATGGTGACATCAATTATGAAGGTCAAACTACTTGATTAGTTGCAATAATGTATGATTGTTCTAGGTACTTGTAGCCAGACTGAGCAGGTACTGGTTGTTCTTATTAGCCCACCCCACTTGCCCTGCTTCCTGTCAGCTCTTTAATTACTTGACTAAAATATTACACTGTTTAAATCATGCACTGTATCTAACATGCCTTTACTAAAATACTAAAAACATTTTATATACTCACACAGTGATTACATGTGAAGTTCTAAAGATCAGCGGTTTTCAAGTTCTTTGTGCAAGAGGAAATCTTACATGTCTTTTTAAAGAAGAAAAAGATGTGGTGGTGGAGGGAATATGGGCAGGAAGCAGGGGTGTTCTTTCAACAGCTAACCCAAAAATGACTGAAGGGATTTCTTCAAAAATAATTTACCATTGGGCTGAGAATGTGGCTCAGTCTTGGAACTCCTTATTCCACCAAAACACCTGGGGAAATCAGTGAAACTTTTGCTCAGCTAAAGACTACAGGATCAGGTCCTGAGCATAGTTTTAACCTCAGAAGAAAATGTTTCAGAAAGTTATAAATATATGTAAAAACATGGACGTAAACTGGGGGAGTGAATCAGCTGGTTCAGCTGGAAAAGAACTGTCCTTCAGTTGGCAAGTTTTCCTTAATAATCCCTTAATAATTCTTGAGGCCTTAGAATGTTTTGGTTACAAGAGTAACAAAGAGTTGTTTTCATAGGTAGAAAAGAACTACAAAAAACTCCAGGGAAATCCCACTCATGTAACAACTTAGTATCATGTTCTACCTTCTCAAAGACTTCCCCAACCTTCTGGCAAAGCATTTAGCTTCTCTTTTAGCGTATTCTAATACAATTTCTCACAGAACATGAGTGGGTTTTCAGGCCAACAGTCTTACCTGATCACACAGCCACCTACATCTATGAAAAAGCTAAGCAAGGAATTCCTGGCTTGCCACTTTAATTACAGCAGACTCTGTCCTCCTTCAAATCCCTCTACTGACTTCCCCTTCTCCACTCTATCAAACACAAACTTTTAAGAAACGTCACAGTTTAGTCCCATCCTCGTGATTATCTCATATATGCTTTTGATTGGTTGCCCCCTGACTCTGCATTATTAATGACCCCAGCCTTTAATACCAGTTAGTCCAGTTTTATCTTCAAATGTCTTCACATTTCTCCCCATGCCATGCCTTAATCACAGAAGGAGCACCTCATAAAAATCCACAAAGCTACTATAATGTCATCCTTCAAACTCATCTCTGTCAGGATGCCTACAAATCACTTGACAATGGCTAAGTATCTGGTGTACCATGACAACTGCTTATTATGCTAGTCATGAGCACTGCACTATTACCTTATCTTCCCACGCACACCCCACATACACTCTGTCTGTCATTGTGTCTCAACAGGCTCTTAGATTGCATACTCTTTGGGGCAGGGGTCATCTTTTCATTGTGTGTGTGTGTACTGTGCTTAGCACAATGGAGCTCAAATAGCTGATTTAGCCTCTAGGCTTTACAAAGAATAAATAAATAATAATAATGCTTTCTAGTAATCAGGTGCAGCCACCAGATCTTATTATAATAATAATCATCTTGTATCCTTAACTATAGTATTCTCTACTGCAAATGTTATAATTTATGCCAGAACATCCATTAGAAAAATAAAAATATCTCTTGGAAGTATATGAAAGCGTACACCAGGGCTCCTAGAGCTTTTTGTTAATAGCCATAACAGTCTGTCATGTACTCTCTCTCTCTCTCTCTCTCTCTCTCTCTCTCTCTATATATATATATATATATCTATAGACAGACGCATATGTAATTTTTTAATGGGTAGTACTGTACTTCCTTGATAGCTCCGAAAGAGGCATTATGGTCTATTTATACAAGTTTTTTAAAAGATTATGTACTCTACTCTACAAGTTCCTTCAGAGTCATCAACACCTATCATGTAAACTGCATTTAAACATTTTTTTAAATGTATAATTTGGCTTAGATACGATCACATTTCTCATTCTAAAAATGTATTTAGTCACTTAAAAAAATACACACACAGAGTTAGGATCTGATCCAGCTCAAACAATCCACAATCTTTGAAGATGCACAAGCCATAGAAGGCTGTGCAGCCTGGTTCTGCAGCAAGCTGAGCTATTCAGAGGAAAGACCAATCTGTCGTGAAAATAAAAAACACAGCTCCCTAGACAAAAACTGCGGAGTTATCCAGGCCTCTGGGAGAAGATCTCCTGAACTACACTCCTTCCAGTTCTCAGAACAGGAAGGTCAACACTTCCAAACTTGGCCCAGATCCTCAAACGTATTTGAGTGCCTAACTCCCATTGATTTCCATGAGAGTAAGCTGGTGAAATATCTTTCAGAATCCGAGCCATAAATCTATATTTAGATACTCATGTTAATTGCCTGATTTTCAGATGTTTTGAACACCTGTAGCTATTGAATTCACCTTTGAATCTTCAGCATTGATTTAGCTATCTGAGTATAAATCCCTAAATTTGAAAAATTTGGCCTATGTGTCCCAGCAGCAACTGCTCAAAGCCATGGGAGTTCATCATATAGCACTGTGGAAACTCTCCATGACTATATGATTTATAGAGACAAGGTAAGTGGAGATGATATCTTTTATTGGACCAACGTCTGATAGTGAGAGAGACAAGCTTTCGAATTTACTCAGAGCTCTTCTCCAGACCTGACACGCACCTTGTCTCTTTAATATCCTGAGACCAATATGGCTACAACAACCACACTGCATACAATGTATGGATTATAACAGATGGACAAAGATTGTTTAATTTTTAAAATTGCTGGATGTAGAGACACCCTCCTGAAGCCAATAGCCAGGAAGTGATGGGAGACTTCTTTCCTTGACTCCCAGAGAAAACTGCATTCTCCTCACATAATCTGGAGAGTGCTGAGGGCAGCAGGACCCTTTGTTGTTTTAAAATCTCAGATGAACATAACCTGTATGGTTCACTTCCCTTTCCTTGGCTGATCACCGGAATAGATCGTTCACCCAGGGAGAGCACAGTACCTTGAGGTTGCAGCCCCTTTAAACTATTTATAGCCATTTGACTGATAGTCAAAAGGCTAAGTAAGAACACTACCCCAGTTAAAACATCTTACAATTCCATGTCTCAGGCATTATTATCACTGGGAACAGGGTGGGTTACAAAGTCTAATCCATAGATTAATAGATTTTAAGGCCAGAAGTGATCATTTAATTCTCTAGTCTGACCTCCTGTATAACGTGTGCTATAGAGTTTAATCCAGCTACTCATGTACAGAGCCTAATAATTTGTGTTTGACTAAAGCATATCTTCCAGAAATATATCAGTCTTGAAGACCTCAAGAGATAGACAATGAACTACTTCCCTTAGTAGTTTGTTCCAGTGGTTAACCGCACTCACTATTACAAATTTGTGCCTTATTTCTAATTTCAGTTTGCCTAACTTGAACTTCCAGCCATTGGGTCTTGTTATGCCTTTCTCTGCTAGATTAAAGAGCCCATATAATTTACTCCATTGACTGTAACTCTCCTCTTGAACCATTACAACACATTATTGTTTCCATCCAGAGTACAGTGCAGTTACAAGATTAATACAGAAATATATGTTATGAAAATGTTGCTGCATGTGCACAGTAGCTGCCTTTTAAATACAGTATTAAATATAAAGCATCTTTTAAAAATAACTTAAAATATTTAAAGTGTTGTATATGCAGTACTGTAATTAATTTAATTCTAAAATCAGAGTTGATTTGAAATTGTGGAAGTGTGGCAAGCCTCTGAAACCAACACACCTTTATTTTGTACATAATTATATAAAAATAAATACATAAAAACAAAATAAAAATGGACCAAACATATTTTAAAATTTCGGATGAGCTTTTATATGCCAAATTACATTCTGAGACAGACTTTTTACAATTGAGTACTAAATTCCTGAGTGACATTTATAATGGAAATGCTAAAAGATCCTTAATGAAAGCAGTGCTGTTTGGTGCTGTTATAGTTATTTTCAATGGATCACAAACTACAATGCCTACAACGACCATACAGATTGTGTACGTATGACAACTCTTCTTTTGTCAGGGATTATAGGATGCTCTATTACCTGTTAAATACAGTACAAGAATTACTGTAGATCTGAGAGTACTGTCATTGTTTAAAAATTACTGCAATCCACAGTTTTACACAGCTGCCAAGTTTAAGGTTTCCAATCTCATAAAAAGCTACATCGCACATACAGTGAAGGTGGGGGGAGGGGGAATTCAGAGATATTAAAATGTAAATAGTTTCTGAAGGCACAAGATCTTCTAAATCCCTAGTTATTTCAATGTATCCTTGGAAAGCAGACATACAGAGCCAGAGCCTTTAGCCTTTCAATATGCACAACACATTTTATGCGCTACACTAGTTTTGAAACTGATTTTAAGAAAATAAAAGCTTAATACAGTCATCTAAAAAGAAAGTGTTGGGCTCTAAAGCCTCTGCTAGTAGACTGAAGAAGAGAAAAATAAGACCTTCATTATTCCCTTTAAAAATAACAATTTTCCTTTAGCAGCATATTGGAAAAATATGTACTCTGGCCAGGCTTTCTGAGACATTTGTACAGTACATCCTGTTGTATTAATTGAATATGGGATTTAAGAGAGCTGGGTTACCACTGTTTTATTCTCCTTCTCATGCCAGTTCTGAAATCACAGAGCTAACCAGCTCAAAACTGGAATAAGGCAGTTGTTATGAATAAAGCCCAATATGTTAAAAGATCCTTCTCTTTACTGACACAACATTTTCCAACTTAGAGCCTGATCCTACTTCTCTTGAAGTAAGTGAAAGGTTTGCTGTTTAGTGAGAGCAGGACTGAGCAAACATTTTCCAAGTTAGAGTCTGATCCTACTTCTCTTGAAGTAAGTGAAAGGTTTGCTGTTTAGTGAGAGCAGGACTTTTAAGCATTTATATATGGGGTTTAAGAGTTTTTGCAAAGGGACTTGCCTTACTTATTTTAAGCAATGACATAAAAGAAGCATTTGAAAGCTTATTAGGCACATAGAGAAGAAAATAAATAAATACAATTAAAATATCTGAAACTCAAAAAATAAATGAATATTCAGTTTAGAAGAATACTTCCTTCTCTTCTTTAAGACCGTGGTTCGAGAAAGTTCAGGAAGGCACTTAAACATGTGCTGAGGTCCATCCCTGTTCAGAAACATTGTTAAGTTCATGCTTAAAGTTAAAGATGTGCTTAAGCACCCATCCTGAATAAGGATAATTTTTTGAATTGAGATCTTAATTAGGATTTTTACCTAAAGACTTCTGTTAACTCTGTTAACTGACTGTCCCTCTTGGGGAGAAGGAAGAGCCAGTTGAATGCTCGAGATTGGCTTATCAGTCCTTTTTATTAATATTAATTCTGCTTTTAGAACAAGCATGACAAATGCATACCAGGAAAAAAGAGAAAGGATAGAAAGGAATAGGAACTTATGTCTGAGACCTGCCTTGGGATGTGATGAATTCTCCCTCACTTGAAGATCTTTAATGAAGTCTTTATATCAAGATTGACTGTCTTTCTAAAAGCTGTGCTCTGGCTGAGTCAGAAGGTATTGGCTTGTTGAAGGAATCTCTGAGAGAGGTTCTTTGGCCTGTGTTATGCAGGAGGTCAGACTAGTTAATCATAATGACCTTAAAAAGAAATCTATGAATATTAATTAACTCTACATCCTAGGACCTTGAGGTTACTTGAGACCCAGCAGTGTTGGTTGCAATGACCCAATGTTCTTTTTGGTCCCTGTCCTGAATTCTGGTTCCTCAGTGGGTGGGATGTGTAGGGAAAAGTCCCGCACAGTCCACAGGCAAATGCCTCCCCAAATCCAAAGACAAAAGATGGTGTTGTGGGAAATAGGAGCCTGCTTTCAAAAGGCTTTTGCTCCTCAAGAGAAATGTTCAAAAGTGGGAGTGGTCAACAATATTTTTCTTTATTGTTGGAACTTTTCTTTATTTGAACTACAATAAATTAAATTCTACTGATTTTAGAAAAGGATGGATCTTCCTTAGCAATTTAGAGAATGATTTAATAAGCATGGAAGCAAGAGGAGTTCTTCTAACAGCTTTTGTGACCCAGGAGAGGGATGGGTGAAATATCCTAGTGATTGGGTCTGACCAGGAAGGATGAGATGAACAAAGGCCAGAAGCAAGTCCTTAGATTCCTGGGTCCAGGAGGGATCTATCTTATGCAAATTCATGTACACATTGGGGATGGGGAGTGTCATGGATTCACAGGATCAGTGCTATGCTCTGCAGTTTTGGAACCATCTCTTGGAGGAATCCCTTTGATGTGCCAGACCCCTATAGTGGTCTCACTCATCCTTTAGTGTAGGCCAGGCCCATGCAGCCTCCTCATCTGCTACACTGAACAATTGGACTCCACATGCGTCACACCATGAGGTCTGCTCAGTGAGTCCAACTGAGACAGACTACTGATAGAGACTAATGCACCTAACCAAGCATTTACAGTGACTCTTAAGCAGCATTTTCAAAACCATTATCAGTCAACTGGAATGCATTGGAAGCCCTTAGGTTAGCACAGAGAAATAAAGGTTAAAGCATAGTCCATTCTGGTCAGCCCAGAGCAATTCACCAACCAAGCTACAATGAGCTCTATTTTGAGGCTCTGGGTGTCTCTGTCTCGGACTTCCTTCCTGATCAATTCCCAGGTGAGAGAGCTTTGAGCTTCTTCCACAGCCCACACTTATTCCCCCACCTCACACTTCACACTCCTTTGTTCTCGAGCTGGGGTCGCTGCTAAGTCACTTGTCCAAGGTAACAGAGTGAGTCAGTAGCAGAGTCCGAAAGAGAAAGCAGGCCTCCTGTCTCCCAGGTTTGTGGCCTACCCGCTCGGCCACTATGTCTCTAATGTGCTTTGTTGTATCCTCCATTTTTCTTTTGTGCTACAACTTTGGCCCTGTTAACTATTGCTATGGTTGTTAATTATTTGTATTGAAGTAACATCTAAAGCTCCAATCAGGGCTAAGTGTCCTTTTATGCTAGGCACTGTACATATATCTAACAGTTGAGTTAGGCAGTCCCTGCCCCACAGAGCTCACAGTCTAGGCTTATGATAAGATGTGGTTGAGGCACACAGTCCGTGGATGGGGGTAAATATAAGAAAACACTAAATTAATGCATTTTACCTCATAGGCAGTAGCGTCAGCTCACTACCTGCCCAGCCAAAGTCAAATTCTCTTTGATTGCATTGTATGTGAGGATCCCCTCACTCACAATCTCTCTCTGAGGCATATTACTCAAGGGTGAAATGATTCATTATGGATAGGGCTACAGTTTGTCACAGAGGTCATGGAAATGATGAATTTGAATAAAATGAGTGAAATTTTGGACATGGCTGTGAAAACACCTTTGATTAGGCCCGCAAACTGAGTGGCACTTCAACCTAGTGCCTGGGGTCACAGTGCCACTCAGGTTTGGCCAATCTTTCCCTCAGTCTCCATCTACGGAGGGATGGACAGGCCAAACCGGAGTGGTACTATGACCCTGTGCTTTAGGTCACAACACCTGAAGTGAGGAGCTGGGCCCACCCTCTGGGACAGGAGCTGCCCTTGCAGGGTGTGTGTGGGATGGTCTTGCCCTCCAATCCTCCTGTGTCTCCCCTTTCAGCACTGCTACTATACTCTTGTATATGTTGCTGTAATGAAAAGTTGACCTTTGCATGACTTATGTTTTATTCCCTGCACATCGCCATGAAATTTATTAAACATTTCCATGCCAAAATTGTAGCCTTAATTATGGATGGAGCTATTATGACCTCAGCTAGACAGACAGGAGTGTGTTTTAATGTCAGCACTAGATAGACTTGTATCATTCTAAGCCAAAGCAGGGAAACTGTACCTCTGTGATATGTCCTAAATTGTTCAATAAAGGACAGATACAACTCCTTTTAAAATAAAAGAAACTCCCCAATTGACTCGGTCAGAGCTAGATGAGTTCCTAAAAATTCAGGCTGTCACATGGATGAGTGCTGAAAGAGGTCTGAAAGAGAAGCTAGTAATAAAGACCATAATAGAGACATGTCCAAAATAATAGAATGAGAAATTCAAAGATAATTTTTAAGGGTTACTCAGATGATAAACTCGTGTCTGTCAGCGGTGCAGACAGTTTGCCATTCTAGATTTGTGCATGAAAAAGATTTCAGAACTGGGAGTTGGTGTTATTATGTTAGGAATCATTAGGAAAGGGATAGACAATAAGACAGAAAATATCATAATGCCACTATATACATCCATAGTATGCCCACACCTTGAATATTGCATGCAGTTCTGATAGCCCCATCTCAAAAAAAGATATATTAGAATTGGAAAAGGTACAGAGATGGGCAACTAAAATGATTAAGGGTATGAAACAGCTTCATATGAGGAGAGATTAAAATGACTGGGACTGTTCAGTTTAGAAAAAAGATTACTAAAGGGGAATATGATAGAGGTCTACAAAATCATGAATGGGGTGGAGAACATGAATAGGGAAATGTTATTTACCCCTTCACATAACACAAGAACCAGGGGTCACCTGATGAAATTGGTAGGCAGCTGGTTTAAAACAACATAAAGTACTTCTTCACACAGTGCACAGTCTGTGGAATCATTGCCAGGGGATGTTGTGAAGGCCAATAGTATAACTGGGTTCAAAAAGGAATTAGATAAGTTCATGGAGGATAGGTCCAGCCATGGCTATTAGTCAAGATGGTCAGGGAAGCAACTCCATGTGTTGGGTGTCCCTAATCTCTGACTGCCAGAAGCTGGAATTAGACACCGGGGATGGATCACTCAATGACTGCCTGTTCTGTTCATTCCCTCTGAAGCACCTGACATTGGCCCCTGTCAGAAGACAGGATAGTGGGATAGATCGACAACTGGTCTGACCCAATATGACTGTTTTTATGTTCTTATTTATTTTATGGTACCCTACAAAGAGAATGTACTTACTTACAAAGCTTTGAAGAAAAAAGAAGTTTGTGAATTCAATACAAATTGACCTGTCCTTTAGACTGGAACAAATCAGCCTGTTATTTTGTTAACAAATTCAATAAAAATAATCACTTTATCAATACATAATAGTACCCTGAGTTTATCATCAGACAAGCAAAGCTACAGTTGTACAGATAAGCACTGGAAGAAATCATTAGCAACAGAGTAAAAGTTTTAACAGTTTTCTGTTTATCTCCCATGAGGAATTTAATACATTATCAGCATCTTTTAAAAATTAATTTTTAGCAACCAAATGCAAGCTATTATATATAGATAGATTCATCAGCCTAATTTAGACTAAGCTTCTTGTGACATTAGGAATCAGAGTAGGTGTAGATTTATGCTTTTTAGTCCAGATCCTCAGCTTCTGTAAAACATTGAAGTATAACTTCAATGACTCAGCTCTGAATTATATTCATGCACAAGACGAAAAGGCAAACAGATTTCAGTGGAGCTGCATGGATTTACACCAGCTGAAGATCTAATGCAACTCTTAGTAGTCACATAAATAAAGTGAAAAATCAGTGAGAAATGATTGCTACTCATGTAAGATATGAATTTTACTATACAAATTTAAAATGTGTATTTATATTTATACACAGTATATATATATATATATATATATATATATACACACACACACACATACGTAAACTGAAAATATATATACACACACACATCCCAGTCTAATACCTATCCTGAGGTTAATGTGAGTGAGGAAAGCTGAAGGACCACACATCCACCGACTATACACACTTGCAGTGTGCTACTGCATCTGCAGGTAAAGCAGCAGCTGGCTTCTTGTACTGCACCCACTTCACCTCCCTATTTTTATTGAGATTCTTAGTATAGCCAGCTGTGGAAGCTTGTATGTACAGGACTGTTGGCTCATTCAGTAGCCCACCAGTCCAAGCAAGCTTTTCTTCTTTAATACTATGGCAGTGGCACGTGGCTCAGTCTTGAGGGATACCAATGGACAACCCCCATTCCCAGGAGCATGGAGCCTTCCAGTGACTTTAAGAAAGGTAAGAGGGATTGGGGCTGCTGGAAAGAAAGGGAAGAAGATTCATAAAAAAAATGCAAAAAAGTAAAGAACTAAAGAAAAAGGCAAAAGAGAGGAAAAGAAAGAATGAAGAGAATGGACAAAAGAAGAAAAACAAAAGGCAATGGGAAGAAATAGGAGAGATGGTAATAACTGTGTCAGGACATGGTACAAGGAGGCAATGGTGGGTTCCTATTTGCCAAGCTATCTCAAGTAGAGAGTCCAGGGAAAATGCCTGAGAACCACTCTTGTAAGGACTTTTTTAGATTGTGGCCATTAGCTGTGCTCCTCTAACAGCTTGTCTGGGTCCCCAGGCCTGTAGGTTCTTTCTTTCTCAGTTTTGGCAGACTGTGAGCATGTTTTTATTTGCTCTTCTGTTCCCACTGTGTATAAGGGAAGAACCCTGCCCTCTAATCTAGCAGTGCATTAGGATCCCCATAAAGGTACCTGTGGAAGCACAGCCCTGTCAGCAGCTTATGTTATCTCTGTTACTTAGACTGTGCATATAATTAGCTGGAGTTTATCCTTCCATTCCTCATAAGAAAAGCCACAGGTGTTATGTTTTGTATCTTATTTAAGCACCATAGGGCAACACTTCTTACTAGAACTGATTTTATTTTCATCTGCTGGGTCTGACTCCAAACATAAGTCTCTCTGTAAAGGAGTGGTGTAAAACAAGCTAATCAGATTCACTCAAACAACAGCACATGCTGTTACAACAAACACCTGAAAAATGGTGTCAACCCAGTGAAGTCAGTTCCTAACTGGTAGGTCATGACAGGAGAAGCTTCTACCATCCCTGTTCTCTATTACAACCATTCCCAGTCATTAATGGCAGAACCAGCTATGGAATCTAGATCTTCTGAGTGAGAGGAATAGTTTATATGGGACTACAGGCCTTATGTAACATTTCAAAAATTAGGCTTTAAACAGGTTTAGTTTCGGTGTGCTTTAAAGTAATTTTTCCTCTATCAACATGAAGATTCCAGTAGATAAACAGTTAGACTTACAGCCCAGCTCAAAACCAGAAAAATTACTGTGAATCCTTTGTCTCAGAAGGAAATGGAGGTGAGGAAACTGATAACTGATCATAACTATTCAACTCTACTTTTAATTTTGCGGACGGATGAATGCTGAATGACGCGTTGCTGCTAGCATTCTTTTTCAATCAATTATTTTTATAGGATTTTTATGTTTAACTTTCTATAAACTTGTGACATGGTTTTATTTCACCTGGATAAGACCAAGCCAGCTTCTGCAAAACTTTCTCCTGTGTCCAGATTTTTGTTGTTTGTTTTTTTTGAGGGGGAAGAGGATGGGGAGAACAGTCACAAACGTGAGTCCCTGTGGTATGCAAAAACATCAAATATTTTTAAAATTGCTGATATAAGCAGGATTTTCTCCAAGTGGCTGCTGGCTAAGGATGAGCTAATTCAAACCTGATTGAACCAACTTGCAGGACTCCAAATTAGGCCTTGCACCTGATTTGTCCAAGACCTTGAAGGGAGGATCTGTAAGGTAGAATCAGAGAAGTTAAAAAATATATAAGAATCAAGGGTAAGGCTAAGAAGTCTCTGTTTTCAGGTGAACAAACTGCCTCCAGGAAGGCAATACCCAAGACCCCCTTGAGGAAATTAAAACTGTATCAATTAGACTATGGCAACCTTTGGACATAGGTTGCGCGCAGAGTCCAGATATCTGCAAGAGCAAAAGAGTTTGCAAAATCCTTTATATTAAGTATCTTATTTTCCTTTTTCTATTTTTATTGGCTAGGAGATGTCCCAGCCTTTTTAATAGTCTTTAATATTAGGGTGTGAAAGTGTTATGTGCATGCAGGTGTATGAGCACCTATAGAGTTCACAAAGGGAAGGCACCAGAAACGAAAATTCCCTAGATTTAAACAGCCCTAAATAGTATCTCATCAGATTATTCATCAGAGTGTGTTTTATGTTTAGAAGTCCTGACCCACTTGAAATTGTCATGTAATTTCTGGTAAATAAAAGAGTTGTCAAATTTCTGCTTATCAAGAGTGTCTTGTTAAAATAAATCTGTATTATAATATCTTAATTAGGGGTAGAAGAGTAAAGGGTTAGGGCCAGATAATACTTTTGAAAAAATCTAAGTACCCATGGGCCATGGGTGCTTTTGAATATCCCACTAGGCACCTCTTTGCATGTTTGGGCAGCTAAATACCTTTGAAAAGCTGGTCCTCAGCCACACTTCAGAATAGAATTCTAAGAAGAAAGCTTTATAACTGGCTCTGCGGTTCTGGTTTAAATGTTAGTTAGTTTGATTTCAGTATAAGATATTTAACTACTGACATTAAAGTTTCTATTTACTATGATTACATTATTTACTTGGGATTTATAGCCAAAAGGACAGCTACCTTCTGAGACTCTTAGAATGTGTAAGTATGATTATCTTTGGTGCTAGTTTGATGATTTAACTAATTTGACGCTTTAATTACAACCAATATTGAGACTAACTTGTTTTATTTTATCTTGATCTGATTTTGATTTGACAGATATAATGCTTTACTGCCAGTTTTTTAATGTTATTAATAGCTTAGCTTTGGTGATATATTTTCTTGATTTTATCTTTTGTTTAAGTATTTTAATGTATTTAATAAAACTGAGTCATATTTCTTGCAACATGGGTCCACAATATCAGAAACCAAGGAGTGGATGGTCAGGCCTAGGGATTACAGCCAATGGTCAGAGCCAGAATCAGGGAGGTCAACAGCAGGTTTGGAACAAGGCAAGAATAGGGGTGAGAGCTAGGCTACAGCCAGAAAACAACAAGAGACAAGACTGGAGGAAGACCAGGGCTAGGGCAGGCTGAGGCCTATGAAGTCTGTCACCTCTATCAGGCAGAGAAGAGTATCAAGTCACAAAATGACACTAAGCAGACTGAGCTGCTGTTTCTCCTGTGAGGCTTATATACCTGCTCTGAATCAGCTGCTGGCTTGAGGATTGGCTAGTGCCTAACCCAGGAATATGTGCATCACTGTGTATGTCCTTATCAGGGATGACTCGCCACCTCAAAGAATCTTTGAGGACCTGAGGGAATAGCAGCTGATGGACCTAAAAGCTTTTCCAGCTCCCCTTAATTAGTCTTTGGATCTCACACCTGGTCCCCAGCCTATTTTATTATGGCTTTTCTACGTACTGTTGCACCGGTTTAACGTAAAGTGTGATTTTGAAAACTTGTTTAAAGCAGTGTAAAAGGCTATGTGGACACTCTTACTTTGGTTCAAACAAAGCTTATTTTGATTTAGTTTAAGTTAATTAGGAAAGGTTTAAACTAAATCAAAATAAATCACTCTTAGACCAAAGTAAGGATCTCCACACAGAGGTTTGCACTAGTTGAACTAAACTTGTACAAGTTTGTGTGTAGACAAGTTTTTACCACAGACCACCAATGCCTTCACAACAACACAGACTTGAAAAATCCTATTTGCCCACTTGGGCAGGGCAAGTAGTTTTCTTGGATGTACAAGTTAGAGTAAAATATAATCAGTTTTTCCATTGTCATCGTGACAAAGGACAGATGAGTCAATTTTGTGCCTGGGCTAGTACATTTTTATGAAAATGTTGCAAGGCTGCAATAGCACATGTGAACGTAATCTTAACAAAAATTATAATACCTTGTTTAGATTGCAAGCTCCATGGTTCAGGGCCTCAACTCCCATTGTGTTTCATCCGGGGTTGAGTACTTTGCCAATATTTAACAAATAATAAATATATGGACTTTGAACATTCTTGAATTGTTTTATGTTCCAAGTCCAAACTGACAGTGTAGAACAGATATGACCTTTCTTCTACATGTGGCAGGCTGTTTAAAAAGGAACTGTGCCAATTTTTCAAGAGATTTCTCTCTTGAATATCATTCACGCAAAGTTCTAAAATTATAGCATTTATTATACAGCTATTAACAAGGCAAAGTCATGGAAGGAATAGGACAAAGAATCAGAAATATAGAAACGAATACGTATATTGAGTTACTGTGGGTTTGCTTGATTAAAGGGGCATCATCTGAAAAAAATCACATTTTGTACCTTCTGTTGTTACAAGTCACCCCAAGGTCATTATGACAGAATGAGGTAACAGGAAAAATGACTTCTCTATAGTCTCAGTTTGTTTGCATTGTACCTTTAAACAGCACTTTGTGTTTAGTCAGTTTCACTGTTATGTTGATGCACCAGCATGGCAACATCATTTTTGTACATGGCTCTGGAGAAAGCTCATGTACATGTTCTTGTCTCCAAGTTCCGCTAGTGTTTACCAGGAACAGCCTCAGCAAAGTGGAAACTGAAGGCAGAAGTGCACAGAGCAGAAGAAGAGGGAGAGGAAGAGGTGGGTCCAAGTCCACCAACTGCTCTTGTGGCTGCTCTTGTGTTCACCAACAAGACTCTTTTAAACATATCCAGTGGAGCAGAAAAACAGATATTTTAAATATATGTACATATTTGTCACAGTTAAGGGCAACTGCACCTGTATTCCCCTCTATGATCCAGCTGTCGCCTCTTGTGGTTGGAGACATGCATTTCTCTCCCTCCTGCCTGGGCTGCACTCTTCCCTGCCTTCACTGTGAATTCCCCAGCAAAATCAGACTTCCTAAGCTGGCCTGCTTTACTTTTCCCCTCAGAGATAGCAATTGTCACAGTTAAATTACCACACGGTTGGTTCTAAGGAAGCACATTAATTCTTAAGGTAAAAACATTCCAGAGAAAACATACTAAAAACAATAAAAGAAGCTATATGCATGCTAATAGCTTACCAGAGATCAACCCCTCACTCCAGAAAGGGTCTCATATAAACAATCGTTCAAACCCTACCAAGGGATTTTCTGTGGTCACAAGTTCATAACAGCTGTTCACTCTGAATAAGCACACAGACTGGACCAAGTCCATCCAACCCTTCCCAGAAGGACTGCCCCCGCCCGCTTGAACCTCAAGTCCTGTCCTTTTATTGAACTAGAAAGAAGGCCCTGACTCAGTTTTAACTCAGGCTACTTAGCCAAAAGTCCTTTCTTTGTCTGTTGGTTCCTGGAGAATCCAATTTGAACCAGCATATGCGAGCCTCTCTCCAGGTGCTGGTAGCTGTCTGGTGGTGCTACAACCTGAGTGAATTTGCTTCATCACACCCCACTATTCTTTGTTCCTGGAGGGCTGTGATCCTCTTCCCCATGGAAATATACACAGTCCCTGGCCCACAATGATACATAAACTTCATTCAGTAGGGTTTGTCCAGGATATGCAAGAAATTGCCATATCTGTCCCAATACCATTTAAAGTGATCCCATGCAAATGTCAATTTAAAAAAATTCAAGTCATAACAACAACATGTCACCCACCTACTTTTTGGCTAGGGTATGCCATATAGGGTTGCTTATGTAAAGGATTGACAGCTCACAATACCTCCCAATTTTGTTTCAGTTTAGTCTTCAATCGTTCAAATTACTGAATAACTGCAAAATACATATCACATAAAAAACGCAAAGCAAATACCTTTGAAAATATTTAGAAGGTATTGGAACAAGAACAAATCACTGTTACATCACTTTTACCAAATGTAAAAGTGAAAACCACAGCAGGAAACCACCAAAACCAACTGTGTTGAATCTTCCTGTCTACAGTGGTTAGTTCTCACAACATGTAGCTTGTGTAGAATCTTTTTCATCTGATTACTTACTTGAAAAAACCTATCAAATGGAATGTCTCCAGATCATTATTTCTGGTGCCATGGACATACCTTCTTTCTTGATCAAAAGTATCATTTTTCTATCTGTACGTCTATAAAAAAATGTTAATCAAAATTTAAGTAAAAAGTAAGACTTGAACCTGGGTCTCCTACAATCCACCTGAGTGCCCTAACCATGGAGTTATTGGCTATTCTGAAATAGTGCTATCTCATTTCTCTGTCTCTATCTCAAAAAATTTCAAAAAGTCTTATTTTTGTTCCACTGCAGAGCAAAAACAATTGTTGAAGCTCTGAAAAATTTTGCTAAATGGAAATCTTGTTTTCTGGCCAGTCGTACTCTCTGGCACCTGGCCTGTAGTCTCCAGCTATATATCGAGGATGGTGCTTTCCTTTTGTAGCTCTAGCTGTCTCATTTGAACAGGCTCCTTTGTCATTTCTTGAAGAGACATCAGTTGACCAGCAAATGAACTACACTCTTTACCATCTGTAAGAAAAAAATACGAACATTGAGGGACGAACAGCTATGGAGGAAAAGGCTAAAACATACAACTGAAACATCAGCCTACAAGCTCACAAACTACATTTCCATAGGAGATGTTGATGGCCAAAGGAAAGTTCTGAACCACCCATCTTATCTGTGTCATTTAGGATTTAAAAGGGGCCTATTAACTTGCTATCTAATTCAGCAGCTTCCATATTCAAGATTCTGTGAAGGAAATGAGCCTTGACCTGATGTATTTTCCTCTGATGTCAGAGGGATGAGAAAAGCTGGTGGAGGTTTGTCTCATTATTGTCATAAATACATCCATATCTCAAGATCTGTTTGTCTCAGATGACAGCATAAGAACAGCACAGTTGGCTAAAACTCCCTGCTTTTGGTTAAAACATGTCTTTTTGGAGATGTGCCATCACAATCATTGAGGACATACAGATGTGATGAAGTCCACCCTTTGAAAGATGTATGAATCCAGGAGGATCCTCATGGAGTCTGCTGCTAGCCCTGTTAATACAGGTTTAACATTTTGGTGAGTAGGCATAGGCAGAACTAAACTCTTTAAAGAGTGTGAAACACAGTCATCCTATCAGAAAGCTTGTTAGTCTTAAATTGTTTTGATATTGGTAGATTGAATATGTCACAGGTATATAGAATGGAGCTAAATTGTAATGGCTGAATTAAACTGGGGGAGCCACATTACACTATATAGAATTAAAAAGCAAAAACCTGTATAACTTGCCATTACAAGCCTGAAAGCCATGCTTGTAGTTAAAGTCATGACATTTTCTAAATACTACTGGCAGTGGATTAACAGAAATTTCTCAAATAATAAAAGTTAGTGTATAGCTTTTACACAGGACCAGTATGTACACATGAGGAATCGAAGGAAGGCTGTTTCTGCTGCTATTATGGGCATTTTAAACTAATGTACTGCTCTGTTTATATGCCCAGATGCCACAGTGCTAGATGCATAATAAAATCTTTACACAACAATGATCAGTGGCCTGCATTATAACAATAATATCTGATTTTTTTCATAGCTACAAAGATCTTCTTGTGTTAACGTAATGCTGATCTATATTTACTTGTCAGTGACAAATTTTTTTTTCTTACCAGTTTCATAGCCTCGCATAGCTAATTCCAAAGTATCAATATTTTTGTGTGCTATGCTAAGAGTGGCCTAATTTTGTCCAGCTGAAAGAAGCATTGACACTAGCCAAGAATCTGAGGTCTGTGTCTAACTTGGGTAATATGGATCAGACTGAAGACATCCTCATTTTACATTTGTATTTATTTATAGGCATTTTATAGCTCCCACCATTACAGAATTGAGCACATCACAAACGAATTATAGCTCTCCTGCCAGGTATGGAAGCACTTTTGATCCCAATTTTACAGATGGAAAAACTGAAGCACACAGGTACTAAGTGACTTACCCAAGATCACACTGGATGTTTATATTATTGCTGGGAATAGGACTCTGATCTCTTGACTGCCCCACCTGTGCTTTAACCACAAGTCCATTCTTTCTTACATAGGGCTAGCTTCTGATGTACTCTTCAGTACCAGGAAGGTCTTATCTCATAAATAGTTACATTTACTCCATTGTGACTGCTTGTGTAGTAATGTGCTTCTAAATGAGTGAGGATATCAGAATCTAGCCTTCAATAAGTAAAATCTGAGACTTATGGAGACTTCAGGTCCTACATGTAATCCTCCACTCTGATCCAAGCACAGACTTCTCAGATCAAGATGGAGCATTGCATGTTACACGCTGTACTAGCATTGCCACTCATTTGAACTTATCCAAAGGGACACACTTATGAATCAAGATGTCAACCCTGAGCCTGCGCATCATGGTATAATGTGATGCACTTTATCAGTGCAACACTACTGTGTTACATCAGAATGTGACCACATCGCATCAACTGTGTGATGACGTTGCATCAAAATGTTGTTATGACACATTGCATTAGGAGTGATGAGATTTCATGGGACCCAGAAAGAGACTGTGGGACCTGCTAATGTCCCATCAGCTAGAATTATATATTGGGGGACTACCCCAGTCAAATCTCCCAGATATCAAAAGAGTAGTGAACATAGACTTGTACTCTTGAGGCCTTTTTCCAAATCAGGGTTATAAATGCAAAAAAACAAGGTAGTGCAAAAAAAAAAAAAAAAAAAAAAGGATAGGAACCAAAAATCCTAACTCCCACCACTTGCAAAAAACCACCCAATGTCCACATTACCTTTTTTCTTCAGAAAGCTCCAGAGATTATTGTAGTAGTTTTAGGAGTTAGAAATGGAGAAGTCCTATTTACGTATGTAGTCCGTCCCACTGATCTAGTCCATCCCTCTGTGACTGCAGGGATCATTTTGTTTTAAACATCTTACCGTAACAAGATGATTTAGGTTTAATACACAAGCTAGTGATGAAATATAATCATTATGCTTGTATACACAAATAATTTGCTCTCATTTGTTTTACAAAATTAAAATAGTTCAATATCCTTCAGTACTGCTACTAATAAAATACTACTACACCTACGTTCTTGTATAGCATTTCTTATCCCTGGGTCTCAAAGTATCTTTACCAGTATCTTGGGCTGTTCCTTTTCTTATACCCCAACTACCATTCGCTCACAAAGAATTATCTGATATTTCACTATGGCAATTTTTCAATGTAGAAACAGTCTTTATTCCAAAAGGTTTGGATTGGAGGGCAGTTGGAGCTGCAGCTAGACACACTAGAGTATAAGTCGAGGGGGTATCATGAATGAATTAACCCTTCTTTCTCATTTTGGCCAAGACTAACCAGGGCCCAGATCCTCAAAAACTATTTAGGTGCCTCACTCCCGGGAGTGAGACACCTAAATAGCTTTGAGGATCTGGGCCCAGTGTCCTTCATTAACCACTACCTGTGCTTTGAGAGCTAAAGGTTGCTTGGTATTGACACTATAGTACTCAGACTTGGGGCTTTCACATCACTGGTTTAACTAACATGTAGCAAGAAGTTACAGATCTCCTTCTTTTACACATGCAAGGCAGCATATACTGGTGACTGACTGACTCCCATGATGAATGTATTCAGAAAGAACAGCAAGACAGACAATATGTTACCACAGTGACAGTCATTGCCTTCAAATGCCCTCTATTTTTGTCACTGTGAGCATCTTATAAAGCCAAGAGCACTCAAACAAGGGAGATAGCTTCCTGCAGCTAAGCAGCTCCACAGAGAAACAGATAACATTCTGAGTTAAATGGGGCTATGCTCTGTTAAGAACCATGCGCAGGCTCTGACTCGTGATAGCTGTCACTGCTGTGTTGATATACCTCTACCCACAGACTGACTAAAGGTACAGAAGACTCTTTTCGTTGTGCTTTGCTTAGACAGGGCTAATTTTCAGGCAGAACAAATTTTATTGCCATCAACAGATATGAAAAGGGCAGGGGTCACATGCCCTAGTGCTGACTGCTCTGGATTGTGCTCTCCCAGCTGGGAGTTCACTGTCTGCAACAAATGCTTGATCCATCCTTTAAGTTCTGATGGATTTGTTCCTTTGTGGTTCTAGGTGTTATATGATGTCACCTGATAGAAGGCTGTATTTATCCAAATTCACTGCTGGCAGCATTTGCATGGTACCTACCTTTGACATCTGGCTGAATTGTAATTTTCCTGCTGAAAAGAAGGTTTCTACAAGATCTAACAGTCTGCCCATTTAAAACTACCAGAGTTATGCACTTACAACTCAGAGACAAGTTTGAAGGATTAGCAGGAATCAACTCTCCAGAAGCTCTCTGCTGCTTGGTTATGTTTTTATGTTTTGTGATTAGGTGTGGAAATGCACTTCAGAGTCTTCTTAGGTGCTCTATTACTCACAAACACAATTCATAGATTTTAAGGCCAGTAGAGACCATTATGTTAATCAGAATCGCAGTCCCTGCATTGAACTACTCATATGCACCATTCAAACAAGCTGATTAGGTACTGAAAATGCTTCAGTTGCAAACCCCTAACGTAGTTTTCTCATAAATTCTCCTTACAAATTTTGGAACTATAGTCAATTATCTTTTCTTCCTCCCCTCCTCTTCTTCACCTTCAGGCACTACAGAGAACATCAGCAGCCCTTTAGAAGTGACGAATGATTACATCTTGTTCAATCATTTATCAAATTGCTTATGATTTTCCATATGCCACACATTCCATCTTGTTGGAGCAGCTGAAGGAAATGGGGAGGAGAGGACGGGAGATAAGAGGATACAGGGAAGAAGGGAGAATGGAGAGGGGAAGGAAGGTAGCAATGAGAGGGAAGAGGAGGATGTGTGAGAGACAATCAGGGTGAAGAGCAGCAGAGGCACAACATGGAAAAAAGGGGCAGAGGCTGACGCAGGGAGAGACTAGGGGAGAAGATGGAGAGGCAGCAGATATGTAGAGGAAAGAGAAAAGTAAAACAGGCAAATGAGTTACAGTTGGTAAACAGCAATGAATAGCAACAAAGTAGATAAATGGCAATTAATAGCAGTCAACTAACAGCATAGAACAGTGGGCAAATGATGATGAACTAGCAATCAATTAAAGGCAGAAAACAGGCCATCTACTTAAGGCAGTGAGAGCGAGCACTCAGCCAATCAATAGCAATGCAGATCTGGAAGATGGAGAACAAACAATACTAATGGTGAGCAGGTACCACAAACAGTGATCTCTTGAAAAATCACAGTGTGTGTTTGGGAGATTCATACGCATGTGGAGAGAATGTATGTTGACAGGGTGCAGAAGTCTACAACATTTTTCTGCAGGCTTCTGCACAGCAAAGAGGTGTAAAATTGTAATTGAAGATAAGATCCCAATAGCAACTCTGCATCAGCTCTTAGATACCGCTGAACTAATGTTACACTGCTATGAGACGCACAATTGGCTAATAATGTAGTTTTGCCCCTCCACAAGATGTTGGCAGGTGTGAAGTTGGAGCACCCAGCCACGTGGGCAATCTCAGTGGCAGCTGTTGCCCAAAATAAATAGCAGGGCTTGGCTAGCATTTAGATAACCCTTCCCTCCCTAACTATATATTTCTGATCACCCACTCTTCCATACATACGCACAAATCATTTATGAGCTCCCTTCAAAAGTCAATTAAACCATTTGGAGTCCTTCCCTCCACCCCCCAAAATAAATTTTACCACCACAATCGCTCCACTGCTGTAATTCCCATCATTGCTCCTCCTGAAAGTGAGCAGACAAACCTTCTTCCCCTCTATGCCATATCCCCTTCTTTCATTTCTTTCTTCCCCTCTATGCCATATCCCCTTTCATTCTCCCATTTCCAGGCTGCAGAACCCCTCTTCTCTGGTCACAGAACCTCTCCCTAGCTGCTGCCTCCTTTCAATTACAGGCAGCCAGCTCCTCACTCCCTGCCTCAGCTCTCTCCTACCTGAGTCCTTCCTACTGCACCTGCGATGGTGGAGCTCTGCCCTGGAGCCATGCCTGCGCTTAGACGCTAGGGCTACTATGATTCTGTCCCAAAGGGAATTGAAAAGGAGGCCCTTGAACATGCTCCAATGTCAGCAGTGCTCTATTCTTTCCATGGAGGGAAGAGCTCTTAGTGACTAGGCTCTGTCTCTTCTTCCTGAGATTGCACTCCAGCAGGCCCGATGACAGGAATCCCAGGCCCCAGGGCAGAACAGTCCCACCCCACCTCTTCCACCCACAGCCCCGCCCCTCGTCTGCCCCAGGCCCTGCCCCCTCACCGCCGAATCCCTCCTCTCCCCCATTGCTCGGTCCTCCTCCTGTCTTCCATACTACCTCTTGCCCCAGGCAGCGAGCAAAAGCTGGAGGGGCTGAGCAGGGAGCAGGGGAGGAGGCTCGCAGCAAGTGACAACGGGGGTGGGGGGTTTGAGCAGGGAAAGGGAGCTGTGGAAGAGAAGAGGGGGGGCAAAGCGGGTAGGGGAGCTGGTGGGGAGGGATGCGGGAGCAAGCGGGCTAGGTCTGGGGCCTGGAGCCTGGGGTGGAGTGGGGGTGGACTGTGGGCGGGGGCCATGGATGGAAGAGGTGGGACATGGAGCTAGCCTCCCTGAGGGCAAGCTTTCACCCCACTACCCATGGCCTGGCCCCCTTTTAAAATCGCCAGGTCCCCTTAAAATCACCCGGGCCCTGGGCAATTTGCCCCCCGCCCTCCCGTCGGAGAGCCTGCACTTCATAGTGTTGTACTGAAGGCTTCCAACCAGTGCTTAATTTGTGCTAGGACTTGCCAGGGCTGAGTGCCAGCACCTCTGGGCTTGCTGTATCAGTTATGAATGTAAAAAAATTACTTGTGCCCCAGCATCTAATTGCTTGAGCCCTGGCACTTCTTTCATTACAAATTAAGCAGTGCTTCCAACACCGTCACCTCTCCCTCAACAGCTGCTGTCTCCATTGTGCTGCTGGAGAGAAGGGAGAAAAGATGGCATCTGCCAAAGAGGGTTGTTTGTTTAAACCAAGGAGGGGGAGATTTAATTGGTGGGACATAACTCTATTAGTATCTCAACACCAGATACCACAAGACACCGCCTTCTGTTTTCTGAGTGAGTTTGACTCTGATGAGGCAAAAATCATAGGTTTCATTTACAATTTCTAGCACCTTCAAAATTAGGTGTAATCGTTTTTGTGGTATTGGTGTGATTATCATTGCTGGATATAATTTCTGTTATGTCCAGTTCATTGGCATCCAAGGCCTTGGGTCTGTATGTGCCCTAAAAACATAAATAAAACAAGATCACAAGTAATCAGGCAACATGCCCTAATACACTGCCACAATGGAGAGGAACTCAAAACAAAACCCTACATCCCTTTCCTGAAACATAATACACATCATCAAAATAGTACAACTCACAAACCAACAAAATAAACTGAGAATTCAAGGGGAAACAAATTTTTCAATCTTTCCCTACTAGATAACAAAGATGTAGATTATTGGCTATGCAGGAGAGAGAGAACCGGGCCTGGTCTTTTTGGTACTGAGCACTTTCAAATCCTAGTGAAATCCAGAAGAGGAAATAGCACTAATCACTTCAACACTTCAAAGGATCAGGCCCTAAGAGAGCGATAGGTCCTCAGTGGAAAAGACCATGTTTCCTCCTTTCTCTCCTATACTTTTCAAGATTGTATCTTGGGGTGGTCAGTGGTACCAGTTCTACTAATCTCAGTGGCCTCAGTCTTTACTTGAGCTGATCCTGTATTATTTGGAGCTTTAAATATCGATACAAAATGTAAAACCTTGCCAGCGTAAAATTGTGAAGTGCTCTTGTTGACTTACAGCTAATCCGTGCAGTCTGAGGAAAGAAAGCATCATGACTCTTGCAAGCCAAGTAGGCAATGATCTTGAGAAGCTTTTCTGTCATAATCTGCAGCAGCTGCATTCTCGGGTGCAGCTTTCAAGGGTAGGTCAAATAAAGATCATTAGAATATTCTACCTCTTCGCCACAAAAACCTCAGCAGTCAAGCAGTTTTATCAATACCTCCAAAACCAACCAAAACCAACACCACCTCATGAACGCACATGCTGGGCAATGGGTCTCTGTCATCAGTGCAACACATATAGCACTTGAGTAAAATCAAACCTTTAATTCACTTACCACATCAATGTGGGTGAGTCCGCATGAGTTACGGAAATAGAGCAGTAAATGCCTCTTTGGCACAGGACTGCAGCTGTTCTTTTCAGTGGAGTGTCACATATCCACATGACATTGACCCGTGATGTTGCTAAGATGGCTCAACCCACTGAAGCTTGTCTTTCTGGACAATCCTTCCCAAGCATCTTGTATCCCTTCACTACTCATCAGAAAGAACAAAAAGGGATATAACTGGTAACGCCTAGGGCACAGAATGGTGTATGGAGCGCCCAAAGATAGTGGCTCATGTGCCTTTTTCTAGTCCAAGTAGCACTTGGAGTAAACCGGCAAATTGTACATCATAAGTGTGGTGTCTTAGAAAGGTGTGACTGAATGGTGTCTAGGGCTAACACTTCACCTGTTTTTGTAAGCCACGAGTCTCTCTCTGATATTTTTGCAGTCTGTGCAATGGGCTTGCATACACCACCTAACATGCTTTTTGTAGCATGGCAAGAATCCAGTGCAGAGACAGCTAAAGATCTAAAGTGATGGAAGCCGTGTAATGCACATTATTCTTCTTTGCAAAAACATGCATGTGTGCCTCAGACACTCATAGCAAGCCCTAAGAGTCAACGCTGTGAATTAAAAAAATCTATATTTTACATTTTTTTTGTTCATGATCATGTGTGTTTGACCTAATTTAATTTGCCTGTAGCCAATCTGAGAAGAGACCTATTATTTCCTGCCTGAAGACATGGGGTCCCAAATCTACAGGAGAGCCAAATTCAGAAACAATATTGAAGAATGTGATGGGCCAAATCCTTAGCTGATGCAAGTGGGCACAGATCAGCTATGGGGCAGATCCCCAGCCGGTGTAAATTGTCATAGCTCCATTGACTTCAGTGAAGCTACAACAATTTACATCACCTAAGGTTCTGAATTTGTGTATACTTAACCACAGTAGATGATGCCATGGCCTTGCAGATATTTTTTTCACAATTTTAATCTGATCATATTGTTTACTCTTTAATTAGTCCCTCAAAACGTTGGTAGAGAAGATAATAAAAATGAAAGAACTCTGCTTTCTCTATCAGAATCTTGGCACAAATCTCAGCAGAGAGCATCATTCTTTTTGGCAATGAGATCTTTTTTCTATCCCAATAAAAAGAGCCTCTAGAGAGCAAATAAGATGAACAACTTTGCTCAAGTAGTTTATTATAGCACATGTCGCCCCAGATGGCCATAGCACAATGTGAACTTCTGCCCCCTTTCATGTGCTGGAGTTGATATTTTGGCAAGTCCTAATGTTTTCAAACAATTATATGTTTAGTTTTCTGGTCAAAGAGGGGAAACCACTCCAGTAGTAAATAAGATGAAGTGATAAAACTATTGTAGAATTAAGGGTTGAATGAATATACAGAGGTTTCAATGAACATACAAAATATGCAATGGAAATACAAATAAGCAGGATTTATAAATAGTATACAGTTATCCATTTGTTAGCTGTTTCTCTCCAATTATTATTGTATAGGATTTCCATAAGGATGTTTTTCTTGAGCCTATTTAATGGCTTTATGCATTTATAAAATAAGCTATTTCATTAATGTAAAATAAGCATCTTTGTATGAGGCTTCTCATTTTAATGTAATGAATTCTGTTGTTAGTCTAGTTTATGATAAACAAATAATTTGTCCTATTTTTTCTCTTCCTAGTGACAGGGAGCAATGTAAATTCTGAGTGAAATCCTGCTCTTCTCACTGTGCTTACAGAAGAGTCCAAATTTATGATAGGGGGAAACATGCAAGAAGAAACCACACGAGAGATTTTACAGCCCCTAGATTCCATTAATCTGCTCCTTGGTCTCCTCCTCCTGAGCATCTCTTTTATTTTGTCCTTTTATCAAAATGTTTTGGAGGAATGATAATCTATTTATTTAAGGACTTCTAATGCACCCATCACAATATAATCTAGGTATCATTAAAATACTTTGCACTTCTTTAGCACTTTCCATTCAGGGATGTCAAAGCATTTTGCAAACATTAATTTCAACATCATAACACTCCTGTGAAGTGGGTCAGTACCAATGTCCCAATTTTATAGCGGAGGAAATCGAAGTGCAGAAAGATTAGTACAGGAATTTTCCAAAGCACTCAAAGTTGGTCTAACTCTTCTCCTATTGGAGGAACAGGTTTAGGCCAACTGCGAGCACTTTTAAAAATTTCCAGTTTAAGTGACTTGCTCAAGGTCACACAGGATGTGAGTAGCAGATTCCAAACTAGAAATTAGAACTTCAAACTCACACCTGTTCCTTACCCGTAGGATGTTCTTCCTCTGGCAAATAACGAAGACTTATATAGTGTCAAATGAAAAACGTTGGCCACGATTTTCAAAAGTGGCTAGTCAGTTTGTGCAATTCGTGTGTGCCCTGCTTGAGACAAGCAGTCTGATTTTCAGAAGGAGTGGCATACCCACCTTCTGGAAAACAAACAAACAAGTCCTTTAAGGGTCTCAAATTGGGCACCCAAAAAGTGAGAAACTCAAAATCACTAGTCACTTTTGAAAATCTTAATCTACCGTTTTAAATGGTAAGATTTCAACTATGCATTGGCCTTTAGCCAAAAAATAAAAGAAAAGAAAATAAAAAGAAAAGAAAAGAAAGAAAATTCTATTAATTTTAAGAAGTGTATGATGTCATATTTGAAATGTCAACAGATAGACTAAGTTTAGACTAAATCCCTAAAAGATGACCTACTTGAGGGTGTTTTACAACTTATGCAATCACTGCAGACAGAGTCAACAAGTGACATTTAATGGACCTGGATTTTAAATGCATCAGATTTTGTGCAAAACAGACTTATTATTGGATCCCATTTTGATTTTTTTAATTTAATATTTAAGGAAGAAAGTGTTAAAGAGACAATATTTTCATTCTCAGTAAGCTCTGCCTTCAGATCTGACACTTTCATGCGTCTTTAATTTATTTTGATCTCAGTTGTTCTTTTTTATTACCACAGATGTGAAGCTATAATTTTCTTAGAATTATATTTCTTTCCGTAGGGTAACTCCCTCCTGCTTACGTGTTTACTTCCATTACAGTCAATGGGAAGTTTGCCCTAGACTCCAGTGGAAGCAGAAGTGGGCCCTAAAGGACTGAGATAAAAATTACAGTGCAGCATAATTCATATTTGTAATTTGAGTGAAAAAGAAAACCAATCTAGACCTTGCCAATTAACCAGCTTTTGTTCAGTGTAGGTATTTTTACACAGACCACTAAGCCCAGAGCAAATAGTGTTACTTAGAGTCATAAAAATGCCGTCTGAGTGAAATGCAGCACTATTCAGAGGGCCAGCACATGGTCTTAAAGTGATGCATAGGCCTTGCACTGACCCTCAGCCCAGAAGTGAATTTCATCTTCTGTGCAAATAAAATGGATAGCTTTGTCGGCATTGAGACTGAGAAGAGGCACACGGTCAGAGTGGTTATATAGACAGATATTTTGTTAATTTACTTGTTTCCTCAGTGCTTTTGGCTTAAATAGAATGTTCTCTGAATATGTTATTAAGAAATCCTGCCAAATCAGATATATTTAGGCTGAGATAATTACACATAAAACATTGGGAAGCTGATTTTGCAAATGAGAAAGGGGGGAAATTGAGCTGCATAAGGAGAAGCAGAGCACACCCAGAAGGGTTACCATTTGAGATAGCTACCACAGTAACTTTGATAATATACTTTCACATTGCAGGGAATGTAGAAGGTGTGTTGAAGTTAGTATATACCTAGGGAAATACATTCATATTTACAATAAGCAGACCTCCAATTAAGTCATTGGGCACATAAACCTGTTCTGTAGCCTGTTAGCAAAGTGAGGAGGGACTGTACTGATTCTAATGTACATAAAAAGCTAGATCAATCAATGGTTTAATTTAAATGCAACAGAATAGTGATAGCATGATATTGAGTCAAGCATCAAGAAATCGGGAACTTCCAATAGTTAAGGTTACCCCAGTAATATTAATTTGGCACAATGTATGTATAGAACATTTTATAGAATGCATTAATGGTAAAGACACTAGGAACAGAAAACATTACATATGTGTAAGCAGCTGTGTTGACACTGATTGCTTATGCAGGCACAGCCAAGGATATGCATAGAATATACAGATTCAGATTTATTCAGGTTCATATTCATGTCTTTATCTGCCTGGTTTGGTTTCAGTAGAAAACTATTGCTTTTTTTTTTTTTTTTTTTTTTTTGAGCTGCAGAAGTAGTAAAGGAAAACAATTTTGAAGTTTGTCTCTCTTTCGCATCCAATACTACACTTTTAAATAAAAGAAAAGTTTGATGCTTTTGTGAATGAGATGTACATCTCACTACCCCTTTTTCTACCTATAGTGGATAAATTAGAGGTAGCTTTAGAAATATTTATGTATCCGTCTGTCTTAAAAGAACATCAAAAATGAAAATTTAAAGAATGGGGTAGGCAATAGATAAACAGAAAATGGAACAATGTACTCTCTATAATTTAGAAGTGCTGGGTATTTAATGAGATATATATTTATAAAGAATCTCTCTGTTGTTTATGAAGAATATCAAGATATTCAAAACCGAAACATTTCACTGACAACTTGCTAGATCAGGGGTTCTCAACCGGTGGTACGCGTACCACTAGTGGTACGCGGAGGAAGGCTTGGTGGTACGCAAGACGTACCTGCCGCTTCTGCCAAATTTTCCCCCGCCGCTGCCGAAATCCCCCTCCGCCGCCGAAACCTCCCTGCCACTGCCGACGAATCCCCCCCGCCGCCACTGCTTCCTCCTTTTTTTATTCGGGTACCTCTTGGTTCAGGACCAGTGGTACTTGACCTGACTCGACTGGTACTGGGGAAAAAAAGGTTGAGAGCCGCTGTGCTAGATAGTTAAGTCAAGTTATAGAGATAAGCTCTTTTGAGAAAGACTTGATAAAGTCAAGCAAAGACTAGTATTTTTGAACCACAAATAGGCACAAACAGAATGCTCAGCTAAGCTTCCTATGGACTGGCAGTTGCTGATGAGGCAAACTAGAAGCATATTTATTATAACACCACAATTAACCAAGCTTCATGATGAAGTTTAGACCAGCTAACTAGTTGTTTTCCTTGAGTTTCCATGTAATCCTAATGTTTGACTTTCTGTGGTCTGAACTATGATTATTTTACTGAGCCAGTGAAAACCTTCTTTTTGTTTATGATTATCTGTATTCCCCTAAGAGACCATCAGCACTATGTTATTATTGAAGACACATGTCAGGAAGAGAGCTTCGGTTCCCTCCCTCCTCTTAAAATTGCAATGTAATTTGTGGAGAGAGATCATTATGACTTTACCTGAATTGGAATTTTACCAACACCTCATTTGGCAAGAAAAGGAAAAGTATGCACTAGACATATTTAGACATATACTGCTTTGAATATGTTGCTGGATTGCAGAAATTTATTCACCTTTGGGATTTCTTTGCGGTATATAATTTTATGTTCTCAGTACTATAGTACGAAACAGCAGATATATAAAGATGCAGTTCTAGGAAGAGATATAATGGTTTTATCCTCATTACTAGGAGAGAAAATAAGTATGTTTTTTCCATTACACTGCACAATACTCTTGATATACAATGATTATTTTAACTTTGCTCCTCTTATACTTCTTCTGCACTGCATCAATAGTGGATTTGTATAGTCTCATTTATAGGGCCTCATTTAATATTTACCCTTGTGGAATACATAGCTACCCATATGTATACACACTCAACACATGATAGGGGTTATTTTTCCTTCACCAGGAAAATTAATAAACTTGAAATAGCTAGTCAAAAAGACTAAGAGATTGAAGACACACAGGCGTTTAACCTTTTGTAGAATGTAAGAAGATTGGAAACTTTGAACAAAGAAGAACAAAGTTTCTATTTTTCTGAGAACATTACTCGGAGGGTATCTTTCCACATGAAATATGTTTATTAAATAAGGACTTAAAAGTCATTTGGGGTTGCAGAAATGTTTAGCGCAGGTTTTTCTAAACTGGCTGCAGAGGTGGTTATATTGGTTGGTAGAAAGTCAGTTTTCCTTCTACTTTATCAGTGCATATCCAAGCTGAGGTCAATAGAGGCTGAAGGCTGAAAGTCATTACTCCTTGAGATGCAAGAAAAAAAAGCAAAAAAACCCTACTCCCATCTCCACTTTCCTCAAGATATATAAATAGGGGTCAGGAGTCAGCCCTTAGGACATTTTGCATTTTTTAATACTCTGATCCTCTATTGCAGTAGCTACGACCAGGCACATGACAAGTGTTTCAGAACCTGGGGACAGAACTGTCTTGTGAGATTTGTCACCAATGCATTTTTGCATGCAGGAAGAACCAAAGGACACTATTCAAAAAAGGAAGTCTTTGTAGGGAACATTTTAAAAAAGTAACTCCAAAATAGGCCATGCACAGTGACATTAAAGGCATGCACAAGGTCATTATACTGGGCAAGATTTCAGCAATGAATCTCCTTTTTGAAATTAATCATTTTTTAAAAGATAGTTTCAGGGAATTTTGTATAAAAATGTTACAAAATGATGACTTTAGAAGGTCAAGATGACTCTGCCATTAGCAAAACAAAGTGAAACTAACTGCATGTATTGAAATGCTTTACTGTTTGTGCCTACACATGCAATACAAATGTGATCTGAGTACTCTAGGGCAGCATAGCTGCTCCATAGTTAAAGCTGCAGCTAGGTTTTAGCTGATTTTCTAAATTCCAGATTCCCCCAAAGAAATTGATCCCACTGAAATCTCACATGCCACATCTCATTCAAGGGTGCAGTCTTTCTGGGACATTTGGAAAAAAAAACCAGAAGGGAAATTTTAAGTTTATGGCATTTATTTCAAAATGTCTGTTGCCTTAAAAAAAAAAAGCAAATTTTTTGGGCACAGAATATCTGTTAAGTCGTTCCAAATTTATTTTGTTGGTCTATCTAAGAAGGGTCTTTTAGGGTTTGTGGGAAGAATAGAGGGGAAATTACCAGAACTTTCCACAATATCATCTGTGCAGGAGACAGACCTTTCTCTGGGGTTTGTCTGAGATTGTGGAATGAACTTCTCTAGCAATTAACGACCATCACAAACCTCACCACCTCCAACTATAAGGTGCATTTCTTTCATCTTGCCTTTTCCAATAAAAAACACATATATTTTAAAACAAGCTAAAATTCTGCCAAAACAATAAACACTCACCTACACACACTTCTCCCCTGGAGAGAAGATCAGAGAATCATAGCAGCGTTAAGGTTGATAGAGACCTCAGGAAATCATCAAATCCAGCACTCTGTGCTGAGGCAGAGCCAAGTAAATCTAGACCATCCCTGACAGCTGTTTGTCTAACCTGTACTTAAACGACTCTAATGACAGGGATTCCATAACTCTCTTGGGAACCTATTCCAGAGCTTAACTACCCTTATAGCTAGATAATTTTTTCTGATATCTAACAAACCTTCTTTGCTCCAGATTAAGCCCATAACTTGTTGTCTGACTCCTATCTCTAGTGGATATGGAGAACAATTGATCATAGTCCTCTTTGTAACAGCCCTTAACGTGAGGGGACAAACACCACATGACAGCTATGCAATCATGTTACTTAATGCACTATGGGAAGTTGCTCAGAAATTACAGTGATGAATGAGATACAAGAACCTACACAGAATAAAGTAGAATAGACTTTTTAGCACCAATGCTTTATAACAAACTCGGCATTAAAGGAGGCAGAGAAGGAGTTTAGTAAGGGCTCATTAGAGCAAGGATATATATAGGAGGTACAAGAAAGCTGGAGGACAGACCCTGAGGAGAAGTATATATAATCAATAATATTTATTCATCTGAAATACCCACAATGGCTACGCTAGATTCCCCAAAAGACAAATACCTGCCCTTACTGTTCATAGTCTGGAACCTGGATGTCCTGATGAGTTTCTTCTGATGACTACCAGAACAGTCTGACCCTTTCCAGGTGGGCTGCTAGCAAATTTGGCTCCAGTCACTCCCGTTTTCCCTTTCCATCTTTGAGCGCCTTTATTGATTTGTGTTCTTAGCTGAAACTTACCATTTTCAGCACTTCAGATCTTTTCTCTGAGAAGTCATTTTGATTTCTGAACACCCCATTAGCTGATGAATGACTGGGCTTTATGCCTCAATGAGAGGCCACCAGTCTTCTCATTCCACTAATCTCTGCATCAAAAATAATTGCTGTGTAGGTTTAATATAGTAGAGGTAAGCTATTCGGTTCTTTAAAATAGGGCACTTCAAGCATTTCCTCTTTAATTAAGACTGTGAATCAATGGCAGGTTCATTTTAAGTGCTGCAATTGTTCTTCAAATGTTTTGGAGTCTTTCACTGCATCTAACAGATGCAGCAGGTGCAAGACACTAGCACAGGACCCTGATTTCAAAGGGAGTTAGGCACTTAGGTGCTTTTGAAAATCCCACTATGTGCCTAATACAAAATCTGGCTCAAAGAGTCCTTCCCAGGGGCCTTTTTCTGCTCTCCCCCACTAACCTGAGTGAAAGGCAACAAATCCCAGGTGGAGGAGAAAAGGGCTATCTATATCTTGGAAAATAGAAGTGTGGGAGCAGTAGCACTTCAGCTACATTTCCTGATTCTATAGAAGCCCCTCCAAATGTGAGAATGGGGTCCAAGGATTGGGAAGAACCATTGCTGGGTGGAGATGGGGGGACAGCCAGGAGGATGGCTGCTCCCTATCAGAACTGGGGATTTTTCAATGTAGAGGAATGCTGACAAAATAGGGGTGCTTAGTAATATTCTTCTGGAGGGAGCTTGTAAGAAGTTGTGGGCATAGTTGGGATAGTGGCAAGGAGAAACCCAGTGATCAGTGGGATGGCACTGAACCTAAGTGTAAAAGCTCCAAGCTTTGGTGGATGTCTGAAGAGCCTCTTCATTTCCTTCTAAACTTTGGGATCGCTGCAAATTTGGAGGCAAAGGCACCTGTCTGCTTCACAGAGAGCAAATGTTGCCCACTCTCCCCAATGGGATAAGTGCATGGAAATGCCACAAATTGAAATTTGGTGAATTTCCTGTCTTTTACCAGTGTTTTCCCACTCAGGATATACTCTTGCCCTAAGCCATTGGAAATGATCCTGATGCTCCACAGCATGTTCTTAAAGCAGCTAGAACATCTTCGTTTCATGGCAAAGGATACTTGGTAACTGATTCAGATTCCAATAATCAATACGGAAGTGTAATTATGTTGGAGCAGCTGAAGGTCTAACTCACAAATCATGTTGGCATCTCATCTTCTTGTTCACTTTCTTCACTGATTAATGTGGGAGAAGGTACAAAATCTTTCATTGATATCAGGATGGATGCTTTGATGAGTTATTTCTGAAATACACCCAAAATCCAAAGGGTGATGAGGGCTTTACTGTTCCTACTAATTAGTTGTAGCAACTTTTCCTTCTCTTATACTCTCTCAGTACCAATACTCTTTGTCAATTAGGTTAATATACCATTTAATAATTAACCTCTTCATCATGATTTTCTGCTTTAGTTTTGGTTTTACTGATTGTAGGCAGAAATTTATCTATATGTACACTAAAACGCTGGATTTCACTCCATGAGTATTCAGTTAAGTGACTCAAACTGTACTTTTCAAAGCACTTTCTATTGCTGATGTTGTTTATGACTCTCTCTTATGGTAATTGAGACTTCTGGTCCAATATGATCAGAAAGGAAACAGGTTTTTTTTTTGGTATTTCACAAGCAAGAAATACTCCTCTTTTTCGAGTGAGAGTCACTTGACTGCAGGTAAGGAACATTACAGCTTGTGGCATGCCAGCTAGAGTGAATAATAAGCTGACTGGCCTGCCTTAGTATTAAAATACCTCACAGAATTCACTCTGTCCTTGCAACATGGAAATTTTGTTTTTCTGCATGTCTGACTTAGGAGGCTCATAGTTTCATGTGCCTGTAGTGATTGTTGATGAACAGCTCATAGCAGACCCAGATTTGTCTTTAGAACAGAAATCCACTGTATCTGATACAGTGTGACTCACTGCTGGAGTACAAAGTGAGGGGAAGGAAACCAAATTCTGCAGTGTGAGGAGGTTATTAAACTAGTAGGTAACATAACTAGGTTTAGTACAACTTTATTTCAGTATTAGCTACCAAAATTATCGTGAGTGGCAGTTAAGATTGTGGCAGGACACACTCCATCCACCTAAAACTTTTAAAGAATGTAAATAAGAAGGGCAAAGACTTGTGTATTCCTTTCCACCATCACATTGTTATCAACAGCATTGTAGGCACACTCCAATATTCCATAAGGTTTTCCTTTCCATATTCACATATAAAAAGCAATATGCTTCCAAATATCACCAAACCTGCACTCGAATGCAAAACCTAAGTGATGATGTCATGTTGTTTTATATCAATTATATCAACAGATCAGCACATCTGACTGTCAAACATTCCATGCATTTGGGAAGTTAGTCTATCTTAACATTGCTGAGGTCACTGCTAAAGTTCTGAGTATAGATCTTTCCTAAATCTTTTCTAGGTTGGGGTCCATGGGCTTAGTCATTAATAAAGATACTGAATTGCATGGGAACTTAAACAGCAGTCAGAACAGAGGAGATGTGAACTCCTGGTCACCTCTTTTGTAGCTCAGGCAGCTTTCTCCAGACTACAGCAGTACTTGGTGACAGTCTCTTTTTAGCTTCCAGTAATGAGTGGTGACCTGCATGCTGTAGTCCATTTGTCTTCAAATTAAAATTCAGCTGGTTCACCTTGGTGCAGATATTTTCCATTGTGTCTCAAATGTTACAACATGCTGTACAGATAAACCTTATCTCTGTAGCACTGACATTCTAGGAATCAGCCCATGTGTAGCAACAATCCGGTCAAAGGACACATCCCAGAGTGTTTTACATTTCTTGCAAAAGGGGTACAAATAAAAGTGAAACAATAAATCAATAAAATAAATCTCATGATTTTGTGGGATCTGACTTATGATTTTTGATCTCGTCTTTGGCATTACTACAGTTGCTGCTACCCTAGGACTTTTGCCGGTATACCTATGTTGGCTTGGGGTGTGATTTTTTTTTCTTTTTTTATATATAAAACAATCCTAACTGACATTGCTATGCCAACAAACTTTTCAGTGTAGACCAGGCCACAGACATTCTTAACAGATTTCCATAGGCAGAAGCAGGGCTTTCCAACATTTTGGCTAGATGACCTATGAATATCAAAAAGTCCACAAAGCGTTTTTGGAATGATGGAAGGGGGAGTTGCATTAGTCAAAGAATAATCCACATCACTCCTATATTTTAATCAAGTCCCACACCCCTCCCCAATCTTGCTAGCAATTTTGGGCAACATCAACAGATAGCAATTATGTCTGCTGCCAAAATACTCCTTGTAGTAGGCGTCTCTGCATGTATTGCAGCCTGGCAGAGCTAAGGTGGAAAGGAATGTTTATCAGCACAGTCTACTGGACTGAGCATGGGGCTGGAAACCAGGAGCTCCTGGGATCTGATTTGCTGTGTGGCTTTGGCAAACTATTGAATCTCTGTGTCTCTATTTCACTTTTAGTAGAGTGGGATTAAAATAATAATGATAATACCTACCTACCTCCCAAGTGTGCTCAAAGATCAGTTAGATAATGGCTGTGAATAATGGCTTTGAAAAGAGTAGATGCCTTTTGTTTCTATTATTGTTATTAGTGCTACTACTATAGGGATCTCAGGAGCAGACCCAGCAGCATCAGAGAAGTGTGAGGATATTTCAGCAAGACTGATGGGATGGTGGGGTTCACTGACAGTAGAAGACAACTGTAAGGTGTTACTTATACTAGAAAGCTACATCAAGTTACTTATGCTTTTATTACACCTACGTACATTCCTATCTTTCTTGGTGTTTATACTTTTCAAGTCCTTATAGACCATTTTCATATCCTCCTTTGCTAATTGATAACCTAAGTTATACAACTGAATTCAACCTCCTCATACATTAATTCCTCCACCCTACTAACAATTTTTGTTATGCTTCTTTGAATACTTTCCAATTCAGCAATGTTTTTCTGGTCAGGAAGAATACAGAACTGAACATAATAGCTCAAGTATGGTTGCACTAGAGCTATAGAAAAGAGGAATATTATCTCCTGATTACATGATGTAACTTCAAAACTTCCATAGACTTCAGTGGGGTCAGGATATCACCCATATAGAGTCCAAAGTTATATTGGCCATTTTTGTCACCATATTACATTAGAAACTTATCACCTCTAGGTCTCTTAAGACCTAATTCAGCAATTATTTAATCACATACATAATTTTAGCCATATAAGTGACCCCAATGATTTTGCTGGACTTATACATGTATTTAAATACCTTGCTGAACAAGAACCTTAATGTACTGTAGGAAAGAACATTCAAACCTTAAACCATTTAACTTAATGAGTAGTTAATGTGTCCATCCAGGATGAAAGTGCACAAGTGTCTACCAATTTGCCTGGGGGAGCTCATATTTTTCAGTGAATAGTTAGCACCAACCAAGTTCTCATTGATTTAAAAAATAATAATAAAATGAAAGTTTTAAAATTGCTAGATGATGTTTATTAGGCTTGACTATGATAATACCTTTAGAAAATATGCCTGGAATACTGGTTTGGGTGGAGTAGTAGTTCTTATTAAATCTCTTATCTAACCTATTCATCACCTCCTAATATAACAGTAATTAACTAGTATCTCACACCACTGAGCACAAGCTAAAGAACTGGCTAAGCAAGTCTCGCAGCATCGAATGAATGATAAAGAATTCAGAATCATGAGGTGTGCCACAAAGTTGGCTCTCCCTTCTCAGTGATGTGATGAGTGAACTCCCCCAGAAGAAAGACAAAGTTCCAACTCCTCTCCTATTCAGGATCCAGCTAAAAGCCTTGTTTTCCAAAGACTAGGAAATGTCCAAATGAAGGGCCACCCCTTTTCAGACCGCACAAAAATATCAGAGTCTCTTCCTGAGTTGAGTCTGTTCTCATCCATCCCAAATTCATCACTTTTGTCTTCCTCTTGTTTTACACATGTTAGTTTGGCTGGGTAGGTAATGAGTTTCATCTGCATCCACTCCCTCCAAACACTTATCTTTCTCTAGCTGGCTTCAAACCCACTGGGAGTTGAGAATGGGAACAAAGACATAGGCTTTAGTTCTACCAATGACCTAGGGCCCAGATACCATGCTGATGAGCAATCCCTAAAACCTAATTAGATACCCAGTGGCAAGGTATAAACTCTCATTTTAAAGAGAGGGGAGACATCTGGGAAAGGCTAACTTGCAAACAATAACTAAGGCCCAAATCCACAAAAGGGACTTCGGCACCTAGAAAAGAAATCCCAGGAACACCACTGTGATCCACAAACCCTGGGTTAGGTGCCTTAGAATACAATCCTCAAAATCTGCATGCTAGGCAGCTCCCCACTAGCGCTAGCCAATGGGAGGTGCCCATAAGAAGGATGCGTCCTAAACCCATTCCCTCTCACGGAGATAGGCACCTAAGCCCAGGCTGCAGGGAGGTTCCTCTCTCTGCTTGTGATTCACAAAGTGAGGCAAGATAGACGTTTGGCTGCCTAAGTTGCATTAGGGGCTTGATTTGCTAGGAGTACTCAAAGGATGCTCATCAGATTGAACCCTTCAGTCATGTTCACACAAAATAGCCAGCAGGAAGTGGGAGATGAAGGATTCCCTCCCTTAAAACCTTTAGCCCACTGGCTAGCATGTTCACCTGGGATGTGGGAGACCCCTTGTTCAAGTCCCCCCTTCTGCTTGTGGAGAAGGAATTTGAATAAGGATCTACCACTGCTGAAGTGAGGGCCCTAACTACTAGGCTAAGGAGTTATTCAATTATTTAAAGTGGAACAACTTGAATAGGAGAGATTGAAGGAAAGCCACATCAAAATATTCCTTATCCTAGAGGTTAAGGCATTCACCTGAGAATTGGCAAACCCCTCTTCAAATCCCTTCTCCTCATAAGGCAGAGTGGGACTTGAACTGGGGGGTCTCCCACAGTCTAGGTGAGTGCTCTAACTACTGGTTAGAGAGTGGGAGGTGGGTGGTTGTGCCTTGTGGTTGGAGCAGAAGTCACACCTAGGAATCAGAGCCAAGGGGTACACCCAAATCAGAAGCCAGAACAGGAATCAGAGCTGAGGGTCAGTGCTGAGTTACCTGGAGCGAGGCAAGATAGGAGTAGGACTGGAACAAGGCTGCAAACAAGCAGGAGCTATCATAGCTGTGGGTAAATGTTTTGACCATCCACCAACATCCTGCTGCTGGGCTTAAGAGCCAATCTGCTGGCTCTTCCACCAGTCAGACAGTGTAGCCAATCAGGCAGCCTACTATAGGCCAGCTGTGCTCATTAGGTTGCCTGGAGACCTGCCATCACTGAGCTAGAGTTAGTAGGAAGTTCTTCTTCCCCAGCTGTTTTGTGTTAATTTGCCTGAGGGACTGATTTAAGTTTTGGGCCATCTGGGGGTATTCTAAGTTCTTGTAGTCTGTGAAGACCTTAATTGGGAATTGGGCTCCTTCCAGGAGATGGCACACTCTTCAAAGGCCGTCTTGATCACCAGTAACTCTTTATCCCAAATGTTGTAGTTTCTCTGTGTCGGGACTAACTTTTAGGAATAAAAGGAGTGCGGGTGGAGCTGATTATGTGGACCCATTAGCCACAACAGGCTGGCTCTGGCTCTTACAGCAAAATTAGATGCATAGGCCACAGTGAATGGTTTGTTGGGGTCTGTATGGATGAGAATGGGAGTGTTGTGGGGTAAGTCCACCCCGTCCTCCCTTGGTGGTGAAGTTAGGGGAGTGACGGGGCTGCAGAATGTCCCCGCAGTTGCAGTCTAAGTGACTGGCCTCTCCCTAGTCATGTATCTCAAGGAACTGAGTCAGAGTGACTGCCCTTGTCAAAGTCAATGGTCGCTCACGCATCAGGGCTGCACGGCCTAAGGCCCGGAGTCCATAGTCGCCCATGCATCAGGGCTGTGGAATCACACCGAAGGCAGTGGCAGAGGGAGGTAGGGGGACACGGGCCCACCCAACTCCACCGCATCCCAGTCCAGGGCCCTGTCCATGGCAGGGGTAGCCCCCACCCAGGTCAGTGGGGATCCCTCCTCAACATGCTGACCTGCCACAGGCGGGAGGTACCACTCACTCCATGCCCCTGGGCCACTTCCTACTGTTTCTCCTGCCGCAGTTGTCTGGGGCTCATCTGGTTCTCGGGGTCCCCTTGCATCGACGTCTCACTGGGTGTGTACATCCAGACTGTTGATAGCATCCCACAGGCCTTAGTTCGGCTCTCCAGAGTCTCTGGTTCCTCCAGTTCAGGGCTGAAGCGGTTCACAACCAGGAGCTCTTGCTGGGCATCCTTCCTCCTCAGTAGTCTCTCCTTTTATCCTAGGGCAACAGTTGGAGCATGCCCAGCAGAGTTGGGAGGTGGGATTTCCGCCACCCACAGAGTATGGTTAACTCTTTTAGTGTGTGGTAAGCCCACCTTGTCACAAGGAGCCATAGTGAAAGATTTCTTCAGCTGGTTAAAGTCAGATTGATTGTCACCTGAGGTCCAAATTAGACTCCCTTTCAGAGGGATGCCATCATAAGGGCTACCAGATGGGAAAAGCCCTTAATAAAATGCCATTAAAAGTCAGAAAAACCAAGGAACAATTGTACTCCTCACTTGTCCCTTGGAGCCACCCACTCAGAGATGGCAGATACCTTATATAGATCCATAGTCAGCCCTTTGGGCAAAATGATGTATACAAGGAACTCCATTGTGCTGTGGTCAAATTCACTATTTTCTAACTTAGGCTCCACAAGAGCTACCTTTATGCTTTCTAGGATGCAGTATATGGGTTGATCATGGAGGACCTGGTTCTCAGGGAAGATGAGAATATCATTAAGATAGATCATGATGTACTGATCCAGTGTATCTCTAAAAATATCACTGATGAAGTGTTGGAATGTTGCAGGGGCATTGCAAAATCCAATTGACATGACAAAGTATTTGAAGTGTCTGTATTGGGTGTAGAAGGCAGTCTGCCACTCATTCCCTTCCCAAATATGGACCAGGTTATAAGCACCACAGAAGTCCAGCTGATAAATATCTTTGCAGAGCCTCTCAAGCAGCTCACTGATTAGCAGTAGAGGGTATAGATTCCAGATGGTTACCTTTTTCCAAGGCTCGATATTGTGCAGGGAGCCATTTTTTTGGCCACAAAGAAAATTGGGATGCGGACATGAATAGCAGAATGAACCCCTTTTCCAGATTCTCTGGGAGGTATTCATAAAGAGCCTGAAGCTCAGACTCTGAGAGGGAATAGATACATCCAAAAGTAACCTCAGCTCCTGGCTGGAGATTGATGGGGCAAGAGTAGCAATGATGTGGTGGCAGTATATCAGCCTTCTTTTTATCAATCACATCTGCCAGATCCCTGTACTTTGCCAGTACAACTGGGAGCTGTGGGTGCTGATGATGGTTTTGCTGATCTGATCTGTTCTGTTCAAGGATCCCTGAGGATCTCGGGTTTCCTCAGATTTAAACTATGGATGGCCTCTGGCATGGAACCAGATTTAGGGAGACCAAAATGGCAAGCAAAAACAGACTGTGTCTGTCCCCCAGTGAATATGTAGTGAGCAAAGAAATGCCAAGGATGACCAGGAAATGCAGGGAGCAAACTAAGCCAAACTGTAAGATTTCATGATGGTCCAAAAGAGTTGTGACTTCCAAGGGCACTCCCTCTTGCATGATGAGAGAAGGGATCTGTCAACTGATTTCATGAGGTAAGGGATGGCCTTGCACTATGCCTGGGCAAACTTCAAGTTCATAATGTTACTAGCATGCCAGAGTTGACCAGTGCTTCTTTACTGACCTCTTGCATAGCAGGATGCCACAAAGTAGAAGCTGAAGGGCTGTTGGCTGCTGGTTGGAACCTCAAGAGACCCTGTGGTTAGGTGCAGGCTCTTGTGCTAAAATGAGGGGAGGAAAACTAGCCCAGCCTGGACTCATCTATCAGTACTGGAGTGAGGCATTTCCTGACTGAAATGTGGGCCTTCCCTGGGCAGGACAAAACACAGTGCTTGGATTGTTCACACCGTCTCCCCTTCAGTGGGGTGAGTCTGGGCCATATCAACTTGCATAGGTTTGGGCTGGGTGCAGGAGATTGACTGGTCAGAGATGTCAAAACCAGCATGGTTTAGAGTCATGGTTTACTCCTCTTTTGCAGTATTGAGATAGATTGTGCATTAAAATTGACAACTGACTGATAAAAGAGTCCACACTGGCCAGAGGTTCTACCCCCACCAGCTCACCTTTAATGCTGTCCTTAAGACTGTGCTGAAAACAATGGTTCTGAGCAGCCTCATTCCATTCTGTGTCTGCCTCTAGGTGCTGAAAGTCAGTGGCCAGCCAGTGTCCCTGCCTTAGGATCTGAAGCATGGTCTCTGACATGCAAGTCCTGTTCAGGCTGCCAAAGATCACCAACATGGCTTGAACAAATTCTTTGAACCATTTGAAGAGGGGGTTGGACTTTCAAGGAGCAGGGAGGCCCAGACCAATGCCTCCCTGGTCATCAAGCCAGTGATAAGACCAAGGTGGGGCTTATTGGTGGGAAACGTCTGTGGGTGCAGCAGAAACAGGAGATGGCACTGGTTTAGAAACCTGTGGAACTTCCCTACATCACCATCGAACACCATCGGCTCAAGTACTAGTTAGGCTATTCAATATATTAAATTGCAGCTCTGTTCTGGAAAGTGCCTATGTAAAAACTGGCATTTTGTAGCTCAACAGATCTGCTTCTTGTGTACATTCACAATCATATCTACTGATTTTAGTGAGAAACAATCCCTAGGCTAAATTCTGCCCACACTTACACTTGTGCCATTGTCTTCAAATTAATCCCTCTGTGACACATTGATAACCCTGTTGCCTTCATTGGGTTTGCACATGTATAAGTGATTGGGCTTGACTGGATCTTAGTAGACATTTCTGTCAGTGAACAAAAGGAACAGGCTCCAGCTCTTTCTCCTTTAGCTGTGTTGGCTCTGCAGGGTCCAGCAGAGAAAAAGCAATAAAGACTTGTTTTGTCCATGAGTTGGTTATATACTTGATTTTCAGACCTGTTCTAGAGTTTGCAGTTTTGCTAGTTTTTTTGCCCCCCCTTTTTTTTAAACCAAAACCAAAACCTTTTTACTTATAAACTGAGCACGTGATTTGGAAATTATTGACAGACAAAAAAGTTGGGACCCCAGAATGCTCTTGGAGCAGGGATTTTCATAACTTCTACTTTCCCCATCAAAGTCCTGGCTCCAAGGCCCTGCTGCTTCATTTGGTCACCTCTCTCCTCCTACTCTTACTTTGCGTTCATGCCCTGAAAATATTCTTCTCTCCAGTTTGTGACCTGACTTACTGCCCCATGCTATCAGATCTTTTTGTGTACCTCTTGATTCCACCAAAGGAGGTGATCCACTCCATTGCAAGACAATTGTCTCCTGCCTTACCTCTGACCTTCAGCAAGGATGAAGTTTCCACAGTCAAGCTAGTTCTTCATGGAGTCTATAAGTCTCAGTGTTGCCAACTGTTTTGATTGTATCCTGAGTTTTATAATGTTTGGTATTTTCCCTAAACCCCCAGATCCTATAGTTATATGATCACATGAGAATCTTAGCATTCATTTCAATGAGGAAACCCTCTAAGTTTCTAGACCTCTTGGTTGCAGTTAAAGCCTGAAAATGTGAACACTAAAAAATCAAAACCAAGAAGGCCAATAAAAAGATCATACATTTATTATTTTTTAAAATCTAATGATTTTGAGGGGCCTGACACATGATACTTTGAATGCTTGGGGGTGGCAAACCCAGGTAATCCTAGAGTGAGATTATTGCATTAAGACCCCCTAGCATGCTGACTTGCTGCTTCAGGCTGCTCATCCCCAGGTCTCCAATTCTAAGTGAGTAGGAGTAAGGAGGTGATTTTACTTCTCTATACAGCATTGGGGAGATCAATTCTTGCATAGGATCTCCAGTGCTGGGGTCCACATTTTAACAAGGATATTGAAAAATTGGAGAGGGTGCAGAGAAAGTCACAAAACATTTTTTGAATGCTTGAAAATATGCCTTGAAATGAGAGACTCAAGGAGCTCAATCTGTTTAGTTTATCAAAATGAAGATTGGAAGATGACTCAATTACTGTGTAGAAGAATCCTCATGGGGATCAAAATATCAAGTAGTAAGGGGCTCTTTAACCTAGCAGAGAATGGCATAACAAGAACCAATAGCTGAAAGTTAAAACCAGACAAATTCAATTTAGAAATAAGGTACACATTTTTAGGTGAGGCTGATTTCCAATGGAACAAACTACCAGGGGAAGTGGTGCATTCTCCATATCTTGAAGTATTCAAATCAAGACTGGATGCCTTTCTGGAAGATATGCTTTTGCCAAGCATAAATTATTGGGCTCAGTACCGGGGTAACTGGGTGAAATTTGATGGCTTGTGATATACAGGAGGTCAGACTAGATGAATTTTTCTGACCTTACATCTATGAATATGAAAATAAACCCAAGAAGTGTACCCTGATTTCCCTTTGCCTGAAGAGTACTTCTTCAACAGTGTTATCTTCTAAGCACATCCAGAACTGTCTAAACACATTCTAGTTCTCCACTTCCATCTCCTGGCTCATGGAGTGCTCCCCCAATGCAGAAATTTCACTGAGGTATCTGGCACCAGTAATACACCACTGGGATTGTCACAAAGTACAATAGACTAGTCCACCACTCCCCTTCAACAAATATTGAATGATGGTGAAACAGAGAGACTTCTCTGTAACAATAGACAAGAAACATTCTTAATTTACAAGCTTTGTCTATTCAGGAACCCTTTCCAAGAAAGAGAGAGCTGCGGAACATGTTCTGAGCGTGTCTGTGAAATCCAATTAGCTTTTGGTCATGAAACTGTCATTTTCAGTTACTGTCCTACTTCTGAATTAGATACTAAAAACATTGTTATTATTCTATGGCCATATACAAGTTGGAGGGAAAAATACTACCTTCAGTTAAAACTGTTCAACCCCACTGAAATCAATGGAGCTGAATGGGTTTTTGAGGACAGGCTGTATACTCTCAGGGTATGTCTATGCTACAATTAAAAACCTGCTGCTGGCCCATGTCAGGGGCTCAGGCTAAGGGGCTGTTTAATTGCAGTGTAGATGTCTGGGCTCGGATTGAAGCCTGATCTCTGAGACCCTGCCCCTTGCGGGGTCCCAGAGTTCAGGCTCCAGCCTGAGCCCAAACATGTACACTGCAATTAAATAGTCTGTTAGCTCAAGCCCTGCAAGCCTGAGTCAGCTGACATGGGCCTGCCGCCGGTGTCTAATGCAGTGTAGACCTATCCTCAAGGTCTTGAGCTTTCCATAAATATTATTTAATTTTTTAATCATATGACTAAGTTTATAGGAAATTTCTCTTGAAAATGTAAATTCCCATGAGGGAACACATGCAATAAAGCATTCAGAAGTGGACAGAGATATGCTGTAGCAAATTCAGATGCGGATGGGATGGATTAAATGATCAAATATGTCTTTCCCATTTTTAATGTCTATGATTCCCATAGAATATAAAAAAGTTTATTGTACCTACACAAGAAGATATTTCCTTATTTGATTTGTATTACAAGTATCACCTGGCAGCTTGATTATAGCCTTGCATCTCATCTGACTACACGTATGCTGATCTCTCCCTGATAACAGTCTCCCTGCTAAGGATTAGTATAAAAATGCACATCCCTCCCAAAGCTTTATTATATCTTCATTGCAAAGCCTGCATGAGCTCTTTTCTCTTATGACAGAATAGTTTCTCTCTCATTCCCTAATCTGCTAGCATTCTGTATAGAAAAGATGACAGGATTTGAAATTCATCCTCCAGGCTGGGTCAGCTAAATAAAAAACAAATCTGAACAGGACATATTTGTACCACATCCCCATTTTCTGCCCCAAACTTTGTAAAGGTAAGAGACACATCTTTCGTTAACACTTGATCCCTAAGCGATTATTTTATACTTAGTGACAGAGAAGAAACAAAGCATACATTTAGAACTGTGCTTTCACTTTGAGTTTTGTCAAATGTATATTGTAAAAAGCAAGTACTTTTTAAAACAGAAGTGAGTTCATAATCTGTGTAATAATAAATATTGTTACTGCAGTGGTATAGCCTAAAGAACAGTGAAATGCCTTTGATGTGCTGCCAGAATACTTTATGTAATATGCTAGGCTATTCCATGCTCCTCCCCACCCCCACTATGCCCATCTTTTTATTTGTTAGGGACATTAGAGGAAAGTATGTTTGAATATTTTCTGCTCAATTTTGTTATGCTTCAGTGCTATATAGATATAGCTGGCTGGATCAGAATAAAAATATAAAATATGGAATATAAACAAATATAAAACATGGAATTCATGTGCTTATAAGGATCATAAAACAATTAGTAGAACCTATCTGTTTGGTCCATACTTTCACTGAGGCTATGGCTACACTGACGGCGGCAAAGTTGCCGCCGTCAGATCGATTTCTCTGGATCGACTGAGCGGTCAGTGAAGACCCACTCAGTCAGTCCAGAAATCGATGTATTAAGACCACCTTCACAAGTGGCGTAGCGCTGAGTCGACAGGAACACGGTTCCCGTCAGCGCAGAGCAGTGAAGACGACGTACAGAAGAGGAGCAGAGAAGTCGACGGGAGTTACACAAGTTTTTTGCGTAACTTGTGTAGCTCCCGTCAATGGCTGCTGAATCCCGGAAGTAAGTGTAGACAGGGAATTACAGTTAGTGCACTTTGGCTGCTGCTTACTAAGGCTTGGTCTACACTGGCAGTGGAGTCAACATAACACCACTTAAGTTGACCTCCTAAACTATGTGTCTCCACTGGCAGGTAAGTTCCATTGATTTAAAGCACAGTAAGTCAACCTAATAAAACCACTTCTGTAAGTGTTATAGTGCTGAATTCCATGGGTCGAATTTGCATCAGTGTAGGCAGAGCACAACGTAAATTGACGCCATTGGCCTCTGGAAGGTATCACATAATGGCCTGTTGTGACTGCTCCAGATAATAACACTCTTATGTAACGTGGCCATGTAAACAAGAAATAGCTCCTCCTCTCAAGCCCTAGGAAATTTTGAATTCCCATTTCCGGTTTGGTCAGCATGGAGAGCGCTTTGTAGCTGAACTGCTCATGGCGACTGCATGGCCCAAATTCGCTCCAGCTTGGAGTCGATCAGAGGTCTTCGATCTCATCGGTCCGTGGGGCGAAGAGTCTGTTCTAGCTCAGCTCTGAGCCAGCAAAAGAAATTTAGATATAGACAAGAAGATATCTCACAGCAGGTTGGAAAAGGAGCACAACAGTGATGCGCAGGAGTGCCATGTTAAGATCAAAGAGCTTAGGCAGGCTTATCAGAAAACTAGGGAAGCTAACAGCCATTTTGGCTCCTCGCCCAAAACTGCCGCTTTTATGAGGAGCTGCATGCAATTCTCGGCAGGGACCCCACCACTGTGCCACCATGCATCATCGATACTCTGAAGTATCCCAGTCCAGGACGAATGAGGAGGACTCTGTGGACAAGGAGGATGAAGAGAGCAGGGTGCAGGAGAGTGGAGTATCCATTCTCCCTGAAAGCTAGGACCTGTTCGTTACCCCAGAGCAGTCCAGCCACACACAAGACAGTGGGACTGATCGAGATGCAGGGGAAGGCACATCTGGTGGGTGTGTGTGGCAAATCTTTTTTTTGCGGTTATGTCCCCAGTCCAGCTTCTTAAAAAGAGTTTGTTTTTGAGGGGAGGGTCTTACTGGGTGGTGGAAAACTTCAGTGGAGGCTTACTCCTAGAACAGACTATTTATGTGCAGAGGTATGCTCCAAGAATCCTCTGTGGATCTCTCAAGGAAACTTTCATGTAGGTAATCTGTTTGCCTTTGCAGAAGGTTTCTGGGGAGGGCAGCGTATTTCTTCCGCCATGGTAGGATACTTTTCCCTGCCACTCTGCTATTAAATGAACAGGCATCATCGTGGAACAGAACATAACAATGTAAGGGCCAGGCCTGTACCCCGAGGCTTGCAGCAAATCTTCCCTTTCTGCCTGCATTACTCTCAGGAGACTGATATCACATGTGGTCACCTAGGGAAGATGGTGCAAATTTAAAGTACCCGACCAATACAGTCACTCTGTTTTATTCCTCTGCCGTGGATGGGGTCCCTGGGTGCCTCCCTAAGACTAGTCCTAGTACTGTTGCAATGGGCATTATGGGTCAGGACACTGGTTGCCCTATGTTTTCTGCCACTACAATTCATCTGCAGTGTCCTCTAATCTGTTTTGCCCACCTCCTCCCAAACCAGTCTTTGGCGTGTTACAGGGGAGCCCGGGGATCCCTCTCCTTGCTCAAGTGTGGATTGTGTGCTAACGAAGCCTCTCTATAACAGATACAAGGGCCCCTTGCTTATCAAGTCTGCAACACCAGTTCGATCCTTCCGAGATGTACAGAATGGAATGTGGGTCTGGCTAAGCCTTGTGAACATGAAGGGGAATACTTTTTACATTGTAACATTTCCTTTACTACTTTGAGTCAGCTAACAATGGAAGCTTTGTGCTTTGCTTATCTTACAGTAGACACCTCAGCCTTCGGCCTTCCTTGCCAAACTCCAGTTGAAAGACTTCCCCAGATTAGGAAGTGGAAAAAAACAAACAAACATGGGATGACTTGTTAAGTGAACTAATAAATGCCTCCGTGGCTGCTGACAAAGAGCTCAGAGCCTGGAGGATGTCCTTGTCTGAAAAACTAGGCATGGACATGGAACACAGAAGATCTGCACAGGAGCATGATATGCAACAGGAGATGTTGCGTATTATGAGGGATCAATCCGACACGCTGAGGCATCTGGTAGAGCTCCAGGAAGAGCAGTGGCAGGACAGACTCCCTCTGCAGCCCCTCCAAAATGCTCTGCTGCCAACTGCTTTGTTATCAGCCCCCACCCCTATGTTGTCTAGGAGGAGACTGAGCAGGGTGCAGTATGTGCTGCACTTCCCACCGGTGGAGGCAAGCAGAAGGACTTGATAGCCCCTTTAAGAACTACATGCAAGCACAGTTACTTGCACATTAACACTTTATAATGTAAAGTTATCCTCCTTTTCCCCCATTAAAATGGGTCACAAATAAAACTTTTTAGCATAAAAAAAAATCAGTCTTTATTCATTCATAGCTTGAGCGGGGAGAGAAGGGGAGGGGGCCACTGGAGTGAGGGTTGGGGATGGGAAATAAAGGCACAGCAGAGACATACATTACTGCAGTTCATTGCAAAACCTGCTTTTCAATGTTTCCTTAAGCCGAAGCATTCCACGGTTGGCTCTGAGCATAGTGCTGGAATCTGGCTGCTCAAAATTTGCAGCCAGCCAATCACCCTCCACAGCTCAGCCCTGGGGGGAATTTTCCCCCCTTTGTTTCACACAAATTATGGAGCACACAGCACGCAGATATAACTGATGGGATGTTCTTTTCACTGACGTCAAGCCTAATAAGCAGACATCTCCATCTGGCTTTTAAACAGTCAAATACACATTCCACCACCATTCTGCGCTTGCTGAGCCTGTTATTGAAACGCTTCTTCTCACCGTCCAGGTGCCCAGTGTACAGCTTCATTAGCCAAGGGAGCAAGGGGTAGGCAGGATCCCCCAGGATCACTATTGGCATTTCCATATCAGCAATGTTTATTTTTTGGTCAGGGAAGAAAGTGCCCGCCTGCATCTTATTGAACAGACCCTAGTTCCTAAAGATGCACATGTCATGCACCTTTCCAGACCATCCCACATTGATGTCGGTGAAACATCCCCTATGATCCACAAGGATCTGCCATTAAGAAGTATCCCTTCCAGTTTATGTACTCTGTGGCAAGGTGGTCAGGTGCTAGGATAAGGATATGTGTGCCATCAATTCCCCCCTTCTCCCCCACCAGTTTGGGAACCCCATTGCGGCAAACCCATCCACTATGTCCTGCACATTTCCTAAAGTCACTACCCTTCTTAGCAGAACTCTATTGATGGCCCTGCACACTTGCATCACAACAGCTCCAACAGTGGATTTACAGACTCCCAACTGATTCCCAACTGACTGGTAGCAGTCTGGGGTGCCAATTTCCACAGAGCAATGCCCACTCGCTTCTCTACTGTCAGAGCTGGTCTCAAGCTAGTATTCACACACTTCAGGGCTGGGCAGCTCCGCGCAAAGTTCAAAGAAAGTGGCTTTTCGCATACAAAAGTTCTACAGCCACTGCGCATCATCCCACACCTTCATAAAGACGCGATCCCACCAATCTGTGCTTGTTTCCCGGGATCAGAACTGGCGCTCCACGGATTGAAGATGATGCATGACAGCTTGCAGCAATCGGGAATTATTCTGCTCTATGGCTTGTTGCAGGGCGGCCTCAGTAACATCGCTATTTTCTGTGCTGCGGCTCCTCTCTCGCCTTTGAAAATACTGCAGGATAAGCAATGAGGTATTTGTGATGGTCAGAATGATGGAGCCTGCTCAGCTCTGCACTATGTCTCTCCAGCAACGGTGTGCACGCGGCATAGAAAAACAGCGCAAAAAAGCGTTTGCAGTTGGTTTGGGACAAGAAGGGAAGGGGAGGGAAGCACGTTGCTTCATGGGAGGACAACAAGCTTCCCAAAAGCCTCTGCGGCTAGTTGCACTGTGGGATAGCTACCCACGGTGCACTGCTTTGAATGTCAACCTAAGCATGGCGGGGGGGGGAGGGGGGGATGCAAAAGCCTGGCGCAAGGAGCATGATGTGATCACGCTCCTGTGATGTCTAAACTTCAGCGGGTGAAAGTCGATTTAAAGTAAATCGACTTCAGTCTGCAGTGTAGACATACTCATGGCCAGTAATAATGTCCTTGTTGTTATCTTGTGCTCCACCTATCTGTTTGTTTTATCCAGCTGTTGGCTCTTGTCTCATAGTTAGGTCCTGATCCTGCAAACACTTATGCATGTGTTTGACTTTACTACCATGAGCAGCCTCCTTGAAATTCATGAGACTAATAATTGTAGCAAAGTTATGTAGGTGCGTAAGTGTTTGCAGGTTTGGTGCCTTAGACTAATTTGGTAGACATAAGGGCCATCTTTTTGTTAGGTGTGTATTGTACCAAGTAGAGTGCAGTCCTGGTCCTTGACTGGGGAATCTCGGAGATACCACAATACAAATAAATAATAATGTATAAATCAATAGTAAAATTAATTTGGGTGGATGTCTACCTGATCCTTTTTCCAGTTAACTGCAATAACTGAGTCATATTAAGGACAGATGTTACAAGGTTAATGGCAGATAAACAATAACATTGGGCTATTTTATATCAATGGAGGGACTTTTCTAGTCAGTTAATCTGTGGACACTTTGCCCTCTCTGTTCAGCAGCTTCTCTTTTTGTTTTGTTGGTAATTTCATATCTTTTGCTTTTAGAGGAAAGAAAGCAAAATGAGGGGAAACTGTTTTTGATTCAAACAACAAACACCACCACCACAAACTGGAACCCCGCTCAGATTACAAAAATACTTTCTAAACAGTGTCCTAGAGAGTTTAGTGTGGAGTTTAGTGCTATCATGCAGTAGCTAAATGGAGCAGGTGCCCTTCAGTGACAACTTTGTGAGAGGTGAGAAAGCTGTTTGCAGAGAGTGAGAAACTATGGCTAAAAATAGCAGAGCTTCACCATCAAATGGGGATAAGAAGAACTTACATGTTAACTTCATTCTGTATGGAATTTAGAAGCTGACAGAGAGACAGAAAAAGATAACCACGAACACCTACTAAGTGACCGAAAGTGGGGAAGGAAGTGAAGTATAAGACGATAATGGTTGTACAGTTGGACCACGTTTCCTCAAGGTTTATCAGAGTGTACCACTTCTTAAAAGAGAAATCTTTTCACGGATAACCTCCCAACCTCCTAATCACTATTCTCTTCATGATCCCACCCTATCCCTGTAGACAACTGTACTATTTGGGGCCTGATCCAAAGCCCATTGCAGACAATGGGAGTCTTTTCTTTTACTTCAAGGGGTTTGTCTCAGGCTGTTGATGGTTTTGTATCTATATAGTTATTACTGTCACTAACAATCAAAGTAGTTTCCTTCCCAAAATTCTAATTCTGATGGCTTCTCTCTCTAAATTTAATCTCCCACTCACTCCCATCAGTGTGCTTCAGTCACCACTGCATCCCAGTGCCTCTGCTATCCCCGCACCTCCTGTCTGAAGTACCTCAGTGAGGAATCTTCAGGCTATAGCCCTGCAGGAAATCTTGTTAATGGATTTTTTCTCACTGGTCTTCAGGCTTCTCCTCTCCTCACTGAGCCTGGACAACAGAAGAAACAATAGTAAAGGAGAAGGTGCAGTCAGTGCCATGGCCTGGATCCACAAAGGGACATCTAGAAAAACCCGGGGAGCACTCTGCGATCTACATAGCCTGAGTTAGGTGCCTAAGATCCCTATACAATGAATGGGGAGAGATAGGTGTCTAAGAGTGGGATCCAGAAAGAAATGGGATTCACACAAGGCAGGGTGCCAACTAAGCTAGCCAATAAGAGATACTGATTAGAAGGATATGTCTGAAGCCCATCCGCTCTCACGGAGTTCTGGGCTGTAGGGAAGTACCTATCTCAACTCTCCACAATCAGGAATCCCTCTCCTGGAGTCAGATGACTTAGGTGCCTCGTCATTTTTTGTGAGAGTAAGTTAGGCAGGCACCTAACTCCATACAAAATGGCCCAGAGATGGGGGGGAGGGGGTAGCAAGGTGGAAGAGCTTCCTAATAACCTTCAGTCCAGTGATTAGGGTACTCACCCAGAATGTGGGAGATCCCTGGTCACCCTTAAGTCACCCTCTACCTAATGCAGAGAAGGGATTTGACCAGGGTTCTGGCACTTCTCAAGTGAATGCTTTAAGCCCTCATTTATGGGACAGTCCAATCTGGGTCATTTTCAGTTTTTCTTGAAGTTGTTCAACTTCAATTAAATATTATTTGGGCCACAGAAAGAATGAAACTCACTCTATTACTCAGTGGTTCGGGCACTCACTTGAAGCCTGACCGATCCTTGTTCAAATCCCTTGTCCTCAGGCAGCGGGGGGACCTCCCACAACCTGGATGAGTACCCTTTCCACTAGCTTATGAGGGAGGTTAGCGTTGGTCTTTCCACAGCAGGTTTGTGTACAGCTAGACAGCATCTGAGTGTGCCTACAGGATCACGCCCGAGAAGCAGGCGGACACCAATCTTGCCTTGGTCCATTGAAGACATTGAGGCTTAGGCAGGAAATAGGTGTCCAGAGGCATAAACATAGGCACTTAGGGAACTGTTACCCTGAAAACTTAGGTGCTGAGTGAGGTTAGGGCACCTACAAGGAAAGGTGGAAGCTGAGTGGGGGTTTGTGGATTGAAGTGGTGCCTAAAAATAGAAATTTAGGTGCCTAAGTCTGGGATTAGATGCCTAAGTCCCTTTGTGAAGCTGGGCTTACGTGACTATCAGTATATAAGAATAGGATAATTTTCCTTTAAACAATTTGTAAGCCCTCTAGTGATGCCCACTGTGCTCTGTGTTTTAGAAACCAGCCAGTTTTAACCAGACAAGTTAACAACCAGCAAGTGCTCCCCAGTCTACAGTATGACTATGAGAACCTGTGACACAAACAGTGCAGGTGTTTTATAATGGGATCTTTATAATATTCAGTCAATTTCTATTCCAACCAGAATTCATTCAAAGAAGAATCAGTAAATAAAAATGTCTGGTTTCTTGAAACGTTTGCAAACCAATCCCTTTATTCCCAAACCTCATCAATATTCCAAAATATTCTAGGAAAGCACCAGTGACAAAATGGCAATCTGATATTGCTTTTTTCCAACTTCAAAACTGATCATGAATGTACTCTAGCAGGAAGAGCACATGTACTCTACTTTGAATACTGGCATCCATGATCAGATACCCATAACTGATGCTGAAGATGCATATTAGAAACTGAATACATGTATTCAGTGTTGACTCTGTGTATTCAAATGGAAACATGAAGACCAGTTTCAAAGTGTCATCAATACATGCATACCAGTAAGAAATGAGACAAAGTCCTGGCATCTCAATTTTTTACCCAGTATTCAGCCATCTCTACTTCTGACAGACAATGTACCATATCCAGTGAGTTGGAGTGTGAAATATGCATTAGCACTGAGTTCACCGAAACGGAATGGGGAGGAGAAGCATTTTAGCTGCTGAAGAGCTACCCTTTTCTGAGTATTGGATGAAGGACATTCATATTGCTAGATGATCTTCTAATTTCTGCCTCTTTTGGCACTGAAATTTCTCCTTCACTAATACGCCCCAGAACTTTGCGAACTACACAGTGAGACGTGTCCTGTCCTTAGACTGTAAGCTCCTTGGGGTAGGGGCTGTCTTTTTGTTGTGTGTTTGTAGAGTGCCTAGCACAGTGGGGCCTGGTCCATGATTAGGGCTCCTAAGTACTACGGTAATACAAATAAAGAATAATAATTTTTAATATGCCACTTTAGCAGTTCCACAATTAGGTCCTGATCCTAGGAACACTTCCACATGTTTTTAGCTTCACACACATGCAACACTCCACTGAAGTCAATAAGACTAGTCACAGTGTGTAATTTGAGCACATGCATAAGTCTTGCAGGACTGGGGCCTTAGGACTTTTTCAAGAAAAACAAATATGCTTTCAGATATTTTTTTCCATGTTGATTCTTTCAGAGAGCTTTCCTGACCATTTTGCTGACCATTGGCCGTCAGTTTTGGAGATGATGTATTCTGTTCAGAAGGTGAACTATTTGAGACAGGGACCTTGTCTTCATTGTGTCTTGCCACGCTGTTCAATAATAATTAATAAATACACCTACACTTGGGGACCAATATTATGTGTGACAAGGTGCAGGTGCATTGTTCCGAAAGGGGTTAATTCCACTTCAGCTTTCCCTCCCACCTGGGGGGGGGGGGAGGGAGGGGGCGGGGAATGAAGGGAAAAAAAACCCCAAAACTATGACTGCTTGGGAGACAGTTTGAGGAGACTGATTTTGAATGAGTTCTGAGCTCTCCTCCCACATAGGATGGGATTGACCCCCAGACTAGGGAGTTCTCGGTCAACCTTCTGATTATGTTAACTTAATTTACATTTGAATTATAAACCCAACTTTTAAGGAAAAGAACTTACTAACTGACATTTCCTCCCCTGCTGAGTCATTCCAATGACCTACATGTAATGTTAGGAATGAGTCTTTCAAACTGTGGTCTCCCACAGTGCCATTCTTATGTTATAGCCCTTCCCCTGAGCAAATGTGAAAGCAGAGGGAGGGGACCTTAGTTTGGAAATGAGGTGAGCACGGTGTTTCCTTGGGCCAAAGTTAGCTCCCTGCACTTGGTCAACAATACCCCTTCATCATTTTTATTTAGGACTCAGCAAATGCAGAGCAATTTACTGCCTACTCAATATTCTGTAGAGAGTTCCGTTCTTGCTGAGTTGTAAATGGAAGTGAGCCAAAAAGAGAGGAAACAATTAACAGCCAGCTCTGACCACCAGCTCAAAATACAATGCAAAATGAAAACAATCCCATGGGGAGAGTCCTCTGCATTAGAACCTTTCTATCACAGAGAGCTTGAATACCTTCTCCATACCTAGAGGAGGGCACCGTGTCAATGTTTGAGAAACTGTAACTTATGTCATTTCTTAAGAATCTTCCTTTCCAATTAACTTGATTCATTATTCAGACATTATATAATCTATATGAAATGAAAACTGTACTGTGCAGTAAGACTGTTTCTGAGGGCCAGAATGCAGAGGAATCCTAAGGTAGAACTGATATGAGTTCATGGCTCTATTTCATAGAGAGGTGGCCCAAACTGGAATGCTGGGTCCAATCATCCTCAAACTTTGAAGGAGTTTGGATCCAGATTTGGATCTGAACTTTGCAGTGTAGGCTCGTCTCTCTCTGATGGATCTGAGCTACAATACCAGATTCAAATCTACTTAAAGCTTGAGATCTGGACCAGAACTTTGCAGCTTGGGCTCTCTCAGGAAAGAAGTCAGGAAGGAATATTTTTTTAAAAAGTAGTCTGACAGTAATAGAGGGGCCTTATGTCACAAGGGAAGAATGCAGACCTACTGCAGTCAAAAAGGTATGAGAGGGCCTGAATGCTGCATGGCCCCCTTTAACTCTCAAACTTCAGAGTATTTCCCTAGGACCAAGATATTAGCAGGGCTGCCTATTGGCCAGATGACCAGCCGTGTTGCAGCTGTTTATGCTAAGCTACTAGTGCGAAACAATCATGATCCCAGCAGATAATGATCCCTCCCGCACCCCATTTCCCCAAAAGACATGTTCTGGCACAAATGAATTTTTTAAATAATGGAGAAGCTCCTTTTACATGTTCACCTTCCTCCATCAGACTCCATTCCAGGAAGCCAAACTAGAAAGATTTTAACCTAGTAAAATGATGTCTATACATTACATATATTTCACCCAGAACCACAACCACGTAAAGGAAAAAGGCTAAATTCTCCTCTCATTTACACACCCCATTGGAGAGGCACTAGTGTAACAGAGAGAAAAGCTTGGCTCTTCAATGCCTGATGACTGGTCAGTGGGTTATACAAAATAAGCTGTTGTGCTCAGCCTGGTTTCTAGTACACACCACAGAGGCCACCATCACACATCCTTTTTGGCAGTGTCAGCAGGGAAGCTAAGGATTCAAGAGATCAGGAGACCAGCAGTTCTTCCACCCAGAGAGGCGGTCTTTCTAAATCGGGGTTTGGTGCATTGGCAGGGCAGTCCAAGGGAAGCTTGTCCTGTCACTGCCCGTTCTGCTGACAAATAGATTTTGATCTTAAAGGTTGTTACTCTAGCACTTTTCAGCGAAAATACTTTTTAAAAGATAATCTGGCTGGCTCCCATTCTGGCACATGCTCCTGAGTCAGCCCAAATGCCCCTGATTACTACCTCTACATTTCCCCCACCAATGCAAGCTCTGCTTGTCAGTGCCAGAGTAGGACCTTAAGGAGGAATTTTTTCCCCCAGGTAACCAAAAGGACAAAACAAATTGAATTAAAGAGCTATGCAGGATATTAAGTAATTTAAAAGCTTGCAAGCTGGTATAAAGCTAATCACAAAAATAAATAGTTACCTAGTAGCTTCATTACATTAAAATAAAAGGCCTATACACTACATAATAGAATAACATGTCAGGGACCTGAAACCACTGAGAAGCCATACGTGATATTCTGAAACACGGGAAAGAGCCTGCATAGCTGTTGTGGTACATACTTTAGAGAAAGCAGATTAAGTTCTGGGCTATGTCTGTCAGAGGGCAGATGACACCCTGACATCCTCTTTAAATTACAAGACATGTGTGCCTCCAGGTACTGTGTCTATGGTCTGCATATGGATAGCTTGCATTGCTTACATTAGCTAGTTGTAGAGGGGAGATTATGCTGGAGGTGTATCATGTAACAACCAGCCTATGTTCTAAAAAGGTAACAAGCCCTGGAGCAAGCAATTTACCCTAGGAGATAGACTGTTAGAAATTGGCTGAATTCCACTCTCCAAGCAGAGGAAAAAAACCCCAACCTATTGCTAAATCAGTAATTTAATTTAAATTATTTGACACTGGTACTGTCCTAAGGCAATATCAGCATGCATTTCCTGGTCTTCGCATAGTATTGTCCCAAAGAACAAGTTACACCTGTTCTCCTTTTCTGTACAGAAAAAGGATAGAACAGAGAAGAGCTGTGACTGCTGAAACTAAACATTTTTCCAACACTATCATGGTGATTGAACACTGTATGCATCCATTCGCTCAATCCGCAGACACAACTCCCACTGATATCAATGGGAGTTCTACCATGGACTGACGGCCGTATATAGCTCGCTGTGTTAATGTCCTACTATGAACTGAATCAAAGGCGCATTTATTGTTCTAAAAGGCAGAATTCCAAGCACAGTACCTAAGTGTGGACTCGAGCAGCACTTATGAGCCCAAGCCAGAGAAGTGAGTGTAACTCTGACAAGAATAGGAACTAGACAATCAGTCAATGTAATCTGGAAAATTCCTCATGGAGCACAAACCAAATACTGATCTTTTGGATTCAGACCAGATCACAATATTCTGGAAATAGGTAATTTCCTGTGTTTTGCAGATACATTTTGACTCTAATTCTGTAGAAGCTTTATATTGCTGGTAGAACCAGCTGTCACACAAGCAGAAGAGAGATCTACATTCAAGGAGTGAAAATAACTCCATCCTCTCTATCTAAAAACAAAACTGAGACAATTACTTTAGCTGTAAGGCTGTTTAAATTTTAGCTAAATCTCTGGCTTTCAGACTAGAACAGATACTCCCATTTTGGCCAGATGAACATTATTTAAGGGAGACTAGCTGGCAACAGTTGTAGAAAGGTTTTGTTACCAATTCTATTATATACATTATTAAACAAAGCACATTTAACTTACTAAATGACCAGGCTATAAACAAGTTTTGTAAAGGTTAAGAATGATGATAATTTTTGTTATTCTACAATAAAATGGTGGTAACTGCTTGCAACTCTTCCAGCTTCCTCAATGACAAAGTAATGTGCCTTGTAAGAATCAGACTCATCCCAAACCAGTTCCCCTCTCTACATATCTCCTTTCTGTCCAATAAGGTCACGAGGTGAGGAGGACGGGGAAAGAGAACAAAGATGATCAGGACTATGATGCTGGAAGAATAACATTCTCACAATGCAGGAAGTCAGATTTGTGATATGTCTCAATTTCAGAATTCTTCCCTGCATATCAAGACATTTCTTCCTCTCGCTTATTCTTCAGGTTGTAAAGTTTGATTTTTCTGAAGTCCTTGAATTACTCAGGCTATGTCTACACTGATGGTGGCAAATTCACCACCGTCAGATCCATTTATCTGGTTCGATTGAGCGGAAGTGGAGACTCACTCAATTGGCCTGGAAATTGACGCTACTGATCCACCTCCGCCAGGTAGATTAACGCTGTGTCGATGGGAGGGCATTTCCCATCAGTGCAGCAAACTGAAGACACCGTGGTAAGTAGAGGTTAGGAAGTCGACAGGAGATATACCTGCTATGTAGAATAACTTGTGTATCTCCTGTTGACTGCTACCGAATTTCGCAGTAAGTGTAGACATAGTCTCAGTGTTCTTATAAATGAGGACCCCATCCCCCTCTGTTGATATCTGCAGATCTTTGGCTTTCTTCTTAGTCCCCTGCAGTTATGAGCCAACCCTTCAATTTCCAATCCATAAAAGTCAGGGCAGTTTAAATATTATTCAACATGCCAGAAATATCTGCTGCTTGTGTTCTGTAAATTAGGTCATGAGTGGCACCTTTTGCAGTTCCCCTGTCCTTATTGTAGGATATCAATGCAATGGTTGGCCTGGGGAGAAAATGGCAATCTAAACCAAAAACAGAGACAGTCACACACCGATGTTTAACTCTGCATTTGTGATGAGAGTCAACTGAAGCTAGTGAAATATACCGATTTGGTATTTTAGGTATTGGAACCTGATCCAAAGCCATTGAAATCAAAGGAAAAACTTCCACTGACATCAGTGAGATTAGATCAGGCCTCTTGAAAGTATTTTTTTCTGCTTTAAAATAAAGGTTCTGTGAACTTAGTGTCCAAGAAAAGCGCCCATGAGACAGAAGTCTTCTATGTCCACTGAACTGCATGGGCAGTGGCAGTACAAGCTTCTTACATTGACAGGGCAGGGCATCTCAACCCTCCTCACCTGAAGGAACTAGTTCAAGAGTTCTGAGAATAATTAAGTTTCTGTTCTCATTCAGGCCCCAGTTTAGTAAATCAAGTGCTTAATAGTTTTGCTGAATTGAGTTCCCAGTTCTCCTTTTCTCTGCTATGACTCTATAGAGGCACCAATTATTGCACACTTTGGCAGTGGACCAAAGTCAGCAAGCTCTCTCTACCAAGGTCACAGAAGAATGCAACATCACACAACAATTTTTTGTCACTATGGACATATCTATCACAGGTACTCATATGGCTCCCCCCCCCCATTACCTGTAGTACCCGAGTGCCTCACTATCTTTAATGTATTTATCCTCACAACTCCCCTGTTAGGCAGAATGAGGAACTGAGGCACAGCGACACCAAGAGTATGTCTACACAGCAGCTAGAGTATGCCTACATCTGTGCTGGCACATGCCAGCTGACTGGGACTTGCAGGGCTTGGGCTGTGGGGCTATTTCATTGCTGTGTAGACTTTTGGGCTTGGACTGCAGTCTGGGCTCTAGGATCCTGCAGGATGGGAGGGTCCCAGAGCCTGGGCTCCAGCCCAAACCCAGAAATGTGCACTGCAGTGAAATAGCCCAGCAGCCCAAGCCCCAAGGGCCTGTGTCAGCTGGAACAGGCCAGGCATGGGTTTTTCTTTGCTTTGTAGACATACCCCAAGTGACTCACTAGGGTCACACAGAATGTCTGTGAGCAAGCAGGATTAGAACCCAAGTCTTCTAGAGGCCAAGTTAAGACCCTGACCAGTTAAGATCCTTCTGCTGGGCTGGCTTTGAACTGGGCTGGCTTTGATGCAGAGGCTTTGATGCAGAGGTGATTATTGTTATGAAGAATAATGACTTCTAATCTTGTTGTAGGGTTTTTATATTATAAATGTGTTTAATTCTTTTCTGCCACTGTTCTAGAGGCTTGCACTTGTAAGAGAAGAGAGGAAGTTTGCAGAGTCAAATGTAATTGTGTGTCTCCAATTATACTGTTTCAAATATACAATGTGTTAAGAGCATAATATGCTAGTGACATAGTTAGTAATGAAACCCTACACGCTTTCACATTTCCATGATTTGGAGAAGTAGAGTCTTTGGTTGCATCTCTATACAAGTCAGTGAGTAGCAGTTAATTTTTTTCTGCAAGAGGAAGATGTGTGTTGTGTCCTGGGAGCTGGGAGTCTTTAATTAGCTCACTGACATTGAGGATTAACAGAAAGAATTATCACACAATGTGGGTTTTAGTTAGAGGCACAGATTAATTGCTGAGGGCCAGATGGGAACCTTAGGAGTAAATACTCACTGGTGTTGCCAGAGGTGTGCTGGGACAGAGTGTGCACATAGCTGTGCCGTCCAAGATAGCCAGCTAACAAGAAGAGAGTGCTATAGATCTGAGGCATTCTGCCTACACTGGGCAGATGTAGGCGGAATGACTCAGGGGTTCAGCGGAGTGAAGTACTCTGAGAAGGGCTTCTAACACCCCCACAGAAAGATGCACTGTTTGCTCCTCTTTTGCCTGTCTCAGGCAGTAGCCGGTGTTCATGGGGTAGTGAGTGATACAGCTATGCCTCAGTCTGGCTAGTGATTGTCCCATTGCGCCTATGGAGTGCTGCTGGATGCATTAGCATCACCTCCAGTTGTTAGGTATGTCTACACAGCAAAAAAAAAAAAGCCCCATGGCAGCGAGTCTCAGACTCCGGGTGTACAGACTTGGGCTCATGCTATGGTGCTAAAAATAGAGGTGTAGACGTTCTTGCTGGGGCTCTGAGACCCAGCCACCTCACCAGGCTTCAGAGTCTATGCTCCAGTGGTTATTTTTGGTACCATAATGTGAATCCGAGTTTGTAGAAATGGCTCTGAGATTCACTGCTGTGAGGTTTTTTGGGTTTTTTTGTGCGCTGTGTAGACACACTCTTTGTGACTCAGGGAGCATTGTTCCTGACATGGGCATGGTCCTCTTTTTCCTCTAGTCAGTGCACCTGTGCAAGACAAGGGAGAATACGGAACAGGATTTTGACAAATTCATTACTGTGTGTGGAGCAGGTTTTTAAATGACCTGGTGATGTCTGCCACACATCTGAAATTAGAGTCTTGGCCTGAAAGTGGCATTTGGATTAATAATTAGCACACTCAAAAAGGTGGCCATGAATGGCAGCAATGAGGCCATTGTTTGTGATTGCTATAGGTATTACAGGTGGGATAGTTTAACTGGTTTGCATAAAACCAACAACCCTAAACCTTTGCTCGAAACAAAAACTAACTTTTTTATGGTTCAAACATGGAAATAGGTTTTCTGAAGGAATTATTGCAGGAAGTTACTTTTTCCCTCTGCTAACACTGCTGCTCCCTCCAAAAATGGCTCTTGGAGTAAATATTTCAATAATTTGAATGTTGCTGAGTGCAATCATGAGAACCTGTGGCCATGTCAGTGGGCTTCTAACATAGTACATGTAAGTGTTATAAACATGGATAATGGTATGCCTAAAATACTCTCAAAACCACTACTCCCAAAGCGTTGAGAAAGACACAGGCAGAATGGTCCATATGGGAATATGAGGAACTGAAATGTCTGAGGGAATTGTCACTGTCAAGCCCAATTGGCATTGATATATGTCAGGGTTTTCTCCCTCCTTCCCCTACCACACTTTAGAGCCTGATCCAGTTCTCCCAGAACTCACTAGGAGTATTGCCATTGACTTCAGTGGGAATTGGATCAGGCTTTTAGCTGATTTACACAGTGAGTATAAAGTCATATGTGGACTGTAGAGAAATGAAAATTACAGAGCAGATTTAGTTAGCTCTAATGTATTACTGTAGCTCACTGCATTTTATGTTACCATTCTAAACAGGGATGCTTTTTACAAGACAAAGGCTCCTATAGTTTAATATGGATCTGGACACTGTTGCTCATCTTTTATTGACATTGTAGAAATGAATCTGAGGCCGAGAATTTTACCTTCCAAACAACACAGTCTAGCTGAACATTTTAATCCTGACCTTTAAAACTGAATTGGGAAAATGACTGACAATAGGGCAAGTTTATAGGAATATAATTTTATAGCAAGCAAAAATCTTGGAGACGTTGTTTACTTGTAATTTCAGTATTCCTGCATTTATGTTGTTTTATTACCACAAACAGCATCTTTGCTTTAGGCCAAGAAGTGCCATATTATTTCTCTATTATGGTGGCACCTTACTGCGTGATTTAAAAATTCATTTCATCACCGCAGTTAAAATAACAATATTTTATGCTTCAATTTACTGGCATTTCACAGATCAATGCGATGTGATGGTTTGAATCTGATGCACTGGAGCAGCAACAATAATAGGCAGTACTAAGTCTGGATGCTGAGTGTAACTGCTTATGGTTTTTAGGGGTGGCTGCTTCCTAGGAAGAAGTGGGAGTTGTAGTAAATGTTATGATTGCTTTGCATTTCTGTAATATCATCCATCTGAGGATAGCAAAGAGCTTTAAACTGTCATAATACCCCTGTGACATAGATAAATAGTATCCCCATATTACAGACGGGAAACTGAGGCCCAGGGAATTTAAGTGACTTGTTCAATGTCACATGGAGCATCTGTATCTCAGCAATGAAGCTTACTCACCTTACTTTCATACTCATGTCTGAATGACAAGATCATTCATCTATCTTTTCACTAGCTGAAAACCAATATAGACAAGTGGGATTTTCAACTGAGTTAAACTCGCTCAATAGAGCTAACTCGGGTGAAAAACCACACCTTTTTCTCATCTAGATAAGGGCATGGTTGCAAAGCAACTCTTCAGAATGTGACCCAAACATGATCAATGCAGCCATATCTGCTTGAGGCTGTTTGCAGCTGTCTGAAAAAAATTCGAAGTGGTGTGAACTATCCCGTCATCTGAGTGGGTTGTGAATGCAGATGTCCCAATTATGGCAATTCAAAGATCAAGATCGTTAGCTATTACATTGCTGATCAAAGCACATAAGAAAGAAGACGGCAGCTTATATTATGAAGGTACACAGAATCTACTGTGTCTCATGTTTGCATCAAGAACAGGTGGCAATTGTGAAATAACTATCAATAATTTTTTTTTTTTTTACCAATAAAGGAATCCAACTCCAGTGAGTAGGATCCATGCACAAGGAGCCCAGTGGGGTATCTGAGCCCTGCACCAGTAGAAAGCTGACTCTGAGGAGCTTAGCAGAATCCATAGGTGGATTTAAAACCCACTGAGAGCCAACCAACTGCAAAGAACCTAGCAGATCATATTGTGAATATCTGCATGATCTATTGTCAATGGCATCTCATTTTGGTGTCTCAAGTAGGTGGACCTTATTTTATGGGGGGAGGGGGGGGAGCCTGGTGGAATACCACTGTTTTTCCCCCTTCCATTTCCACCCTTGCTTAAAAATAATACTTGCAGTCAAAATGCCATATAAATACATGGTTTCAGTTACCAAAGTTGCTGAAGAGGATGTAGGGAATGAGGAAATAGAGCTGGAATGGATGGTAGATCAAGGAGGAAGGGAACAGATGTTAAACTTTTGAACTTCCACAGAGTTGAGACGGTCATGTTGTATCTAGTACGCCCCCCTGATTTATCCTATACTCTTAAATATATTACAACAGACAGCAGAGAAATATATAGTACCCTCAGTGCATTGTTATATGCACCTGTTTGCTATGGTTTGCTCTTTACTTTAAATGCTGTAAGAGAATTTGTTATGGAGGACAGTTATTAGGACCTAAATTGAGAAGCAAAAACTGTTAAATATAAATTATCCTGTGGGGAAAAATTTATATCCTTGTTCATGCATAATATTATCATGTATCAGGAGGTATGACTGTCATCACCAAAGCCAACACTAAAAATCATTTCAGAACAAAATACATTGTTATCTTTTATGACATGAAAAAGGCCTTAGAGACAAATAGACCAATGAAACAAAATGGCTTGAAGCAGACGTAAGCCAGCACATAGCAGAGCTAGCTTGTGATTACATGAATGTATTTGATGGAGCTTACCAGTTCTCAAGTGCAATTTTCTTTTAAGAAACAAGATCCTGTAGGAAGGTAGGCTAGCTATTCATTAGTCCTCCAGGCCTTATGCAGCTAAATTTAGACTTAAATTTAGCTAACAGACATTTCAGGCAATTTGTGATGGCTATGGTTAATTTAAAAAACAACTCAGTGACCTACTGCTTACGTTAATAGATCACAAACAGAATCATTATATGATAAGTGAATAATTTTACTGAGCACCTGGGCTTCATTGGATACATGTAAATTTGTATTGGATACATGTAAGTACTTCTTTTTATATCTGACACTTGACAAAGAATTCTCATTATCACAGCCTTTTTTAGAATGAAGACTGAAGAGATACTGCTTGTCAAGGGCAAAATATGGATTATTTCATAGGGCGATGTGGTCCCGTGTCTTGTGTGCCACAGAGTGACAGAAACCCCAGTTCTGGGAGGTGCTGAGCACGGAAGTCAGCAGAAGCTCATCACCTTGTGGGGTGGGTCCAGAAAGCTAGAACTAGCCTCAAAAGCCAAAGTGCTGGCCAAAATCTTGGTACTTGGCATGATGCCATTCCAGATGAGAACAGAAAGATAGTGCTAGATAGAAAATTGCCCAGGTCAGCCAACCAAATATGTGGGTGGTGCAATCTGTTGAAAGTTGGGAGGAATGAGGGAGAAAAATTATGACATATGGCACCCTGCATGACAACAAAATTGATCTTGCTACCAAACAGACATGGCAAGTTACTCACGCCCTGAGTAGCCACATGCACTTTGAATAATAAGGGATATAAACATCAATTGATTTCTGAGACATATTTGGGGTCAAATTCAGAGGGCACACGTACAGTGGTGTAAGTTACAACCATTTACAGTGGCTTGGAATTACATAGAGCTGCTTACACCCACTTTCCCAATGGGAAAGGGAGTCCAGGTAAATGAAATTTACACGGTGAGAAGTCAGAAGAAGCTGTAAGATAAAGCAGTGTGGGAGCTATACAGAATAAGTGCCAGTGATAGGAATACAAGACAGATGGCCTGAAGTGGGCCCTGGAGACTAAAACCTCTGAAACATTGCTCCCTGACACAAGGAGATGCACTGGTGGTGAGTGTGCATCATTCCACATAGTACCAGAGTGGGATTGACTGTGGCCCCCTCTGGGAACGAGGAATGAGACACAGATTGAGATTTTGGTTTTTTTTAAATGTTGGAGACTCAGCTGGCTAAATGGAGGAAGTAGTCCGCATGCTGGCAGCATAGCAGGAAGCAGACTCACATGTTGTTACTATGACTTGTAAAAAGGCAACAGAAGCTGCAGGAGGCCAAACAATTACTGCAAAAGTGTTTTCCCCAAAACCTTGAGAAATGGGGCCCTGACAGATGGGTGGCTGTGGAGGGAAAAGGTTCCAGTAGGCTGGTACCAAAACCAGGCCCGGGAGATGATCTGGAAGTGTTTTAGACACGTTTGAGTAGCTAGTAGCGCTGTCAGATTGGGCTGAGGTGTCTCGGACAGTCTGGATGGCCCCGTTTCTCTGAGGAGAAGCACAAGCTGCATACCATGCCCTTTCATATGGGCAAGCAAAGCCTTATATTGTTGTAAAGGAGGTGCAGACCATTGAGGACTAATTCTGGAAGTCTATAGAAACCACTTTAGAGTAGAGTCTCTCCCTCAGAGAGGGCAACCCACTGGACAGTTCAATCCCTATGAGTCTTGGCAACACAGTGATTGCCTCCCAAAATAAACCGATTGGACACAGTATTGGATTTGATGTTTTACAACAATTTCCAAGGGTCTTGCCTGCTGGAACCCAAAGTTGTATCAGAAAGTTTCAGCCACACCCCAAGGAAGGAACTGTAGAGAAGACAGAAGCCTATCTAGAAGCAAATAGCATCAAACAGCCCCAGTGAGGGCCTAAGTTAAGCATATTGTACTAAGGGAAATGGGGCAACAGCAAACCCCAAATGTTGGAAGTCAAAGGTGATGTACAAGGAGAGAAATTTTGAGATGCTTCTAAGGGCTTGTCTTCACTTACCTTGGAGATTTGGCGGCAGTTGACTGGAGTTACGCAAGCTATGCAAAAAACTTGTGTAACTTCTGTCGACTTCTCTGCTTCTGTTCTGCACGCCATCTTCACTGCACTGCGCCGAAGGGAACCGTGGGGCGTGGTCTAATGGCCAGAGTCCATAGCTGCCCTTGGGTCAGGGCGGAGCAAGCAGGCAGTCTGTAGCCCTGGCCCACAAGTAGGGCAGGGCATGCAAGCAGTCTGTAGCTACGGAAGGGGTTGGTGCACCTCTGCAGTCTGAAGCTCAGGTAGGGGGTTGTTGTTACCCGAAGAGGAGTGGAGGGGGGCATAGGTGGACACAGTCCGCTCAACTCCACCATGTCCCAGCCGAGGGCCCTGTCTGTGATGGGGTGGCCACCACCCTGGCCAGCGGGGATCCCACTACAACATGCTGACCTGTCTCGGGCAGGAGATACCACTGATACCATCCCCCTGGGCTACTTCCTACCGTGCCTCCCTATGTGTTGTCTGGGTCTTGTCGGGGCCTTTGGGTTCCCTGGCATTGGTAGCCCCCTGGACATCTGACTCTGGGCAGTCGGCCATGGGCAGTGGGTCTCCAGGGCCTCTGGTTCTCTCAGCTGGGGGCTGAAGCGGCTCCCTGCTTGGAGCCTCCACCAGCGTTCTGCCTCCTTGGTGGTCACCTTGGAATGAGCTAGGCTGCTCTGCCTTTTATACTGGGGCAGCAGTTGGAACATGCCCAGCACAGCCTGGAGGGTTGGAATTCCGCTGCCCGTAGTGTGGGTTTAGCTCTTTCCTGCTCAGTGCGGGGTAAGCCAACCCCATCACACAGAGGCAGACATTAAAGTGTGAGGCCAGCAGGGCTGACTGCAGATTGGGGTGGTAAGGAAACTCCCCTGGACCCGGACTGTGGGCAGAGGCTGGTGGGGTTTCCCGACTCTGATGCAACACTGGGTGCCCATTGAGCCGACTAGTAATAAGTCAACCCTGGCTCAGAAACCAGGCTCGGGGCCGGTTAGCCTTGAACAGGTGGGAAGATCAGACAGCCCTTGCAGGAGATGCTGAAAGGGCCAACCAGGAGGCTTTAAGGTGTCTTCAAAGCCGGAGGTGCAATTATAAAGAGGCAGGGTGAGAGGTGGAGGAAGTGAAGGCCTCCTGGCAGAAGATTATGATGGAAATGGGAACAGGAATTAGTCCAGACACAAATAGAATTGGAACAGGAAAAATATTTTTGCCAACTGCTCAAACAAGAGCTGGCCAGATGGCAGGCAGAAAAACAGGGTGCCAGCTGGAGGCCAGACCCTGTAAGCCAGGAACAGGCACCCATTGGGACCGACGAGGAAGGAAATTGGACAGACCTTTGAGAAAAGGATATCCTCTGTGAGAGGACAGAAAAGGTTGCCCTAACCACAGCACCTGATTCTTGACTCCGGGAGGAAGAGGAGAAGGCTGGTGAGGGTTCAGAGCGCGCAGACTGCGAAACAGCAAAAGAGACTGATGGATGCCAATCAGGCTCTACAAGAGGTCACACCAAAAAAAGAACGGATGGAAGAAGAGTGTCAAGAGATCCTAAAGTAAAAAGACCGATTGTTTACAGGGGTACATGAATTGGAAGAGGAATTAGAATGGTGGTTTGGACTAGCGCAGTAACTCCTGAAAAGTACCCCATTGGGCACTCTCTGGAGAAGGGGGAGGAGATGAGTGATGGGGTGAAACCCCCTCATCCCGGGAAAAAAAGGGTTAAAGGCCCAATTAGTCACATTCACTTCACCAGGGTGGTAATTGGGTAGTTACCCGTCAGCCAAAGAAGGTGGGACTAAGGAAGGATCAGGTGATAATTCAACAGATACTTGGGCCTTATAGATAGGCTGAGAATTCAGCCAGGAGTGAGAAGCCACAGGCTGGCTGGCTCCCTCCCTCCTGTGAGGGGCCGAAGACCCAGAGACTGATGGAGACCAGAGGCCTCGGGAAGGCTTAGATTGGATGGGAAAGTGCTTGATACCAGAGGCAGGGAAAGGCAGTGGAACTCCAGGAAAGGGTTGAGCACAGTGCCCAGAGGATAGGTGGATTCTTTGGGACTTTGGACTACATTTAGATGTTTGTTATCCTAGTGGGGGTTTGGACTACTTTGCTTCTGAGCCGGAGGGCTGGGTCAGGTTCAAAGATAGTCAGCTTGCAGAAGGCCCTAGAGACTAAAATCACTGCAACATTGTGCCCTGATACAAAGCGGTGCCCTGCTGATGAGTGCGCATCATTACACTGACTACAAACATGCTTACCAGATGTTTGATCTGTGGAAAATGAGAGCGAGATCAGTAGTGAGTTGCTAAAATAGAGGGGAAAAGCTTTGGACAAGAAGAACAGGAAAATACTAGTACGGAGTTAAACGCTCTGCAGGTTCAAAAGGCCCTAAATGCAGAGGAACAGGCTCCATTCCATTGTATGAGAGGGGCTGTGACATTGCCATGCAGTGTCTCCTTGCTCCCACATTCCATGGCAACACAGAGGTGTGAGGCTGCAGTGAAATGCACTAGTGAGGGTTAGGGAAATGGACAGTGAAACTGCCACTATGCAGATTCAAAGGCCTAAATCCCTTGTGTAGGGTGTATACAAGGGAACCACCTGCTGCTACCACAGTCTATTAGTTTATGGCCATGCCCATGGAAATATCTCCATGACGCCACACAAGAAATGGAGGCACAAGGGGATTAAGGCCCACATTTTCAAAAGTCATTGATTTTGGATTTCTCAGTTTGTAGATGCTACTTAGGTGCTCAAGTTCACACAAATATCCTGATTTTTATTGCCTTGCAGGTCTGAGGAGTCATTTACACCTGTACAAAAGACTACCAAATTGGTAAGGCAGCATTTCACATCCACTTTGCAAAGGTGAAGGTAATTCCACAAGTTGTAAGGCAGTGGGAAAATCAGGCCCATGATGTCAGCGGCAGGTCCAGGAATAGAGTTCACGTTGCCAGCCTCTTTATCCTGTGTGTAACCACAAAACCATCCTTCATCCCAGAGGATGTGTAGTGGTGGCAGCAGTGCAATGGCTATATGCCAAAGAAGTGAAAAGGATTCATTCCCTTTCCACTTCTATTTAGATATCCTCCATTCACTTGGATTGTGCCTTCTGGGGATGAGGAGTAAGGAGGATTCAACCCAGAGCGTGTATTGTTGCCGAAAAGAAATAGTAAGCACAATAGAGAGATTGGGCAAACTGCTAAAATAACCCCAATTGAATTACTTGCTTTGTATACATAAGAGAGTATTTTTCCCTCAACTGCATGTTTACAGAAACAACAGTCATATGACTTTCCATCTAGCCTTCAGGATAACAGTGTAACAGTCTTGGATTGACCTAAAAATGTTATTAAATAAATGTCACAAAGCTCCATGGTGCAACGGTTCAGTAAAATAGGGCACAAGTGCATGGACCTTCTGCCTTAAATTCTAAGGGTGGAACAGAAAAGCTGATGCTCTGTCAGGAATAGCAGAGATAAATATTTGTTTTCAAAATAAACAGGTAACTCCCTCTCAAGCTTCAGAAGCCAATATCGCCTCCCTTCCTGCAAAGAGTGATGGAGTAAAGAATTATTCTTAGTAACATAACAGTGTAAAAATAATCACTAGCTCTCTGCAAATCTTGGGGAAAAGTGCCTTAATATTTTATTTTAAAAAATCTTTGCAAAATTAATCAAAACTATTCCGTGAATGCAAATTATTCCATTAGCTTTAAAAACTGGGGAAATTGGTGTGGGGGCAGGGCAAGTATTTGTCAAATTATCTATGCAAAAATATTCCAAAATCAAATACATTGTCCTGTCCCTACCCTGCAGTCCTTATTGAGGCAAAACTCGGCTATTTTCAATGGAAGCTTTCCCTGTAGGCTTGAGGATTAGATTGCAAGATCTTAGTTTATTTGTAACAGTGGTTTATTTATATAGGGAGGGAGGGAAGGATGATTGTGTGTCTAGAGCAAGCACCAGGAGCCAGACCTAGTTCAGGCTCTACCATACACATCTTGTGTGACCCTGGGCAAGTAACATGGAGGCTAAATTGAAGGCACAGGCAGGTCAGTGAGGGGGTGTACCACTCCAGTGAGAGTTCCTGGAGGCAGAGATGACCCATGCCTGCTGATAGTGGGGGTGGGTGGCAGAGTAAGGGCAGCCAGCTTCAGCAGTGTTATTGAGCATGCTTAGTACAAAACAAACAGCAAATCTGGGGCCGGGGGGCACATGACCCTGCATGCCCTCCTCCCTGCGCATCGCCTCTGCTTGGAGGGACGCATGATTGGGGCACAAAGGTTTTTTGCACCCTCTACCTCATGCATGCACACCACAGAGTTCTTATATATATAATCTAGGTACTTATATGGCCCTCATCACATAGTACCTCAAAATCATTAACGAAATTTAACCTCAGACAAGGAAGTGCTGTCCCCATTTTACAAGTGGGGAACTGAGGCACAGAGAGTTTAATGCTATGTCTACACGCACTACATGTGTAGCTACATGCTGCTGTGAAAGGCAGGCTGTGTCCATGCTTGTCGCTGTGGTGTGTAGCTACACACGGCAGCAAAAGGCTTTAGCAGTGGGGAGCTGCCAGAGTCTTTCCCCACTGCCTCCCCCCTTCCAGAGCCTTTCCCCACTTCCAGAACCAGTTTCACTGCAGTGGGAAAAGGATCTGGTGGCAGGGAGGCAGTAGGACACTATACTGCTAAAAACAGCAGTGTAGAAGTAGAAGGCACTGCTGGGGTGTGTAGAGAGCCATGTAGGGCATATACCATGGGGGTTCAGATGTGTGGGACACTTTACTCAACTTGACTAAGCTGTGCCTCACTGTCTACACTATTTATACCAGTGCTAGCTGTGTGTGCAATATCTGTACTCTACACACAGTGCAAGTTAAACCTACCCTAAGGATTCACCCAGGATTACATAGCAGTCTGTGGCTGATCCATGAATTGAATCTAGGTCTCCCAACTTCCACTATCCACTAGCCCATCCTTCCTGTGCCCTCGGGTGTAGTCTTACAGATGGAGAATACAGATGTAGGGTAAGAGGTAGATGATACTTTACTTGAGCGCTGTGAGGATTTGAAGTCCCAGTTCAGAAGCTCATACTCAAGTGAGTAGTCCCATTGACCTTCTGAAATCTCTTGGGTAAGGACTGTAAAATTAGGCCTTAATTCTTGAAGACCAGATTGAGAGTGGCCCTTGCATAGCTGCAGTAAGGTAGAGGGTTGTACAAGAAGCTTCTGCCACCTTGCAGACCCTGCATGAGGGCCGCTCACATTAATTGTCTCTTTGAGCAGGGACTTCTTTCCCTTCCCTCCCCTCCCCACTGCGTAAATCACACACAAACAAAAGGGGTAGGGAGGGACAAGGAAGAGATGGGGCCATGGCTTCCACAGCAACCGGCAGAGTGGGACTGTGACAGCCATTAGGGACAGCTTCCCACAGAGTTCCTGTCCCCCAGAGACACCACACAACAAAGGGACAGATTATACCTCCTGAGGATGCTGGTTGAGATGGTGGATTGTGGCTGTGGGAGGCAACTCCAAGCTGCTCTGGAAAGTAGTTTATAGGAGAAGAGCTGGTGTGTAGCTCTTGTGTGTATACCACAAGAGAAGGAGACCTGAAGGAAATTGATTGGTGAGGAGGGAGCCTCATTACCTCAAGGAGATTGAGTGGGGATGTGTGGGAGCATTTTGGTGAGGGCAGGGAGGAAGTGACACTTCCCTGGGTAATTTCCACATGCAGGAACATAGGAATTGCCATATAGGATGATACCACTTAATCCAGTCTTTGACAGTGACCAGTTTCAGAGAAAGGTACAAGAAACCATAAAGTGGATAATTTGCCCATGGGGAAAGTTTGTTGCTAACTTCCCCAGTTGGTGATTGGCTTCAGTTTTGTAAGACTGGCTCTGCACATGAAAATCTCTTCTCCTGAGATTTCTGGGTGGATTTCCAGAGTAAGTAGGTCCATCTGAGATTCAAATTAGCATCTGAACTGCATCAATCAGCCTCTTAGCTTTGCCCATCACCAGTCTAAAATTGTTAGACCACATTCAATAACAGGAGTAGAAATTATTAAATCACCTGGATACATAAAATAAAATAAATAAATACGCAGGATCTTGGCACAAACTCAGCTAGGACATTTCTTGACACCGATTAACTAGGAATACCAATTATCTCTTGATTTATTTCAGCTCAGGTTCTCTACAAGTCATTCTAAAGACAGAGCAATATATGGACACTTTTTTTATCCTGTCATTTAATCTGATCCTAGAGAAGCTCAACTGGTCAGAGGTACAGGGATTTTAGGGGTATAATTGCTCAAGTTCCTTGTACTTGCCAATTCTGTTGTGTTTTGAAAGGCCATTAAATGAAGTGGAATGGCCCTAAGGAAAGACATGAAAAATGATAAGGCTGGTATCATAAACTTGCTCAGTAGGCTTAAAATCTTGTTTCTAAAGTGCAGATCACCTGTAATTGCAACAGTTTCACCTTCAATACCTTTGATCTACTCTTTCACAAAGCACAATAATAATTAATAATAATACCCTGTACTTCCATTGTGCCTTTATCAAAAGATCTCAAAAACAGATTAACCAATTAGTCCTCAAACAGCCACATCTTACAATTGGAGCAACTGAATCACGGAGTGATTAAGTGAACTGCCTATGTTCACAGTGCTGGGAATAGGCATTCTGGGTTCTATCTCCTGGTTCCCTGCTCTCACCACTAGTAACATTGGTAAAACAGTTTTGTTTTAGTAGCTAACAAGTTACCTGAACATTTAGTTTCCTGATCCTCCTAGAGGCTACTACACAGGCAACAGAGTCACTAAAAGTAGAGGTGTATAAGGCAAGACTGGTCACTGAATGTGAGAAAAGTGCTTTGACCATAGAAAAAAATATGTTACATAAAACATTGTGCTCACTTCAGATAAATCCAATATGAACTGGTCAGTGTTTCTCCTGGAAAGTGCAGTGTATCTGGACTGCTGTATGTAATGAGCCACATAATATCTAAAACTTATTTTTAAGTGCAGCATCATGCACTGAGTGACTATTACTTACATATACCACTGACATATAAATTGACCCTCACATAAGACCATTGATAAAGAAACTAACAAAAGATGAGTGAGCTGTGTATAAGTTTTCCCATAACCCCTGCAAGCTTTCCTTGCACTCTTTTCACATCACTCCACTGCCACAACCTTTTATTCAGCTTCCCAAGACTGTCTTCATTTCAGTTTGGATATTGACCTTTGACTTCTCTGGATTTCAGAGCTGCCTTTGACCTCCAATACCATCTTTCCAGCCTCACAAGAATTTTTCCCCTACCCTCTCCCTCTCTTCTGTCTCTTTAGCTATCTGTGACTGTGTTGAGTTACTGTAACTGACTCACTAAAGCATTTGTATGCAGTGCTGTAGCCATGTCGGCCCCAGGATATTAGAGAAACAAGGTCGGTGAGGTAATATCTTTTATTGGTATTTTATTATATTAATATGAGAAGTTAAGTCAATAAAAGATGTTACCTCACTAACCTGTCCAAAGTAGTGTCACTGAGCTTTAAAGAGTCAGAGAACCAATTCATCATCAAATGGATCCTCAGGCGAACCACAATGACAAAACAATCATATTGAGACTACAGCTGGGTGAAACTTTTCAATTGTCTCTCTTTTTTGGGGAGGAGGGGCGGAGGGGGAGGAATGCAGATTTGATGACATCTAAAAATGTCACAAATTTGTAACAGTGTTGTTGACTTGTTCATGTAAAAAATTGTTTTTGAAAAAGTTCAGAAGCTTCTTTTGACTTTTTAAAATGAAACGTTTTGTTTTTTCAGTTCATAACAATTTTGTTTCAAAATATCCTTCAGTTTCATTAAAAAAATAGAAACGTTAAATACTCTGTAACAGATGACCCTCAGTGTCAGTCTCAGAGGGAAGTCACACTGCTTCGCTATACAGCCCCTTCGAGGTCTATATGTCCCAGCCCTTGGTGGGGCAGGGCAGTAAACTGCTAGGGGCTAGAATGTACGCAGGCAGTCCCTCAGGGGCCCAGGCCCTCGGGTAAGGCAGGGCACCAAACAGTCTAGAGCTCCCAACCCTCAGCCAGGGCAGGGCAGGGCACGGCAGGGCAAGCAAGCAGTCTGGAGCCCGGGCCCTCAGGCAGGATGGGTGAGGCTGTCACCCTAGGGGTGGGGTGGCAAGGGAGGAGGGGGATGCGAACCAGCCCAGGTCCCTAACAGTGGTGGAGCATTCTGCTACTGGGTCAGTGGGGCACCGGCCGAAACTTGCTGAGAAGTGCTTGTGCTCGAGCACAGCCAGACTGAGGTTGGCTATCCCTAGGCTTCTTCCTCCCCCACTGCGCCCATGTACCTGCAGCCCGTGTCATCGTCCACCTCCTTGGGATAAACCGTGAGGGACAGCCGCAGAAGGCCCTCAGCATCTCTGGCATCAGCCAGCTCCGGCAGGTGGGGCTCAGGTCCCAGTGCTGGGGGAGAAAGCCATCCTTTTCTTCCAATGGCTCTCACCTGACCGAACTACAAGGCCTTGCTTTTATACTTCCGCTTCCTGTCCTGCTCCTGCACTTCTGGAGGGCACTGGGCAGGTGGGGCCATACCCGGGCCTGCCCATCAGGTGGCGTGGGTTGGCCCCTCAGTGTTGACCTTGGAGGGAGGCTACACCGCTTTGCTACACACTCAAAATCAAAACGAAACATTTTGGCAACCCAAAATTTTTTTATTTTACTTTTTGGTTTCCTGAAAAAATTTTTAAAAATTAATTTTATGTCAAACCCAAATTAGTTTGTTTTGTTTTTTTAAAATTATTTTTGAGAACTGCCAGTACATGAAAAAAACTTACTTGCAAAACACTGGTTGTGACATCCTCATGCCATGTTTGTCATGGTTGTGTAGTGATAATGCATCATCTCAACTCACTGCTGTCAAATAGCGACCTAACATATTGATGATCAGGCCATCATGTAAGGACACTGACTTCTGTCTCCCTCTCCATTTTACTCTCATCTTTCTTTTTCAATTTTTCTTCCCGCCTGGAAAGATGCAGAAGGATTCTGGTGATTCCAGACAATTTCCTTAGTGCTCTCCCTGCTGCATTGCGGGAGTGGAAGAGTGGGAGTGGTGCCTCTGTGATCTGTATTTGGATTGTTCAGCCTAGGACTAGCCCTTAAACCTTAATGCTGTCCATCTTGCTCAGGCAACACGCCTCACAGAAATCAAGGGGAAAGTTGCATGAGTACAGAGTGCAGGATCAAACTCTTAATTAACTCTTTTTAATCTTGTATATTACTTTGTTGCTGTTACACTTCTAAATACATTTTCTTGATTCCAAATGCCCCTCCCTTTCTGAATTTCCATCAGCGTTAAGGCTGATTTGTGATATAGTCTTGCTTTCGTGCATTGGAGTGTGGTTTAGACCGAGCAAGCTGTTACCTTTCATGTATATGTCAAAGTAATTCATTTCTGTATTGCCTCAGCCCCACAATTCTCAAGATGTTTTATGTTCCCTTGTGGTGAAGGCTCCCTCCTTCCTGCTCTACTTTAAACAATTTGAAAAATAAATGGAATGATATAAATGTATGATATGTTGGGGAAAGAGCACTAAGCAAAAGAAGTATGTTCTCCTTGCTTCTTAGACAGCTTCAAATCCAAAAGAGCTTTGGAAAAGATGGCATTAAAGTAACATTTAAAAATGAAATGCGTCTTTGAGCAGTCCTGCTTGGTTAAAAGGCTATAAAATAGGAAAATGTAAATGAAGATTAATGCTTTGTAGCTTGATATTTAGAAGTGCTGAGCACTCACAAATCCCATTAACTTCAGTGGGAGAAGCAGATGGTTAGCACCTTTAAAAGCCTCAGGCTGTTGGTATCTAAAGACTCCAGATGGTAGGGGCAGAAGTCTCTAAAATAGGGACTGCTGCAGTGGTGAGAAGTTGATAAAGTGTGACCCTCCCCTGGACCAAGAACTGTGCAGGAGAGACCTCCCTTACTGGGGGCACTTTGACCCAGGTGGTTCCTCCCTTCCATGGGTATATCTGCACTACATTGTAAACCCAGGTCTGTGGGACCTGGTCTTGTGGGCTTGGTGTTTCCAAGCCTGAATTTGAGCATCTGCACTGCATTGTAAACCTGGGCTTACAATCACTGAACTCGGGTCTCATAGCCATGCTCACGTGTTCATACTGCACTACAGAGACTTTTTGACTCGGGTCTGCAGCTTGAGCTGCATCCACACAGCAAAATTTCAGGGCTTGGACCTGAGCCACAGTGGGGAACATAGCCCCTCCCCCACAGGAGAGTCTTAGGAGCTGGGTCCTGAGTGGCTGCTGACCCAAGTCAGACTGATCTGTATGTGGATGAAAGGCAGACTTGGGCTCAAACCTGAGTCAGAGCCTGGGCTTAGTGTGCAGTGTAGACATACCCTATATGGGAGAAAACTGTAATGGAGTCAGCCAGGAACTGGATGTTTGCTCCTCCTGCCTCCCCCAGGGCTTGTCTACATGGGGACACTCAGGAAAGTTAAACTGCATTAACTACAAGGGTAAGTTAAAAATGGATTAGTTAAATTGCATTAAACCTGTGTGGATACTCTCATTCAGAATCAGAGTGCCCTTAATTCACTTTAGAAGTCTCTTCACCTCTGCTTTGCTCTATACCTATTTGTCTTACCCTCTTCTCCTCTGCACAATCCGTCTCACACCCACTCTCCAACCCTTCCCTTTCCATTTAGCTGATCCCCTCCTAAGGAAACCCAACCTTCCCCACCTGTGGAACTGTGGAACTAACATGACTCACTTTGCTTGTGTATTACACCATTCCTCAACCCTGTGTCTGCCTGGTCTATTCATATTGTAAGCTCATTAAGGCAGGGACTGTCAGGTACTCTGGGTTTGTAGAGTGCTTAGCACAGTGGGGCCCCATTCTTGATTGGTCTTTAGGAGCTACTATAAGTAAGCATGTTAAATAATAACATTAACTTTTAAAAAAATAATTGCTGGTTTAATATTTATAAATTCAAGGTCAAAGATTGTTTTGGGTGTGTGGATACACCTTCCTCTGCATTCAATGGGCTGACCCTGGATCCTTTACTCATAATGAATAGTCCCATTAAAATCAGTGCAGGGTCAGACCCTTTGCAGCCACCGTTAATATGAGCTCAGTCCCTACAACATTAAGGGCCAGGTTGTGGCTTTTTTCTCTCTCTGGAAGGCTGGGGGTGGAACCACAGCAGCCAGTCCAGATGCTTGGAAGTATTCTGCATGTACAAACCAGAGCATCTCAAAGAGTGTTGTGGAGGAGCAGCTATATAGAGTGTTTTCCTGAAACTTGTCAGTGAAAGATACAATATGTGCTCATCTCAGTTTCTGTAGCCAAAAGCTAGCTGGTGTGCTAACGAGCACCTAGCCATGCCCCCCACATGATTACAACTGCATAGTCCTTGAAGCACAGCCTAGAGTTCTAGCTTCCACTTCCTACACTCAGGAAGCATGACTGTTAGCATTCAGGTGGGATGGAACTTCCTAAACCCACTTCCAGCATGGTGCACCCACATGAGATACGTCAGGATTTAGCTCTAAATTGCAGAGAAGTTATGAACGGTTCATACTCGCAATCAGGATGAGTCTCTCAGGGGCCAGATTCTGCTCTCACATGTATTGATGTAAATCAGATATTACTTCATAGAAATGGAGTTGACATAGGTAAAAAATCAATGTTACAGAAAAGTCAGACCTAGCACTGAAGATGCATTATTTGCTCTAACTCAGTATCTATCACTCCCTACCTGCAATAGTCACTGAACAAACAATAACATGTAGGGAGCGAAACTGGTTATGAAAAACACCTATGGATTTCTAGGATTTTCTTTCAGACAGAACAGTAGGTTTCATTCTGTAGAGACACAGACCTGCTACTATAGTGGCTTTGCGCAATGCAGGGTTTTCAGCATTTTGTGGTTAACCACAAGTGACATTTAAGATTGCAAATCCTCGTTAAACTCCTGCATTGGTCTCTCTTATTGTGTCACTGCACCTGATAATTATCTATGCTGGGAAGGGGGGAACTGAGTTCCTCCCTAACCATCATGGACTAGGATTCACCCCCACTGGCAAACGGAGGTACAAATCAGAGGTCCCTGAGGCAGCCTAGCCCGTTTTGCCTCAGGAGGGATTCAACCCTCGGGCAGAACAAGCAGTATTTTCATTGCTACCTTCTTTTCAAACAGAATGATCCAAACCATGGGGCTGTTTACAAGCCAATGGGCGGCTGGTGTAATTTAGCTGACCAGGTATGCTGCACTGGTTCCTCATTAATATTTGTGAGGAAAGGCCATCTTGTTACACACCATAGCTAGATAGCTAGGCGGGGAAAAGGAAGAAAATAGAAGCTATTTTTTTAAAATCTGTTTGAATTTGCTAGGCTATTTTAAGACTTCTGAGCATGATAGGATGACTGGACCTTTTTGGTTTTGTTTCTCTCTGACCGTGGGCACCTATAAAGCTAGACATCATCTGTTTGGTCCATCAGTTGCAGCTTCAATTCATTTCCAGTACTTGCAGCAATGTCACTGAGTCCCATAAGCACATTTTATAGCCTTAGGAGAACTGTTCTGTTTTATAGGGAATGACGTGGGGTTTCTCCAAGACACATCTTTGCTGATACCTTCAGATTTTTTAGCCCTGATTCATCATTGCCCTGCATCTCATATCGTCATTCACTTTAGCACAAGGGAAGTGTAAACACCATCACATCAGAATGGCAGCATTTTTACCCTCATTTTGCATTGGTGTAAAGGATTGTCACAGGTGCAGGGCAATAAAAATGAGGCCCCCATTATGCTCATCCCTTGAGCAAATATGGCTGCCAAAGCTTCCACTTGTCATCTGACCTTTACACTGCTTGAGACCTAGTTGTTTAACACTATCTCCAAACAAGCAAGAAAGACAAACAAACACTCCAAAAGAAATATTTGATCTGGACATTTGATAAGAAGAGATCATATATATTATGTCATGTGCGCTGGTAGCAGCTGGTTTTTCTGGTTGAGTATCATGCGCAGACTCAACTCTGCTGCCTGCTGAATCTGCCACCCCAGCAGTTCCTGTCACCTAGGTAAATTGGACAGAGATTTTGTTTTGCTGTAGAATCAAACACAATTAACATAACTCTGTCATTGCTGCTTTTGAACCTGTTAAGGACTCAATCACAGTTCAAAGAGCATAAGCCCCACTGCTGTGGGGAAAGAGATGAACTGACCAAGCAGCAAAGGGCAGAGGCAGGATGTCTGGGGAAGGCAGAGGAAGATATATTGATTTTATGGATGCTGGAGGAGGGAGTGACCTCAATGATGGCCACTGACACAGGTGTACCCTATGGCATATACAAAACTGGGCTTTTCCTTCAGCTCTCTCTGCACTACCAGACAAAGGTGTTTCTTGCAGTTGCAGGTAGGGACAGACATAGATGGACCTTGGTCTTTTTCCTGTATTACTGGTATCTTCCCCCCGCCCATTGCTATAGGTCCAGTGGTGGATTAAGGCTCAACGATGTGTCACTAAGATGTAGGTTCTGCCACATTAGGGGCATCTAGAACTTTCCCTGTTGTACCAGTGCACCTCTGTTGTATGCACACACACAGAATAGCTGGGAGAGGGGAAGGCCTCAATGGCAGTGGAGAGATATGGAGAAGGAAGAGGAGGAAAACTATTCTACACCTGCGCACAGTGCAGACAGTAGTTTCTTCCATCTGCCATTGTTAGCCACATAATATACACCTCCAGCAACTATGGGGGGAAAATTACACAGCCAGCATTCCATGTGGCCCTCTCTTCTTCAGACTGCCATCTCCACTTCTGCATTGCCCTGTGAGTGGTTGCCTTTCAGACTAAGTCCTGGTGGCCCTCTCTCATCTAACTTGGCAGAGTAAAAATGCTGTCCGAGACAGCTCTGGGTTTGAATTGGAGGAGGAAGGGAGAGAAGTAGAATTGGAGAGGAGAAGGCAAGAAATCTAGGAGGGAGGAATAGTGGGTGGGAATAACAGGAAGGAGAGAAAAGTTTGTTGAGTAGACACAGCTCAGAGGGACCACAAAGTACTTGCGCCTCTGGGCCCCATTTAGACACCATTGCACAGAGACTTGAATAGAAAGGGAAGGGAGGTTTGTGACTGAAATAACTACTGCCCCAGCTTTGGAGCCATCAATCAAAACCCAAGGAGAGAAGCCCAGTACTAACTTATTCCTGCTGCTAGTATAGCCAGTGTCACCAGGGAACTATTCAGAAAAAGAGCACATCTTCTACATAAAGCACAGCATGTTATTAGTCTCAACCTGAGTCAGGTGCTGCTAATATTGCTGTCTGATGAGTCAATGAACTCTTGTTATGTTGGCTTTTGTTAATCTACATAATGAGATCTAGTAAATCATCAAGTCCTTCTCCCTGCAGAACTGTTCTCCAAACTATATCTTTTAGTTTGAAGAGTCCCATGCAATGTATGTGTGTGGGGGAGGGGGGTGTGTGTCTACCACAGCTCTTGGGAGCTATTCCTCACTCTACTACATTAGGTCTCACTCTTAGGAAGCTTTGGGATGATAGTTGGCCCAGGTGTTCCTTTTCCCTAAATTCAGCCTTTTAGTCTTTATTCCATTCCATTGTCCTACTTTTCCACTCTACTAGCACCATGTCTCACCCTCCTTCTTGGGGTCCTTTTTCTCCACAGGATACAGGTAAAGTTCCATTGCCTTCACATCCTGACATTTGAGAATCAGGCCTGTGATCTCTTACTACACTGCCTTCCCCTTGCTTTTACCAACAGTAAACTCAACATACAAACCAAACAGGGTAGTTATTAGTTTCTCCCCTGGAGCTCACTGCCCTGGATTCTGCACAGCACATACATACATACTTTCCTCTGGGGAGAGGAACACAACTTCCTTTTAAGATTCTGAGCCTAAGTATGCTGGGCTACACCTAATTAGCTCCCAGATGGTAGTGCCTGCCTCAGCTGACTCTGAACCTTGCCTGAGAATGAATCCCCAAAAGCCAATGTGGCTCTGCAGGACCTGATCCAAAGGGCACCACTGAAGTGGGATGGGGTGCAGAGAGGCAGCAATATCCCCACCAGGGGGCATCAAAGGATCTGTATGCCCTGTCATTGGGCCTTTGGTGTTATATACCTTCAAATATGTTTTGACTCTTATGTTCCCCCCCTCCCCACACACCCACCTCAGTCTTCTTGCCAAACCATAGAGATTTAGCTCTTCTAATCCTGTCCTTGTAAACTTCCTTCCAGGCCCTGCTCGTTTTTATTGTTTTTCTCTGAATTCCTTTCAGTCTGTCAATCTCTCTGCTAATGGGATACCCAGCACTGATGTAGGGCAGTTCATTCTCCCTGATGAGCAGTGTGTCCCTCTGCAGTGTCCCCACTCTTCACCATCTGACAGCCTTATCCCCCTCCGAGAAGGTAGAAGTGTCACATTTCCATTTCATTGTTCATTTCAGAAAGCCAGCTGAACAGAACTGATGGCTACCTTCCCCTTTTGAAGGCTCCCTGAGGAGTTGGAAGATACATGCCACCCAAGGGATTGGAACTTCAGGCTTCTCGCCCCTACTTCACTGAACCAACTTAAATTGCTTTATGTCAAGAAGGTAATGGAAGAGTGCAATTTCACATCTTTATTTAAGATGCCTCTTTTTTCCAGCTGCACGACATTGGCAAGTATAAGAACATTGCCTCTACTTTTGGAGATTTTCAAGCATGTGAGTATGTATGGATTTCTCCAAAGAAGAGGAATAAATTCTTGCACATCAGCAGAAAAGACAGTGGAAAGCACTGGGGGCACATGCCTGTGACTGAAAACCAGAATGTACTTCTTTAATGAAAGTTTAAGGCAAGTTTTGCTGTTTTAAGGGCCCAAATCCTGAAGAACTTTCTCAATTCTTGGCCCTTGCTCAGGCAAAACTCCCAGTGAAGCCATTGGGAAATTTCCCCTGAATAAAAATGGAGAACTTCAAGATCTGGCCCAAGATTATTCAAAAGGTCATTCTAGAATTAAGCCTAGTTTCTTTATTTTAGTTAACATGCACAATAAAAAGAATTTGAAGAGAATAGTACTTGAGAACAAACTAATTTGAACTACTGCATGTGGTCCCTTTGGATCCTTCTGTAGTATATTTTTCTTTTCCATAAATGAGTTTCTCTGAAACAACCTGGAGGCTGAACTCCATTTAATCAAAGAACAGTGATGATAACACTAAGCGGAGCCACTCTAGCTTTCCCACTCCCCAGACTGTCTGGCTGATGTGCTGCAACACGTACTTTGAGGAACCACCTGGGTGTGAGAAGGCAGTTCAACCCCTATGCCCATTCAGTTGGCCTCTCTGCTGTCGCTGCCAACAAAGGTGTGATTTTAGTGCCAGTTTTAGTTTTCATTAGAGGAACTACTCTCCATTGCAACTGTACATTGCATGTTGCATTCTCTGTATTTCTAATGCTTTCTAGGCGTCAGATTGGAAACAACCAAGGGCTAGTCTGATCTTAGGAGACTGAATTTTTAAACCTACCATTGAACTCAAATTTTCATCCACACTATAGATCAGTAGCAAGTCTACCTAATGTGCTTACTGCCCACTAATATGAATGGCAAAAAAAAATTCAGCGTTAATCTAATTAGGGAGACAATAACAATCTATTTAGGTACATTCCTTTAAAAGGAAGTGAATTTCATTGCACATCACCAGAAGATGCCTTATATAAGTAACTAAAAACACCATTGGCTGGGTCTTCATCCATACAACCAGTTCTCTGATGCCATCTCCTTTCTTTTCCTTCACCCAGCACCCCCAAAATGCTGAAGTTAGAGGTGGGCCCAAGCAAAACTCAAGTTTGGATCCAGAAGTGGATTTGAATTTCATCAGTGATCTGTTTGTTTCTAGGATTTTGTTTGGGTCTAAGTTTATCTGATATCTTTTACTTAACATGGAGCATGTTGCATGAGATTTACCTTTCTTTAAAGAACATGCATTTTCATATCTAAACAGACTGAAATTAATGTCCTGCTAATGACTAGAGATCCCAGCGCATTATCTTGAAAGTCTTCTCTCTCTGTAATTTTCTTAGTACTGAATATAAGCTAAAATCTCAAAAATGTGATACTCCTGTATGTTCAGCAGAGAACGGAGTGGCAGCACAGATGCTTCTCATTATACTCCTGGGGCTTGATTGTCTCCATGTACACGCTAAAGTGTATATGTGTAAAACAGATGAACAAAAGTAGACTTGAAAGGAGCCGGGCACTAAGTGTAGTATTATACCTCAAAAATGTGCAATAAAGATGGTGAAAGTAATTACACAATGCAGAATGTAGATTTGCAGGTAGACCATATAAGGTCAATGTGCAGGCCCTAAAGCAGGCTGGGTCACTCGCAGATAGAAGGAGAAGTGGTAAACAAACAAAAGTGGGCCCAGTCTCAAAACCCTTACTTTCATGAGCAATTCTTATTAAATTCCTCCAGGTGAGTAAGGGATATTAGGGTGTTTAAGGGTTGCAGGTAGAGAAGCTGCAATAGTATCAACAAGTTTCTGGGTGCTAGTCTACGACAGCACATTTGAGCAATTACCACAGGATAATGAGTGATTGCCGTGCATGAGCCATACATGTGAGCAAAACAGCATGTTTAAACAAAGCAATTCTATTCACGTCTATTCAATTCTCTGTACTTAATAGATTTGCATAATTCATTAAGATGAGTAGGCATACTTTAATCAGGACGAATATGGAAAATTAGGACTCAGTTGTGCCACTAAGGCAGATCCCCCACCTTCAGAAATAGCAGAGAGTCACAATGCCACTGGAAGAGTTTGGGAAAGAATTCTGCCTCAGTGTTCACAGGGAGCACACCTGCTATAACACTCCTCTATGTTTTGTAACTTACTGCTTCCACCCCTCTGGACCAGTCCTACTCCACAATCAGGTACAGGAGAAGATTGATCTGTTTATCTCACCAGAGCCTTCTGGGTGCTGCAGACCCTGGAAAAAATGGGACAGCAATAGTACCTGACCCTTATACAAGTTATACAAGTAAGAAGGTAGCACCTTTTGCCTTCCCCATTGCAAAGTATAGGAACTGGATAGTATCCCTTTAAATAGTGTGAGAGTCCTCTAATGGGCCTCCATGTATTGTAGAAGTTATCGGAACCTAACGGAACAACAGGCCTTGCATGGTAAGTAAACCTGTTGATTTGGAACCCAGCTATGTCGTATTGGTTCTTCACATTGTTAGACACTAGGCTCATAAACCCACATAAGATCCAGGGACAATCTAGCTATTAGACAGTACACAAAAATATCAGTATTAATACAAAATTTCGGCACAGATCCTCAGCTGGTATAAGTTATCATTGCTCCATTGACTTCAGTGGAGGATCTGCTCCTTCACATATTCCTTCTTCTAAGGACTGGTACAATATTGCCATTGGTTGCCATTACAAAGTCAGCATTTGGCTCATCACATATAGTGGCTTCTCAAGTTCCATGGTCAGGCAATATGGTACCAGGCAGTCAGGGCAGAGACAAATAGCACCACACAGTGGCCAGCAGGGAGAAGTGGAAAAGCAGAACCTGAACCATAGCATGGAACGTGAAAGCAAGGCAGGAGAAATAGCAAGGTCAAATAACAGAAGGCAAAAGTTTGCAAGTGTTGATGAATGCAATGAAGATGACTGTTTGGACAAAGAGCATCTTAGCTCCTTCATGGTATAGACTCTCTATAATGGCCACCTTTAGACTTGACAACATCTTCACCTTGATTGCCAGGAGCAATGATGCATAGCAGCTGCTGACATTTTTACCACTGCATCTACCACATCTGTTCCAAGTATTGTTAGATAACATACAAAAATACCCATGACTGGTCTAAATTAGCATTCCCACCCTTGCTACTGGTGGTGGAGCTGCACTGCTGCTAATGCAAAACTGAGAGAATTCTCCAAGACCTGCACATGTGATGTGACAGTTTGTACTAAATATTTTGTACGCTTGTAGTAGATCTCCAGTTTAGTTGGGGAAAAGGATTAGCACTTAAATTCCTCTGACAGTGCTAATGAACACTGTTTGACTGGTGCCTGGATGCAGAGAGAATCCAGTGCATTTTCTGAGAGACTACATCATTCAGCGCAATTTAAATACTCTCATTTCATATCTTTGTGACAGTTATGAAGATGTTCTGTTGGCACTGGAGTCATTATTTGCAGTTTTCTCAGATGATCTACATGCAATATGACAAGCTCACTACGCATAAATCAGCTATATCTATGTTAAGAATCTGTGAAACCCATTTTTACACATAGCCTAGATTATCTCCTGCATCCATGACTTCTGGAAGTACTAACACCTCCATTTTTATTTTTTTTTTTTGCATGGAATTCACTTGGACTCCTGGCATGCTAGTTGGCTTAGCTCTCCCATACCTGTTATTTCTTGATAGCACACCTTGTGGGTGCATCTGCTGCAGCTGATGTTATACTTATTTTCCACTAAGGGTGCTCATGCACTGCTACTAGCAACGGTTTAAGGGCTAGCACAGGGAGGCCTCAGGTGTTTTTACCACTGTATCATCAGAGTCTGATTTTCGTTACATATCAGTAAATGTGCCTGAGCCCTCTCTACTCTAGCACTCACATTGTGGATTTGCACCTTTGCTGGAAATTGAGTATAACATATTCTTCGCTAGATAAGGCCCCGTGTGTGTGTGCACAGAAATGAGACGCAGCGCGGGCACCTCTTTTGAGCATTTTGCACAGCGTGGTGACTTTCTCTTCTACTGTGAACTGCAGAGTGCAAGGCTGGGCTCTTTCGTTCATTCTTTCATATTAAAAACGCCAACAAACAGTTGACATGGTCTCTCTCGTCCTAAAATGCATATGAAGTTACAGGAGAAACCTACTCACTCTCCACAGGATACAAGTAACTCCCATTGAGGGGGAATTGGAGCCTTAGTCTCATTTGTTAACACTAAGATTTGAGCTATTTTAGTTCAGCTATGTTTCTTTTATTGTAATGGTTTGAAAATTGCTGCAAATGTATGTGTGAAAGGACAGAAGAAATGGAGATGGATGGAAGGATGAGCTTCACTTTTCATATTGGAGACTTCTGCAAACACCCTGAGGTGTGTGTATGCGCGACAAGTACACTATTGTATCTACCCAATACATTCAAATTAACTCCACAATTTACAAGTTGCATCCCCTTTACCCCTATTTTAAAATAAAAATCCATATAAAAATGTAGTTCTGTTTGCTGAACTGGGTAGTAGATCTCCATTCCAAAATTCTTCTCTGCCTATGTGTCTGGAAATTCCAGCAAGCCCCAAAAGAATTCAACACACATTGTTATAGCTGAGATCTGCCATGAGGTTCTGAAAGCTGAATTTTGCCCCCCACTTCAAGGGCTAATCCTATACATTTAAGGAACAATAATCCTATAATTTAAGGAACAATTACTGCAGAGGGAAAAGCTATCCTGGGAAGAGCAAGGGACATGTTAAGGAAGCGCAGAAAATGCACAGAATGATAGTACACCACAATGCAGTAACAGCTATGCACTGCGACTGTAATGGGATGTGCACCATGCACATAGTGGGGGTGGGAAAGAAGGGTGAATGCACTAGAATGGGGTTACCATGTATGCTGCCTTCCAAGAAAGTGCTAGCTGACTCCAGCAGCCCAGAATCCTTTGTCTCTGAAGGAAGCAGGAGTAAGGTGTGTCTCTTCCTACACCTAAGATGCCCAGTGCTGTTCTGTGAAGGCAGCAATGCCCTTTAACAGACTATGCTTTGCAGTTTTCTTGCTCTTTGACCCACTGCCTGTGGTGCTTGGCCTTCTTTACATAGGACCTGTATTGGACTCTAAGATTGTACCTCCCTGCAACTCAATTTGTGCATTTGTAAAATGGCTATAATATTAATATCAACCTACCTGACAGGGTGTTGTAAGCTTTATTTCACTAAATGTTTGTAATGTGAATTGAGATCCTCAGATGAAAGGTGCCAAATGTAATTACAAATATTTTAATTGGATGATTAGGCTTCTAGAGCTGAAATTCCAACAGGGATGGCTGTAATTTTTAGAGGAATTTTTAAGAGACCTTTGCCTTCAGAAGCAAGGGGAAATTATGCCTGACCCTCCCACCCAGAAAGACCATTGTGAAGAAAGACATTTGTACATGATTTGCAGGACTTCTGTGGTACTGTGCCAAAACATGTCAGTTTTCAGTAACAAGGCATTTAGTCACAGAATACTTTTACAGGGAAGCAAAACTCCAGAGAACCTACAAGCTTGCTATGTGTACCACGGTTTTCATTATCTCCATAAATAACAGCTAAAATGTAAGATGGAGGCCAAAGCTCAGAGACTTCTCAGTGAAAATGTCAGCTTTGAGTATGAGACACACATTGTTCTTTTTCCTGCATCCTTCCTTGCCTCTTCCATGCCGTAAACTGCTGGGGGGAAGATGGGGGGTGGGGAGTGGGGGGGGGGGGGTGGCAACTCTGAGAAAAAAAGCAAGGATTTCCAGTAGATTGCTGGTAATGGGCCATAGTGCCTTTCACCTCTTGATTGCATTTTAGAATGGAGATGACCAAAAGCTGTGGCCATCTGCTGTCTGTTAGGGGGCCTAGGTGAAAGGAGTCTGGTGGTGCCATCTTTCTTCCCCATGAAGAAGCACCCACCTCATGATGGGGAGGTCGCATGGCTCAGTAGCTAGAGCATGTGACTAAGAGGACAAGGGACCTGGGGCTGTAAGCCCAGCCCTCATGCTAACTGGCTCTGTGATCTTGGACAAGTCACTTAGGTTTTCTGTGCTTAAATCTCCCCCATCTGCTCCATGGGGAGATTAATACTCACCACACTTGTCTCACAGGAGTTTAAGCCAATAGGACTGGATCACAGAATTAAGCTTCTGCCCCTCTTTGGAGGAGTAGAGCCATGCCAGTGGGAGAGCTGAGCTCAGTTCCTCCTAGAACTCAGAGGGACATCTGTGCCTGGATAGCTCTGGTGGTGGCTGTGGATGGGCATTCCTTCTCACCATAGCCTTTTCAGAGACTAGGGGCAAAAGCAGCACTCTACCCAGATTAGTCCACCTGCAAAGTGTGGGGGGAGGAGGGGAGAGGAGCCTGTCAGTGGCTACTTGGGATTTTTCCTACAGTGCCCACCCACAAAGGGGCAGGCAAAATCCAGCCCTTAATTTTACCCTGGGAAGCATTTGAGACCCTTGAATAGGAGGTGCTGTACTTTTGATGGCCTCAGCACAGAGACCGGGGACTGAATGAGACTGGAGCCTGAACTAGCTTCTCATCACTCAAGGAATTCACTCTAGGGGGTGGAGCACGTGGGGGGGAGGGGGGGAGGAGTGGTAAGGCTTATGAGCAGAGGGCACAGCTTGCATTACTGGCTAGATAACATCCCTTACTCTGTGGATAAATCAAAGACTCCATTTTCCAGAGCTGTCAATATGGAAATTTACATCAAAGTGTGTGTGTATGAGTAAAATTAATGAAATAGAGGAGTGAGAGATGGGCTACTCTGGTCTGGAAAAGGTCAGGTATCCTTGTGTTATAGTGATTGCCTGAGTTACAATATCTTTGAATGATCATCTCATATGATGCTGGTTCTTGTAGCTAGTGTTTAAGGACGGTATTTCTAGAAGTGACCAATTGAAATTCACAAGTGACTGCAAATCCCCTTAAAGCTACGCTAGTTTATGCCAGGATGAATCTAGTCTGGCATTCCAACTTTAGCCAGATCTAACTAGTCAAACTGCAAAACCATTGGCTTTGTCCTCTACCCCTCAAAATGTCTGTCACAGATATGCAAATACATTTGGTACAACAGAGAGGGAGCAGGAATTCTGGGGGCAGCCAGAATGACTACCTGTAACTCAAAGTATGCACTGTAGTTGTAGCCATGTCAGTATCAGAAGAGGTCTGTGTGGCTCGATAGCTTGTCTCTCTCACCAATAGAAATTGGTCCAATAAAAAATATTACCTCACTCACCTTGTCTTTCGAGGTAATTCAACCTCAATCGGTAGTGAAAACAGTTCAAGAGCACCTACTATGGGGTTTCCCTTTACTGGACGACTGCATTCTGCCAATACTGTTTCAAGAGTTAATATGAAAGTGACATGATATAAATGAGCTCCGACTGAGTACATTTAATTAAATGATGAGAACCACTTGGCAGGGTGTGCCTTAGTTTCAGTCAAAGGTGGAACATTATTAAGTAACATTTACATCAAGGGAAACACCCACTTTTGAAATCACTGATGCAAGTAACACATACTTTGTATTTAACTTACTCAGTAAAATGGGAAGTCAGTCTGTAGAAAACAGAGTTTCTAATTTGCTTTCTGCCAGGGTGATGATTAATGTAGTTTCAACACACCCCATCAGCCAATTATGATGGATAGTAAGCCCTGTAATAGGAATCTCAGGCTGCATCCTTGTTACTTGGATTTAGTGTTCAGACCAGTTACTTAGTAATTTAGGCCATAAATTACTTTCTCCCTGGGAAAAGAATGAACTTCTAAAGCTAATAAGTAGTGACTCAAGCTTTTTAATTTCATATATGTCCAGCTATATTACAAGGGCACTCTGTATGTTATCTTAACCTTGCACAACCAATTGATCATTTGTCCAATTAAAAGTAACTGCTTTGATCTATAGGCCACTGTTCTCTTGAAGAACTTTCAATAATTTGGGAAAAATTTTAAAGTGGAAATTCAAGCTTTCAGATAAAATTGGGAGAGATATCTTGGATTCAATATCTACCATTATAAAATAAAAAGTACTAGAAAAGTCTATGGTAATGGCTCCAAAATACTACTGTTTATAAAGCTGATAAAGTGTTTGGGCTATTAGTAGAGAACACAATTTTTTTTCAGCTAGACAAGATGAGACTTATTATTTTAGCTTCTCCTGCTAAGACTATCAGTGAAAGATTATAATGAAGTAGTTGGGGGTTTTTTGGCTGTTATTACACCCCAGAAATCTGCTCAGGGGAGGAGATTCAGCGCCCAGGCTCCAGCCCAAACAGGAATGTCTACACTGCTATTTTTAGCCCTGTAGCATGAGCCTGAGTGAGTTAACCTAGGCATTGAGATTTGCTGCCACAGGGTTTTCGGTTCCCCCCCGCCCCAGTACAGACGTACCCTTCACATAAGGAACTGAGGGAATTCTAAGTACCAGTGAGAGCATGGACAGCTTAGAAAATCATCTTCATGTTTTCGCTACTTGCCCATTGCTGCTTAGTTTTGGATGTAGTTTAATGCATATTGATCATTGAAAAGAGATGCTAAAATGGACTTTTCCCTTTGTATCCAGTATATTTAGAGTTTTATGCTGCACAAACACATGAGTTCTATGCTTACAAAGGATTGCCAGATTGGATCAGAACAATGGTCCATCTAATCCAGTCTTCTGTTTCCCAGCTACTTCAGAGGGAAGTGCAAGAATCTCTGCAGTTGGCATGTAAGGAATAACTATTTCTACAGGTGGACAGTATGCAAAGATATTCAATTAAATCATTTTTCATTGCAGCAAAGCACTCCTGTTATAGGAGGAACATGGAATTTTTCCATATCACATTAGGCCACTTGTCCTTCCGTTCTGCTATCCTGCCTACAGCAGTGACAGGAACAGCCTTAAGCAGAACATATTGCTGCTCTTTTGGGATCCTGCGTCCTACGTGACTCTGTAACCCCGAGATAGCCAAAGGTAGAAACTGAGCCAGTGAGACAAGAGGGGAAGAATAAAATACTACCAGGTCTCCAACTCCCTCCAGCACCATATGTGCAGGACATGCATGGCCTAATATTCTTTCTTCACAATGAGGAGCTCCATTCTTGTGTGGGGCCACACTAACTGACAAATTGGCCCTGGCTGTGATCAGTAATGATGCTTGAGGTGAAAAAACTCCCTGCAGTGATCTAGCCAGTTGTGCAGTGCTGTACGTGTCGGAGCAGGATGGGTGGGGGGGAGGGGATGGTCGGTGGAGGATTCCTTCCAAACCCCTATTGTGATGAATTTAGATCTTGAAGCCTGAGCTTTGAACCTACCTCAATATTCTTCACTACAAATGTCATTACTGGGCACACCACTACCCAGCTCTTCTAAAACTCCAGCTACAGCAGGGGCCTGTATGATTTGCTGCTACCACTCCAACCTGAGCCTTCCTGGAATGCCCTCTTTCTCTGAGGCCAACATGGGGATGGTGCAGAGCTGGTGGAGCTAGCTTGTACATGTGGTGTAGAGACCACTTGCTTCAGGGCAACTCCCAGGGGCCGTTATACCTGCCCTCCAACCCCTTTGTACTACAACATAAAAGAGAGAAGCTGCAGGTCCACAATTGAACCTTGCACTATGCTCAGTACATACATCAATAGTGTATTAACACATTACTGTCGTATCACTGGGGTGCTGTAAAGGCCCCCTGGCATGGGTGGGGCCGGCGGCCCTCCCTCACCGTCAGTCTCCAAGGGATGCCACACCACCCGGTGCCTACACCCTGTGGGGAGTTCTAACAAAAAGGGGGGACGGTCTCCAGCCTTCATTAGTGCAAGCACACAGTTCAAGGCCCCGGCCCTTAGGCAGCATGGGCCAGATAGAAGGGAGGCAGTCTCTAACCTTCAGCAGGGTGAGGAAACAGCCCAAAGCCTGGAACTTAGGTTTGGCAGGCAGCAGGGAACAGGTTCTGGCCCTAAGCAGGTGATCACCCCTAGGTCAGGGTTGGAAGGGGGAAGAGGGATGCAGGGCCACCCGACTCCACTGCATCCCAGACCAGAGCCCTGGCAGTGATAGGTTGTCCCGTCACTGGGTCAGCAGGGCTCCAGCCAAAACGCGCTGACCCAGCTACAGGCCATAACGCAGCTGGACGGGTGTCTGGCTTCCCTGGGCTCCTTCCTTCCCCATTTTCCCTAGAGTGCCTGGTCCCTCGAGTTGCTCCCCGTTTCCTTGGGATACTCTGCCCGAGGGAATTTCCAGAATCCCTCAGTCTCATCGCTCGACGGCAGGTCCAGGAACTCTTCAGAGCCATCCATGGAGGGTAGCTCCTCTAGGTCGCAGGGGACTGGCAGCTTGGGTAGCTCTTCCAGGTCGCAAGATCCAGGGGTCTCCTCTGGCTCAGATAGCTCCTCCAGGACCCAGGTAGTTGGTAGCTCTGATAGCCTCTCCTCCGGGTAACAGTCTGAGTCTGGCCCCGGCACCAAGGGAGAGATGTCCCCTTACTGAGCGGGAAGGCCTGCCTTTTATACTTCCTGCCCCGCCTTTCTGCTTCCGGTCAGGTGGGGTTGTACTCCCAGGCTCTGCCCCCCAGAGGGGGTTTGGTTCTCCCTTGCCGTCAATCTCCAAGGGAGGCCACATCTCCCGGCTACAGGTGCCATCACATTTTCTGAGGTAAATGCCTCTCATCTCATATTAAATCGGGCTAGTATGTTATAGCCATTAGCAATACATCACATTTACAGAATACGTCATAGGATCGTCTCATAAATTTTCATTTTCCTACAGCAGCTGACACATGGGATCAATGCTAGGCATAGATCTGTACTAGTAATACCTGGCTTGGAGTTGTTAATCTGTGTGATCATTGACAGAGTTTCTCTGGAGCTGTTACAATGTGAAGTATCATTGCAATCCTTAATGCAGAACCATTCATCTGCAGCTTGTTGTGGTGATGCAGTGGCTCCAATCTGTTGCAATGTATCATGTCAAAACATAATATGGTGTTGTTATGACAGTACTAAGCCCGTATGTGGTGGCTGGATGGCTCAAGGGATTGGTAACTGAGTATGGAGCCTTTTACGTCTAGGTCCATCTGTTAGAATCCAGCACAGTGACTGCTAGTGATGTGCTTTGTTGGATGTTTGGCGGCCTCTGTGAAATAAATTCTATTTGCAGTCCAATCCTCACTGTTCAGGAATCCCCACTTAGCTCCCTTGCTGGGAGTCTCAAAAGAGTCGCCAAGGGCTGACAAGACTGATGTTCCTTTCAGCTCTAATGCAGTCAGTCCAGGTCAGGATGGAGGCACATAGGCAGAGTGATGTGGGAAAACTTCTACTGCTGCTGCATGTGATGTGCCTGTAGCCAGCTCAAGTGAGGAGGTGTCGAAAAATTTACAGTCAGTCACGTTTTCACCCCCGCACAAAGGATGCAAGTAAATAGAACGAGCTATTGATTCCACCTAGGTATCTAATACACTAGGAGAAAACATTCAACACACAAAGTACAATGGGAAATCCCTCAGTGTAAAAAATGTTGGTGCATATGAAACAGTAGCAGAGTACACTAGACTTTACAGATGGAAACTTAGGTTCAGAACCATCTAAACTCCTAAGTAAAATTAGTTTGTTAGTCTCATAGAATGGGTACCAAGCAGTTCCATAATATTCCTTCTTCACCATGAACATTAGGAGGATGACAGAAGCAAGATGTATAAACTGGTTTCTATTCCAGATAAGAAGCTGCAGGGGACTAAATAGCAGTTGAAGATTCTGAGGAGAATTTGGTAAAATTAATCTAACTGGTTATGAAGGGATGATATTGCTGGGTGTGTTGTGGTAGAATGAAACCATGAATGGGATGGACGTGAGAAATATTAAAGTAAGAAGGGGAAATATGGCAACAGTAAAAGGCTGAAAGGAAACATGGAGCTGACTTCAAATGGCAGCATTAGATTCTCAGCCCTTGACGAGATGATAAAGGGGTCAAGGACAGTCAATTATACCCTTTCAATAACAGAAAATCAAGTACTATAAAGGAAATGCAAGCCATGCAATAAAAGGGAGCACAGACTGCACCACTTATAATGGAGGTAAATGGGACATGAGAGTGCCTGGTGTGGCCTGGGTGAATCCTATCAAATAAAGAAGGAAAATTTCACCTCTCTTTATTGCACTCTTGAAATGATTTCAAACTCTAATACAGTCCCTTTGGTAATTCCAGTCTCTTTCGTAAAGAGTTGCACGTTGTTAATGGATCCATCAGTTGGAGAAGGTCCTATGCCATATCAGGTACATTTAGGACCATGTCACAAGTCATAAACCACAGCCCAAATTCACCAGGATTATTTTTAACTCAACCAATAGTTTTCTCAGCTAATAGTGCATTTTCATCCTCCAGGGGACACAACACGAGCGGAACCATATTCACAAAATGGATCAGAGTAAATGTTCTCTTCTTTACAAAATGATCATTGTTTTTCTTCTTCCAATAACTGCTTCAGAAGACTAAAGACTCAGGTACTTTTTATGGTCATTGGGTGAAACATAAAACTCAAAGGGGTTGTTTGTTGGCATTCTAAAACAGGTTACAAATACTACCTTTCCCATTGTTCCCCTTCCCACCACTGCTACCTATGTATAACGTTATGATTTTAGCACAGGTATTTTTATGAACAGTCATGGACCGGTCTTGGACAATAAATAATAAATCACAGATTTACTGAAGTAAAAAACTGAGCCCTGCTGCCCAGGGCTGAATTATTGAAATTTTCAAGGTCTCATAATATCACGGAATCTGTGATCTCCATGACAGATTTGTAGCCTTACCTCTGTGTTCTAAGTATCTGAAACACAGTTCTTGATCATCATACTAGGGCCACTGGGTAAATTTATGCCTTTTCCTGCTAAAAGGTATCCCCTCACTCTATGGATCACTATTACTTTGGTTGCTACTAGTGCAGCCACTGATTTGTGTGGTACTAGTTGCCATGTTACATTCTTACATATTAATCTGTATTGGTTTCCCCAGTTATTAGATTTGTAGAGGATTAGATTTGGCAGAGATTCACATCAATCAACCTAAAAATGTGCTGTGTCAGTTTACAACTATAATAGCTTTCTCAAAGGCTTTTTGTGACCATTGTTTGAACTCAGTTGAGCTTGTGAGTACAATAAGGGTTTATTTACATATGAAAGTTACCCTAGAATAAGGTAGGGTGTGAATTTACAGCGGAATAACTATTTCTGGTTAACTCCCTGTATGGACACTCTTATTCAACACATGGAGTTAATCTGGAATAGTTAGTCCAGAATAGCTATATTGGAACAACTACATTTGTAGACAAGTCCTGACTGATCCTAAGCATTCATTTTAGGCTTGTGGTAATAATTAGCATTTTACCAATGGGAAAAAGTGTCTTTCTTAAAAAATGACACAAACCATTTTTTCCCTTACTACCAAATTGAAATATATCATTGTATCGTAACAATCTCTTAACTGGAGAATAAAATATACGTTATGTGTGCTCACTAAATGCAGTAAAAAGAGGTTTTAAAAAGCCAGAAAAAAATGTGGCAGTTCAAAGGCTATTCCTACATTCTGTATATAATAATCCCAAATTGGGTGAATTCCTGTATGAAGCATTTGCTTTTATAGTGGTAGTACCTATATTATTTCCTTTAATCACAGTGTTGCCCTGTGTCTGGTGTACATCGAAGAAAGTGACAACCCATTAAAATGCCATGTGATTCCAGATCAAAGGACTTTTATGGAAGTAGCGTTATCAGGAGCAAGAAGATCCATAATGCACTAGAGAAAGGAAAGACTAGATTATAAATAGGAATGTTTTTTCTTCCTGCATTCATCTTTTTGGTTAATTTAAAGAAAATCCTGACACATTTAAGAAGATGTTGGACCCATACTTGACATGAAATTTGATTAAAAGCATTCTAAATGTTATATTTTGTTTATTATAAATCATTATAGTTCCAAAGAGGGTTTTTATTTGATTCACCTTAGAATCAATATTGTTTTATATTTATATATACGTATCTTTGATAAAGTATGGTTTCATATGCTAAGAAATTAAATCAAAATATATATATATTGTGGTCCAAACATATAACTGTGGCCTATGTTTACACAATTGATGGGGCCTAAAAATATGCAATGACATGTGAGAACAGTGACATTTTTGAAAATAGTATGCACTTTGTAGGAATCTATTAATCAAATATGAAGCACCCCTTCTGTAGCTGCCTCAAACCATCTCCCTTCTAAAGGATTTCCAAATAATTGTTAGCCCTGCCATCAGGTGTGGTGCTGAAGAAGATAACTATGTGATTATCTGTTGGAAGTTTAGCCTCTTTATTTAAACAAGTTTGAAAAGCCTCTTGAACTTGAAAGAAGTGCAGTTTCATATTTTCTCCAGCAACAATGACACTCAAGAGGAGTCCTGATAAATTAATTTGCTAAAGAGATAGCTAACTGTTTAAATAATGCCCCATGAAACTTGTTTGCTGTTCTATAAACTTCTTGAAAAAGAAATCCAAGCTTGATGTTTACCTTTGACCTTGACACAGTGAGCCCTTTGTAACCAGTTATTTAGCCTGAAACAAGGCCCAATCCATCTTCTGTCAGCGAAGATAGCAAAGGGTACAGCAAAGAACTGAGCCTTCATTTCTTAAGCACCCCAAACTCCCGACAACCTCAGCGGGAATATTGGGGGCATTCAGAATGCAGGACAGGGCCCTAAGTAAACTTGTTTTTCTTTACTTAATTCATTTGTTTCAACACAAACAGCAGGAAAACAGCATCATAGCTCCCTGTGTGAGTCAGCTTTAGTGAATCAATTAACAGCTCCCCAGCATACCTGTCACATATGCAGGGCATTTGTAATTCAAGTTAAACCCCAAAGTCCCACCAAACATATTGCTTCATTGCTTGTGTGGTAGGATGGATGGGACAGTCTAAAATTGGTTCTGAAGTTTCTAGGGCCTGAATGATCCCTAGTGATCAAGAAATGTATAAATAACTATTGCATGGGTATGAATCACATTTGATACTCTAATTAGAGCCAGTGTAATGAAACCTGCCATCAGGCAAAATTCACCAAGTAGTTTCAGATGAAAATGGGCTGAATTTTGATTATGTCTGGGCCAGATATCATGCAGATCCTGAAACATTTGTGATTGTAAACTAGGAAAAATGGACAGCTTGGGGCTGAATTTAAGTTTGGGTTTTGCAATTTGTCTGGTCCTGGGACTGAAAGCTAGATTCAAGGACTGAAATCTGGATTAAAAACAACATTGTTTGGTACATTTCTGAAACTATAACTCTTCATCATTAGAGCACTGAAGAAATCAATATCTTGAGTAGTTTCTCTGGAGGGAAAAAATCCATAGAACTACCCCCATCAGCAGCATCAGGAGAGGCAGGGATCAGCGTTCACATCGCACTCCCAGTCAGTCACCAGCCCGAGCTGGGGAAGCTAATGATCCAAACAGCGGACCAAATTCAATGATGAATCCTGGTTCCATGTCACCTGAGGCAAATTGCGTATGCTGTGAAGCAGCAGCAGCACCACCACCACCAGATTTATCAGTCACATTGTTTTTAAACATCTTAGGTCCTCTTCCTGCCAAGAGTCATGCATATGCACGCTGTGAGTAGTCCCGTTGATTTCAATGGGGCTACTCATGAACAGAATACATGCATAAGTCTTTGCAAGATCAGGGCCCTAAAGAGATGACCAGTGGAGGAAAGTCAGAAGATGGTCTGGTTAAACTGTCAAAATCTATTGCCATCACTGCTATAAAGACCAAACCCTCCTTACGTTATTCCTGTCATTAGATCTAATAGACTGATTCCTGGTTTCTTCATATGGGCAAAACTCCTATAGAAGCCAGTGAAAGTACTGCATGAGGACTGCATAAGGACTAGGCAAAAGCTAAGTGAGGAGCTCAGGTTTGGTCTATTGACTTCAGTGGGCTACACATGTGAAAGGAAAAACAACGAGAGTTCTTAGCACTTTAAAGACTAACAAATATGTGAAAGGAAGTGGCCTTAAATATTCTTTCCTTATTTAAAAATATTTCTTCCAAACATTTGAGCTATTCTGAGCGTATTTACATGGCAAGCAAATAGTTTTAAATTTAGAATGTTGGGTTTGATCCCTTTACTTCACTTTAACATTCAAGGTTTTAAATTTCTGAAAACCCCAGCAAAACTGACTGCTTCCTCAGATAAACAGGTGATTATGGATTCCCATGGTGAACTCCTAAGAAACAACTATCCTTCATTTCACCAGGAAAAGAAATACAGAAAGTATGTAATATAGAAGCAAGTGCTGGCCCAGGAGCCTCGCAGCACAGCCACGTACTATCACATGGAGCATCCGAAAGTGTGCCCTGAGCAACCCACGGCAGCAAAGTCTGGAAGTAGGTCACACGCAGTGTGTAAAGGGCCTGGGAGCAGCAGATCCTTCTTCCATAGTGTTTTTCTACCAGCTCCATCCACCCCATAGCTAGCTCCTCTGTGTGTAAAAAGTTCCAGAGGGGTAGCTGTGTTAGTCTGTATACAGCAAAAGCAACAAAAACAACAAGAGTCCTGTAGCACTTTAAAGACTAACACATTTAATTTCTGTAGGCATAAGCTTTCATGGGCTGTAACTCACTTCTTCAGATGCAAGAAATAGAAGTCAAAAGGCAGGTATATATAGACATACAAGTTTAAGGAACAACAATGGGGAAGTAGTTGAGGCCTATTCACAACCATTGATTAGGAGGTAAGAATTTCTTCTTGTAATGAGATAGCCATTCCAAATTCCTGTTTAAACCCAGGTTGATAGTATCAAGTTTGCAGATCAGTTCAAGCTCAGCAGTTTCTCTTTGAAGTCTGTTTTTGAAGTTTCTTTGTAAAAGTATGGCAACTTTCAAGTCATTTACGGAGTGTCCTGGGAGACTGAAGTGCTCTCCGACTGGTTTATGGATGTTACCATTTTTTATGTCTGATTTGTGTCCATTTATTCTTTTGCGTAAGTGACAGTCTGGTTTGGCCAATGTACATGGCAGAGGGACATTGCTGGCACATGATGGCATATATTACATTAGTAGATGTGCAGGTGAATGAGTTCCTTATAGTGTGACTGATGTGGTTAGGGCCTGTGATGGTGTCACTAGAGTCGATGTGCGGGCAGAGCTGGCAACGGGGTTTGTTGCAGGGGTATGTACCTGAGTTAGTGTTCTTCTTGTATGGTGTATGGTTGCTGGTGAGTATTTGTTTCAGGTTGGGAGGCTGTCTGTAAGCAAGGATAGGTCTGCCTCCCACCGCTTGAGCGAGTGAGGGATCATCTGCTAGGATAGGTTGTAGATCCTTAATGATGTTTTGTAGAGATTTTAGTTGGGGGCTGTAGGTGATGGCCAGTGGGGTTCTGTTGTTCCTCTGTGTGTGTGTGTGTGGGAGAGACAGAGGTGGAGGGGGTAGTGATGGAAGAGGAGTTTGGCTGCTCTCTTGAAGATAAAGCAAGCATTGTATTAAAATAACTAAACCTGCCCACAGCTAAACCCCAAGCTAGGATAGGGATTACTGTCTGTCCCCACTATGGGGGTTCTGGGTACAAGAGCTTCAGGGGAAACACAGTGTCTTCCCTTCAGAGTTCACTCAATTTACCTACACCCGAGTTAGCCCCTCTTGAGTTAGCTTAGCGTGAGAGAGAGCAACCACACTAGGAAATAACACTCAAGCTACCCAGGGTGATTGGATCAACAGGACAGAGTGATTGTGTTAGCTCTGATGGGTTTCACTTGCTCGAACTGAAGCCTGTCTCCCCTCGTGGGCCTGTCAGCTCGAATTAAAAGCACGAGCACTTGAATGAAGGGGATCGTCTGTGTGTGGGACTTGAGTTAGGGATAATACTTCAGTTATAACTCGAGTTAACTCTGCAGTGAAGCTCCAGGGGAGGAAGAATTTGAGCTAAGGTCACATCCCTAAGCCCAACCCTCTGCTGTCCCTCCAAGTCAGTGGGGACAGCATGCAAAAGCTTGAATGGCCGCTGCCACACAGTACCATACCCGGTCTGAGGGATGCAGAGAGGATTTTATTCTCCAGGCTGTCAGTCCAACACTATTCCAGTAGTACTGGAAACTCATTTGGAAATTAAAAAAAAAATGGCTACAAAGTTTTCTTGGTAGCACACCTCACTTTGACAGCTCACAAAATCAGATCCTTATAAAACAATGTGGAGAGGGTATACAATGTTTAAGGCCTGATTCTGACCTCATTTACATAGCTGTAAATCAGGAATAATGCCATTGCAGTCAATGGAGATATACCAGTGTAACACTGAGGTAGGTGAGGTAGGAATCTAGCTCTTCATTCCTTTCTTTCAGCTTGTTGGCTAGCTTTGAAAGGGAATGTCACATTAATATAGATCTTCTTCCTAGCATTAATCTCATAAAATGGGGTCCACTCAATGAGTCCTCTCCCTCCAAAGTACTCTGTTCAATGGTGTATGCTGTATCATACAACATGCTAACACGTTTCCTTTATGACATTCCACCACTTTTTTCTGGGTCCTCTTCTCTGTCTTTTTTCTTCAGTCTTGATCTATTGGATACTCTTACCCGCGTAGTTGTTAGGACTGTGCTTTACGTGACCAAACCACGTGAGCCTGCTGTACTCTTTCATTTTTTCATTCATGGGTGTTACTTTGAGTATGTATCTAACATACACATTCCTCAGGTAGTCTTTTTTTGTTTGCACCACTCATCAGGCTCAACATTTGTATTTCTGTGGAACAGATCATTGGCTCATGTTCTTCTTTGTTGCCCAGTATTCAATGCTACACATTGAAATTTGACAGACCACCGTTTTATACTTTCCCTTTCAATCTTATTGGTATCTTCCTGTCACATACTACACCATTTATCTCTCTCCATTTGGGCCAGGCAATTATTATCCTATTTCTAATTTCGTCTTCAGTTTCCCCAGATTCTGGAACCCAGATACGTGAAACTTTGCATTTTTGGTATTGTCTGCCGATCTAGTTTCAAGGATAATTTTGAAATTACATACAATATACTCAGTTTTTCCTCTGCTTATTTTGAACCCATGTCTCTCCAGTACATCTCTCCATTTATAAAGATCCTCTTCTATACTATCTTTGTCCTCGCTGCATGGCAAAAAAAATATTTTGCACTTCTTTTTCAGTAAAACCAAATCTTTCCATCTAACTTTTCATTTTTCTTTAATTTCTTCACAACAAAAGCTATCTCATCTCCGAGAAAGCTGCTGTCAGATAATAATAATTTTGGTTAATCTGACTTCAAATTTACAAATTCAGTTTAAAAGGGACTAGAACAAATGTAATCTTAGCAATTTGGCAATTCTTGGATGTGATCTTGATACTCAATGGAAAGTATTTTCCCATTGGCAGAAGCTTGCCAGTTTTCATGTAATTCATGGGCTCTTTGAACTCTGACTCGGCTTTATTTGATGAAGGACATACAATAGCACACACTTTTTAGAGGTCCTGTTGGACTCTGGGTTAAAATGAACTATTACTATTAAAGTGTTCTGGGAGCTACATGGGCTGTGGTCATACTGATAAAGCAGCTCAACTTATTGAAACTCTCTTCATATCCTTCCTTTGTGTAGAAAATACCCATCACTGCATCCAGCCGACTTTCAATAAGGTACAGGCATAGCAGCTGGGGTGGAATTTAGGCATGAGAAGGGGAGATGTGTGAAAGTTTGAAACAAGGGATGGAAAAAACTTATACCACTACCATTCCAGGAAAAAAATGGTTATAAAATAGCTTTTTTCATGGTTTGGAAAATGTTTCTGGTACTACGTATTATTTTTTTTTCTGGGGAAGCAGCATGGATCAAGACCCTTTGCATAAGCTTTGGACATTTTGTAGAACAATCTGCTAACGCTCTAAAAACTGCAGTGCTGGATTGCAATAACCCATTCTCACAGAACATGTTTCATTTGGTCCCACTGCAGTTACATCAAGAGTCTCATTATCAGCCAGTAACTGTCCTCATCTTACATTCTTGCTGTACCTTACCAGGGGCCAAATCCTGAGATCCTAATACAGACAAGACTTCCACTGAAGCCACTTGAGATTAACTCCAAAAGCGCTGCAGATGAATATAATCATTGGTTCCTCTTCAGACTGTATTTAAGGTGACTTTTAGACTGGCGGCATAAACTCAACTGGAGGCCCCCGGTGACAGAAAGACTGCTGCAGAGCATTTGTAGGTACTTTACAATATTGCAACTTTCTCCCTAACCAGTGTGGACACTGCTGGATGCCATGTTTGGCAGGAAACATAGCCAAATTGTGCAGGAGATGTGGTCTGGGCGTTATGGCAAAGGAATGCAAGTCAGGACTCAAATTCCATTCTCTGCTCTGCCACCAACTTTCTGCATGGCCTTAATTTCTGTTAGCCTCAGTTTACAATCTGTAAAATGGGGACATTAATAAAAGGGGGAGGCTTATTTAATTAATGTTTGCATACTGTATGATAAAAGTCAGTAGAGAAGTGCAAAATATTATATTTGGTGTAGATATTTTGTATTTCAAAGGCTTGCAGTATTCTGAACTATTGCCACAGTTTAATCTTGACAACATTTTAAGTGTGAGGGAGATACACTATTTTAATTTTAAAAATCAGACCTATTGGCTGAATAAAATAAATCCCTCAAAGGAGGCCTGAGCTTGTGAGAATGCAGAAATGACAGTGGACATTTAAGCTTTTTCCCCATAAGTTTGGGGTTTTTTCTTTCTTTCTTTCTTTGCACATTTTCAGATTCTAGTGAGGTCTTACTCCAAACATTTGTAATTGTTTGGCTTGCTGCTACATGTGTCAGGTGTGAGGTGACCCTGTTAGTCTGGATTCCTGCTGTGCAAACTTTAAACCCCGTTGGTAAGCAAGCAAACATTCCACAGAGATGTCTTGTATTTGAGTATAAATCTCTGTATTAAAATGACAAAATATAAGATACTAAAACAACCTTCATGCTGCTATTTGCTAATTTGCTAGTTTAATTTTATGTTGGGTGGGATTTTCTTCTCCGTCTCTCTCATTCTCTTCCTGCACTCCCCTTCTCACTCTGCTTAGGACTTTTTGTGACACATTCCTAGTTTGATAAGGTTGTTAGGCCTTATCTAATTCCCACTTATGTGAATGGAAAAACTCCCATGGAATCAGTGGAGTTTGATCATGCTCTTTCTCCTTTCCTTCCCATTAATCACAACCACATGGGGTGTTGTGTCTCATTTCTTAACTATGCATTAGATAGGGCAAAAAAATCCTGGATTGTGAATGGAGAAACAAGTCACATGACAGTACAGTTAATGAACACTACTGAATAAAGCAAAAACAATGAGAGTCCTGTAGCACTTTAAAGACTAACAAATTTAATTTCTGCAGGCATAAGCTTTTGTGGGCTAAGTGGGTTACAGACCACGAAAGCTTATGCCTGCAGAAATTAAATTTGTTAGTCTTTAAAGTGCTACAGGACTCTTTTTGTTTTTGCTGTATACAGACTAACAAGGCTACCCCTCTGGAACTACTGAATAAAAAAGAACTTCTTTTCAAGTAGATGACCTCACCAGAATCATGAACAGAACAATGGATCACTACTCCAGATACAGGGGAAGGGCATTGCCTAGTGATATTTAAAGCCTATTATAATAATCTATTGTGGCAAACAGGTAACACATACATTCATTCTCAATATACATTTTGTCTGAGGTGAAAAGAAACTTTTAGAGGCTGGAGCCCATTTAGATCCAGTTTCCATGGCAAGAAGAAGGAAGCTTCTTTCATAACTAGTTGGGTTTAATTAGGAAAATACTTTCTCATACAATACTCCCACTGGGCAATGCGTAAGTTTTGCTTGAGTAAGGCTTGAGTAAAAACCGAACCAAGGACTTCAAGATCTGGCTCCACCTATCTCAGGACATTTTAAACATTTTAACAGGCACCATCAAACCTTGGATGGGAAATGTAGCAGAGTGCAACCCCAGAACATGCCACCCTATGTTATGATGCTGCCATCACCTCACCTCAGTTCCCCTCTTTGTTCTCCAGTTAACTCACATAGAGCCAGGAGTTTGTTAAACAGAACGTTCTTCCTCTTAGGCTCTAATTGATCAATTCCTCAGAAAAGTTCCTTTGGCTCTTCCAGGCTCAATTCCATCCTTGCTCAGAGTGTCAGGCTCCAGCTCTCTCTCAGTTTTTCAGTTCCTGTCAACAGGGGAGCTCTGCTGGTCCAAGTCAAGCCCTTGGACCTCTCTGGGGAGACTTTCCCCTAAGTCTCTTCTTAGTCCCTGGTCCCTGAGATCAAACTCCCTCTGCTGTTGGCACAGGGTCTCCCCAATGCTCCTTCTTTAGGCTGTGCTTGAACGCTGCCAGGTTTCTCCAACCCACCATCAATCAGCAATCAGTCTTCATCCTCAGCCTGGCTCAACCACAGCAGAGCTTCCACAGGGGCCTCTCCCAATTCTAGGTTCCCCTGACTGAGCTGAGAGCACTCGTTTATACTGCCTACTCTGCTACCCGGTAGTCACTTTCATAGTTTCACGAAGTTTAAAGCCAGAAGAGACCTTTAAAACATCTGGTCTGAGCTGCTGTATATCACAGGCCATTAACTTTCACCCAGTTATCCCTGCATTGAGCCTAATAACTTGTCTGACTAAAGCATATCTTCCAGAATTGGATCCAGTCTTGATCTGAAGACATCAAGTGATGGAAAATCCATTACTTCCCTTGGCGGTTGGTTCCAGGGGTCAGTCAAGGGCACTAATTGTGCCTAATTTCTGATTGGAATTTGTCTGGCTTCAGTTTCCAGTCATTGGTTCTTGTTTTGCCTTTCTCTAATAGATTAAAGACCTCTTATTACCTGGTATTTTCTCCCCAAGATGGAACTTATGCACTGTAATCAAGACACTGCTCAATTTTTTTTGTTGAGCTAAATGGATCGAGTATTTGGCGGTGGTTGACGATACGTAAGCAACGTAACATAGCGCATCGTCATCACGGCGCTGCGTCAATGGGAAATGCCCTCCCATCGATGAAGCCTTACTCCTTTTGGGGAGGTGGACTAATTGCGTCAACCAGAGAGCGCTCTCTGATCAACCGAGCGCGTCTACGCAGACCTGCTCAATCGATGCCGCTGCATTGATCCCTGCCACCACGGCAGTGAAGACATACCCTAACTGTCTGTGTGGACCCTGCTACCATGCACTAACGGTTCCTGAATGCGCTTTGATCTACTCCTCTTTGAAATGAGAGTAGATCAAAGCGCACTAGGGAATTATTAGTGCATGGGAGCAGGGTCCATATGGGCAGTTAATGTGCAGCAGGCCAGTGTGAGATAGATTTACACCCCAGCTTGCTGGGAACTAAGCATTTGTGTAGTCACACCCTTAGTCTCTCACCAGGGGTGTGCACAGGGATTTAAATGTGACTACTTTTGGAGGGGCACTTTAAACACCGACCCCCTCACCCAGTGCCCCTAGGTCCCATTACTTTCCCCATCCACCAGACTCCTGCTGCCTCCCCAGACCCCCACCCATTCCTCTAATGCCCCAGGCCCGGCTGCCTCCCCCCGATTATCCTGAGCTCCCTTCTGCACACCCCATGTGGGCTCCAAACACTTACTAGAGACAGCGGGCAAAGAAGGGATGGGACTCAGCAGGCTTCCCCGTGCCCCCTCTGGCAGTGCTGTGCTGCCAGCCCAGCATCCCTGCTCCAGCTGCCATCCAGTGGGACTTAGCAGGAAAGCTAGCTGCAGTGCCTTTCGCAGGCATGTCCCTTCAGCCACGTTCACAGCCTGACTCCCACCTTGGCAAAAAGTGGGGAGGACGCGCTCGAGGGAGGGAATCCCATAGCGGGGGCAGAAGCTGAGGATTGTGGTGGAGATGATTATTGGCCCTGCTTGCCCCACCTTGTGCACGCCCCCATCTCTCACTATAAGGCATTGTCTCCAGCCCTAAAATCATTTTTTGTGGTTCTTTTCTGCACCTTCTCCAATTTTTCAACATTATTTTTTAAAATGTGGACACCAGAACTTCACAGTGTATTCCACTAGTTGCCTTACCAGTGTTGTAGAGAGGTAAAATCACCACCTTATTCCTATTCACTACTCCTCTATTTATACCTCCAAAGGACACATTAGCCCTTTTGCCATAGCATCATACTGGGAGCTCCTGTTCAGCTACTTGTTCACTATGACCCCTAGATTCTTAGAGTCACTGCTTTCCAGGATACAGTCCTCCATTCTGTAAGTATGGCCTGGATTCTGTGTGGAAATGCATTGTGTTTGAATGGGACCAGGTTATCTAGTGATCCAATCACTCTGTATGACTGCCTTGTCCTCATCTTCATTTACCACTCTGTTGGCCTCAAATTTTATCAGCAGTGATTTTATATTTACTGCCAGATCAAAATATTGAACAGCATTGGGACTAGAACTGATTCCTGCAGAACCCAATTAAAAACACCCCCATTGGATGATGATTCACCATTGACGACAACTCTTTGAAATTTGTCAGTTAGCCAGTTTTAATCAATTTAATGTGTGCTCTATTGACATTGTATAGTAGTACATTTTTAATCAGAATATCATGTGATACTAAGTAAAAAATTTCACAAATGCCTCAGTATATTACAACTATGCAGTCATCTTTATGAACCAAACTTGTCTCATCAAAGAATGAAATTAAATTTGTCTGAGAAGACTATTTTCCATAAAAACACGTTAACTGACATTAATTATATTCCTTCCTATCCTTTAATTCTTTATCATTTGAATCTCATATCAGCTTTTCTATTATTTTGCCAAGAATTGATGTCAGGCTAACCGGACTATAGTAACCTGGGTCATTCCACTTGCCCTTTTCTGAGTATTGGCACAACATTCTTCCACTGTTCTGGAATTTCCCTGGTAGTCCAAGATTTATTAAGAATGAATAACTGCAGGCCAAAGATTTCCTCAGGAAATTTTTTTTGGATTCCTGAGTGCAAGTTATCCAGGCTTGCTGATTTTAAAATGTTTACCCCTAGTAGATATTGTCTAACATCTTCCTCAATTACTAATGGACTGGAAAATACTTCATCATCCTTATATGATTCAACTATATTATCCTGTTTCTTTCCGAATATGGAACAGAAGTATTTATTGAACATTTCTGTATTTTCTGCATCTTTAACAGTTTTACCATCTATGGCCTATGCAATTGCTAGTATTTCTTTTTTCCCTAATATACTTAATGCCCCCCTCCCCCCCCCCAATTGTCCTTAGCCCTCCTAGCCATGGGCTTTTCCCTGGTGTCTTTAGCTTCCCTTATCAATTTTCTAATTTATATCAATTTCTATCTATTTCCCACTTTTCTCATGTGTTATATATTGCTTTTTTTTATTTCTAATTGCTATCGTCACTTCACCACTGAATCAGGATAGCCAACGTTGTCCTCTTTCTTCATTGTGGAATCATAGCTTTTTGGACGTTTAGCAAACTCTTCTTAAAGACCTCTCAATTTTCGTTCACATTTTTCTGTCTAAATTTTTCCTCCCTATCAATTTTGCTCAAAATTTTCCTTAGCTTTGGGAAATTAGCCCTTCTATAGCATTCTATATATTACTGATTGTGACTGTCCTCTATTTGCCCATATTCAATGTAATCAGGCCAAGATCACTGTTCCTTAGATAATCACCAACTTTTCTGTTCAGTGATTAATTCATCTGTATCCATCATCCTGAGATCCAAAATACAGTTACCTCGTTTTGGAGGCAATTCTTTTTGTGTTAGATAATCATCAGCTATAATTTTCAGAAACTCTAATGATTTACTGCTGGATGCTTGAGACCACCAGAATGTTTCCCAGACTGAAGTCCACTTTAACAACACCGTTTTTCTTTCCACACATGAGACTGGTGTCTAAGGAGTAACTTATCCTATTCTCTGGTTTGATTCAGTGGTCTTTAACAGACCTCCATTAGTACCTCCTCCTGGGCTTTGTGAGTTAGCACATTGATCCATATGCATTCAAGATCCTGTGGTCCTAAGTTATCAATAACACTGAACAAGAGCTGATGTCTTTAATGAAGCATGCCCCTCCTCCCCCCACAACCCTCATCTTTTATCCACTCTATCCTTTCTGAACAGGTTATAATACAGTTTAACATTCCAATCATGCAAATCATCCCACCAGCTTTCAGTAATACCAATTATATCTAATTTCGTCTTATAAATGAGAATTTCCAATGCCTCTGGCTTGTTACCAAGACTTCTAGCATTGGTATATAAGCAACTGAAAAATACATTCTCTTCACATTGTGTCACATCGATTCCATTTGTTCATGACATGCTGAGGTTGAATTTGTACCACATTTGCCCTCTTAGAGTCTTCCCTTTGTGTTGCTAGTTTAAGGCCACTTGACTCAGGCACCTCTCTCAGCTTGGCCTCGTGATTCTTTCCTGAACTACCCATTATTAAAGAGCCATACCTTGGACAGGGATAGCTAGCCCTGGGTACCCTGGCCCTTAAAGGGGACAGGTCACTCTGTTACCAGGAAATTAAGTCGGATGTAATTGAGCTGTTGTCTTTAAGTGGAAAAGTAAGATAAATTCTCCCTTACTCTGCACATCAAGGAAATATCCAAATCCTGCTGCTTCTTCCTTCTCAACATTTCCAAGTTCCACTTTCCATTTTCTTTCCACCCCCACAGTTAAATCTCTTGTTCCAGGTCCTCATTTTATCCCACCTTGATTACTACAACTTCCTTCTCTCTGGTCCCCCTTCAATCCATGTACATTGCAGCCACTAAACAGACCTTCCTTGCCAGCCTATTCTGTCATGTAACTTTCCTCTTCAAATCCCTCCACTGGCCCTTCATTCAATGTCACATCAAATTTAAGCCTCCTGTCACCACTAGAGATGGTCAACAGATCTCAAAATTCACTATTTCAATGATATTTTTCATGATGAAAAAACTGGTTGAATTTTTTGCAAAGATTATGTTCTGTTTTTCAGCTGGCTATAGTCATCCCTTTCAAAGCTCTGTATACATTTGCCCCTCTCTACTTATCCTCCATTGTCAAGCATTGTGTTACCCCCATGTCCTCCACTCCACCAATGCACCCATCCTTTTCTCCCCATTTGTCAGTTTCTCACACAATCCCTTTTATGCCTACTTCCAGATAGCTTCCCCTGTGCAACCTCCTGGAGCTCACATGGAAAGCTTCTACCCTGTCCACATTTAAGTCTCTCTCAGAGACCCACTTCTGCCATGTCACTTACAGTGAATCATGCTGACTCATATAGAAGATGGACTGGTCCAGTCTGTATCCTGACTTTACCCCCCTACAATCTTACTCAAGTCAAGAGAAAGCTATGGCTCATGATAAGAGGTATTATCATTTATTAATTTGATTTATTTTCTGCACGCTGACAGTGTCCTTAGCACGCTCTATAACAAGGAGGAAGACACCATCCCTGTTTCAAAAAGATCCTCATTTCCATAGGGTCTGATTTTCGGAGGTTCTGAGCACCCACAACTTCAGTGGACATCCATGGGAGGGGCAAGTGCTTGGCACTTCTGAAAATCAGGCTCAGGAAGTATTGAGTTATATCTTCTGATATACATCACAAATTCTAATATGTAACATACATGTTATGTGGGAAACCACGTGGCAGAAATGTAGCGAGAAAATAATGTGTGGGTTCTTAGGTAATTACTAGCCACAGTGGCCAGGGCTAGGCTGGAATTGATTGCCAGGAGACACATTCACTTGCACCCATCTTTATTCCACATGAATAAAAGCATGGAGGGTATCTGCTGCTGCATCACAGTAGGGCATGTGTGTTTTGCTAATTAATACTTTCCTCAGGGTAGTACAATAGGAAAATCCTAAAGGAGACTTCGGTTCCCGTTATAAATGGACTATGGAAGCATCCAATGCTCAATAGTAATACCAGGGCTATCTCTTTGTCATAGGACAGCCTGTGTTTGCAGCTGTTAAAATTACTAGTGGGTAAATCAATTTATCTTTCCTGGCACCGTCGTAGCTGACGGATGGGTAAGTGTTTGCAGGAGTCATGAGCTGGTGAAGGGTATGGTTCACTGACTGCCTAAGTCACTTTGAAGCTCTGGCACATCTCCAGATGTCACACACTTCAGTTACAATAATTAGATCACTGTGACAGTTCAGTGCAAGAGGTTGAGTCTGTGCAGTCTGTCTCTGTTCTGGAAATTCATCTTTCTGAAAACTGCTTCATTCTGTAACACACTTCCTTGCCTCTCAGGATTGCTGCTGCTGCTGCCTTCAGCTCACCTCCTGGGAAGGGTGGCGGTGTTGGGGGTAGGAGGGTCACTGTGCAAGTTTGTTCTTCCACAGAGCAAATCTGCATTTCTCTGAAGATAATGGAAGCCTCTGAAGTGTATATTTTAACCTTCAGGAAACGGGAGATGTCTTTTTCATATGAATATCAATGAAATAATTAAAATGCATGAACCCATTGGGATTCCTATTCCGCTTTAGCTAGTGTCCTCATCATTCATCTGATTGCAAATTTCCTTCAAGGCATCCAACACCTGCATAGCCAACATTATGAGTAAAGAAACTCTTAAAGACAAATCTAAGGCTTGTATTGCTTGTGTTCAGCAGACACATGGCACAATCCTTCTAACGGCATTCTTTTCAACTTTTTCAGCAGGAAGCATATCCATTGCTTAGCCGGTTCCATGGAGAAGAGGGGTAATGAATAATTCATTAAAATACTCCGCTCCCTTCCACTGACACAACTCATTCGCAAGAGACAAAAATCTACTCTTACCTGACTGCGCACGTGTCCTTTTGTCTTGCAAAGCTAAATCAGCTCTGATCACAAGGGGCAGGTATCTAACCGTATGAAAGAGACACTCAGGATAGACTGACACACACATGGATGGGAATCTTGTCTTTAACACCCAGAGTTGATGCTGCGGATGCATGATCATTACACTCAAGTGTTAGGAAAGCTAGCACTGTGCCCACTTGCAGCTGGGTGTGCTACCCCCCACCAGAACAAAGGATCACACTCACAAAATTGGTTTACATGGGAAGGTTTAATAATAATGCAAGTGCCATCTGTTCCACAGAAAGACCCTTGTCTGTGGCAGCGCTGAGACACTGATGTTCTTAACATGTGATTACACATGTTGACACTTATGCAAGGAAAATAAATGGCAAAGCCTAATGTAAACAGAGGGGGAGATGAAGAAAACTGGATTGCAAATGCTTCCCGGGGAGAAATAGTATTTAGTGTTTAGAGCAGAGGACTCAGAGTCAGGATTCCTGGATTCTGTTACTGCTCTGCCAGTGACTTGCTGTGTCCTATGCCTCAGTTTACCAGTGAACTGCTCTGTGCCTCTTATTATCAATTTATAAAATATCACCTGCCTACCTCACAAGGTATTGTGGGAATTAACTTGTGTAAATCACTGAGATCCTGGGATGAAAAGGTGCATTATAAGCTTATATTTTGCCATAGCAAACCTTTTAAGAAAATGCGGAGTGACTGCTTGTATGTGGATAGATGCACAACCAGAATACAGTTAAAACTGCCACAGGGGGCACCTGCACGAGATCAAACACAGTGGAGCCAAGAGGAGAGCATCCTTAGAGGTTTTTAAGCAGCGGCTTCACAAAGCTCTGGCTGGGATGATTTAGCTGAGGTTAGTCCTGCTTTGAGCAGAGGGTTGGACTTCCAACTCTAATCTTCTATGATTCTATCCAGAGGACAGCCTGTTTACTTACCCTAAGAAATGAGCAGACAGCTATCCTGACTGATTCCCCCTCCCCCCCACACACAGTGCATTTGAAACCCTTCCAGGAGCAGCAAAAGAGAATTTGAGACTTCATATGTATTGGGCCTGTGCCTACTCCCATTGAAGTGAATGTCAAAACTCTTGTTGACTTCAGTGTACGCAGATCCAGGTCCTTTGCTCGTTTCTGCATTTGAGAGTGTATATTCATTGTCAGCTGTGACATGATTATGTGGGCTAATATAGGTAAGTGACAAAAACAGAGAAAATGAGTCAATCTGCTCTTCACAATTGTCAGTGATTCAATGGATAGATAGAACAATGAGCATGTTATAAGCATCATGGTTGAGAGCCTGGACATGCCTCTGAGCAAGGCTCTCACAGAACACAGCAGAATGTTCTGTATCTGGGGATGGAGCCCACTACTCTGTACGGACATCAAGTTGTTTCTTTTTTTGGCATTATTTCAGTTCTGCCCTAAGAAATCAACTAAGAGACTCATATTCCAGAGATGGGCATAGAAGGGGCTGGGCCTTCATGCTTTCTGATGCAGTGAACTTCAGGCAAAATAAGTAGGATTTCTGAAGGACAACTGATTTCCGTTTGCAGTTGAGCTGCAGAAACCAACAGGAGACAGAAACTTTGCAGCTGGAGCCATAGAACTCTGAATGTTTGCTGGTAGAGCCCGGTTAGGATGATACAGCCACTTGAAACATAACAGGCCAGATCTGAGAATTTATTACTCCATGAAAGGTAGTGAAATTACATCAAGGATTCATCTGGGCAAGTGAGCAAATTGTTCTTTCACAATGCACACGAGTGCAACCCCATTCGGTACCATGGGGTTCATAGGTGTAACAGGACAGAATTCGATCCAGATTGACATCACTGGGATTGCATGGGTGTAAATGAGGCAGATTTTGGCTCAATAGTTAGTGCCCTTATATTTCCTTCCCCTGGGAATAAAACAGCAAAACACCTTTGAAGATAGGCCACGAGGCCATGAAGAGGGAAAATACTATACAGCTACATGGAATATTCCCCTTCTCTGGGTAGCTGCTAACTTTCCCCCTTACAGACATTCCATGCCACATAGAAATAATTGGAGGGCCATACAGCAGTGGAAAGGAGTAAAGGAAAAGCTCTTTCCACTTTGCTGTGATGCTTACAAAAAGCTTGGCAATGGTTATGCAGCTGCTGTGCTGGGATCACTGCCTCATTATTTCTTTGAGCTTCTCTTTTTGTATCCCCTTGTTGTCTCTTGTCTTCTATTTACATTGTAAGCTTTTTGGGGCAGGGACCATCTTTTGTTCTGTTTGTACAGCACTTAGCACGATGGGGTCCATGACTGGGGCTCCCAAGTACTATGGTACTATGGTACTACAAATAAATAAATATCGTGAGCAAGACAAAGTGAATGAGGTAATATCTTTTAATGAACCAACTTCCATTGGTGGAAGAGACAAGCTTTGGAGCTGCACAGAGCTCTTCTGCAGGTTCCCTCACCCACCTTGTCTCACTCATAGCCTGGGACCAACATGGCTACAACAACACAGCAAACAATATTCTGAACAGCATTCTCCCCCTTGCATGTGACCAAGCTTCTGTATAAAAATAGAGGATTAACTACTGCTGCAATTCCATGCTCATACTTCAGATTCTTGTACCTCTGTTCAATAGTTAACATAAGTCCTTGATAGCCAGAAAATAGCCTACGGACCAAATGTGGCTCATTTGGTTCTACAGTCTGGCCTGCGGCTTGATCAGGATAGAGCATTGCATGCTGGGACCTGACGTTTCTGTGGGCTGCATCTCCACAGTAAAGATTAAGTCAACTGCAATCTGCTCCATTTTATGCAAACTAGGTGCAACCCTGAGGCTCCTGGTGAATTGCCAATGAGGCCCTTGGCTGGACAATGTTTGGGCCTCCCCGACTAAGAGTTAATTGCCAGCTGTTTGCGACTGGCTCGCTGCCAGTGTCGGAATGACTTTGGCGGTCTTTGCAGCTGAAATATGGCTTTTATAAAATAATCATCTCAGATCTATGTAGTGCCTCGCAACAGTTACATCTGTGCTTAGTAGCTGCTCTGTTTGTAGCATCTGCACACGAAGATGACCTTCTGCAAAGCGTAATGCAGCATTATAAATGCAGTATAGGTGACTTTCAGGCTGCCTGTTCCTGTCGTGTAGTGGGAAGCAGTGCTAAATAGCAGCTATTTCAGCAGTAACATTCAGGTATGGCTTAACCCACTCATTTTCACAGACATATGCATTGAGTTGCTCCACACTTCTGAAACAGGCTATATAAACCCATACAGCCCTACATGCTTCATCATTAGCTCTTGTGTAGATAATAATACTTCCAGCGAAGGATGTCTAAGAGCTTTGTAGACATTCAGTCTCACAACAGTCCTGTGAGTCAGATGTTTTATTATCTCCATTTTACAGATGAGGAAACGGAAGCAGTAAGTGAGGCCAACATTTTCAATCCTAAGTGTCTACAACGAGGCATGTAAGTCTGTATTCAAGCAACTATTACAGGCACATGTTTAATAATTTTGGCTTAAACGACTGTGTGATCCAATGTCATACAGCTAGACTAGGGCACAGCCAGGATTAGAACTCAGATCTACTGAGTCTAAGTCCTGGGTAGGCATTCACTCCAAGACCATCCTTCCATATTTAAGAACAGCTTCAGGGAGGAAGCATGTCTGGTAGCTAGAGCACAAGACTTCAGGCTTGTCTATACGGCGATTTAGCGTGCAGCAAGCTGGGGTGTGAATCTATAGAGCACTATGGAACTTTTAGTGCGTGGCAGCAAGGTCCACATGGCCACTTAGTGTGAAGCAGACTAGAAGTGCTATCGATTTACACACCCGCTGGCCGTGCACTAAGTCGCTGTGTAGATAAGAGTCAGGAGATAGGGGCTCCCAATTCTCCTGCCACAAGATGCAAACAACTAGCTTTGCTTTTGATGGGAGTTATTTGTGTAACCCTCCTGCCAAGTGTCATTAGCAGCAGTAAGGCCAGGTTTGGAGGGTGTCTAGAGGTTCTGTTTAAAATATATACAAAGCAGGTTGATGCCCCCCATAAAACCTTAGCCATTCCCAGGTTTTAGGAACTTGAGAAGTAATCCCCCTCATCACCTTTTCTAGGTTTTTTCCCAACTCACAAGCATCCCGGAGTCCTTGGAAAGAGGGATACCACAAACACTTTTTATTTGGGAAAGAACACAATAATATATTTTCATAAAAATCATATTAGCAAAACCCAGACAATATATCAGGAATATGACTGGCTTCCTGGTCTTGGTTATTATTTGCCCTTTTTTTTCCCTTTGACCTGGAATTGTTACAAAATGATGTAAATCCCATTCACCTCTTGCTCATGAATTCGTTAAACTCAGGAGTTGTCACCTTAGCATCTGAGCACCAAATAATGTCCCTGTGAAGCTGGGAAGTAGCATTACAGTCATTTGATGTACAGAGGTACAGAGGGACCACATGACTTGACCAAGGACACGCAGGAAGTCTGTAGCAGAGGAGTGAATCAAACCAGAATTACAAATGCCTGGGCAAGTGCCCTAAGCACCAGACCATCCCAACGAACTCCAGCTGGGTCTGGGTTCAGGGAAATCAGCTCCAATGTCACTGCTGCACAGTATGGGTGCTATCAAGTCAGCTTTGCTGCTACCAGGCGAAGCAAACTCAGTTTCACCAGATCTGCTGCTGCCAGGTCTTTTCCTGCAAAGTCAGCTACGCTGCTACCAAGTCCGGTCCCATGAAATAAATTCCACACGGAGTCTAGGGTCTTGCTGGAAACTTGGAGCAAAACAAGACCCCTTCCAGAATTTCAGCTCTCAGAGTCCCTGGGTCTTGTTTAATTTTGGCTCACTAGTCACTCAGAACCCACTGTCTATCATCTCAGAGTGATCTACCTCCTGGGGGCTAGACCTTCAGAATTTCTCCCCCTTTCATAAATATGTTTACAGGCACCATTTAATACCAGTCCCACAAACAGAACAAATGCCAAACAGGACAACATAAAGGTGTACTGAGATAGAATTACAAATGATGTAAATCAAGCCTGCCAAAGTTATTAGTAGTGGTAAACTGAGGCCCCATTGCACTGGGTGCTGTACATACAGCACCAACTTTCCCCCTTTTTCCTGTAGGCAGCTGCTTTCCCAGTAGGACTCTATTTGGGTCAAAATGTGACCTACTGACAAATAATAAAAATATAGCTTTGCCTTTTAAAATACACATGGAACCTGGATTTTAAAATGGCTTTGTTCTTCTAGAAGAAAAGATCATACTTGCATCCTCTGTCTTATATGTAAAAGATGGGATGAAATCATGGGCCCGATAGTTTTGCTATTGACTTCATTGCGGCCAGGATTTCACCCAGAATGTTTATAATAATTGTATATTATTGGTTAAATGACCTTTGTTTGGTAGTTAGTGTTTTAGGGAATGGTCTTATGATGCAGTGTGTTATCCTTTGGTGGACTGCAGCTCTTTTTCAAGTTTTGTGATTTGTAGGTGCATGTGAATGCACTGCCATCCTAGGCAAGGCAGATCTGCTCCACTTCAGCTGATGACATTTCAGAACAAGTAAGGTCTTTTAGCAAAGACACTGGATTGGGACTTGGTAAATGTGAGTGCAATTCATGGTCATATCACATGCTTCCTGTGTAACCTCTGGCAAGTCATTTAACTTCTCTATGCATTAGTTCATCTGTAATATGGAGGAAACGATGCTTCCTTTTCTGTGTCTTATCTATTTAGACTGGAAGTTTTAGGAGCAGGAACTGTCTCTGACTATATGAATATAGACCACATAGCACAATGGGAAGCCCACTTTTGGTAGGTGGCACTAGGTGTTACGACAGTGTAAATATTTACTGCTAATAATTTTTAATAATAGTATGTTACTTTTTCTTTCTATATATATTTAGAGAGAAACAATAAAACAGTACCACGCTAAAACTATACCAAGAATACAGCTGGTGCTTTTGCAAGTGCTATAATTAAAATTGCCCAATTTTTTCCTTATAACCCCCATCTTTGCAGTTGCTCATAACTTTTTGAAATTGTCACATTTCAAGTTGCCATTTCCCAAATCTGATCTTAAGTGTGCATATATTTTTGCAAATTTGAGCAAAATTACTTTAGCCATTTCTGCAAATGAGGAGAATTTTACAAACAACATACATTCCCGATTCTTAACTCTTGCCACATAGCAAAAACTACATAGTCCTCATGGGACTGGCTTAACAAACATGTGACGGATGTTAGGAAGACAAATCATCATTGTAGATGGGAGCAATGGTTCATTAAATCCATTATTCTGCTGCAAGGCCTTACTCTACCAAGCAATGTTTCAATGTGCAGAGCAAGAATCTCGACATTAGTAATTTAATAACACTGAGTGTACTTCCACAGCGATATAGTTAGCAAGGCTCTCCCAACACCTTCCATGGCTCTGCTAAATGCAATTTCATCCAAATGACCCCACAAATCAGAAATCATGCCTTATATAAACAAATATCCTTCTGTGACTCATGCTGCCCTTAATGAAAACATATGCTACAATGTTTCAGAATGAACTAGCAACCACTTAAAAGGGAGATTTATGTCTTGTGCCTTGTGGAGATTTAAGGCCTTGAGTGCTTGAGATAGGTTACTGCTCCTACGCTATTGCCCAAACTTACAAAGAAACTCTGGTTTTCAGTGTCACTTAGCCAGCCATCATTTATCGAAGGGTTTTATATTTAATACTTGTCATCGATTACTGTATACAGGTACAGTACGTGCAATATGGCTGTCTGATGGTATTGCAATGACTAGTGCAGGTTGGGAAATTTTCAACAAAATGGTTTTTGACAGAAAACAGGATATTTTTGGGAAGTCAAGAATGGTTGTTTGGGAAAATGCGTTGGGGTTGTCTTCTGGAGAGAGCTGGGATAGGCTGAGATCAGGAGTGGAGAGAGTTGTTTGGAGGGCCAAAAGGTGATGGGGTGAGGAGGAGAAAGAGGATGGAGCAGAAGATAGAGATGAAGGGAGAGATAAAAATCAATGAAAATCTCATGCTCATTCCCAGATAATTTCCATTTTTATGCAACTTCACTACATTTTAAGTTAGCCCCTATGGTTACGTGAATATAAAAATGTGAACTAAATAATATACACTTTTCAATTTATATAACACACAGAACGGCCAGAAATTAAATAACTGTCACCCAGATAAAAGACTAGCTATTCGTATGTTGCCTTTTCTTATCTGGAATTACATCCTGTCATGTTTAGTTTCCCCATGTCTTGTAACAGTATGCATAATGTCTCTAGGGATCAATACCTCATCACTTAGGATGTGTGCTCCTCAGTATAATTATCTTTCTACCATGATCATAAAATCTATATTCTGATAAAATATTAGGCTAATAATTTGGAAAACTATGAAACATTGTCTATTATTATAAAAATGTAATAATTTTACTGTAAGGTTGGTGTAATTCTATTGTTACACAAAATTAAATGATGAAATAAATATAATATACATTCAAATCCTTTCCTGAAAATAACCTTTTCCTCTAGTTTACCACCTTTTACCCTCCATTGCAACACTACTCACCTCTTCATAAATTCCAACTCACCCCTTCCACAAATGTAACAAACTAAAAGTCAACAGTGCAGCCAGCCTTTATTTCTCTCTCACTGCACCCCAACAGCAGTGAAAATCTCTTTTTTAGCTACTGCTGTTTTACCCAGACCTTCTCTATTTGTTGCCTATTCGCTATGACTTTGATCTAAAATGATACTGTAAACTTTTCAGGTTAGAGAGCTTGGGCTAAATTCTGCTGTCACACCTGCGCAAGTCCACCTACTGGGATTGAGGTTGCACAAGCACAACAGGGAGCAGTATTTGACTTTTTATCTCCCTGCCACTCACACCTCTGTCATAAAGAGTCCAATCTGGTAATATCCTTAATGCCTCCTGAGAAGTGCTGAGTGCCTTCAACTCCCATAAACTTCAGAGGCAGTTTCTCAAGTGGTGCTTAGAATCATGTAGTATCAAGCCTGTATAGATCACAAGAACACAGCTGTGTCTGTTACTGAAAAGCATACACAAAAGAGACAGTATGATGATTATTTTGGGGGGAGAGCCTGGGATGTGGGGCCTGGCATTTGTGTGGCATTTCGCTAAGGGCCAAATTTAATGTGCGTGGCATTTCACTGAGGGCCAAGTTTAATTTGTGTGGCATTTCACTGAGGGCCAAGATTATTTAACTATCTTGTCATATGTCTGAGCAAGATTAAGCGGGTCAGTCAGGGATAGCAAAGTCATTTGACTTTTGTAATGTCATTGCTTATGTTGCTCATAGTGTGTGCAATCCTTTGTAACACACACACACACACACACAAACACACACACACACACACGGAGACTTTAGCAGATGTAGAGCTTTTTTGCTATATTTAGAAACAAAATTTTACAATTCCTTTCTTACAGCAAATAAAAATTTGCCTGGATGGATGTAATTCCATTATTATGCATTATTTAGAATACTGACAGTCTCAAGTTCCATGCAGAGAGAGCCATCCCCCAAATAAACCAATGCTGTCAAGGGATTACGTGTCCATTGCCATTTCCCCTTGCGCTTTCACTTCAGATAGGAGCTGCCTGCAGCCTGAGGCTACTGCTTCTGTTTTCTGACTCAGTGTGCTGGGAATACCCTCTGCATCTGCCAGCCTTGCTAGGCCTGCAGAACGCTCAAATCTGTCAAAAAGATAAGGCAGAGAAAACACTGTTTTCAATGGCTTATTATTGTAACAACAGGAACTGAAGAGCCAACTCAGCCCTGGTCTACACTTACCTGGCGATTCAGCGGCAGTCGACGGGAGTTACACAAGCTACACAGAGCAGCTTGCATAACTCCCATCGATTGCTGTACTTCCCTTCTGCACGGCATCTTCACTGCACTGCACCACTTGAGGTGGTGGTTTTACAGTGTCAACTTCTGGATCGATTGAGCGGGTCTTCACTGACCGTTCAATCGATCCAGACAGGTCGATTTGACAGTGGCGACTTTGCCGCTGTCATTGTAGACATACCCTCAGACTGGCTACAGCTGTGGAAGGAGGTGAGAAAAACCACTGAAGAGGCAGAGTATATGGGGAGAAAACACCAGAAGAGACAGCACTGAAGGCCTGCCTACACTACAAGTACATAATTGTGGCAGGGGACCTGGTTAAAACATTGTGGCCTCAGGACCAGTTATGACATGGCTCCATTCATAACCAAGGCTTTAGTAGGAGTCACCAGTGTTGTGACTAGGTCCCCTGCCATGGTTATAAGCGTCATGTAAATGGGTCCTGAGAGAGGCAGCTGTGAAGTGTGGGATGCACTGGATCCAGCACTCTTTGTGTCCATCTCTAAGTTAAAGATCACAAAGTTAGACCCACCCCTCTCCATTGTGAACTTCCTAGAGCTGGGTTTATAAAAGATAAGACAGGGGCTACACTAAGCCTTAATTTAGTCTCAACGTAATAATTGAAATGGATAACTTTTTAAAAAAAAGTATATGGCTTAATTTCTCTTTTTTAAACTTTATTTTTATCGTTATTTGCTCCACCATTACATAACATCACTAATCATTTACTGCTGCACTGGATCAGGTACAGGGATTTACTTGCTCTAAATATACAGGTAGCACTTTAACTCCAACACAGTTATTACCAAAAGAGCTAAATAAGGGGATTTAAACCGTTGTCTCTCCCATTGGACAGGCAGCAGGACCTTGGGAGAGAGACCTGTAGCAGAGATAGACCATTATGATTTTTTTATGCTTCACAGAAATGTAATATAACAAGATAATAACAGAATATAAATAGCCTACCCAGTAGTGCTTGCACTTGGCAAATAAAGTGAGAAGGGCTCAGTGAAAAATGTATTTTATTTTCCAAAAAAAGAAAAAATTGAAAACTTTTTTTTTGCTTTCTTTGAAAATTTATTGAATTTGTTAGGTTTCTGTAAAAAAACAAAAACAAAAAAACAAAAAACAAAAAAAAAACCAAACAAATTTCCTAAACACAGTTTTTGTTGTTGCTTTCAGCTGACAAAAACTGAACTAATTTTAGTTTTCAAGTTTCAATGTATATAGAAAAACACACACACACAAAATCCTTTGTTATTTTTCTTTTAAAATTTTGACTAGTTCTAACAGTGAAGTGTGACCTCCACCTGATATACCGTCCCCCTACATTTTCTTGAAAGAAGTGCAAGTATATTATATCTGCATACTCTACCCCATCCCCATCTGAATATTGGTCCCAGGCCTTCCCCATCAGAAATAGCAGATCCATTTCTATTTTCGCTTTGCTGACTCCCCGTTCCAGAAAATACTGGGCCACATCCTCAGCTGGTTTAAATTGGTCATTGACATCAGTGGAGATATGGCGATTTATACCAGTTAAAGATCTGAATGTGCTTTGGTGTAATTAGAAAAAGGATGAATGCAAAACCCTGGATTCTAAAACCCTCAAACTTTGTGGAAATTGAAAACTGTATCTGAACTTCACAGCTAGACCATATCTCTTTTATAACAGAGTAAATGAAAACCCTAAATCCAGTTATCCTCTCCCCTCAGAAGTCAGGAATATCTGGATCTCCATCCCGATTTGTATCTGGACTATGTACCTCAGGCCCATTTCTATTAAATATATTCTATATGACTCACAATGAACCAGGATAGAATACTGATGTAGACACATCCATCTACATAATAGTTTTATAAGAGACAGATAGTTCACATCTCGTCCCCTGGCAGCCAATAAAGCTGGGGTCTGGAGGAAAAACAAATAAGTTTCTCAGCTTCTCATTTTATTTCAGATTTTTTCTTTAGTCATATGGAATACTCAGTCATGATCAACTAACTCTGGCAACATCACAATAATAGTCCTTTTAGTCTGCCCTTCCTCTGCGGGGATATGAGCATTTGCCATATATGGAATCTTCTTCAGAGTCAGTGTCTAATATCTTAGGCCCTATCTTGCAAGATGCTGAGTGCCCTCAATTCACGTTGTTTAAACCACTCATCACTTTGCAGGTCTTGTTATTAACAGTTCCACCAATGGTATGGTATCTTTGTTTTCATTCCCTACTGGGATCTGCTGGATTCTGATGTGGCATCTTTGTGTCGTATTCTAAAAGCCCTAGGCATCTTTCACTTGCTGCCTGCTACTGAATCAAAATTCAGAAGCCATTCTTGTTTTTCTGGAATGTGATCAAACTTCTTTGCTGCCTGGATTTTCAAATGAATCTGCTTCCCATTTTCGTTAGCTGATCTGAAATGTTTTTACCTTGGTCTCATCAGTCAGCCTAGCAAATTATCTAGTTCTGAATGCAGAGGTTGCAGTAGATCTAGGAAAGCTGACTCTTTTGCTCATCTCAGGAAGGCTATCTAGGTGCATGAAAAGATGTCCTCTATGCAGCTTGTGCTCCTGATGCACACAGCCCTGAAGTGTGACTTCTCTCTTTATTTTTGCTCTCACAGGGCATTTTAAGTATCTCTGATCCCTTCAGATTTCTGAAGCCCTTGAAGAGAAATTCACTGGTTCTCTTTACTTTTAAAAGCAGCCTTTTAATGCTGGACCAGCTCACGAGCTCACATCGGACAGGTATGGACATTTTTAATGACCTCTGGTGCTCCTCAAAACATGAACTATTTTTAAGGTATCGCCTCTTTATATTGCCTCACTGTTTTTTCCCCCTGCTTTTCCCCCCATAGGAAATCTGTTGGAGCAGATCTCTCTGCCCACATTAAAGTTACTGTTCAGCTGTAAACAAATAATGGAGGTGATTCCATATGGCTCCTTTTGGAAGCGCAAGCCAGAACTCACAGCCCGGAGGGAGGGAAGGCAAAGGGAGATTTCCATGTTTCCCATTTCTAAGCTGCTTCAGGGCCTGAAACACCCCACAACACAATGTTAGATGCTCAGCACTTCATAGAATCTGTCCCTTCATGATCTCTTGAATTACACAACTGGGCACAAGCAATAGCACAATGACATGTTGTTATTTTACCAGAATGATCTTATGTATTTGTTACCTTACCTTGCTGCTGTTAGCACTGATGCACAAATCTCTTACCATGGACTAGCTAGGTTAACCAGGAATTCCCCCTTTCTCTAAGCAGTAACTAGGGCCTCCCTTTCAAAGGTGCAACCATCCCCATCATAGGTTTAAAAAAATCATTAATTTTCACTGAACAATTTAATAACATTTGCATTTAAAAGTCTTTATTTAAAACTTGTATTTAATTAAAAAGCAGCCGACAACATTTTAAATAATATTGCCATTTTAGGAAGTAAAGGATCTCTGCCTAGAAGCCAGTATCACATTTACATTCCTAATTCCTGCTTGCTAGCTACACTGTAGCAGAGGAAACAAGTGCTAAGGTCACAATGTTATGTACCAGGATGATGCATTGCCCCTGGACTCAAGCTAACATCCCTGATAAGTAGCTCTACACACGACCAGGGCACTTTTCTGTAAAACTGATGTGTCTGGGCTTTCTTTCATGTTTATCTTCAGTTTCTCTTTGGAATTATTTCTTGTTCCGGAATCTTCCCTCCCTCTCTCTCTCTCTGCCTCAGGTTGTTTTCACTCACTTTACACCCATACACTTATTCTGCTCCTTAACTCTGACTGCTCCTTGTTACTCTCCACTTTCTGGGAATCGCACTGCTCGCACCACTCTTTCTTCACTTGGCTTTCTTTCCTTCCAGTGGCTTCAACCAGTAGGAGGTAGGTAAGGGACAGAACAAAAGTGATAAGAAGGAAAGACATGGTGTAACAGGATATATATGGGTGTGAAGGATAATCTGAAAGCACCGGGGCATAGGCATAAGGAGTACAACAGATAGGCAGAGCAGGAACATTTCCCTTCAACTCTGACATGTGGGGAAGACACATAAATGTCACCCATGCTGCTGATCAACTGGAGCTCCAAGAACACAGCAGACAGAACTTCTATTCCTCCCACAAAGCATACAAGCAGTGTACAAGCTCCATCGCTTGCGGTCTGTTCTAGTTTGTGGAACAAGTGTGCAAAGGTCTTTTCTGAACCTAGGCTGGGGAAGGAGGTTACATTGTTCCCAGGCCATCGACTGGACTTTCCTTTCTTATGAGCAAGTACTTGGGTGAAAAGAGTGTAGTAGAGCAATTTAATAATTTGACAAATTGAATGGAATTGTATTGAGTTGGCATAGGCGTGCGCACGGGGTGTGCCCAGGCACACCCTAATGCAGGGGTATCAAACACATGGCCCCTTACGTTGCGTCCCGCGGCGCCATCTGCCGCTGAAAGAGCGGAGGGCGCGTGATTCTTTGGCAGACGGTAAGACAGGAGGAAGAAGGAGCTGAGAGATTTTGCCACGATTCGCCGCCGAAATATCATTCCTCGCGATATTTCGCGGCGGAGACTAGGATGTGGCGAGAATTCTACTGGCGGGTAATTCAAATGTGGTCCGCCAGTGGAATTGATTTTGCAATGAAATTACCTGGTGCACACCCTAATGAAAATGTGCACACCCTAATTAAATGTGCTGCGCACGCCTATGTGAATTGGTGATTGTGTGCACGCATGTGTCCACACCATTGTCCTCTGCACGTTGGAATCAGAACTGCAGATCCTATGACATAGGCCTTATACTGGTAACAGCGAGTGGCTCAGCTCTGTTGGTCACCTATCCATTAGCTCAAGTGGTAGTATAAAGAAGATCTGAATTATGTCTCTTCTATCACTGTGAAATTCTTATAGGAGGTGGTCATGGGCCTGTTATGTTATCTTAACCCAACATATCACCATGAATTAAAACATATTCATAATGAAGCCAATATGCCCAATGTAAGTAGCCTGTCTGTCCTTGTGTTTCAGTAGCTGTCACTGAACTTTTCAAAGACCTTGGTAAAAGTATTAATGAGGTGGGAGACAGAAGTCTTGTAAAGTCGAGTGTCAGTAATGGGGAGACAGAGAATGAGTAGCTTGGCAGTTAATGGCAAGTCTCAGTGGAAGGAGGGAAGGAACTGGATTTCAAAATCTCTTTGTCATATAAAATAAGAGAACTAGGAGAAAGTAGAAACCAGCTTGGAAAACGTTGAAAGATTTTACTATCCTACCCCCTTCCATGCACATACCTTTCTTGGAGAAATTCAAGTGAAGCCCAGGTAGGCTGTACCATCCAAAATAGGTAAGAGGAAAAAACATTCCTGCTTTCATTGGGATGATCTCATCCTGTATATGACACTTAGAAGAAACACATGCCCACACATTTCACTGGGCTCTCTTCTGATCCCAGTGGATGGTTATGGCGCATAATAGGCATTAAATATGAAAACAGCACATTGATTAAATATAACTGTACAAACCTTAGAGTAAATAGCGAAAAGATTTCTAATTACACCTACAGTCCCTCTGAAAAAGTGAGGACAAATTTCTTAATACTATTGCCACCTCGATATTCCTTTCACTGCAATTACCAGCCATAACTAGCACCTGAAAAGGAGTCATCCTTTTTTCTAGAAAAAGGAAGAGGAAATGCTTTTTTGCAGTATCTGTGATATACAGTGGCCAAATTCTGCTCTCAGTTACACCAGTGCAAATTGCTTGCTTGAGTGAAAGAACAGAGTTTGGCATCAATATGATGAACAATGGACTAGAATTCTGAGTTTCATTCATTTGGAAGAATGACTTGATCCAAGGGGCACACACGTCCACTTTACTCCGACATACACAAGTTATGAGATAACCAAAACAAAAAACCACCCACTAAACAGCCACAACTAACAATAGTTGTAGCTCAGACTTCTGCTTTTTTTTTTTTTTTTTTGGCTAAACTCTGCTTTATTGTTACTTCTGCCTCCTAAACCCCACCCATTTGTCTCTTTCAGCCACCCATTGCATCCTGTCTGTCTGACATTGAGATTATGAGTTATCAGGGACTCTCCTCTTTGTTACTTGACAGGTATGTTAATATTAAAAAAAAGAAAAAAGACACACCGTATCAAACCAAGATACTCCGATGCACATGCTTCCCTCTGGGGAGAGGACGAAAGAACAAACAACACGTGACAGATTTGTAGTCATGTTGCTTAATGCATGACTGGAATGTACTCAAATACTATGGTGATGAGCACAGTATAAAAACCTGTGGAGAATAGGCAATAGAATTGTCCCTAACTCAAAGGAGCTTTGATCCTTGATTAGGATTCAAAGGTGCTACCATCTTATATTTTAGCAATACAAGCTGAAGCAACGATAAGGAAAAGCATCTCTTATATTTCAGGCTTATGGACATAGGAGTTCATGGCCAGCAGTCACAGCTCCCAACCCTCGTGGCCCTGCAGATGGTTCTACAACACACAGTCTCACATGCAGCCTCCCAGGAAGAGCAGAGAAAGCACCGGCCACGATGTGAGTCTAACTCCAGCCGGGGAGCACAGAGCCCCAAAAGAAAACCCAGGACAAATATCAGAGCTTCTACAAGCAGCAGCTGTGGTCTAGTGGAGGCAGTGTGGGGATGGCAATCAGGACACCTGGCTTCTGCTCCTGACTGATCGGCTGACCATTAACAACTCATTTAACCTCTCTGTGACTCACGTAACACCTCTCTAAAACATGGTATAGGCTGGGGTCCGGTTTGGCCTGGTCGTCGCAGCCCTTCCTCGGGCCCAGGCTCTGAGGAAGGCCACTGCACCTTCCTAAAAGGGGAACGTTAGCATCTCTGTCTGGGTCTTAGTCCTGACCCTTCGGGAGGGCAGACTGCCAAGTAGTCCGCCGCCTCAGGCCCTGAGGCAGGGCGAGGCAGGCGAGCAAGTAGCTTAGGGGTCTCCAACCCCCCCAGGCAGGGTGAGACCAGCAAGCAGTTTGTAACCTCAGGCCCTTAGTCAGGGCGAGGCCGTTAGTAGTCTATTGGCCCGGCCCTGAGGTGGGGTGGGCAAGCCAGCAGTGTCCTCTGGTTGGTAGAGCAGGGGACGGTAAGTACTCCCTGGGTGGCGAGGATGGAGGGAGAAGGGGGATGCAGGCCCACCCAACTCCACTGTGTCCCAGCCCAGGGCCCTAGCAGTGGCAAAGGCGTTGCCACTGAGTCAGCGGGGCTCCCATCGCAACACGCCAACGAGGTCTTGCCCCTGTCTCAGCCACTGTCTATGGCTGTCCCTGGGCCACTTCCTTCCCGTATCCCCAGGTACCTGTCTCTCCCAGGTCCTCAGGGTCGCTGGGGTACACGGCCCGCGGCAGGCTCACCATTCCCTCTTTGTCCACCGGCGGCAAGGCGGGGAGCTCCTTGGCGGAGGGCAGCTCCTCCAGGTCGTAGAGTTCCTGGGGTTTCAGCGTCAGGCAGCTCCTCCAGGTCAGGGCTTGTCTCCAAGGGTATCTCCCAGCCCTCAGGCTCAGGGGCCTCAGTCCAGTCGCTAGGGCCCAGAGGCCCTGTCCAGCCCTTGGGGCTTGGGGGCCTGGTCCAGTCATGGGGCCCTGGCGGGGCCTATTCAGTATTTGGGGTCAGTCGGCTGGGCGGTTCCCGGCGCCTCTGCTCCGGGAGGTGCTTGCTCGGGACAGTGGCCTAGCTGGGGTCAGGCCTACGCTGCAGCCGGCGGGGCAGGACGGCACATCTGCCTCTGGCAGCCACCTGTCTCCCACTGAGCTGCGGGGCCTGCCTTTTGTACTCCCTGCCCCGGTGGAAGCTCCGCCCTCCTGTTGCCAGATAGGCTGGTCGGGTGGACCTATCCCTGTCCGGCTCCCCGGTTGCCGGGCAGATTGGACTGCTGGCCCTTTCACTGTCTGCTCTGGTCGTTGCGGCCCTTCCTCGGGCCCAGGCTCTGAGGAAGGCCACTGCACCTTCCTACACATGGTTAATGCTTCCCTCATGTGTGGTGATAGTTTAGGAAGAAAAAGAGCTATATGACTTCACTGTGTGGGCCCAGTCATGCAAGTGCTGAACAGCACCCTTAGTTCCACTGGAATGAGTAGCACTTGAGAGCACTCAGAGCTTGGTAGGGTTAAGTCCTACTGCAATGGAGTAAGATGATGGCCTATGAGGGTTGGAAAAGAAGCTGCAGTATGTGCTTTTTCACCTTCCTTTGAAGCAGGGATCACTGCAGAAGGGCAGATTTGCTGGACTCGGTTATCCAACGGTTTGATATGGTATGGCAGCTCGTATGTAGTTACATTGTTCTATTCAGCAGGACACATCATTTCCCTATTTATCACCCATTGTTCGCATTCTTTGAGGAAAACAGACTATTTAGTTCTATTGAGCAATTCTTATTTTGACTGGAGTTTTACACAATGGAATAATCAGACACCATTTTAGATATTTTGAATGTATGCATGTCGACAGCATCCTTCAGTAGGGCAGAAAACAGACAGTACATGTATGTATACTAACAGCAACATGTTATACTGGTGCAGTTATTCATAATTCCAGCCCAATTTAACCTGGTGATAGAAACAATGGCTTTTTAGAGGAACGACCCTTGCTGGATATCACAAAGGGTTGCAATATCATATTGATGTTAACTCTGTGTGTGTTGCAATATCATATGGATGTTAACGTCTATATATTATTGCAACACACACATGGAGTTAACTCTGTCTGTGTGCATGTGCTCATGGACGTATTTATGAGTCAGAGAGAGATGGGAGCCAGACAGATCATATAGTATAACTGTAATACTTAGCATTTGTATAGCACTTTTCATCCATAGATATCAAAGTGCTTTACAGAAGTTGGTAAGCATTATTAGCGCAGTGTGTCAAAGCATAGATGATAAAGCAATCTGTCTAGCAGACAGTATAGTACAGTATAATATAGATGGTAAACCAATGACCCAGAATCTAGACAGCTAAAATCTTAATCCTCTTTAAATAGATTCACAAACATCTTTTCATCACAAACCTTTGATCCAATGAGACACTGTGTACTGTTGTGCTGTAGTTATAGACCAATATGACAAAGCTTTGCAATGTTTTTGCTTAAATAATGCCATTTTCTCCTGTTAATTTGTCAGCACACTGCTGTCTTTGAAAAACATGCTTTTGAGACTGAAAGGAAAAAGAACCTCAAATCTGTATAAAAACAGTCAGATAATAAACAAAGGGCTGTGTACAGCGAGTACTGAGTCATATCAGACACAGAGCTGCATGGAACATGGTGCCAAAGGTTAGAACAATAGCAGATACCCTGATTAGTAAGGGTACTTTCAGTTTTAATAATCCAGGAGTAATGATCATCCATAAAGAAAAGTTTCTTCTCCTCCCCATGTCCAAACATTGGGTAAGTTACTGTAGGAGAGCAACTAAAAGTCAATTGGTCTGTTCTGTGAACTCTCTCTGTGGAAGTGCTGTCTGCAGTTCTTTTTGCTCTTAGTCACTGGTCAGTCCAGTTTGTTAATGTTAAAGGCCTGATTATGCTAAGATGCGGTACGCCCACAGCTCCTCCTAACTTCAGTGGGAAAGGCAGGCACTGAACATTTCTGAAAGTCAGACCAGAAGGACCTCGGGATAAAACAGTGTTGGAGTTAGGGTCACGGATTTACAGCCACAAATGGTTGAAATCAACATCCTTTTTCATTCCAACAGGCAACTCTATAATGGCTGGCATTAAGAAACTATAAATCATCTATCTTTAAGAGCCTTGTCAATGTAAGAACTGAAGCTGTGGCCACGTCTATACTAGAAGCACGTTACCCGTATAAGAATCCTGATATGCTATATCAGCAAAGTGCTCCTAGCATGGATGGAACTATATTGGCAAAGCTACACTTTGTACCAGTACAGTAAAGTCCATACCCCCTCCACCAGGAAAAAGAAGCAATACTTGTAAATGTGCAGTTTTGCCAGTATAGCTGTGTAGGTCATGGATCACATCTCTTCACACCCCTAACAAACACGGCTATGCCAATTGAAGTCTGTAGAATAGACCTGGCTCGTGACTGCTCAGCATTGATGTCCGTGATTAAATATAGAGTGAGTGACCTGAGTTGTATTGGCTGGGTTATACTGAAATACTGTAATGTTGGAATTAGAGTGTATGTCCAATATCTCTCTGTGACGATGGTAAAAATCAGGTGGGAATCTCATGGAACTACCCCAGTAAACAAATTCGAACAAACATACCCAGGAAGTTCAATAGCTCTCATAACAAGGGTGCAGTTCACAAAACTGGATGCAGGCAGGAGTTTAATTTTTACCCTAATGCTGCCTCAGATGTGATCACAGTGTTCAGTTAAACTTGTTAACTGTCCCCAGGAGTCTCTCTGATATACAAATAGAAGTTAAATTTGTCTGAAGAAAAATAAAACACACGCTCTCAATGTCTGGGAGAAATATGAGCAGAAATAACACTGAAAGAGGCCTATGGGGACAGTGGACGGCAAATGAGACATGAGTGTGCAATGCCATATAGCTGCAGAAAGGGTCATTGTGATTTTAACCTACTTAAGCAAAGGAGGAAGCAGCCCCTCTCTCTACAGTTCTGGTGCAACTGCATCTGGAATATATTGCATTCAGTTCTAGGCACCATGTGGAAACTGCAGAAAGTTCAGTCAAGAGCAATAGATAGATCCCGGGAGTAGACGGGTTAACTGTGCCCTGATTCAATAAAGTACTTAAACTCATGCATAATTTTAACCACAGGAGTATCCCTTTAATTGTAATTGGACTACTCATGCTTAAAGTCGTGCACTTGCTTAAGTGCCTGGCCAAATCAGCGACCGAAACTGGAGAATAAAAGAGCTAAGTACATACATTAAGTAGGTGACAAATATTTTAAGTGTAAACACTGAGTTAGAAGAGATATTTAGTGTGATACCTGAGTTTTAAGCTGGAGCAAAGAGAAGAAGATAAGAAAGGGAAAATGTACGTAATGTAGCAACAACTTCCTGGCTTTCCATTCTTTGGCCAAGAGTAATCAGAGTCTTCGTATGCCTCCATTTTTGGTTGCTCAAGATGAAGCATCCAAAAGAGGAATAATTTTCAGAGGGCACGTGCTGAGCATTTTCTGAAAGTCAGGTTCATTTAAGGTATCTCAGGTTGGACATTAATTCACTGATGAATTTTAGAAATCTTGGCCCTTAACTATGCACCCATAATGTTGTATTAAGATGGGTATTTAATTTCCATGTTTTTTTAGATTACTATTTTATTTATTTATTTATTAGGAAAAAGGGGGAAATATTGAAAAGAAAGTCCTTAGTTATATCTCAAACAGGCAATCAGTCAATAAAGGCCAAATGGTGGCCATGTTTGTCATTGGTAACTAAACACTTATAGACAGCTTAAAACGGACCAAATCCTGTAGTCCTTGCACAGGCAGTATTCCCACTGAATGTAAAATCCTGGCCCCATGGAAGTCAATGGGAATTTTGCCTGAGAAAGGACTGCAGAATTTGGCCCAGGAGAAAGAATTTTCAACTTGAAGAAACATCTCACTAAATGTTTAACTGAATTAATCAATCTACATCTTTTTTTACCTGTTAGTGGGCTTATTGCAGTCAGTCAGTGGAGAAATGGTGAACTAAACTTCAGAACCCAGCTCTCTGTGCCCTAACTATTATTGGAACACATGGAAATGAGAAAGTTGACTGACTATGGAAATTCTACAGTGTCCGGAAAGTGTTACTTGTGGTTTACAAAACAAAAACAAAAACAAAACAAAACAAGACCCCAATCCTCAAATAACTATGGGTATGCTCATCTACTACCCAAATTCTCTTGTCATTGCCACTCCTGCACACACACTATATAGGGCAGTCCCTTACTGAGAGACTTGAAAAATACACTTCTGCCACACTCAAAGTGACATGTGGACTGAAGGAAGGTATGTGGTCTAAGTGTGGCCTTAATAAGGACTGACATTATCTTAAACACCAAGTACTAATGTTTTTTTTAAAGTATACATGCAGATTAATTTCTGAAGGGCACCTGGAGTACTTGCTGTCCCTTCACTGCCAGTCAGCCATTAGAAATAAACCAGGGAGACATTTAAGAGTAGCAGAATGATACCCTTTGCACCCTCCAAAAATGCGGATAACCAGAGCACATGGAACAGAAGAGGTGACTCGGAAACGCATTATTTAGCTTCAGAGTCAGCAATTAATGTGTTGCCAAAACAGTGTCCATTCCCTACTTCCTTTCAAAACTCCCCTCTCCTTGATCCCCAATAGTTTAGGCTCCTTTTGCCGACTGAAACATCTCTGCACAACAATTAGAACTGCTGACATTATGTCAAGCCATGCACAAGCTGTATTGTTTGCTAAACTTTCTTCATCCTATTCTCACTCTCCCATGTCATGGTCATGACCAGCCTCAGAAACCAGCCAGGGGCTGTTGTGCTGTAGAATAAGGCTATGTCTATAGTACAGACCTTACAGTGGCACAGCTGAATTACTGCAGCTGCACCACTGTAAGGTCTGCCGTGTATCCACTCTATGCCGACAGGAAAGTGCTCTTACACCCCAACTGACAAAAGCTTTACCAACAAAAGTGCTAGTGTAGACATAGCGTAAGTCCACCAGGAATAGGGTGACCAGATGTCCTAATATTAGGGGTTTTCTCTTACACACACAGCTATACCCCCTCTCCTCTCCCTCCTGAAAAAAAAGTGTCCCGATTTTTCACACTTGCTATCAGGTCACCCTAATGTAGAGATGTCACACTTCCTGTACACTCTTCCTGCAGTCTTTGCTTTCCCTGAGACACTCTTACTGGGGCAGAAATAAAACACTCCAGGATAGGGCAGTTGCAGGCTTCAGCTACACGGAGTAGTAGAAAGTTTGTTACCTTATTTCTGTACATAGTTCCTGTTCATAATAAAGGATTTATCCTGACACCACTCTGATTGTCATTAAGCTACCACAGCTTTGGCCTGGTTCTTTTGTGGTTCTACCTCCCACTGGAGCAGCCAGACTGAAGGAGGAAAACATCTCGCCTCCGGTCATGGCACCAGGAAAGAGGTGGAAGAGATTTGTGGTCACTATCAATTAGCTAATGTTTGTACAAGGGTTGGGGAACCTCATGGAGTTTTGCTAACTTCAGGGCCTCTTCACAAAACTAGTCTGAGTTCATGAACCTTTTTTCCTCTTTAAATTTAAACCCACATTTCTAGCCCCCTCCCTCCCCCCTCCACCTCCGCCACAGGGGTTAAGTCAATTAATATGTTTCTTATTAAAAGGAAGAAAGTGCTATGTATTAGAGATAGAACTTACCCTCTGAAGTTAGGCAAGCATATCCTATGGGTTCAATAAATATATATATATATATATATATATACACACACACACACACACACACACACATATATACACATATTTCATTTGATTTTTTTCACCCATCTTTTTGGCTCCATTTTCACAGTCCCTCTGTATTTATTTTTCTCACAGCTTCATTTTTCACCCAATTTCTTCATAGTATTGCCTCTCTTTTCCTGCAGTCTCTCCTACTTGCAATGTGTTCAGATCTAATCTTTGAACTCAGAATGTTCAAGTGGGATTGAAACTAGGCCAACTGAGTTGTCTATCTCTTTGAATACATACAGCCCTATATCAATGCTGAGCAAGTATTATTATTAGATTCCTCTCTGGCAGATTGGAAGGAAGGGTTTCTCTGAAATTGTGTGACCCTAAATTGATTGTTTTGCTGCACGTAATCCTGAATGCATCTGTCCTGTTCATGACTCCTCTCTGCTGTGTGTCCTCCTTTATTTACTGAAATTTCACAAGTTTTTTCTTTTGTGTTAGACTTGGAGCTGGAACACCCAAGGAAGGACTGGATTTGTTCCAAGTCCAAAGGATCCCTGTCATCTCAAAATTGTCAGGGAAGTATTTCAGTGAGTATCAGCTAAAACGAAACCACTTAAAAAGCTAAAAACAAATTCTGTGCTCAGATGCAGCAGACCCAGAGCTCCCACTGAGGCCAATGTTTATCTGAGATTAGAATTAGCCCCTCAAATTCTATTAATTTTTTCAATGCCTTTTTAGTTTCGGCTATGAGAGTATTTTTAAGGTAGAATATTATAGCTCAAGGAATGTGGAGCTTATTTAAAAGGTTAAAACCTCACTGAAAATGAACGGTTTACAGAGTTTTGAATTTCTGGTTAGTGGAATTTACTGTACATGAGATTTGAAATAATGTGCTGAGCACATTTATGTGATTGATAATAAATAAATACATTTGGAATCCGTGGGTCAGATCCTCATTTGGTATGAAACCGTGTCACTCTAATGGAATCAAGAGAGCTATACCAATTTACAACAGCCCTACAGTTTTCTAACCCACGGGAGTGTATAAAAGGAGTATCTATTTTTTTGATAATCCATTTCAGCATCCAGTTTTAGAAGATTTATTTTTCACTTATCTCATCCCATCAGCCAAGGTAAATTTATACATACAGCCCCAAGTTTGGTTTAGATTTATTAGTGTACCTGGCTGTTTGTAGTTCAATACTTATTTGCCATAAAAAAAGCTCAAAGAAAAGCGTGTTCAATTACATGAAGAAAAGTGTTAAAAAATGCTGTGTTTTTATTGGCTTGTTTCATTAATTTCCATACACTAGTGATTTTTTATTCAATTCTCCAGTCAGAGCACACTTCCTGGTCTCACCACTCCACAAAAGAAACATATTTTACTACCACAGTTTTCTACATCTAGATCTGCCCCAACTTTCTCCAGCATTCATGTTGGGATTTTGTACTATACATAGATGGGCCTAATTCTTATTTACACTGAGGCCTCTTTACACTTTCAGAACAGTATAAAGGGGCCTTAATATAAATGAGAATCAGGTTCAAATGTGTGGCAAAGAGATAACTGAATGGGTCAGGGGTTTAAAACAGAGAGAGTCAGGTCCCAGTGGCATCAAGGAGAGTTGTGTCGCTGACTTCAATGGGAGACAGACTGAGCCCAGAGCTTTTACATCTCAGTGTATGTCTACGCTAGAGCTGGAAGGCCTGAATACCAACTCAAGGAGACATCCCTGAAATAGTTCTGATTGAGCTAGGGCACTAAAAAATTAGAAGTGTAGTTGTGGCAGCACGAGGGGCTGGAGGGGCTAGCTGCCCCGAGTATGATCCCTATGAGACAGTAGGTACATATGTGGGGCAGCTAGCCCCTCCCACTTCTCACACTGTCACAGTGACACTTCTAGTTTTAGAGCACCAGCTTGATCTGAACTAGTGAGGGTATAGCTACCCGAGATGGAAATTACAACTTCTTGCTGCAGCATAGACATACCCTACGTCATTGGTTTGAATCTGGCCTGGTTGGCAGTGGCCCAAAGTTGTTACTATATGACAGCCCTTTGGGAACCTGGGTAAAACTGAGTTGGTGGACTCTGGCGTTGGTCCCGTTTCTAGTGGACAGAGGTCCAGATCACAAAAATGATTATTACAATTGGCCACTGGTGCTCTTGTTGGCATCAGTCAAGGATGCCCCAATGGAAAAGACCTTTAATTGTAAATAAATGAATGTATTTATAAGTAAGTAAATGAGACCACTAAAGTTGTATAGAAAGTGAATAGGAATCTACAGCAATCAGTCTAAGAACCATTGTAGAATTTAATAGAGAATGATAACCTTTCTATGGGGTTTTGAACCATCCTATAAAAGAGATAGCTCTCTATTAAATTCTAAAGGATGGGTCAGAAACCCAATAGTAAGGCTATCATTTTCTACTGAATTTATAGGACTTTCCATAGGACTGAATAAATGTGGAGACTGAAGTGCCCTCTAATTCCTGAAGGTGATGGAGTGACAATCCCATTAGGAGGCTTTCTCCAATGCTGTTGCAGTTGTATCAGTTCTGTGGCTAAAAAGAAGTTCTCTCTGAGCACCATTCCCAAGTTTTAAATTTACTAGTGAAATCTGTATGAAAAGCAGTTGCACGGCTGGCCCACTAGCCCAAGGGTAATACAGACCTGGGGTTTGAGTCAGATGTTTAGTCCCTTGCTCCAAGCAGGTTTGGGAGCATTCAAACATCTCTCTCCTCAGGTGTGGGAGAGTTGTCATAATGGATGGGCCCTAAGGGTAGTGATAGCAAAAGTGGTTCAGATGAAAGTTGCCATACTGGGAACGCTAGGCCTTGTGCCCATGGAAATTTTAGGGAATTCTCCCACTGGCGCTAGCAACTAGTGTGGCCTGGCTGCTGGTGCTTTACCACTCTGTCACCAAGACTTGCTCATACAAATATTTCCATTCACTTTAGGTTTTGTAAAACCCTTTAAAAAATAAATCCTACAACTGGGGCCTAAATGACTTGATTACATCCCTTTAAAGTCCTCAGTTCGTAAATCAATTTAAGGAAGGGTTTTATATATAATAAAGGGAAGATCTTTTAAGAAAATGCAATTCCCATAGAAGGTAACACTCAACTGATAACTCCTTGCCTGTTTTCCATGCACAAGAGGAATGAAAGATAACCAACAAAGTACAGTATAGAAAATTCTAATTAGCAAGTTGATGTCTCAACACCATTTCTGGGCTGATCAAGATCAGAGTATAATTTCACTGGTTGCTTTACAAACTCTTAAAGGACGGAGTATTAGTCAAATCATCAAAGTTATCCCTTTATAGATCATACTTAGTTTAACAGGGTACAGACAAGGTTCCATGCTTCTCAAATAATTTCTTATGGAAAAAGATCCATAGGCTGCTTTAAAAAAAAAAAAAAAAAAAAAAAAAAAAGCTGGAGCATGTTAATATCATTCACAGAAGTTCTGATTACGATTTACTGCAGGAGAAAGAAAAAACAAAGGTGGTGGTGGTCTAGTCACCTCCCTATACAAAGCTTTAGCTTGAAGTCATCCCAGAACATACAGATACATTCTAAGTGCCATATAGTAATACCATAGACTTATTTAAAAGAACAACACAGCTATTTTATGGAATACTAAGGTTTTCTGGTTAAAACCCTTTTTGATACCCACAGGCACCTGGAAACCACAAGGCTTTGAACCTCAAAATCGAACAAAAATTTAAACTTTGTAAACAATACTCTTTTCTCCACCGGGGTGGGGTGGGGTGGGGTGGGGGGATAACAGGAGAAAGTGTATCTGGCTGGATTACTTGGGTGACCTCTGACAGTCACCTGAAAGGGTCTTTTTCTTACACTGTTGCAACACTTATATAACTTGTCATGCTCATTCAGTTGAAACATGAAAATTGGGTGAGCTGGTCAACTCCAGTCTAGCTCCTCCCTTTCAGCCAGGATGGATGGGATTCCTCCCTTCAGTTCCAGTTGTTTTCCTTCCAGCCTGGTTTGGTCTCAGGGTTTTCTCTTCTATGCAGCCTGGATCCAGACCCTCCTCTCCAGGCAGGTCTGCTGCAGTCTAGCTCCTCTAAATCTAAGGTCTGGCTCCACTTCACTACTTGGAGAAAGTCTATTCAGTGTCTTTCCTCCCCAGGGGAAATGTGGCCTTTTTCTTAGGTGAGCCACTTATTAGAGCTGGGCAGGAAACTGTTTTCCCCGCCTCTGAGAATTTTTGAGATTTAAAAAATTTTCCTGTCCCCAAATTGGGATGAAAAGTTGAAATTTTAAAACTTTTTCCAAACCAAAAACCCAAACAAAAATTAGGATTGGGTCAATCTGAATGTTTTACTTTGGTCATTTTGAAATGGCTTGTTTCCATTTTTAAAAACATATTTTACTATAAATTAACTGAAATTTCTAAACAAAGTCATTTCAACCTGAAAAATGGTACTTTTTGTTTTGAAAGCGTAAAAATGGGATGTTTTCACAAAGTTTTTATTTTCAAGAGCTTTTTGAAAAGGGAAATTAGTTGACATGGACCCTTTCCTCTGAAAAGTTATATAATAAGGACATTTATGAATTCTAAACACACAGAAAAACCTGGTTTTGTTGAAAAACAGAATATAGACAATTCCAAAGAAAGTGTGTCTCATCTCACCAGCCGATTAAGTTTTCTAGGTAGTGTGCAATAACGCTAATACTGAAGTTTCTGGTCAACACACCATCATAAATCACATGGCAACAAAGACACGCTAAGGACTCTGAAACAATTAAACAAAGTCAGGCAAAGGGCTTTAAAGCTTCTTGTAAAACAATCAATCCAGCACTTGACTGCCATGCCACCCGCTGAGAAAGTCATGTGGCAGCCAAAGGAAGGGCTGTTTGCAGCACTTCCATCAGATTAAGAAAACAGCTGCCCTGGTTTGTGCTATACCCTTTTAGGATGAACTACTCCCTCAGACCTTGCTTGAGGTTTTGCAGAAGCCTGGGATGCAGGACTGTTGGAATCCTAGTGGTAATGTACAGCAGGCAGCCTGGATATACGAATGCACAGTCCTACCTCTTCTTTCACATACAAACAGACCAGATTAACCAATGTGCACTTGTACATTTGCACAGGGCCCCCATTTCAGGGGGGGCCACCTCACCCCCAGATTTGTGTAGGTAGCATTGCAACGAGCCAAGCTGTGTGCCAGGCCGCAGTGCCACTCACTCAGTTTTGGCCTGTGTCATGTGAGTATGGGGCAGGTGATGGGACGAGCGGAGCCGCAGAGTAGCCAGGACCAGGAGAAACCCTCCAAGCCCAAGACAGGAGTAGAGCACTGAGCCTGGTGGGATGAGGGGGTGAAGGGAACAAGTTGCTGGTGAGAGGCCAAGGCGGCCCAGGGGGGCAGTGAGTGAGGGGCTAGGGGGTCAGTGGGGAGTGTTGGGGGACTCCAGGATGAGGGGTTGTGGGTGAGTAGGAGATGTTTGAGGAGGGTGCGGGGAGTTGTGTGGGGAATGGATGGGGTTAGGGGTGGTGATGGGAGTTGTGGTGGCTGTAGGGGGAATAGAGGATGCTGGGGGTGGTGGTGGTGGGAGCTGTGGGGAGAATGGAAGATGTTGGGGGTGATGGGTTTGGGGGCCAGGATGTTGGGGGCTGTGGCTGGTGGGCTAAGGTGTTAGGGGCTGCGGTGAGCGGAACGCATGTCAGGGATGCACGGGGGGAGCTGATGGAGGGTTGTTGGGGTGTATGAAGTGGGAGGACCATTCGGGGTGTGTGTCTGTGTGTGGGGAGAGCAAAAAGGGACACTCAGGGCTTTATGTATGGGGCAGGGGCACTTTGCTGAGTGGCTCCTGTTCATGCCAAGCTGGGCTGGCTGAGGCTAGAGCAGAGCTAGAGCAGGGCTGCAGTACCTCTCGGGTTTGGCCCAGCCACCCCTCCATCATGACAGGGGTGTGTGGGAGAAGGACAAATTTGAGTGAAAGTGGTAGTGGGGCAATTTCCATAGTGCACAGGACTCCATAATTATTTAATGCAGGCCTGCATACAAAGCATTTACAATCCATTGACAACGGTGGATTTACTCCTGATTTACACCAGCGGGAGTGGAGACTCAAGCCCATATTCTCCATAATAGAGCATTTGAAGGGGTAATGTGAATCCCTGCTCTCTCTGGCTGAAATGTCAGGATTTTGAGTCTTGTAATACAGAACTCTCATAAAGAGAAGGATTGTTAACAATTAAGGTACATTTCTTAGAAGTAGGTTTGAGGCATTTGTATGTGAGGATGATGGACACTGCAGAGCATTTGAAGACAAAACTCACCCAAGTTCAGACCGAACAGTTTGTGACAACCATCACGTTCCCCAGGCTGAAGTGACTAACACAAATGCAGTCTCATGGTCACATGCTTGCAAAGCCCTTGGACAAAGAATGGACCCATTATGGCAAATAAGCAAGTGAGCATTAGTCATTAATTACTTCTCACAGGTGTTCTGGCAGCACAATCAAGTAGGGGAAGGGAGAGAATATGAGCAGGTCTCAAAGAGAGGGGAGTGAGAAAGGGCAAAGGGGAGGGAGAAGGAGAGAGTCACCCCCATTGCTCTGTCAGTGCTAGCCTCAGAACCCCCTTCGTTTCCTTGTGCCACTCCCATCTTTGGCCCTAATACCCCATCACCTTGCTCTGGGGTGTAGTTATTAACCTCTTGTGCAAACTGGGTGTCAAATGCTACTATTCTTTTTTGGTAGCTCTGCACAGCTGTGTTGCACAGGTGTATGTATCTGCACAAGATCTTTGTGCTGCCTTTCACATGTCCCCTCTGCTTGGAATGACCACGTGAACCCCACTGGCCAGGTCCTCAGCCACATCTTATTCAAACCCTCCCCTCCCCCCACTACTTCATAAGACCATCAAAAACTAGCCTACACTACTCAAATGTCCTCCCTACTCACAATGTTACACAACTGAGGTGTGAGGATGATGAGAGAGAGAAAATCACATTTCAAGCTAACATTATTTATTAATTATTATTATTATTATTACTTATTTGCATTACCATAGTGCCTAAGAGTTGGTGTCCTGGCCCAGGACCCCACTCTGTTAGGTGCTGTACAAACACAGAACAAAAAGGAGGCACCTGCTGTGACCCATCTGTGCCTAGTGTAGCCCACCTGAAAATGCCCAGGTTAGGTCTGCAAAAGGAGAGCAGATTCTCTCAGAACTGGTGGCTAACACTGAAGTTAGATTCACCAACCAGTCACAAACAGTGCTCCTGATTCCCTAGACTGGGTATCAAGAAACTAAAACAAGAAATTACACAACCCCCTTTATTGCATTTCAGTCTCTGACTCCCAGTCAGCAACTAGGTCCAGTAAAGAGATAACTTATTTAAAACCCTATACTCTTCACACAAAATTCTCCTGATCCCCAAGGGTCAGCCACATTGCCAGATTGATATAAGTTTGGATCTTACGAAAAGTACCACACTGCCAGCCAATCCTTTAGTAACTAAAACTAAAGGTTTATTATAAAAGGAAGGTATGGGAAAGTATTATAAAAACAAATAAGAAGGGATGTTAAATGGTCAAAGCAATCAGATGCATACAAATGACTTCAAAGTCCATATATACCATATTCTCAGCAGAATTGTGGAGCTTGCAGGCTTGTACTATTCCTCTGGAGTACATCCAATGCCTGGATAGGTCTCAGTCCTTTATTCCACAGATTCAGTTGTAGATGAGTTGATCCAAAGGTAAGAAGCAGGAATGAAGACTTGGTGGAGATGATGCAGCTGCATTTTATAGTCTCTGGTCTGCCATGTGGCTTGTTTCAAATTCAAACACAAGCCCACAGCACATGGGCAGGGAAAGACAGTTTCAGTCTCCCTGACCACAGGCATGTCCCTACATGTCCTGATGACTCATAGGTGCAGTCCTGGCTTCTCTCCCTGGGCTCATTGTATAGGTGATGGCCCTCAACGAGTCATCAATGCTGACACCAATCAGTCTGTGGGGTGTAACGCAGTAGCATAGCACAAGTTTTTGGATACCGATATATCACATATATCCATAACTTACAGAACAAAGATGATACATACACATAAACAATATAATCGTACTTAGCAAATTATAACCTTTCCAATGGTACCTGACATGCCATATCTTGTAAGAATCATTGCAATTTTGTCATATTGGTATTAAATATTATAAATTGTCACCCCTAGTCCAGACAGCGTCACACCTGCCCCAAAGCATTTACAATCTAACAAGGATTGTTATCAACTAGTGCTTCTCATTTTGCTCTCTCTGTGTCTGCCTTTTACACTGTAAGTTCCTTGTGCCACAGACTGCCTCTTGGTATGTCTTGTACAGCACTAAATATACTGTTGATGCTTAACACAGAAATAAAAATTAACAATAAATACAGTCAATCATTGCATTTTAAAATAGTGCCAAAAGTCTGGGAGGAACGTGTTGCTTTGTTGGTTTTATGGTTGCCTTCCATAGCATAATCTCAAAAGACAATCCAAATAAATACAGATCAAATCTTTTATGGTGCTTAAGGATGCTGCCCGTAGAAATAGAGCTATCATTCATACCCAAGTTCCAAAGTGATAGTACGTGGTTTTTCTCAGCAAACTCAGCAAGAAGACAGTTTCCATGCTGACATGCCAGGACTTCATGGAAAGACAGGTGAATGAAGCTAACAGTGAGGTTGTCATAATATGTGGAGCTATTTATTCTGTACAGGTTCAGTTGTTGACCTGAAATATGACATTTTTGACCACGTTGTACCCTCCAGTTCTGTGGAAGGAGGTTGCAAGGATCCAACAGGTCCCAATTCGAGCTTGAGGGGGCAGGGAAGAGAGATTACTGCCTCTGCAACATTATTCTCTCCCTCTGGTGACCCCACAGAAGCCCCTCTGTACAGACACCATTGACTTGGGATCCATGCATGGGCAGAATGTGAGGAAAACCAGAGATGGCTACTTTCTTGCCATGTCTTTCCAAACCTATGGATCATAGGTAAGTTAAATGAATACAGACAGGATCAGCATTATCAGCATTTCCCTTCCACAGACTGGACTGAGCCCTTTTGGGGAGGATTCTAAGGTCAGGAGATGATGAGGATGACATGGATTCTAAGGGGAGCTGGTGGGCACCAGGCCCAGTGCAAAGGTACAGGGTGTCCATGCAGATTACTCTGTGTTGTCATGGATACCATCATATCTGTTACTTTATGGGCTGGGTTAGAACCCCTGGTCAGGCCCATGGGGAGGCAGGAGGGAATTGTATCCTACATTATCCAACAAAAGTATTCCAGATTCATAGAGTTCCTGTGACCTTATGTGGGAGAAATCTACCATTTAGTAAAACTTCATCTTCCTTCTGAAATCCCTGTCATAAGTATTACAAATCTGTTTCTTTAATTCAATGGACAACATTATTAATAAAACAATCCATTCATCCTCAAATGAATTTCAAACCAGCCTCCGTAATCTGCTGTTAGTTGAAAAAAGAATTACATATATTTGCATCAGCCATGTTACTTTTTCAGACTATTTGTGTCTGACACCTAAAATGACTGCAGATATTGCCTCAACCTGGTTTTCAAGATGGTGGGGGGAGGGGACTGCATCTGAAATCCGACAGCCACTACTGGGCCAGTGCTGTTTTCCAGTAAGATAGAAATCTATTAATCCATTACGTAATAGACTCAGACCTGGATTTTTCAGTTTACAGTGCATTTGAAGCCACTTCTGGAATCATAGTTATGTAAACCACTGAACAGTGATTTGGAACTGCATTGCAGAGAGATCTTGAACTGTAGAAATGCAAGGGGGAAAGGATGCAAGTTCAAGATGTGCTTTGATGGGCTAGTCTTCAGGTATGTAAACCAGACAGTGACAGGGCTCCAGTAACCAGTGTTTCAATTCTGAGCAGGATCAATTTCATCTTTCGCCTGTCTGAGGTAGATGGAGCCAAGTACTGTGTAGTTTACAGTGTGAGAGTCTTTCAGATGAGACCTTAAATACTTTGGTATCGTTTGCTCTGTGTGGATATTAGAGCTCCATTGGCTTTTGTACCTTTTGGCCAAAATCTCCTTGCTGTTGTGCAGCATGCTATGTATTTGCAGGTTGCTGCTCTTCTCCCCAGAGTGGGCTGCATTTCAGTGGTACTGTCTAATGTGAAGTACTTTGGAATGAAAGGTACTATATAAATGTGTCAAACATAAATCTAGTATAAATGTTTCAGACAGTATGTGTCTTATGTTAGAGACTATCATTTACTGTAGCACCTAGCTCAATAGGACCCTGATCTAGGCTGTGTCTCTAGGCACTACCACAATACAAATAATAAATAACATGACAATGCAGTGATAGGTTTTATAATATTAGTGTTGCTTTACACAACATTAACTTTAAAACATGTTACCACATATACTTACTTGGGTCCTGGCCAATTAGGTGACCCTCTGAAACCAGGCTATTGCACTGAGACAAAACTTCCTTTAGCCTGCTATAACAGCTCTCTCTCGAGTTATGCAATGAGACCTACAATGGCATTTAATCCAAGGATTGTTTGATGCAAGGTAACTGTTTTTGTTCCAAACTGATCACCACACATTGATGTTTTCTTTGGTAGCATTAGCACTTCCTTCTGACTGAAGTGGCAGTGCCGGGAATTACATAATAGCAGCCGCCATTGTGACATAGCTGTTATTTCTGGAACACCTGGGCCCAATTCCCTCCACCTTTATAACTTACTTGACTTCTATGGAGTTACTCCTGATTTACACCACAGTCTGTGAGCAAGAACAGAATTAGGCCCACTGAGACTGGGGCGTGTGGTGAGGAGGGTGAGTCTTTTAGGACCCATGAACAAACCTGATTTTGTGATGGCGCTTTTTATTTTCAGTGGATTTTGGAAGAAGCCTGGAGTGTGTGGTGTGTATCCAAACTAACTGTGCTTGCAGTTGGCCCTGGGCTCACTCTGTCATTCCCCATCATGATAAAACTTCCTCCCTGTTTAAGTTGATAAATCTTTGAATCTGCTTTTAATGAAACATTGTCTTCTTTCTCCAGAAGTTCAGTGGGGGCTCAGCTGTTAGGATTAGGCATCTGTATTTTCCCCACAGGCAGTGTCCTGGGATGGGGTGGGAGACAGAAAGTGAGGCATGAGTAGACTAAGCTCGGTCCCTCCTCTTTCCTTCAAATTTCAATATTTCTTTAGAAGCATGAAACAGCATGATGCTGGTGTTGTTCTGAGTCATGTTAAAGTAAATTGCACAGCATTAATGTACATTGTTACCCTCTGAAACAGGAATATTGAAGAGATATCATTAAATCATATTGTGGGAGAAAGCTGACATTAGAGCAAGTTACTGATCTTTTCAAAGGAAAGCCTCAAAATGTGGTGACTGGAAAGGGAAGAGACATTTTAGATGGCTACAAGTGACCCACTTAAAGAAATCTGACATAGATTTTCTGCATTTGCAAGAGACATTTTCAGCCCTATGCTGTTCGCATAGGATGACAAAAAGTATTCACAAGAGAGAACATCAGCAACAGCTGTTCAAATTGCCACTTGAATACTGCCAGGCTGCAGCCAATTTGCTGGTAATTCTATTCAGATGTTCAGAATCTGCCTCACTGCTTTTCAAAGAAAGATTTTTTTTTTTTAACCACATGCTGCCATGCACTGGGTTATCACTCATCACATCATAGGGGCAATGACTGCAGTGACATTAATGGGGTCATTAATTAATGACATTAATGGGGGCATTAACAGCATCATTAATGCATTTTAGCTTAGACACTTCTTCCCCTCCCCTCTGCCCCTACCCACCTACACATCCAGTCAATAGCTTGCAGTGACATGGCCCAAAAGTGAAGTCACATGGGAGAGAGAAAATAGTTATAGTCTCTCCCCAGTATACATAATGTTGCAAAATGTCTTGCTGTATTGACATATATTATATCTTCTCTATACTTTGGGGAGAGATGATATTCAATTACTCGCATACAGCATCAAGCATTCTTTTAGTATGCTAGGTTTTTTCATATGAGGCGGCACCTGCATAATGCATGGAACTTTATGAGACAATATTTATGAAACAATATCACATAGTACTATTCTGTTACACAGTATTGTCACATCTTCAGTCCCAGAGTGCACTCACCTCAGTCTCCATTCTGAGGAGGAAGCTGTCATTTAAGGAATTTCCTTAAAGCCATTGGGCCAGTTTCATCCTTGGAGTAACTCTGCTGGACTCAGTGGAGTTACACAAGGAGTGAACCTGGCCTGTTTTCTTCACAGTTACACGGACATGGTGTACTCAGCAGGAGACTGGAGTTCAGTTTATTTTAACAGACACTGAATGACAGAACTTGCCATCTTACCATAGTCCTGTGTGTACAGCAATAAAAGGCATAATATAATATCTTATGAGATAAAGATACAATAACTGATATAAATTATTACAGTCCATAATGTAATGAAGCAACTAGAAAAGTAGGCGGTCTGCTGCAGAACTAAAATACATTCAGAACTAGGTTGAGCAGTTACCCAGTTTCTGCCAGTGCTGGTAGGGATGGTCTAGGTCAGCGTGCCCTAAATTTTTGATCTAATATTCCAACAACAGTTTAAACCTGTAACAGGAGTGGAAACATTGGAGGCAGCACCCACTCCCTCATTATAGTGAAACCTGCTGGACATTCTTCATGTTCTGTAACAGCAGTGAGTTGGCACATGTGGGATCACTGACTGCAACAAAAGAAGGAGGCAAAGTCCACATTCTTTCTTCTTCAAATATTAATCCCCTGCTGCCAAAACAGTTACCAATTTTAACAAAAATGGAGCCTAACTAAAAGGAAAGGAGGCGGTAGCCAAATGAAGAAAATATATCCCTTTCCAGAAAACTCTCCTGGATAAAAAGCCAGAGTATTTTGAAATGGGCAAAATTGTCATTCAACAGATCTGTGAAGATATTTGTCTCAACATTGCTTTGCTTTCTGATATTTTTTCCTTAGTTAATGAAATGCTAAGGGCTATAATATGGAGATATTTGTTGCACTAAAATAGTTATACAGTCAGGCTCTGTCTGTGTCTAAGAACAGGCAAGACTGGAAATGGGTGCAAGGCACTTTAATGCAGGGATCCTTAACTGCAAGTGTCCCCTCTGGTTTACTGATGAATGAGGGTCTCCCTCATCTTTCTCAACTGACATACCAGAATAATGGCACAATATGGTGCAACTGGAAGTCTCCACGCCAGAGTATTCCAGTACTGGTGTCACCAATACCATATAAAGAAGTAAAATCATCACCTTCCTCCTACACATAGAATCATAGAGTTGGAAGGGACCTCAGGAGGTCATCTAGTCCAACCCCCTGCTCAAAGCAGGACTAACCTCAGCTATATCATCCCAACCAGGGCTTTGTCAAGCCTCAGCTTAAAAACCTCTAAGGATGGAGATTCCACCACCTCCCTAGGTAACCCATTCCAGTGCTTCACCACCCTCCTAGTGAAAAACGTTTTCCTAATGTCCAACCTAGACCTCCCGCCCTGCAACTTGAGACCGTTGCTCCTCGTTCTGTCATCTGCCACCACCAAGAACAGCCTAGCCCCATCCTCCCTGGAACTCCCTTTCAGGTAGTTAAAGGCTGCTATCAAATCCCCCCTCATTCTTCTCTTTTGCAGACTAAACAAGCCTAGTTCCCTCAGCCTCTCCTCATAAGTCCTGTGCTCCAGCCCCCTAATCATTCTTGTTGCCCTCCGCTGGACTCTCTCCAACTTGTCCACATCCATTTTGTAGTGGGGGGCCCAAAACTGGACACAGTATTCTAAATGCGGCCTCACCAATGCCGAATAGAGGGACTCCTGTCTATACTTCCAAGTATGGGCAGCAGGTCCATAAAGTCAGGAAAGGCTTAGCCTTCCCTGACAGCCAGCTGTGGGACCACTCCCACCTGCTGTGTCCCCTGGGCCCAGAAGGGCACTGCACCAGCCACTGCCATGATAACACCAGCCCCACCCCAAAGTGGGCTACCGGTGGCTGGGGCCAGCAGCAGCACTCAAGCTGGCGCTCTGGGGCTGGGGCCGCCTGATCTGGTCTGGAGCTGGCGGTGGCACTTGGACCACTGGGAGCTGGCACTCTGGCGCCCAGGCTGGTGCTCTGGGGCTGAGGCCACCTGGCCCGGGCCAGCTCTGCAGAGCTGGGGTGGGCTGGCAGGCCAGGGCTCGGACTGAGTGGGCCTGGGTGGGGTCCGGCGGGAAAGGGGGCAGAGCCTCTGTTAGAAGGTGCAGGGCTGGGGGGGCTAGCCTCCCCGAATGGGCGGTTCACGCACCACCTATGTGTCCAAGGATTGCATTAGGCCTTTTTGCCATAGCATCACACTGGGAGCTCATGTTCTGCCCTTTGTCCACTATGATCTCTAAGTCCTTTTCAGAGTCACTGCAATGCAGGATACAATCCCCTGACTGGATACAGTTGCCTGGCTGGCTGCAGCTGGGACACATGGTTCTTCTCCCTTCTGAACATCAGAATCTACAATATTAGCATAAAATAGGGTAAAGTACTAACCCCAGCCAGTGAGATGCCATGTGCTAATTGTTCTGTGCCTTTCAAGAGAAGCCAGGTTGAATTTTATGTAGTTTCTCATCCTTGTGCTTGTACAGGCTAGGAGAGCCAAAGGGATCACATTAAGAACACTTTTAGATGGAAAAAATGCCATATGCTGATCCCTAATTTTTACCCATTAAAAATGTAAAAAAGTGTGCTCACCTGAGTGCCTTTCCATAATTAATTTCCACTCTAACATGAAATTCGATCACTCCTCCCATTCCAAGAAATAAATTAACAACAGAAATAATAATAAATGAGTCTCCTTCAGAATAGTCATAGTAACAGCAATCAACCCCTCCACTCCTCATCCCCCGGCAGCACCAAATGGATGGCAAACTAACTGGGTTTTGCTGTGTACCTGAGGCTAATTTGGACAAAGAGGAAAAGCAATTTCCAAAGCAAAAAATACAAGTAGATAAAATGATTGTTTTATCATTGAAAATATGCCAAAAAGCTAATTTATTTTGAGTCAGAGTCTGTTCTCTGAGACACCAGTATAACATTAGACTAACTCTTTTGGGGTCGCTCCAGATTGACACTGGTGGAAACTAGTGCAAAATTTGGCCCTTTGACTTTGGAATTATTATTTATATGACTGTGAAACTTAAGGTCTCATTAAGGATTGGGACCCTGTTGTACTAGGCCCTCTTGTTGGTAGGCCTGATAGAACCACCAAGTATTGAGGTTGCCTGAAATTTCCCATTATAAGATCCTGTTTTTTAGTTACCTATAAAGCCATAGACATTTAGGCTATCATTTTCCATTCTAGGTGTCTGCCTCAGGCTGAATTACTATTAATTTTATTATTTTAATTTCAGCCAAATGAAAAAGACTAAGGAAAACATGATTAAATCATAGAATTATAGAACTGAAAGAGACCTCAAGAGGTGTTTGTCTAACCTGCTCTTAAAAATCTCCAGTGATGGAGATTTCACAACCTCCCTAGGCAATTTATTCCAGTGCTTAACTACCCTGACAGTTAGGAAGTTTTTCCTAATGTCCAACCTAAACCACCCTTGTTGCATTTTAAGCCCGTTGCTTCTTGTCCTACCCTCAGAGGCTAAGGAGATCAATTTTTCCTCTTCCTACTTGTAACAACCTTTTATGTACTTGAAAACTTATCATGTCCCCCCTCAGTCTTCTCTTCTCCAGACTAAACAAGCCCAGTTTTTTCAATCTTCCTTCATAGGTCATGTTTTCTAGACTTTTAATCATTTTTTTTCGCTGTTATCTGGTCTTTTCCCAATTTGTCCACATCTTTCCCAAAATGTGGCACCCAGAAATAGACACAATATTCCAGCTGAGGCCTAATCAATGTGGAATACAACGAAAAAATTACCTCTCATGTCTTTGCTTACAACACTCCTGCTAATACATCCCAGATTAACATTTACTTTTTTTTTTTGCAATAGTGTTACACTGTTGAGTCGTTTTTAGCTTGTGATCCAATGTCACCCCCAGATCCCTTTCTGCAGTACTCCTTTCTAGGCAGTCATTTCCCATGTTTTATGCATGCAACTGATTGTTCCTTCCCAAGTGGAGTACTTTGCATTTGTTCTTATTGAATTTCATCCTATTTACTTCAGACCATATCTTCAGTTTGCCAAGATCATTTTCATTTTAATCCTATCCTCCAAAGCACTTGCAACCCCTCTCAAGTGTGGTATTGTCCACAAACTTTATAAGTGTACTCTCTGTGCTATTATCTAAATCATTGATGAAGATATTGAACAGAACAGGACCCAGAACTGATCCCTGTGGGACCCCACTTGACATACTCTTCCATTTTGACTGTGAACCACTGATTACTCTCTGAGAATGGTTTTCCAACCAGTTATTCACCCATCTTATAGTAGCTCCACCTAGGTTATATTTCCCTAGTTTGTTTATGAGAAGGTCATGCGAGACAGTATCAAAAGCCTTACTAAAGTCAAGATATACCACATCTACTACTTCCCCTCTATCCACAAGGCTTGTTAACCCACCAAAGAAAGCTATTAGGTTGGTTTGACATGACTTACTCTTGACAAAACTATGCTGACTGATACTTATCACCTTATTATCTTCTAGGTATTTGCAAACTGATTGCTTATTTATTTGCTCCATTATTTTACTAGGTACTGAAGTTAAGATGACTGGTCTGTAATTCCCCGGGTTGTCCTTATTTCTCTTTTTAGAGATCAGCACTATATTTGCACTTTTCCAGTCCTCTGGAATCTCTTCCGTTTTCCATGACTTTTTGAAGATAATTGCTAATGGCTCAGATATCGTCTCAGTCAGCTCCTTGAGTATTCTAGGATTTATTTCATCAGGTCCTGGTGACTTGAAGACATCTAACTTGTTTAAGTAATTTTTAACTTGTTCTTTCCCTATTTTAGCCTCTGATCCTACCTCATTTTCACTGGCATTCATTATGTTAAACATCCAATTGCTACTAACCTTTTTGGTGTAAAATGAAACAAAAAAAGTCATTTAGCACTTCTGTCATTTTCTGTTATTGTTCCCCCCACCCTCACTGAGTAACGGACCGACCATGTCTTTGATCTTCCTCTTGCTTCTAAAGTATTTGTAGAATGTTTTCTTGTTACTCTTTATAGCTCTAGCTAGTTTAATTTCGTTTTGTGCCTTGGCCTTTCTAATTTTGTCCCTACAGACTTGTGGGTTTTTTTATACTCATGCTTTGTAATTTGACCTTGTTTTTGAAGGACTCTTTTCTGTCTTTCAGATCATTGAAGATCTCCTGGTTAAGCCAGGGTGGTCTCTTGCCATATTTCCTATCTTTCCTACTCAGTGGGATAGTTTGCTTTTGTGCCCTTATTAATGTTTCTTTGAAAAACTGCCAACTCTTTTGAACTGTTTTTCCCCTTAGACTTGCTTCCCATGGGATCTTACCTAGCAACTTCCTGAGTTTGCTAAAGTCTGCCTTCTTGAAATCCCTTATCTTTATTGTGCTGTATTCCCTCCTACCATTCCTTAGAGTCATGAACTCTAGCATTTCATGATTACTTTCACCTAAGTTAGAAAATACTGTTTTCTGGAACATACTTTCACCTAAGGGAAAATACTACCTTTTCCCACAGGAACTCTGCCTCATTCAGCTCACAGCATCTGGGGTTGCATCAGAGTTGTGTAGTAAAGGAGGCTGTTTTCTGAAGGTCCCTTGCCTCATTTGTTGCAGTAGTGGGAAGGTGTGTAGTGAATGAGGCAGGGACTGCAGGAAAATAAAGGGTATTTTCAAGGTTAAGGCGATTGAATGTTGCCCTGGAAATTGGATGCTATCCCTGCCTCTGTCACTGAGTTCCTCTGTGATACTGAGCAAGTCACATTTGTAGCCCATAGGACTAGCCTGCTTGCTTGTATCATAGAAATATATCTTTTCTTATAGATTTAAGTATGATTGTTTAATTAATAGAGTTATAAATTTATATATTTTGCTGTAATGCAAGATACCTTACAGGTCACATCCTGTATGAAAGACAGCTAGCATACATATATTCAGAACCTTTACCCTAGATAAGTCAGGAGACATTAAACAGGAGAGGGGGCTGTCACAGGTTACACCCCAAGAAACTTTACAAGTCCACCACAGAACCCACAAAGGGCCAGAAATAATAAAGGTGAGATAAAAAGACCACCTGGAAAGGATGTGGATATGTCAATAATACGCACAAACCTGCCAGCCTATAGAATATGTGTACCCCAATAATTTGGAGGGGGAAAATCCAAGTATGGACTTAGAAGGAGGACCCATATTCTTGGGGTATAAGAAGGGGCAGATCGTGCTATTTGTGGGTTGATCGTCAGCTACTCCTGCTTGAAGTTTCTTTAGTTAGTGTTAAGATTTTTCTTCTTCATTTATACTTAGTATTATTTGTAGTGTTAGTCTTAGTCTTATAGTTCTTAGCTCGAGCATTGCCTACTCCACCCCTCTACTCAAGAGTTGAGGAACCAGACATCTCTCTCAACCAGATCATCAGGGAAGGGTGTGAGTATTTTAATCCAAAGCATATCGTAGAAATATATACACCATATGAGTCTCTAAAATTAAGATTGTATTATCCATTATCCATTTGATTGTTCATTTTCTCTATATCAGTCATTTGTCTATCATTTTATGTTATCTTAATAAAACTTATAAAATTATACAAATTTGGTTATCATTAAGAATCTTCCTGTTGTACACCCCAGGATTCCTATAAAACTCTTCTGGAGCCTGATTCAGGGACAAGAACCTTCTAATCCAAGCAATTGGCAAGCCTATAACCCTATTAAATAACTAATACACTGAAAATCAGGCTACACTTAAACCAAACTGGTCACTAGTTGTATGTTCCTCATTTTCTAGGTGCTTGACTTGAGACCCTGGGGTCTGATTTGCAGAAGTGCTGAGCATTCACAGCTGCAACTGAAGTCCTATCTAATGCTACATACACCACAAAAAATCAGATCCTAAACATCTCAAATTGGACATCCAAAATTAGAGGATGCTTTTGACCTTAATCTCTCTGTGCCTCAGTTCCCCACCTGTAAAATGGGGATAATACTCCCTCATCTCACAGGGGTACTGTGAAAAGCTCATGAGAAAATGAATAGTTCTGTCATCTAAGCAGGGCTTGAATAGTGTGCAGCAAATAAGGTCTAGGGGTCACACATTGAACAATGAGGAGAAAAGAACAGCTGCTCAGTAAGTAAGTATTATCCATTTTCTGCACTGAATGATGCCAGGTGAATATGCAGTAAAAGTCTGTAGCATAACGCATAAACCAAAGGGGGGATGAATTAAGGTTGCCTTAATTCTGGGATTTCTTAATTTTTGATTGCTTGACTTTGCAACCTTAATAATGTTCTTTTAATGTGGTTGGTTTTGTGTGTAATATAAATATATAATAAGTGACGGTCTCTGTCTCAAAAAGCTTACACCTTTTGGTCAGTAGAGGCAAATTGTCCCCAGTAAAGGGGTTATTTTCAAGCAAAAAAGAAAGTGGCAAATTTGAGGTAATAAAATAAAAAAGTCCCCCTCCAATTTTCAATCCTTTCTTCTTGTTGGAATTATTTCACACATCTCTACTTCTGATTGAACCAATACCAGAAGTTGGTGCAAATTTCCTGGGAAAGCCTGTTCTTGCAACAGTTTCAGACTAAAGTAGTTTGGATACATTTTGGATATGCAGCCAAATTTGTGGGTGCTTATCCAAACCAAATTGCTAATCTTTTAGATATTCACTCATTATTATTAATCCTGTATCCTACACATAGAATCCTAGTAATAGAATTCTGTATCCTAGTAATAGCCTAGTAATAGAATTTCTGGTAACTTGAGAATAGCAGTGCCGTATTTTGGTTATAACTAGGAGACTATGACCTGGGACTAAAAGGTTAATTGAGGATTCTGAACATGTAATTCACCTGGAATGTTTATCTCCTTCAACTCCTTGGTGTTTAATTACTTTGCAGATAATAGATCCTGATTTGTACAAAATGAATTACAATAGAAGACTATCCCTGACAAAAAATATGTACTGATAGAAACTGAGGATTGTTGCTTATGCAAAATCAGGGTCACAGAGCAGGCCATTGTAGGCCATAGTCAGTATGGTTATGGGACCAACCTTAATTTGGGGGATTGTAAAGGAGAATGTCAGCTTTTATTTGTGAAAACACTAAGGGCCAGATTTGCAACTAGTGCTTATCGGAGTAGCTGCAGAGTCTTCAATGGAACTATGCCAATTTACACCAGCTGAGGACCTGTCCCTAAGCTTCTATATCTTTTTCTTTCAGAGCTAGATTTGAAAATGTAAATGGATGCCTACCAGTGCAAACTGATTCCTAGTTTGTCACTGACTTTTTTTCCTAAAGATCATAGATCCCTTACAGCCACCATTGACTAGTCTTTGATGTCTGGAAAAGTGGGGAGAGATGCACTCTACTGAGAAGACAGAGGTTAGATACCCTACATCCTCCTACCTCCTGTGGAGAGGCAATAGCAAAACACCTTATTGGGGTGGCATCAGGCCACAGAGTCTCCTCTCTAGCAAGACAATTGCAGGCAGGAGAAACCTGATGTAGAAAGGGGTTTGTTTGATATGAGAGGGTCTTGCCAGTTGCCCCCATGGTTTTGGGTAAGTACCCAGTTGTCTCAGATCGTCAGAGGCCTTTCTGTAATTCAGTTATTCATTCAATATAATTTAACATTCTTCAGGATGCTCTAACAACTCTGGCAGCTGGGGTGCTTAGTGGTCCCACAATCTTGATGTTTTGGAGAATTGCCCCCCCCCCAAAAAATGTTCAAAATTTGGCAGCTGTATGCAGTTCCTGAAGTTGTTCTTTGCCACTGTCTCTGTTTAAAGCTCAGGGAGAGAGAAGGATACTGATGGGGATGAGATTGGGAAAGCAAAGCAGAGAAGGGGATGGGGAAAAATCCCAAACATCCCCTAATGTCCAGGAAGTAGACAAAAAAGGTAGAAACCCTGAGGTGCCCAACTAGGAGACACTAATCTTCAGTACTCTTTTTTTTTTTTTTTTTTTTTGGCACTGTGGCAGGGCCAGACCTGATGACTATAGGGGAGTTTTTTTTTGTTTTGTTTTGTTTTTAAGAGTTTCTCAAGTTTATTTTCCAATCAGCTCTTTCAGTAACAAAACCACCAAGTGGGGAGTTGGGCCCCTCTCCCCCAGTGTGATGCCCAGAACCTGCCCTCTCTGGGCACTGCCCAGTGCCACTGCCCCCATTGCCCCTGTGGCAGCTCAAACATCATAGTTTGGGTTCTTGCACAGGATGACAAAACCCTCCAGGATGGGGTGACTAGCATATGCTCCTCTGTGGCCAGCTTTGCCTGCTCGCCATGTGCCAGCAGCACCGGTGGCCTGTTGGAAGGTATATATATTAGCCCCAGGATCAACAAATCCTTGTTCCCTGGGTGATTCAGCTGGGGTTACTCCAGGTCAGTTAGGCCAATTAGGCCACCTGAGAGGCCAATTAAGGAGCTTGCCCCAGCAGTTAAAAGCCTCCCGGTCAGGCAGATAGGGACAGCTGAAAAGGAGTTGAGAGAAGGAGCAGTAACAGAGCTTAGAGTGATTGGTGTTGTTACTACAACACCAAAGCTATGGGAGTTAGGGAGAAGCCTGTCTGGACAGGGCCAAGGGTCATAGGCACAGAGGCCTGAAAGAGTACCGGCAGCTCAGACAACTGAGCAAAGGAGTTGAGGTGGGATGACCTCACCCAAACAAGGCAGGATCACAGGGACAGAGAGACCCAAGATGAGGAAGGTGGGGAAAAACCCTCGCCCTGGTTCTAGGAAGCGGACCGCAAGCAGTGGGGCCAAGGACAGGTGACCCAGGAAAGGTAGTAGCTCTCAGGGACTAAGTGGTTTGAGGCTACTCCTCACAGAGTCTCTAGATTGGGGCCTGGGGTAGAGGGTGGTACTGAGCCCCCCAGCCATACCACCAATGTAGCTGAAGAGAGCACAGGACCCGCTGAGGGGCAGAACAGGCCTCCCTCGCCACAGCACCTATCACTGTAGTATCTGAGCACCTCAGAATCTTTAATCTATTTATACTCCTCACCTTGTGAAGTAAGGATGTGCTATTATCTCCATTTTATAGGTGGGGATCCAAGCCACAGAGAAATTAAGGCCCAGATCCACAAAAGGTATTTATTTTCTTAGTTTCAGTGTTAGGAGCACAAATAGCTTTGTGGATCTGGGCCTCAGTGACTTGCCCAAGGTCACACAGGAAGTCTGTGGCCGAATGGGAAATTGAATCCAGAGCTCCTGAATTTTATGTTACCTCCCAAAGCACTGGACCTTCCTTCCTTTGAGGAAGAAGATACCCCTTGTCAGTCATTCCCTTCCACATCTCCCAGTGAAGATTGACAGAACTGGAGGCAGGGCTGCCTTGTGTTTCTCTTGTGGCCTGTGCAAATGCCAGGCAATGTCTGGGTGGAGAGAAAGCGCCTCTCCTGACTAGTGCCACCAATGGAGACAATGGGAGCCACCTGTGCACATCTGATAGTAGAATTTGTATTTTAAGGTCTGTTCCTGTCTTCCTTGCACCATTGGGACCTCTAACTAAGCCCTGTGCACTAAACTTAGCCCTATGCACTAATTCATACAGATTCAGCAGGAGTGACTGGATGTGGGGGATAAACCTAATGCAAAGGTTGTTTATTTTATAACTGTATTAGATTAAAAGATCTTAAGGCCAGAAGAGACTGATGTGATCATCTAGTCTGACTTCCTGTATATCACAGGCCATAGAACTTCCCTGAAATAATTTCTAGAGCAGATCTTTTAGAAAAGCATCCAATCTTGATTTAAAAATTGCCAGTGATAGAGAATCCACCATGACTCTTAGTAAATTGTTCCAATGGTTAATTATTCTCATGGTTAAAAATGTCTGCCATATTTCAAGTCTGAATTTGTATAGCTTCAACTTCCAGCCATTGGATTGTTCCCTATCTTTCTCCAATAGACTGAAGAGCCCCTTATTAAATATTTCTTCCCCATGTAGGTATTTGTAGACTGTAATCTTCTCTTTGTTAAACTAAATAGATTGAGCTCCTTGAGTCTTCCACTATAAGGCATATTTCTAATCCTTTAATTGTTCTTGTGGTCTTCTCTGGACCCTCTCCCATGTATCAACATACTTCTTGAATTGTGGACACCAGCACTAGACACCATGTTTGAGCAGCGGTCACACCACGGCCAAATACAGAAGTAAAATAACCTCCTTTCTTGTACTTGAGATTTCAGTTTATGCAGCCCAGGATCATATTAGCTCTTTTTGGCCACAGTGTCACACTGGGAACTCATGTTCAGCTAATTAACCACAACCCCCAAGTGTTTTTCAAAGTCACTGCTTCCCAGGATAGAGTCCCCCATTCTGTAAGTACGGGCTATGTTCTTTGTTCCTAGATGTATACATCTACATTTAGCCATATTAAAACATATTATTTGCTTGTGCCCAGCTTACCAAATGATTTCAGATTGCTCTGAATCAGTGACCTGTCCTCTTCATTATTTGCCGTTCCTCCAATTTTTATGTTATCTGCCAACTTTCAGTGATGATTTTATGTTTTCTTCTGGATAATTGATAAAAATGTTATACAGTATAGGGCCAAGAACTGATCCCTACAGGACCCCAAAAGAAATATACCCTCTTGGTGGTGATTCCCCATTTACAATTACATTTTGAGACCTATCAGTTAGTCAGTTTTTAATCAATTTAATGCATGCTGTGTTAATTTTAGATCTTTCTAGTTTTTTAATCAAAATGTTGTGCCGTACTAAGTCTAACACCTTACAGAAGTCTTAGTATATTATGCCAATGCTATTACCTTTGTCAATCAAATTTATTATCTCATCAAAAAAGATAGCAAGTTAGTTTGACAAAATGAAAGTTAATTGTAATCAAATGCATTTATATAATGGCTTCCATACAAAAATCCATCTCTAAGGTAATTTACAGAGACGGCAAGAGAGTGAGTATTTAAGGTGGGATGACAAAGCACTATTGCTTAGAAATTCACAGTCAAGGGGGAAATATGCCAGATGTTCTGCAGTATTTAATGTTAACAGGGTGTCATCTTAATTGCTCTTTAATATCTAAGCATGAGAGGGTGTGTTAAACGATGTGTTAGCTTTCCCCTCTAAGCTGACTTTCCCTGAATTCATTGCTTTGGGTCTCAACCCTGAGGTCATTATATAATAGCTTTGTGTGTGAAAAATTTGTGAATAGACCGAGTTTTTTCAGCTTTAGCAGGCCCATAGAGTTGCCTTAGAGATTCACTCCCTGCTCTTAGCAGAGATAAAGGGCAAGTTGTGTTTATAAAACTTCTAAATTTTCTCACTCCAAAATTATTCAAGGTACAGAAATTAGTTACTAAGAATAGTGTTTTAATTACACACGTTATTTGCAACAATTACAGTGGGTGCCCAAAGAGGAAGTAGCTGTCTGCATGCATCTGTTCCTGAAAACTTAGGGTATGGTTCTTTGTACTAAAATAGATGTGTGAACATGGCAAGATGATCAAGAGAATAGAAAACATACTATAATAACAACAATCTTAGACCAAAAATTCTGTACCCTGCCACACACTGAATTTCTACTTCAGTTAAAACATGGTATATAATGTTTCTGGTCTGCGCCACAATCAGCAGACTAGGAGTGCATCTGGATTAAGACAAGAAGAACCCAGAGAAATTCAGGTTTGTATTTGGGTTCTGGTCTTGACCAAACTCACTCAAAATATCAGAAGTTACAGAAAATGAATGTAAACGTTTCAGAATTTGGTGAGAAAGTTGTTAAGCGTTAAAAGTAACACAGCTAAAAATATATTAGTACTGTATCTTTGAGAAGCTACTGTTTATGTGAATTATAACCAAGAAAGCTCAGTAATTTATAACCTAGACCCTCTTTTCCCAGAGAGCTACTCCTCCCTTACATCCAGAATGGAGTTAAACCAATATATTTTTCCAGGACATCTGTGTTTTTTCCCCTCTCTGCATCAGACATTGGTCAGAACAATTTAACAATCTGACTGAAGGCAAACAAAAGGGAGAGCCATGATTTAAAGACAAAAAATGTCCAAGGAGGCAGAGAAAGTCAGAGACAGGTTGTACATGGAAGACCTTTAGGAGTGGAGAGGCAGGTTGATGAGGTATCCTTGAAGAAGGGCACTGAAGAGATAGCCGAGACAACAGTGCATTGCTGAAAGATTTGACACTGGGAGATCAAGCTAGCAAATTTACTGTTATAAATCTAGGACTTGTTAAAAACCATATTTGTCTATTTGTTGCGATGAGATGTACCATGATTGGATTTTAACACGTTTGTATAACAATCTAAATAGTTTCCCATGGTGATCAATATTTTTACAAGGGTTTTAAAAGTGTAGTAGCACTTTTTGGGGAAGAGACTGTCCCAAAGTGATTTTAAAGCTCTAAAGTGTGCTAGGTTCTTCCATTGCTACTTGAAAAGCCAGCTATACATCCTGGCAGCAATTAGATTAGCACAGCAGAAAAATCAATCAGAGAACTAAATTGAAATCCTAGCACAGCCTCATCTAGCATAAAGAGTGGGTGAATAGACTAGTCTGTACCAGCTCACAGTCGAGACAGATAACCAGAGGCTTTCGCCAGCAATTTTCTGTGAAGGATTTTTAGAGTCTGATTGCTGCAATGAATGAGGGCACAGTATCTCCCACAATGACTGCACTAGTCATGACAGCCAACTGCTTGTGTGGAAACACAGCCTGGCAAGGACTTGAACATCCTTTGCCACCTCCTGTGCATGCCAGAAATAGTTGTTTGTCAATGACGGGAAAATGAATGGAGTGTTTGAGAGGGAATGGAACAAAGTGGTACAAGGAACCCAACAGGGCAGAAAGATGTTAAAGCAAAGAAAACATCTGGGGTGAAATCCTGGCCCCACTGAAGTCAGTGACAAAACTCATATTGACTTCTCGAGGGCCAAGATTTTGCCGATTGAGAAGAATCCACAGGAGTAGGACGGGAAATGCCTCTGCGGGGAAGAGCTGGGTTGACTGTCTGAAGGCATGGGAGAATTTCAGATAGGTGTCTTAACTGCATGTAATTGATCGAAATGCATTGTTCAGTGTGTTATATTTTACTATTGTAAGGGCACTGTCAAGGTATTTACCATAATTAAAAGGCATTTTTATTTATAATAACCCCTTGGAATCTTGAAATACATTGTAGGAGACTGCAAATTAAGAAATACATTACTTTGTTACTATAGAGCTGTGATTTCAATAACTGATTTTACTTTTAATTAGGATTTAAATCAGTAGATTTAGAAATTCTGAATTCTGCTTCTAATGTAGTGCCAAATCCTATAGCCTGAATGAGTAATTTCTATGGGGAGGTTTGGTGGCTGGAATCCTCTCCTTCTATGGCACAAAACAGTTGTGCAGTAGGTACAGAGAGATTATTTTCTTCATCTGAACTAGATGAATCAAAACAGACCACAAGTTGAAGGGTGTTACAGTGATGGGGCTAGCTGCATGTCTCCCCTTTTTTCTGGTCCTTCTGGCTGCATTCAATTCAAGAATTTGGCCTCTTGCCTCTATGGGGATGGAATCTTGCAGAGTAGGACCCAAGTCCACTGCCCTATTTAAACCAACCACTTAACACTCTTCAGATTCCACTGGGTTTGGGTACTCCCCCAAGAAGGCAAATCAGGCCTTTAAATATCAGCAGCTTGTTATGTCCCTCCCAATTTTGCATAGTCATTGATTAGCTCAGCCTTATCTTGGACTAAATTCTGCTATAGGTTACACAAATGCATTTCCAAGTTATTTCCACTGAGAGCAAAATTTGGCCCATTTAGTTCTGATGACCCTGACAGAGGGCCCTGGCTGTCATTAATGGTAAGCCACTTTCCACCATTCTGACAGTGCAAAGGAACCATAAAGTAGGAGCAAATTATATTTGCATCCACTTTTAAAAATCCCTTCACACTTTTAGAATGGTGGAAAGTGGCCATAATGTGACAATCCGGTTCAGCCCTTGTGTTTTCTACAGGGCAGGTATCTCTGGTTCAAGAAATTTCCATTACTGAGTGAACCCAAAAAGAATTTTGTTTGAGAAAGTTATGAGCAACTGAAAGGTCAGGTTATAATGGGAATTTAAGTTTATATTTAACTATCTGTGCTTACAATAAATATGCTAATATATAACCTATTACAAATGTGAAATGAGGGCAAATCTGGACCTACTACGTTTGATTATATCTGTGGGTATGTCTTCACTGACAGCGGCAAATTCAACGCTGTCAGATCGATTTATCCAGATCGATTGAGCGGAAGTGAAGATCCGCTCAATCGATCCGGAAGTCAATTTAATAAAACCACCTCCCCAAAAAGCATAGCACTGCATCGACAGGTACGCATTTCCCATCAGCGCAGCATAGTGGAGACAGCATGCAGAAGGGATTTTAGGAAGTCGAAGTAAGTTATACCAGCTACTCTATGTAGCTTGCATAACTCCAGTTGACTGCTGCTGAATTTGCCTCAGTGTAGACCAGGCCTGTATCTCTCTACTGAGAGAACAGCTGAATTAAGTTTACAGGCATGATCAATCACATAAAATATCTATACATTTTCTTTACAATTTTTATTGTACTGCATATTTTACTACTGCACTCTCCAGATTTTAAGTATTAATTCTGCAATTAAACCAGAGCAATTCCTTTAAACTTCCTTGCAGCATATATTTATCTCTAGTGACCTGATGACCACTGAGCAGTACATTTGTAAATTTAGATAGCATATGAATCTAGTTTCCAGTACCTGAGGCTTTTCAGATGCTGTAAAAATCTCATTGTATCCATAAAATATATCCCAAAGGAACTGGTGCAAAGCCTGATGCGATAAAATGCATATATCTCAATATATGTATTCATTGGGCTGTTCAAAAAACAGCCAGTATCAGTCACTGGTGCGGACAAGTTTATTGGCTGTCTGAAATATTAACTTGGACCAGTTAGTGATTTTACAATCGGGAGAACCAGGAAGGGAGGGTGAAGTGAACATTGGGCAGCTTCACTGGATATCTAATTTACTGAACAATGCAGTGGATTGAAAAACTGAGAAGAGAGAGATAGGGAGGGAGAGCAATTCCTCCAAGAAAACAAATATTGGACAAACTTGGAGCTACAACGATTGCATGCAAAAGCCCAATAAACACATCTATACAGGAGCTTCTGACGTTGGAATTTACATTGCTCGTTTGTTATTTTGTTTGCAGATCGCTATAAACAGATGTGTTTACAAGTACATGCTTCCTGAAGGGGGTCTCTATGGCTCAAACTAGTTTAGGAAAAATAAGAATGTACTCTATGCTCCTCAACTTCAACCAGTTTCTAAAATCAACCTAAAAAAACAATCAACCTTTGAAAGGTTCGGATATGGTTTTTTGCTTCTGGTTTCTGGTATGCCCAAGAAGAAGAGCTGCCAAAAAACTGCAAAAAAGAGTTATCCTTGAGGTGTTCTTTTTATGACTGAAAACTGAAGCATCAGAAAACTGAGACATGCTGTTCTCAAAGATTTCCATCCCAATTTTAGGGATCTCAAGAGGCCTGGAAACCATTCAAATTTGCAGTGGAGCTGACCTAAACCTAAGGGCCAAGTGATCTGCAGATCACCTATTGTTATTTAATGTCCAGTTGTATCAGGGTTATTAGCTTGTATAGTTGCTGCTACACCTGGCTGGTTCTAAGCAAAACTGATTTCAAGAATGCGTAAATACTGCCGTGAACTCCTTATGTGAGATGTTCACATATTCTAGGGAAGAGAATGGTGGTAATAAAGTGAGTGTATTGAGCTAAGTTTTATGTAGGCAGCCTTCCCCCACCATAAGCAGAGAGGGAATTAAGCAAAAGAGTTCGGCTCTGGATCAGAATACAAAGTTGTTTTTGCTGGGAGTATTCAGAGCCAGGGTTTTGGTATAGGCCCATTTCTAAATATAAAACTGGTTTTTTGTTTTGTTTTTTAAATCAGCCTAAAATGAAAGTGATGAGAGCCGTGGAAGCCTCAAGGGATAGAGGAAAGGGGTGTTGAGGAGTAGGCGAGTGAAGAAACTGGCATTTCTACCTCCCCACCCTTACACCACCACCCCTCTCGCACACGCACACACACACGCACCCACCCCCAACCTACCTTCCAGGTTATTCTCTCACTTCTAAAAGTGTGGAAGCAAAGCAGGGCTATAAGAGAAAACACACCAACTAGCAGTAAACAACTTTTGATGCTGATGACCAATTATTAAAAAGAAAAAAAGTGGTGTGTTTCATTAATTCTTTGAAAGACACCCAAACAAAGGCAGGGAAATATTTTGAATTCACCACTGCTTTGTGGGAAGGATTCACATTTATTTTCCTGCTGTGGTGGTAGTAATGGGGGGGGGGGGGGTGTTAATTCCATATAATCACTTTGCTTCTTCAAACAGAAGAGGGATGGAAATTTCTCTTCTTTAAAACAATAAGGGTAAGAGGTTAGAGTGAGCTAAGCAGCCTTGGCTAAAAGGGACCTAATGACTTCCTGATCTGAAACAAGGATCTCACACAGTCCAGCCTTGCATGTTTGTCCACTCCAGCTAAGTATGAGCAGCTCTAGTCTACTCTGATGAGTGACAAGAGAAATCCGATATTTCTCATCCCATCCACAGACTGAGGGTGTGCACAGGGCCATAGAGAGCAGCAGTAAAGAGAAAAGGCCTTTGAAAATGGGATGAATTTTCAACTTCTTGGCTAATTTCTGCTCTGTTACACGAAAGTCTCTTCCAATGAATTTTTCATTGAATATGGCCCACCTTGCTTAAGTCAGAAATCTGATTATAAGATGGTTGAACACTGAGCAGATGCAGAGAGAAGGTCTCTCCTTTCTCATCTTTTCTACATTCACACACAGATATCAAGTCTGGAGAGAAATCCATTGTGTGAGCTGCAGAAATCAGTTGCAGCTGTTAATGGACATTGTTTAAAGGAGTGTCTTGGCACTTCTCTGGGATTGAGGGTTTTTTTTTTTTTTTTTTTTTTTTTTAAACATTCATAGGTTTTTTTCAGTTTACAGACAGAAACTGAACTTTAAAAAACAAAAGACATTGAACTTAAGACAGTGACAAGTTGCTGTATAAAAACTTTGTAGAAAACAGGCTGAGAACACAAATTACAGGTCAGAATTAAGGAGAAGAAATACAAACCCAAACAAAATATTCCACTTTACTGAATAACTTCCTTGGATTTATGCTTGTTATTTAACTTCTGAAATATCTGTTAAGTGATGAAAAAATGGACGACCAAGCACACAGCCTTTATTTTCATGTCTAAGCTGTTGCTTCATCCTGTAAATTATGTCCTCTACATCCTCTTATGACAAATACAAAGGTAGCTGCCTAGACATATGCACTGCTTCTCCCTCCAAGTAATTTATCACTTTGAGAGGTCTACTCTGGGGATAAGAATTCCCTTTCGGGAGCCCTTTGGGGTAGCTTTTGTGCTGTTTCTTGCAGTCCTAAACCCCCTTTAAAAATCATATACTAAAATGAAATCTGACTATACAGATATTTGGAAGGTAGATGTGGGGGGAGCAGAGAGAGTTGGATTGGAATGGTTTTGATTTATTTCTTATCTGTGATTATCTCCCCCTTCCCTTGCAGGGCAAGAACTAGAGCAAGATAAACCTGAAGCTGAGAGGAACGGTTATGTAGCTTGTATATGAAGTAGCACAGATGTATGGAGGACAGCTCCTCTCTGTGGGCTGGATTGGCCTCACCCGACACAAAGGGAAAGAATTATCTTTGAGGGCCCCCGCGAGTTCCTCCTGAAAGGGAGCGGGGGTTGGAAATTATTCCTCACCCCATACCATGAAATGAGCCTAGTCTTTAGGGACCTGCAGCAGGCTAAGCTGTCTGTTGGAGGCCTTGTGTCTCCACATTGGCTCTGTATTCCTGGCAGCTTCCATTAGCAGAGACTCCTCTGGTCATGGCTGATTTCCCAGGCTCCTCTAGAGGGTTACCCATCCTGGAGGGGACACACAGATTGTGGCATTGTACACCTAGCCCAGGGCTGCCCTCCACTCACCCCCAACCCACTCAGTTCCTATAGTCTCTCCTCCTCCTCCCCCCCTCCCCTCCTCACCTTTCTTCTTCTCCTTTTCAGAGTCTGACTTCATGGAGCAGCCTCAAAGGGTGACATCACACAAGAGACTGATCCCATCACCCACGCTCCTATTCCACTTGTGGATCTTTGCAGGTGGGGAAATTATGCTGCTTTATATTTCTAGCTGCCTTCCTGTTCTGCCAAGGTAACTGTTCTTTTATAGTTACCCTTTATACGTGTCAAGGACACATCTGTTCTGAAACTTTAAAAGGCAAGTGGCTCTTTGGTTCAGAGGGTTTTTTGGTGATAAATTAATCTCCAATACACAGAATTGGAAAGTCTGCCTGTATGTCCCGATGCCGTTATAAATTATTGCTTTTTAGGCTATGCTTGTTTTTCAAATTTGTGCTGCCACAGATCTATTGGACAGAAGCAGCTTTTATACCAAAAAAAAACAAACAAACTATTTGTTAAAGCCCAGGATTAATTCTAAAAAAACATACAGTTGAGACATATGGTGAGTAGCTTGTAAAGCATGTAGAATAGAAAATGCCAAGACCTTCAGAGCACTTCCCTTTCTATAGGAGATGAGCAAATTAGGGTGCTAGTGAGCAGAGAGTCTTAATTTTTCCTCTGCATGCCATGAGCCCTCCATCTTCCCATATCTGAACCTCACATGCATGCACTGTATAGTCATTCCCAGATACATCCAGCTATTGTGATGATCACTCCCTCGAACACTCTGATACCAAAAGGAAATATCTGGGCAATTCTCTACCACAGTCATTTCTTTCTCCCTTTCCCTCCCTCTTTTCCTGTCTGAAACATTCTTTTCTCCCACTCACCAGCAAAAGCAATAAAGAGTCGTGCCTCATGGACCCCCTCTGAGAGCAACCCTGGGTGGGCGTAAATTAAGTGATTACATTGCTAGAGAAGTCTCCTGAGGAGGGGATTAAGGCGGCTTTGAGATCCAGGCAAGGTCAGGAAAAGGAAAAGGTGTCAACTGTACAATAACTAAAAATGCAAGCTGCCCTTTCAAATGCCTAGAATTATCAGTCAAACAACACCTACACTTCATGGCAGTGTGCGCTTGTTCTCAGCCCCGTTCAGGGAAGGTCTCTGTCCAGACATTTTCCTCCTTATTGTCCAGCATAATAGAGATTCATTTCCCCCCACAGAAGTCTGCAATTCAAGATATATCAATGCTCAAAAGGATAAAATCACCACAATCCCCTATAATATTAGTATGTACCTACATACAGCAGCATTAGAGATGACCAGGGTTGAATGGTCATACTGGATCAAATCCATGGACTAATGGACAGGCCGGATCATGGGGATCTAAACTTTTCAACTGGGAGATTTCTCCATAACTAGCCTGAGCAGGACCTAGAATTCAAACCACTCCTTAGGGGAGCATTCTGATTTGGATCCAGTTTTGGATCAGATTGTTGTCATTCCCCTCCCAAATTTAGTATCTTTGGCCTGGATCCACAAAGGCACTTAGGCACCCTAGTCCCATTTTTAGGCTCCACTGCAATCCACAAAACTCCCTCTTGGCTGCTGCCATGCCCCTAACCTCACTTGAGATCTAGGTTTTTGCAGTAAAAACTCCCCAAGCACCTCTCTTTCTGCCTCTGGGCATGTGCACGGCTACCTCCCACTTGGAGTCCAGATGCCTATCTCCGACCTAACCCCCATTGCAATCTATAAACTGGGAGAAGATGGGCATTCCACCGCCTAACTTGCCTGTGGGGCCTGATCTGTAGCTGTGATCAGGGGCCACCTAGATGTGCAGAAAACAGCTGTGGATGGAGGGGGAAAGGGGGGAAGAGAAGGAGGAGAACAATGATTATAGAGTCATTGTCACACTTTCTCTGGCCCAATTAACAGCCAAATATTTAATTAAAGTGGAACAAGTTCAATAGGAGAGATTGAGGGAGTCCCACATTGGAATATCCCATAGTTCAGTGGTTAAGGTACTCACCTGGTATATAGTAGATCTCTACTCAAAACCCTTCTCATGAGGCAGAGGGGGGATTGAACCAGGGGTCTCTCACATCCCAGGCAAGTATCCTATCCACTGGATAAAAAGGAGAGGTGGCGCCCTGGCTGTTTTGTGTAGATCTAAACAGTCTGAGCAAGTCTACCTGGTACGGCCCCACACGTGACTTCAGTGGAAGAGTGCTCATCTTCCCCTGGGTCTGTGGATCGTCATCAGAGATAGGTGCCTCCCTGCAGCCCAGAGTCAGGCAAGAGGAGTGGGGATTTAGGTACATCCCCCTCACTGGCATCTCCCATTGGCTAGTGTACGCCCCTCCTCCCCCCTGGCTGGCTTTGTTGTGGATCCCGTTCTTAGGCGCATGTCTCTCTCCATTCATTATATAGGGAGCCTAGGAACCTAACTCAGACATGAAGGTCAGAAGGGCCATTGTGATCATCTAGTCTGAACTGTGCCTTTTGCAGGCCACAGAATCTCACCCACCCAGTCCTGTAATAGATTCATAACCTCTGGCTGAGTGACTGAAGTCCTCAAATCATGGTTAAAAGACCTCAAGTTACAGAGAATCCACTATTTTCTGTAGTTTAATCCTGCAAGTGACCCGTGCCCCATGCTGCATAGAAAGGTAAAACCCCCACAGGGTCTCTGCCAGTCAGACCCGGGGAAGAATTCCTTCCCAAGCCCAAACATGGTGGTCAGTTAGATCCCGTAGAACAAAATGTTAATAATCCCCTGTAGGGGAAAATTTTAAAAAATGTACTGAGGCCCATAAAATTAACTGTGTAAATATACATTTTGAAGAATTTTTCTTCTATACGCTACTCAAATGTAAAGATATTACATATGCTGTTAGACATGGGCTTCAGCTGCCTAGTTCTGATCCATATTTGAATCTGAACAATCTGAAGTGCAGAGGTGTTTGAAACGGGGGTTTGGTTTGAACCTATCTCCAAATTTATTTCCCAGAATCTTGAATCACTCACAACGGCTCTTATGCCGGAATGGTTAGCACAGGCCTCCTCAAATTATCCACCTAGACAGAGCATTTAATTGTACTTTGTGTTCCATGTTTGCTTTCAGGATGCAGCTGAATTTTAGTGCCTGCACCATCTGAGACTTGGTATCACAGGTCCATCTTGCTAAGTCTTCTAAGTTACTTTTTATCCCTTCCAGAAAGGCTCCCTCTGGCCTCCTTTTCTGTAGCAGCACACTGGCTCTTTGTATGTAAGCAAGCTATATTACCGTCTAGTCAAGTGCCTGGCCACAGAGAGCATCAGGTACCTACTACCTGCGTGTGCTTTACAATTTCTCCTTCAGTTCAACTGGTAGAAATCTGCAGTTTTTTGGAGCTGAAGGCTCAGGGTTTCAGTCCCAATTTCCTCTGTACATGTGTAATTTACATAATAATTTCATATCTCTCCATCACACGGTTACGCCATCCGCTGCAACCATGTAGTCATGTTCCAAATATCTGGCATGATAACCTGGCCAGGCTAGGACAGGTGAAAAAAAATAGTCACTCCTATTCCTCTTTGGGAAACAGTGCCACACCTTCTGAATAACTTGTATGGTGACATTGTTTCTTCACCATCAGCAAATTACCTCCCATTGTGGGACATCAGTTTAATACTATGTAGTTCCAAATCTTCATTTGATGGGTTTGGGAGGTGCTGTAGCTGTGTGATCCCCTCCCTCTTGTTGCTACATTTAACAATAGGATAAGGCTGTATTTGCTCTTAGACTAATTTAGGGGCAAATTATTGCCAGCTGTGATCTAGGGGACATTTAACGAACGCAATTCTCATGCATTATTCTGTGTAACTGGGGCAAAAGGCACCAAAGAATGCTCAGTAGCCCAGAAGCTTTAAAAAAGTGCTGTTGTCTCTGTGTCCCTTTTACAGGGGACACCAGGATAAACATCTTCCTGTAAGGTAGGTATTATTGCTCCCATTTTACAGATAGAGAAAATAAGGCTGAGATAGGTGGGCTTGCCCAAGGTCACAAATTTAGTCTAGGCAGAGCTGACACTAGAATGCAGAGCCCCAATCCTCAGTGCCTTGGTCTAGATACACTGGATCACATTCTGCTCTCAGTTACATCAGTGTAAATCTCGAGTAACTCCACTGCCTTCTGCTTTACATTGCATTCTGCTATGCCAAGACTGGCATGCATTTTTATGAGGTTTTTCATTGGTAGTAAGGTTTTGTAAGCTTTCTGGATGTACATGTACTGTCCTGTATTGACTCAGTTGAATCTGGGCCAAAAAAAATCTGTTGCAAGCCACGCCCTCGCTTACTACAGGTACAGGGTGTCATTGTTATTTTATGTCCTCTCAGTGGAGTATCTTGGTAGTAATTTTCAGATAGAGAATTGGCCCATAATGATGGGGTGATGAAGTATCGAGTCTTTATTGGCAGCATTAGAGGTGTGCTATATAAAACTCACTGATAGCTTTGCCCTTCAGCAGTCATCCTTAACTCATACTAGGAAAGCCATTGTAGAACACCATTACATAATGCATATGTAAAAATTCTAAGAAAGTCTGGATCTGTGCTTCTCCAGTTTCAGGAAAGAGGTTGAATGTGGTACTCAAATTGAGACCCATCTCTCATACATACAAATTCAGGAGGTGCCATTACACCCGCACAACAATTATTTCCTTCCCAACCCCTTTCACCTGTGTGCTTCCATATCCTGTTTCACTCCCACCAGATTTGAGGAAGATTGAAAGTTATTTACAGCAGACCATTGAGCCAGGGTTTCAACTCAAGCAGATCTAGCTCCCAGTTCTGTGATCAGTCCACTAGGATGCACTTTCCACATAACCAGTATGTAACTTTCCCCTCAACTACATATTCATCCCTATGGACAAAAAAACAAAACCTTACTCCATACATCTGTGGTCCAAATGGACCAATGTTTCATTCCTGACCTGGACACTGAATGAAATTAGTCATCCTTGCAAACAGACATTTTCAAACTTCATCCGTTTGCCTAGAAGAAAAAAACCATGAATTATTCTGTGCAATCATTCTCCTGAAAACACAGCTCCCATCAGCTTATATTATATGTGAACAACAAACCAAACTTAGACTCACAGATTTTCAAAGAGAACAAAAACCTATGTAGTCTATAGAACATTAGCAGGAAGAAACCCAAAATACTAAGTAGTCTAGCTAGGGCGAAACAATATTTGTCCTCAAGAGAAAGAGTTGCATTCTATATATGAAAAAGAAAGCAAATATATATCACTTACACTTGTTGCTAAATAAAAGCAACACAATCCGCAGTGCAGAAAGCAAAGAGCATATTAAAGTAAATCTCAAAGGAAAAAGAGCAGACATCAGTCAAAAAGCTATGCTAGTAAGAACTGTGATTAGCATTTTCCCCACTTGTCACCATTCTTTCAATACACTTGGTTTCTTTGATTGCAGCTATACTGGAAATGTTAGGTGTTTCTAGCCCTGGCGCAGCTCCACTACTGCTAAAAATGGGGGGAGTGCTAATGTAGACAAACCATATGGATTTTTATCACTGTGTCATGCTCAAAACCGATCTAGACAATGATGGTATAAAGTTGCCTGCAGCCAGTCTACACTAATGATTTCATTGTTGCTAACACCAGTCTTAGGACAAATGCCTAATTTTCTGGGGACTGGATTTGCCAATCCATTCTGCCACTTTGAGCTGATCAGGTCACCGAGAATGGGTGGATTCTGGCTGTAGCTGGCCAGAGTAGAATTCCTTTTCCAACAGGGGAACTTTCCACGGGCCTAATTAGTGCCAGCTGCCCTGCCTACCCACATCATAGGGGGAAGGAGGGCACGTGGTAGAGCAAATCTGCCCTACATCTATCCTTCACTGGCATAAAGTCCTTTAGAAGCCTTTCATCCGTGGCACAAGTTAGAGTGGCTGGGGGGCTGCTCTAAGTTTTGCCAGGCTTGGCTGGCACAGGATCAAGGGCTGCAATTGCTCCCTGTGGCCATCACTCTCCACTTTTCCTGAGTTCCGCTTGGATGTGGTTGTCCTCACGACTGAGGCCTCACCAGAGACAATGCTATTCTTGCCTAAAACTAAAGTATGTTGGGCAGAAAGTTCTAAGTGTCTTGAATGGTCACTAAGGTATTGGCTATTTTCCTTGCACTCCTTCATTCTGCTGGATGGAATCAGACATAGTCAGATGTTTGTGCTTTTGTTACCATTTAGTGGCTGGCCTAGAAAGCAGCTAAGCATCTTTATAGGACTCCTAACTAACAGGAGCAAGTGTTAATGCAAGGTGCAGAGACCTGTGATTCTGGAGAGGAAAGGTCACAAGTTATCTTTCACGTGCTACAAGCAAGCAATTTAACTGGTGACCATGGTATCTGTGGCCACTGATTTGTTACACAACTAAATAAAATGCTAACTAATACCATACAGCGAACTCCATGCCCACTGATGTCATTTGTGTCTCGAGACCCATCAACACTGTTAGCTAATGGAGTAAAACTGGTTTCTAATCAGATTTAGATAGGTGCGCTTGAATTTTTTACCCTGTAACTGAAAATCAATAGAATGTATCTTGCTCTGTGCCTGTAATTTTTGAAAATGGGACAAGGGTAATTTGGAAATTTTACCAGAATGATTTTCTTAAGCTTTTGTAAAACAGACTCAGCTCTACACGCAAGTTTTTTAAAAAGCAACAGTGGTTGTGTCTCTTCACTTAACAACTTGAGTAGAAGGATTATGTAGTAGGCGCTACCTAGGTTGAAAAGCGAGAGACTTTGTCTTCATACAAGTCATGATCATATTCAATTTCCTTGTTTTCTGAGACTGGCATTTCAAGAGTTAAGTCAGGCCTAATCTCTTGGATGACCCAGTGTAGCCAATCAAGGAGCTGCTTCTCTTTCCCTTCCCCCACCCAATCTCAAAGCAAAGGATGAATTTTTAGTTGTTTAATATTTAATGCAGCCTCTCTCAAGAAGTTCAAGCACGACAGAAATACAAGCCTTAAAAACAGAACAACACTGCAGTCTTTGGACTATTTTCCCTGATTAATTAACCTGATTTTACAAGAGAATGACACCCTCAGCAGGGTGTTGAGTACCATCAAGTCCCATTGAAGCCCATGGGAATAGAGGGTATTCAGCACCTTGCAGGAAACACCCAGCGTCTTGCAAGATTAGACCCTAACTTAGTGCAAAAGAATGGATGGCCGAAGATAACAATTCTTGGTAATTAGTATCCCATGAAAGTACTGAGGACCTCAAATCCAAGATCACATCCAACAAACATTTGCATTCGCAGCAGTTGATCTATTTTACAAAGTTTTCCCTCAGCTTTAATGATGGACTTTTATCTTTTAGGATAGAAGGGACTGTATACGTGTATGGTATTTTCCAGGGCTGGCTGGAGCTGTTGATTCAGTGTGGAAGGGATGGTAGTGCATCAGGAAGCTGTCTGGCAGAAGTGTTTATAGAACTTTATTTTATAATTTAGACAAGCTGCGTGGTGGGTCTGCCATATGTAGCAGTCTCCTAATCAGCCCTGAATGTGATGTGTTAGTATCTGGCACTGACTTGTTCTTTTCTTTCACCAGAAGCAAGGAAGTTGTGGCCAGGCTAGAGCTCTTTAACTAGAATTTTTCACTCCTCCGGTTTTTTTTCCCTCAGATGTGCCTTTGCCTATTATATAGTCACTAGAAGCCTCAGAGGAGAATAGAATTGTTCTTTATCAAACTTAAATCATCCCTGCTCTCCAGATTTATTAGAAATATTTGGAGTATTACAGGTTTTTCCACATTCAAAGCATTGAAGGTTTTCTTTCTGGCACCAATGAAGCCATTGCAATAAACAAACCAGCTGATGACATACATAGGCCCTGCTAAAGAATCAGAACCCACATGCCATTTGTATATGTCAAATTAATGTTTGATTTACTATTATTAATCATTTGAAAAGAAATAGCAAACACTATACATTTTGCTAAGCCAGTACATACATCTCAGACCAGGTGCTGTAATGTTTATGCAGCATACACAGAATACAGATGCAAGCCTACATTTCTTTATCTGTCTCACCAAGTTAACTTTCACGATGATCAAAAGCAGAAGCACATTTTATTTTCCCTAATAAAGCATTACAGATTAAAACTGGGAAAGAAACCCCCATTCTCCAAAACTACAAATCAAATCTTCCTGAGAGATGTTAAATTTGTGCTGTTGTTCTAAATGAATTAAGATCTTATAGGTTTGACTCAGTTTTTCAGAACTCACCATGCAGACCTGCAGTCCCTCAGATCTGTCTTGTTATAAAATGTATCATTATTATTTGTATTGCAGCTTCACCTAGAGAGCCCAGTCAGCATCAGGGCCTTAGTGGGTTAGGTACTGTGCACATATAACTAAAAGATGTTCCCTGCCCCAGAGATCTTAAATCTTTGTATACTGGAGGTTGAAATGGATCACCTCTGATTAATCTTTTAGAGTGGTTCCCAGAAGAAAGACTTCATAGTTGTCTCAAACCCTGAGAGTTGCCAGAATCGTAGGACTGGAAGAGACCTCAAGAGGTCTTCTAGTCCAGTCTCCTGCACTCAAGGCAATCAAGGCAGAAGGGCAGATATAGCCTTTTCTATAGAACAGGAGACAGTACTTTGAGAATGGGGTGGGGGAGGTTTTACACAACTCCACAAGAGCAATTTTATAGCATGCTGAGAGTTGACTTATTCTTTGATCTGGTGTACAGTACAGAATGTTACTATGTTTAAACCAGGATGTGAACAACTGAGTAATAGATGTCACAATGCTTACCCAAGTTAGTGGTTAGTGCAAGTCATGTTCAGCCCAAATCATGTTCAGCATCATGTTAATTAATTGTAATCAAAGCCTGTTGGAACCAAGGTTTACTCCTGATTGGCTGACCTGATGCTAAATATTATGTGGTCTACGCTGACAGCACATGGCCTCCTCTGTTACATGACCCTTCCCCCAGAAGGAACAATTCCCAAGTAAATGTATGGTAGGAGAATGGGCTGAGCATGTTTGCTCTTCTCAATTTCCACTCTCAGAAGTATTTCTGTTGGCGGTGCTTGTCAGTGGAGAGGCTACCAGAGTGATCATTATTATTACTACTTTTTCAAAGACCTCTTTTCAGTGAATCACTGTGAAGTTCCCCTATCAGGAGGTTCACCTCCAATGTCCACTCAAACCACAGAATTCTTTCCCCATGACCCCATGTTCAGCTGCATAGACTTCATGTGACAAACATGTGGCATGTTGCAGAACTACGAGTCAAATGGATACATTGGTAGAGAGGAAAAATACAGTATGTGGGAAGAGATATACTCCTTTCTCCTTTAAGTTCTTTCTTGGGAGGAGCTCCCCATAAACATCTGCAAAGCTACTTCATTATCCTCCTTCAAACTCTCGTTTGCCATGTTGCCTACAAAAAACTTGACAATGGTTAGGCTGCTAGTATGCTGAGACACAGCCTACCAGGATGACCAAAATTATCTCATTATTTCCTTGCACTCCTCTTTCTGTCTGTATCCATCTGTTGGCTCTTGCCTTATACTTTGATTGTAAGCTCTTCGGGGCAGGGACCAACTTTTTGTTCTGTTTTTGTACAGTACCTAGCACAATGTGTCCTGGTCCTTGACTGGGACACACATGCCCTCTCATAATACAAATAATAATAATACAATACAATCCACAGATGATCCTGATGCCCCTAATTCGGTTTTAACTCATAGACTGATAGAAATGTAGGACTGGAAGGGACCTCAATAAGTCATCTAGACCAGTTACCTGCACTAAGCCATGACTAAGTATTATCTAAAGTTTCCTAGACCATCCCTGACAAGTGTTTGTCTAACCTGTTCTTTAAAACCTGCAATGACAAAGATTCCACAACCTCCTTAAGTAGTTTGTTCCCATGCTTAACAACCCTTACAGTTAGGAAGTTTTTCCTTATGTTTCATCTAGATCTCCTTTGTTGCAATTTAAGCCCATTACTTCTTGTCCTGTCGTCAGTGGTTAAGGAGAACTAAAGAATACTGTGTGCAGTTCTGGTTTCCCATGTTTGAGAAAGATGAATTCAAACTGGAACAGGTGCAGAGAAGGTCTACTAGGATGATCTGAACGTGGCTTGTTTAGCCTAATCAAAAGAAGGCTGAGGGGAATATGATTGCTTTATAAATACATCAATACCAGGAAGGGAGAGGAGTTATTTAAGATAAGCACCCATGTGGTCATAAGAACAAATGGCTATAAACTGGCCAACAGCAAGTTTAGGCTCAAAATCAGATGCAGAGGAACCACCAGAGGAATGACGTTCTGGAGCAGCCTACCAAGGGGAGCAGTGGGGGCAAAGAACTTAACTGGCTTCAAGACTGAACTTGATAAGTTTATGGAAGGGATGGTATGATGGGACTGCCTACAATGGCATCGGGCCCATTGGCGACTGCCAGTAGCAAAAATTCCCAACTGCCAGAGGCAGGACACTATTTGGGGAAGGCTCTGAGTTACTGCAGAGAATTTTTTCCCAGGTGTCTGCCTGGTGGCCCACATGCTCAGGGCCTAACTGATGACCATATTTGGGGTTGGGAAGGAATTTCCCCGCAAGTCAGATTGGCAGAGACCTGGAGGGGTTTTTGCCTTCCTCTGCAGCACTGAGCACGGGTCACTTGCAGATTTAAACTAGTGTAAATGGTGAATTCTCTGTAACTTGAAGTCTTTAAATCGTGATTTGAGGACTTCAGTAACTCAGCCAGAGATAGGTCTATTACAAGACTGGGTGGGTAAGGTTGTGGGGCCTGCAATGTGCAGGACAGCAGATTAGATGATCACAATGGTCCCTTCTGACAAAGTCTATGAGTCTATAAGAACAACTTATCACCCTCCTCTTTATAACAATCTTTTACATACTTGAAGACAATTTATCTACATCTTTCCCTAAGTGTGGTGCCAAGAACTGGACACAGTACTCCAGTTGAGGTCTTGTAAGTGCTGAGTGGAGTGGAAGAATTACTTCTCATGTCTTGCTTACAACATTCCTGCTAATACATCCCAGAATGATGTTCTCTTTATTTGCAACTTTTTTTTTTATTACATTGTTGACTCATATTTAGTTTGTGGTCCACTATAACCTCCAGATCCTTTTCTGCCATACTCTTTCCTAGGCAGTCATTTCCCATTTTGTATCTGTGCAATTGATTATTCCTTCCTGTGTGTAGTACTTTGCATTTATCCTTATTGATTTTCATCTTATTTTTTTTAGACCATTTCTCCACTTTGTCAAAAGCATTTTGAATTCCAATCCTCCTTCTGTAATAAAAAGTTGTCTCCAAAGCATTTCAAGAATTTGGATAATCTGTACCCTGCTTTATTATTTTTCCAACAGATGTCTGGGTAGTTGAAATCCTCCATTACCACCAAGTCTTGTGCTTTGGATGATTTTTGTTAGATGTTTCAAAAAAGCCTGATCCAACTCTCCTTCCTGGTTTGGTGGGCTATAGTAACTCCTTCCCCCCCACCCGGCCCCATGACATTACCCTCATTTTTTATCCCTTTTATCCCTAACCCAGAGACTTTCAACAGGTCTGCCTCCCATTTCTACCTTGACTTTAGTGCAAATGGATACATCTTTGATATACCAGGCAACACCTCTTCTCTTTTCCCCTGCCTGTCCTTCCTGAACAAGCTGTACCCTTCTTTTACTAATAATCCAGTCATTGGAATTATCTCACAAAGTCTCTGTGATGCCAATTATGTCATAATGTGATTATTCACTAGTATTTCTAGTTCTTCCTGTTTTTTCTCTATAGTTGTTTCATTAGCATACAGACAGCTAAGATGTTCATTAGATTTCCCCTCTATATTCCCTATTGTCTTTTCTTTGTCCCTGCTAGGATTACCCATGGATTCCCCCCAGATTCCGACCCTTCACCTAGGTCTCCATGTTCTGGACTTACCCGGGGGCTTTTATCTCCTGTCCCTGTTGAACCTAATTTAAAGCCTGCCTCACTAGGTTAGCAATCTGAGTCCAAAGATACTCTTCCCCTTCCCCGCTAGGTGGACCCCATCTCTGCTCAACAGTCCTTCTTCTCTGAACAGCATTCCATAGTTGAGGAAACTGAAGCCCTCCTGGCAACACCATCTGCACAGCCATGGAGTCACCTCCAGGACGTGTCTATTTCTGCCTGGGCCCTTACCCTTGATTGGACATCTAGACATCCCAATTCACCATTGCACTGCACCTTGTGTAGTCATTTACATCAGTGCACAGAGTGTAGAATAGGTGTAAACTGCTACCAAATACTCCCTATGTACGTGTATAAGAACATAAGAACAGCCATATTGGGTCAGACCAGTCGTCCATCTTGCCCAGTATCCTGTCTTCCAACGGTGGCCAATGCCAGATGCTTCAGAGGGAATGAATAGAACAGGTGATCATCAAGTGATCCATATGTTGCCAGTAAAGATGGTTTAGCACCAAAAACCTGATTCCAAACACCTCCAATGTTCAAGAAAGATCAAATCGAAACTTCATGGCTGGTCCATATCTCAATAGTGAGACAAACAAAAGTGCCAGCTCCATACAGCCCTGAAGACTGAGGTATCTTGGATCCAGATCTGTACTCAAATTCTGCTGTTCAGGCCTATCTTGTGTGTGTGTATTCCCAAGCTTTTCCACATCTGTGAGGCCAATCTTTAAGTTATTTCTTTGTTACAAACTATAGATTTATGATCCAAACTATGCATTTTGGTTTCTGCTTACTGTGTATTCACATTTATCTGGAGTAGACATATTTACAGTACATTTTATATGACAATATATAAGGATATATTCAATGTTATAGGAAAAAGTCCTTAAAAATAACTCTAAGCTGGCTGTGTTAGTGTGGAGAATGGTGAACAGAGAAGGAGAGAGAGAAGGGTGCACCATTCCCACTAACCTAACAGGTAAGTTTGGATTCCTCAGGTTGGGTTCCTCAGTAGACTGCAAACGGAGATCAACAGCAAGGGCATGCAAGGCTGGTCAGCTTTGCACACAGCAAGAGATGCTGCTGCAGTCAGTAAGAATTCAGGGCTTCAGCCAAAGGACAGAAAGTTACCATAGACATTAACACAAAATAGAAAGTGCAAACAAAGCCTCAAGGAAAACACTCAGAGAAGTAGATTTCAGTTACTTAGTGCAGAGGTGATGCATTGGGGATGGGGGGGATGTGCCCCCCCCCCCAGATTTCTGCCTTCCATTTAGCACAGAGGTTCTCAAACTGTTTGAAAACCATCACCTTCTGTCAGGAGCTGGCAGATGGGTAGCTGGCGGGAGCTGCCCGGCCCACTGGAGCCCCTGGCTCCGTGCACTATGGGAGCCGGGGTGCTGGCTGGCTGCCTGGCAGCCTTCCCTGACCTCCTCCACAAGTCAGGATGCCTCTGCACAGTTGGACACTCCCCAGGCAGGGCAGGCAGCACAGCGCTGAGCTACACCCCGATGTGCTCTTGCCTCTCCCCCCAAGAAGCCCAGTGCCATCGGCGGCACCCCCTGGATCTGGCCCCTGCCCGCAGAGCCCAGCTGCTATGAGATGCTCTATGAGGCTCTCGCTCACCCTTGCCCTGGCGCTCCTAGCTCTGCTGCTGCTCCTCACAAGGGAAATGCACTTCAAATTAAGGACTTTCAATTCTTCAGCTAACATGAATTCTTTAAGCAAAACGTATTTGCAAGTGACTGGTACTGTGGAAAGTTACAGTATTTAAACTGGAAAATGTATTTCACATTTAAAAATAATAGGCTATTTAAACAGAAATAATTATTTCACTGTTTTTAATGACAGCTATAGACGCGCACAGTCATTAATATGCGTTGATAAAATATAAGCTACTTGTTTTTTCCAGCTCAAATGACCCGTGATGAGCTATTAATGTGAAGTTCTATAATGAGAATTAAACTTGTCCTCAAGCTAATGACTGTTTCTTGTTTCATTTTTGGGTATAAGGTCATACAAGCCGCCTCATACTCAGAGGTGATGTGTGGGGCAGTCATGTGCCCCCTCAGAACCTTTAATTTGTGCCCCCCACTATCAAGAGTTACGCATCACCTCTGACTCAGTGTAAAGGTGGAGGTACACCACTGACTTCAAACGAGTTACTCCAAATTTACACCAGTGTAGCTCAGAATAGAATTTGGCCCTTTGTGTCCACTCTTCCAGTTGATGAAATAGGATTTAGAATCAGGGATTCTCAAACTCTTTTTTCCTGGGACCCCCTTTGAAAATATTTCAGGCTGTGAAGACCCCTCCTGAAAAAGTGATGAGCCCTCCATGCCATGCTACCCTTACAGGCATGTGCAGGGAATGACAGCTCATGACCCCGAGGGGTTACAACCCTCAGTTTGAGAATCCCTGATTTAGATCGACAACTCCTGTTAACAGTAAAGGGAGTCGCCTCAATAGTTTACCCTCATCTGCACATCAGAAGCAGACAGAGAGCCCCTTATCTACTAACAAAGTGTGCCCTATACAAAATAAATGTAGCATGCTAATTATTCTCTACAAATGTCATTGACTTTTGTGTTGGTTTTGTGCATTCTGTGACTAGGAAAGCTAATTTACTAATTTTTATAGTGTCAACAATGTTAAAGCCTAAGGAGACTATTCATGTCTAGTGAATTTTCTCTTATACCCAATGCCCAAATGACATATTTGTGAGCAATTTATATAGCACATTAGTGACACAGTGGAATAATTCTGTGGGCAGATTCTACAGTGTTCAAAGTTGGTTGCAACGTGGATGCAGTTTATTTCAGGCAGTGTACAAATCTGTTTCCATATCAGTCACACCATAAGGAGCTCATTCACCTGCACATCTACTAATGTAATATATGCCATCATGTGCCAGCAATGCCCCTCTGCCATGTACATTGGCCAAACCGGACTGTCACTTACGCAAAAGAATAAATGGACACAAATCAGACATAAAAAATAGTAACATCCATAAACCAGTTGGAGAGCACGTCAATCTCCCAGGGCACTCTGTAACTGACTTGAAAGTTGCCATACATCTATAAAAAAAACTTCAAAAACAGGTTTCAAGGAGAAACTGCAGAGCTAGAACTCATATGCAAACTTGACACAATCAAACTGGGTCTGAATAGGGACTTGAAATGGTTATTACAAGAAGTAATTGTCACTGTTCACACATTCTCAGCTTCTAATCAATGGTTGTGAATACGCCTCATCTACTCTAACTGAATGGACTTTGCTAACACCTACCCTCCCCGTTGTTGTTCCCTACCCTTGGATGTATAGATATGCTCCCTATCTGAGTTCTATTTCTTGCATCTGACAAAATGGGCTACAGCCCATGAAAGCTTATGCCTGCAGAAATTAAATTTGTTAGTCTTAAAAGTGCTACAGGACTCTCGTTGTTTTGGTGTATCCAAATGGGAGCTCTCTGGGTTTACTATATGTGATAGAATTGTAAGCTTAGTGAATGTGCATGGAAATCTGATGGGTTATTTATAAGGTACTCCAATGTAAATATTGATGAGCCATCTGCTCATCAAATTTGCCCAGCATAGACTGTACTTGTGAACCAGAAATGTAAGAAGCTTCGCCAGCTATTAAACTCTTTGTATAATAAAAGACAGTCTTTAGGACCTGCAAAATCTGCAGTCATGGTTCCTTGATATGGGGGATGTAAAAGCACCACGGCAATTGATCTCAGTGTTCTCTCCTTTTGCTGTTTTACAAGTATATTCCCAGCCTGTCTCCTGACAAAGATCATTTACATTGGCAAGGCTGATTACTAGGGTTGATTTTTTTCCCCCCAAATGGTCATAGATCTTTGATGGTTTTCACCCGCTGCTAGGGACGGTCTTTAGAGTCTAAAAACCACAGGTCCCTTGATTCTTTGGGTGGAACAGTCTGTAGTCATATGGGACTGTGCCATCCAGACTGCTGGTGATGACAGAAGGGCCACTGGCAAGCTACCTCACAGCCATCTGCATGCAGGCTGCTCTGCTCACCAGAGCAGCCATTGTAACCTTTGGGCACAAGGAGCAACAATTAATCAGAGAGTGAGGCAGTGTGGACTAGGTGGAGCAATTATGGGACGGAGAGAAAGGGACTCCTGATCTTACATGGGAAGCGCGGGGATGATAAGCAGAGAAAGGAATGAGAAGGGGAGGGAGGATGAGGGGATTTGTGGGAGGAGGTTGAAGGAATGGGACATTTTCCCACAAGGAGTAACTTCAGTGGGAACCTCCAAAACCTAGCATCAGTGCTGCAATGGTTACGTGGCTTGTAGGCGCCACTGCAAGGCCACCGAGCTAAGTGTCTTGCATGGCTTTAATAAAGGACTTTCTGCCAATACCAGCAACCAATTTAGGAACCAGCTGTATTTAGCATCACCTTTTGAAGAGCAAAGGCATCACAGTAGAGGAAGTTGGGGTGTGCAGCTTTTGAAGCTGGAAGGCGGGAAGCTGAGAGGAGTGAAAAGTGTTAATTGTGCAAATCAACAAGTGAGAAATGAGGGCCCAGTTGTGATCTCCCTTATAGCAGTATATTCCTATTGGCTTTGACTGCCTTTCTTTTGATTTACATCAGTGTGAGATAGTTCAGAATCAGGCCTGATAATGGGTTGGAAGGAATACATTAGCCCTCACAAGTAGGTGTTTATAAAAACAGTTCTCGGCTGCAGTTTGCTACCATGAAATTAAGAACTTTGGAACAAAATGTTTCTGCATTCTTTTGGTCTTTATACATATAGATAATTATCTGTATTCAGAATGGATTGTGAATCCTAGATTTAAAGATGCCAGATCAAATCTTGCACTCCATACTCCCATTGACGGAAATCAGTGGGAGATTGTTCTGAGTAGGGATTGCAGGATTTTAAGACGAGAGTAATTTTAAATCCCAAGAGCCTGATTCTATTCTCAGTTATACCAAAAGTAACTACAGTGAAGATGATGGAGTTACACTGATATTAGCAAGAGGTGAACAGCTGAGATGTGGCGGCCCAATTATCTAGGAAGAGATATGGATTTAAAATTTAATACTAGAGCTGGTTGGAAAAATTCCAGTGAAAAAATATTTCACTGGTATTTGCCAGTTCATCAAAACTGAAATATTTTGTGGAGATGGTTCAATTTTAGCCAAATTCTGATGGAACCCTGCATATCAGAATTATTTGGATATCTGCCTGGTTTCCTGCCAGCTGACTGCCTGACTCCAATCTGGTCTATTTGACGGACTGCCTTAGAATCTGGGACGCCAGGGCTTCCAAAGACCAGAGCTCTGGGGCAGCCTGCCACATGGACTGTAGTGGAACTGGGGCTTCCTTCCCTCTTGCAAGGAATTTAAAAATTTTTGGAATCAAAACAAAACCAAATTTTGAAATATCGAAATCCTTCTCAAAGTTGAGTTACCTCTCTCCACATAGCTCTATTTAATACACATTACGGACTCAGTTTTCATCAGTGTTGTACCCTGTGTAGTCTTTTACCTCTGTGTAGTTTGTGTATAAGTTGCTACCAGTGGGGTTTCTCAAATTCCTTAGTTATAATTTCTCTCCCTAAAAGACCTGTATATCCAAATATATGATACTCAGATACTAAGTCAGGCTGGCTTTACAAGCAGAAGGATATAAAATTTCTACTGTCCTGGCTGCAGGACTAGCCATATCCCTCTCCCCTGCCTTTACTTCTCCTGGGCTGGAATCCTCTGATTCTTCCACCCATAGACCTCTCCCTGGACCTCTGTGTACTAGCTATGCTTACCCAGCAGATCCAGCCCCTGCAGCTCTTCCAGGGACTAGTGTGGTACGTGAGCAGTGGTGAACACAGGGACCAGAAAGCCTCCTTACTCCAAAGTATCATTTATTTTAACAGTAGGAGAAAAGCATTTAAAGAAAATAATTTTAAAACAAACCATCCATGCTCATGTCTACTTAGCCTAAAGACTTGCCATCCCCAGATGATAACCTAAGCAGGCCCAGCTTCTTCAGACACTCCAGCAGGTATCTGTGTCAGTCTGAACAGTTCAACTACTAACCCCTTCTGAAAAGAAAGAGTCCTTTTAACTACTATAATCCTTTTGATCTTCTGGTTCCCAGCATCAGCCCTTTGTGGCAAAACAAGTTTTGTAACTCGGCTGGAGACAGGTGTTGGAACCTTCACAACTAATAGCTCAGACATGGTCTCTTAATAACCTTTCAGTGTTTGCGGTGAGGTGGATTATTTTGAACCACTGATTCCCCTTCCTGCTTGTTTTCCCAACAACCCTGTTGATTTAACCTGATAGGCTTACTGTCTGATAATGTCTCAATAACCAGATCATAATACAGCATTTGTAATGATTGTAGAGCAGCTTCACTTCCGTCACAACATTTGTTTTAAAATTCAAAACTATTATTAAAGTCACCCCCCTTCCTTCCTCACGACATCTGTGGCATGAAACTAAATAAACATGTATTGGGGGATATGAAGTCTTATTGCTATGAATTTGGGATTGTCTGCTTTACCACTTGATACTAATGTGGTTATCATGGGTGGCACGTGACTCCTGCCTTTGGGGAGGTTGGGCGGAGGGCACCGGTGCTTGGACAGTGGCCTCGCCACTGCTCTGCCCCCTCCCTGAGACTCCATCCACACTCCACCCCAGGCCTTGCCCCCACTCAGCCCCCTCCCCTGAGGCTCCAACGCTCACACCTCTTCGCCCCCTCCCGCCCACTGCTTGCGCCTTTCACAGGAGAAGGCGAAGAGATGCAAGTGGTGGGCGGAGGAGCCTCGGGAGAGGGGACCAAGTTGGAGTGAGGCCTGAGGCGGAGACACAGAGCGGGAGCATCCGGTAGTAGCTGTTTGGGGAGGCTTAGTCTTTCCACGCCTATTACACCCACTGCCTTTGGTGGTTATCCCAAACACATGCCAATTAAACATCTCTCTCTCCCACCCCCCACACACCACACAGACCACTTTTTATTTCCCCTTTGCCCTCCGCATGTTCCTTCACCACCAGGGTTGCAGGAACAATTTGCATAGGGGAGTGCTGAGAACTTTGCCATTGAACCAAACTGTAACCTAGTATATGATGACAACCACTTCAAATCAGGGGGTGCAGCAGCACCCCTAGTTCCAGTACCTATGCTCACCACTAGTTTCTCCTCACACTTGGGCCCATAGTGGCCTATTGGTAGGCTCTACCTGTGTTTTCTGTATGGGGCAGCTTTTTGTTACTGATTTAACAGAGGAAGTTGCGGATCTACCCTATAGATTGTCTTTTTGGTAGGGCACAGAAGACTTCATACGCCAGCTGTGTGACTGTCCACTGGACCATTATCCGTTGGAATAACATAGCAAGGGTACTGGTGAATTCCAGATCACTGGCAATTTTAAAATCAAGACTGGATGTTTTTCTAAAAGAGACGCTCTCATTCAAACAGGAATTATTTCATGGCAGTTGTAGACCTGTGCTATGCAGGAGGTCAGAGTAGCTGATCATTGTGATCCCTTCTGGCCTTAGAATCTCTGCATCTATTCCTAATTGCATTACTTTAATAAACCTCTTCTGTATAACTTCATTAAAGATGTTGTGTTCAGTTTTACTCAAAGACTCAGCCTACCTCTCTAGTGTAAATCAGATCTGACACAAGGAAGTTTCCATTGATCTAACTAAGGAAGTGTCTACACTTAAATTTTGCTCCCATCACCATAACTGCAGTGCTACACCAACTTAACTCCATATCCATGAGTGGCATAGAGTCAAGGTCAATGTAGTTAGGTAGATGCAGTGTCGATGTAGACTGTTACTAGCTTTAAGGAGCTGTCCCACAATGCCCCATGCTGCTGGTACAACTGATGCTGGCACTCCTGATCAGGATACACACTGCTGACACAAGGAGCAAAGTGTAAACTCACACAAGCGATGTAATTAGTGTGGTGGCTGTACGCTGACCTAATTTAGGTCGACTTAATTTTGTAGGGTAAACATGGCCTCATTTCTTTCAGTGGAGGTCTTGGCTTACACAGTAAAGATGACTCTTCTGGGTCTCATTGCATTAGACTTGCTAGATAGAGCTAAAGCATTAAAATCTCAAACAGTTTAATACATTACACGATATGCAGGCAGGCATTGCCAAGTTCTGAAAGATTAACCATTTTGTAACTATTACTGAGATACAGCTTTTCTCTCTTCCTTAAAATTTAATTCTGAGGACCTTTCCATAAAAATCAGATTAAGTGTAGATAGCGAGTGACCGTGGTTTTAGCCCTAGAGATGAGACTGTCAGAAGACTCAATAATGGCTGTAATCTTTTTTATCTGCCCTAGGATTCAAAGGAAGAAAGTCATTTTCCAAATAAATACACGTGAAAGTCCTACAGACTGTGTATTTCAGATCAGCTTATTCTCACTGATCTTTAACTCTTTTTTTTTCTGATTATAAATTCAATTCCACACTTCCTCTCCTTTGTCTGACATTTTCCATTGAGAAGTACATTTACCTATATGTCAGAGCAATCTCAGCAAGATATCTGTAAGACTCTATCCAAATAAACACAAGACCAATGGGATCAAAACCTCAGACCTTAAGCACAAGCCAATGCCATTATAACTCTATTAGTTGTCAGTCAGTAGCAGACACTTATGCTTGCTAGGATTGTCCACTGGAGAGATCAAGTCTTTGTCATCACTGTAAAAAAAGTGGTTCAGTTTTTTTTGAAACCATGGGATAATTAGCATGCAGTAATTATCTTGCTGAGAAATCCTAATGGTGACAAAGCACCTATAGTTTTTACTTTGAGGTAGCTAATCGAGGTCAACACTCAGTCTACCTCCACACATGGTTGACCTCTCCTACTTTACCTTATAGCAGTGTTTCTCAATTGGGGTTCCGCGGGAACACTGTTCTCCACGCCGCCGAGAGCAGCTGTTCTCCGCGCCGCCGAAAAAGGGAAGATGTCTCAGATTTTCCAGCAGAGGGTATCCAGTGTAAGTGTAATTTAAGTGAGAAATGCTGACCTTTGCTTATTTCGACATTTGAAGACTGCTAAGAGTTTGGGGGGTTCTGCAATTATTTATGGAGTTCAAAAGGGTTCCGTGGCCAAATTTAATTGAGAAACACTGCCTTATAGTAATACTACAGTTCTGCATGCACTAGGATTTATAGTGGAATGGATAACGCACAGTAGTTATCCTGCAGTGAAAACATACCTTTCTGTCAGTGAAGACAAGGCCTAAATAGGAACATTACAAAAATCATAGAGAAATTGAGCTAAATTGTGCCTTATTTACACTGATACCATCTCTTTTATTTCACCTCACAGACACTGATTGGTTTGCGTGGGTTGCAGACTTCAAGCAGAGTTTTGCCTGTTATCTGTAGAGTTTGTTCCAGTTCTGTACTCCCTTCTTTATTTGTCGTGTTTACCAACTGCCAGAGCAGAGTTCTCCTGCTATCATAGATATATGCAGCAAAATTCTAGTCTTCCATGTCTAGGGCACAGGATATTGTCCCAGAATAATGGTTTCCTGATACTGTTACATAAATGGCAAGGCAAAGCTGCCAAACTGTTTATGTTCAAAAGTAGTGTGAAAGGCCTCAGAGAAATCAGTGATCTATTGCATGGACTTTATCCCTATTACGCCAAACCGCTTGTATCTGCAGATTTAAACACTCATCTGTTTTGGGAAAAAAACAATAAAACATGTTTGAAACATTTTCTAGGGTGAATACTGCTGCAGTAGAAGAGGTTGTAATGTCCTTGATGGTAGGGGGCCCTGGTTTCCTCTTTCTACTTTACAATGTTGAACATACAGAGTGGTCAACAAATAATGACGACCATAGAGTTGCTCAGCGTATCCATTACACTGTTGCATTCTGATTTCCTTGGGGGAACAAAACTAATGTGTGCTTTAGCCAACCAGAGGTGAGAACTACCAGTTTATTTTTTTTAAATCGAGAAGGTTGCACTATGACGAATAAACACGTTTCTGAAAGGCTGAGTTAAAAGTTGATTTTAAACACAAATACCACTAAGTTTTACAAGTCAGCTAATAAAAAAAAAAACTGGCTGTCTGAGACAGATTCCTGTTGATATAATGCAGTATTCGTTCAAGTGGTTACTTATGTAAGTGAGATTCACTCAACCCCTAAGGGAGCAGCCTCTGTTTCCTTGCAGCTCTGGCAGTGGAATCTCTTTACAGAGAAAGTTGCTTGCAAAGACCAAAACAACTTCCCTGGACTCCCTCCCCCATCTACTTTTTATTCCTTCTGCTGCCCAGCTCTCCTTCCCCTACACACACACAGCCAACTCCCAGATCAGAAGCAGATCTAGTCTCCACTAAAGACAGGAAACAATTCATTTGTCTTGAACCTCAACACCACACTAATCTCAAACATGCTGGACTCATTCTTGTTTGAAATAGTTTCTTGCTCATTAGCTGTAGTTATGGAGCATGGAGCAGTGCTGCTTATGTTACAACACAGGGATCCAGTGCTGGAAATGAGGATCATTGTCTCAAAACCAACAGCAGAGAGGTAGGACAAAAGATGATCTCAGTTGGCCTGCAGCTTTCTGTCCTAGGGCTAGATTAAAAATACAATGTATATCTCCTTTTTGAAACCTCCATACATTTAAGCAGGTTGGCTAGTGTTGAAATTTACAGAGGGGAAGAGATATTGAATCCTTTCCTATATCCATCATGCCAGAAATTTCCTTGAAAGCTTAACATTTCATGTCAGATGCCAAGTTTCACATCTGAAACTTTTTTTTTTTAAATGGAATGATAAATACAATAGAAACCATGTATAGTGAAAGTAGATTCAGTGAAACTTCTTTAGTGAAGTAAATAAGAGTCCCACATTTTTTCACTGTATTGAGATGCCAATAAGCCTGTTCTTAAATTGAAAGGGGTTGGTTGGTTGTTTTTGGAAGGGAGGGAAATGAGTTAATAATAATGGGCATTACTATAGATTGGTATCAGTCTGTGCCATTCCAATCCATCCTGATACTCTAAATTTTGAGAGAGTAACTATCTTTCATGAGAAGGCATGGGTGAGAGAGAAAGAGAATAGTCATGTCTTGAAAATAAGAAGTAGAGAAAGCCACTGACTTGTGTCTGACAGGAATTCCTTCAGCAACATAGAGAGGAGAGAATTTTCCCATGACACACCACAAAAGATGGCTGGAGAAAACAAAGTGAGATGCTGGAGCTCAGTATATTCCTTTGTCCTTGAGAATCCTGGCCTTGCTGAATCTCACGGGCTGGTGCATGCATAATTTGGGGCAGCTGATTAAGTGTTTTTGCCAAAATAAAGTGGGTTGAAAGGGGCAGGGAAAAGATACAAAGTTGGCTTTAATTAAAACCCTGTGATTGTCTTTAATATTTACATAATGTGGTATCATAATTGCTCCTGATTGGAGACTTAAGACTGGAAGGAGGAAATGGCATACTGGAATTTCCCAGCTGAGAAAACAAAACACAAGCATCCTCAACTGAACCCAACCAAACCAAAAAGCCACAGCAGAGGAAATGCATTTGAACAATTTTAAACCCAAGAGCTATGAGATGTGCTGAGACCAGCATATTTGTTACCATACATTAATAGGCTTTGAACAAATTGCAACAGTAATGGAGACCATAGGCATCTATTGCCCTCATTCATGCACATGGTCAGATGTGCACTGTTATTCTGGTTTATGGCTACACACTTCATTGGTGCAAGACAGGTTGTATGATATCACAGATGGCAGTGGGATGAGGGGAGGCTGCTAAGTAAAATGTGTTTTTGGTGCTGGACTCCTAGTGCTTAGATTTGAGTGTCAGCAATTACAGCAAATGCTGGGGAAGAAAGAAGAGTCTGAGCTATACAAGAGACAGAGCAATACTTTCTAATAAGAGGGTAATCCTTTCCTTTGGGATTCATTGTACTGATGTATTGTTAACCATGATGAGCTTTTTAGATGTAGATAGAATGCATAATTTTGTAGGAATTTAATAGAGCTCTAAGTCGGTATTTAATCAGAAACAGATGGGCCCTGTACCTGAACTTTCTGAAACCTTGGGGAAAAATTTACATCTGGATCCAAATATTGAAGTGCAGAACCGTCTCTATAATAGGCCTGGCTGGTGGTGTGTGTGTATGTGTGTGTGTTATGGTGGAGAGACATTCCCTTTCACTGTGCTCTCCCTTAGGGAAACTATTTTGTGCTCTCGTTTACCTTGATCTTGAAGAGCAATTCTATACATTTCTTTTGTGTATGGAAAGACATGAGAATTGTGGTGATGTGGAACTATTAGAACAAAAATAAAATTTCCATGAGCAAGTGCCCAGTGTGTGTTTGTGCAGCCCCCATTATGTATGGCTGCAGCATCTCTGATGAAAATATGACTGCTATGTCGACATACAAGCACAGTTCTTATTAGTGGCATATGGAGGGTCTCTGGCGCCCAGGGGCCAAGCCTACTTGACAGGGCCAGACCTGATGGCTATAGGAGAGTGTTGGAAGGTATATAGATTAGCCCCAGGATCAACAAATCCTCGTTCCCTGTGTGATTCAGCTGAGGTTACTCCAGGGAATTAGGCCAATTAGGCCAGTTAAGGGGCTTGCCCCCAGCAGTTAAAAGCCTCCCTGTCAGACAGAAAGGGGAGCTGAGAGGAGCAGCAGCGCAGTGCTAGAACTTGAAGTGATTGTTGTTGCTACCACAACACAAGGTACAGGAGTTCAAGAGAAGCCCGTCTGGGCAGGGCCCAGGGTCATAGGCACAGAGGCCTGAAGGAGGACCTGGCCACCCAGACAACTGAGTAATGGAGTTGAGGTGGGGTGACCTTGCCCAAACAGGGGAGGATCACAGGGACAGAGACACCCACGGTGATGGGGGGGACCCTCGCCCCGGTTCCAGGAAGCGGACCACAAGCTGTGGGGCCAAGGACAGGCGACCCAGAGAAGGTAGTAGCTCTCCCAGGACTAAGCAGTTTTGAGGCTACTCCTCACAAGGTCCCTGGGTCAGGGTCCAGGATAGAGGGCGGGACTGGGCCCCCCCTGCTCCCACCCAGCCATACCACCAGCGTAGCCGAAAAGGCCAGCCCTTCATGATGGGCGGGGGGCACAGGAGGCTCTGCACCCCTCTGAGCCTCCTGCACCCCCCATCTCCTGCACATCATGAAGGGCCGGCCTGGTGCCCCCCCTCAGGCTGGTGCCCAGGGGCCTGGCCACTTTCCCTCCCACTCCCCCCCCTTGGTACACCACTGGTTCTTATAAAGGGAAAGGTGCAGTACCCAGAAAACAAAGGCTTACTGTTTGGTAGCTATTTACAACATAGGATCATAGCTAATGAGAACCAAGTACAAAGAGAAACACAATTGTATTGCTCTGTAAAGCATTCTGTACGCTAATATAAAGAGAAATTGTTACTTTTTTTTTTTTTTTAAAGAATCAATTTCTAGTCCTTTTCATTGCAAAGATAGACTTAAAAATGCTAGCATTGAGTTTGGCAGTAATTTTTTCCCCCTAAAAGTCATGGAATAATTGCTACTCCTCAAACATACAACCTCCCACCCCTCCGATTTAAGGACCTTGAAAACCAGGGTCACAGGTCCTTCTGTTTTTGAGAACCTCAGTAATTTCAAAGCTGTTGAGGATAATTCCACCCAACTTGTCAACAGTAGCACTAGGGCAGGGGTTCTCAAAGTGGGGGTCAGGACCCCTCAAGGGATCACAAAGTTATTATGGGGTGGGGGGGTCACAAGCTGTCAGCCACCGTGCATGATGGCAGTGCGGCTGTTAGCCTGGTGCATGGCTGACAGCCATGGCTCTTCAGAGCTGGGTGGCCAGAGAACACTCTGAAGTCTCAATCTCTGCCTTGGTTTCCCACTCTCCCACACCTGTAAGAATGAGGGGGAAATAACGCTTACTCACCTTTAAAGCATTTTGAGAAATACATATGAAAGTCACTATCCAACTGCGAAGCAATTTCCTTTTTAATACTTAGCAAAGGAATGTTAATATTGGAAAGGGACTCCGTCATGGTATATGTACATTATTATTTTTGTGAGGTTGATTTCTGTCAGAAGAAAGGCATCTGTATGTTTTTGTCATGAGAAAGCAAACCTGGGACCAGGTCAATAGCACTGTTGTGGAAAATTCAAACATCCTTCAGACAGGAGAGTGCTCCCCAGAGCAATATTAATCTCATAGTTTAGGGCTGTAAACAACTAGACAAGAAGCTAATTTAGAATATAATAGGCTCTTAACCATATGTTTTGAACGTCATGCATTTCTAAATAGTTTCAACACCTTGCTTTCCTGGTCATTTCAGTCACGGATTAGGTGTTAAACTGGTCATAATGTGATGTAAATGCTCCAGATTAACAAATCATGTTAGCAGATAGTCTAAGTAGCACAGAGCTAGAATATTTTTTGCATTTCCCCTACCCACTTTGTGTTTCTACAATGAGAATACTTCATTCTGGACTGTGGCAGCCCCAATAGCGTCAAACATCAATGTGCACCATTTGTTGACAGGACTCAGATTAGGAGATATGGCAGATACCAACCTCCCTAAACTGGACACTATTTGCTTCCTCCCTTCCCTTATTCTCGGTTGAGAATCTGGTTCCAGGTGGCACCAGATTCAAAACTGCACTGGCAGGACAGAATTACGCCAGTCTCAGCCAGCTGCAGTACTTCCCACCAGAGAACAAGCACCACCTCCTGCTCCAATATCAGTGTTGGGGAGGATCACTACTGAGCCCCCAATCAAAGGGAGAGGAGCACCACTACAGGGAGCCACATATACAGGGTGTGTGTGTGTGTGTGGGTGTTGTGCACCACTCTACCAAGCTGAGAGGATGCTGTTGTGGAAGGAAGGGACTTGGAGAAGAGGCCCTGGTCAGAGAACCTAAGAGAAGGGAAATGGAGCTGTAGCTAAAGATCCTGTACAGAACTGGTGGGAAGGCCAAAGAGGGAAACTAGGTGAAGAGTGGGCAAGGGAGGAAGATGTGCCGGGAAGGGGGCAGGGAAGAAGCCACTATTAATTTTTCCCAGTTTGACTCCCTTGTGGTAGGTCTTAAACAGGGTTTTATTCCAGTCACTTGGAGTTCTATCTGATACCACCACATTCCCAGCTATCCAGGGAAACCACACGAACCTAAGAGCTCCCAAACAGTCAGAGGCCAGAACTGCTTACACTGCGCACCCTGGATTCTGTGGACAGGAAACAGGTAGAATGCATTCCTTCCCACTTTAACAAGCATACCTCCTTTCTTTAAAGGTCTAGGCACTGATCTTCCACTGGTTTAGACAGCGCTCCATTGACTTCAATGGATTTATGACAGTTTACAGCAGATGAGAATTTGGCTTCTACTCTTTAATGAGGCCCAGCTGTCAGCCTCTCCCTCCAGGACTGACAGGATGTACTAGCTTTTCAGGGTGTGGCAGGTACTTTTCTCCCTCTGAGGAATCTGCTTAACCTCAGCCTCCCTTTGCTATGGCCAAGGAGTGTAAATCCTGTAAGAACTGCCATGAAGACCATATTTTATAGAGTAAAATAGATTTTAAAATTGACAGGATGCCTATTCACTGACATTACCTAACACGACTCCCGTGCTCACTTTGGGATGCCTGGAGTATGAATCACACTCTATTCTATACTTGCACACTTTTATACCATTTCTTCTCTACCTGCGTTCTCTAAAATGCCTTCACAAATTCACTGTCTTATCCTTCTTGGCTTTGAACTGGACAAGGGCAAAAAAAATCCTACATCTTACTAAACTGATTTACACAGGCATGTAAGGTCAAGCTTAATCCCTGTGTTTTGTGTTACATAATGAAACCTATCAGAGCAGGCGTTCAGTTAAGCTTTTTTGTGTTACACAATTTTTTTGTTTATTACTGCATTCCTCCCCAAGGATTTGTGGCTTTATTGATTTTGGTTATGTGGCAATATTGAAATTCATTTTAATTCATTTGATTTTGCATACCATGGCCCCTGCACATACAGATGTGAGTAGCTTATGTGAGTAGTCTCACTGACTTCTTAAATGAGTAAAGTTACTCGTGAGTGTAAGCCTCTGCAGTACCAGGGCCCATGCCTTTAACAACCATTATACACTGTCCTTAAATATTTTGGGTCTGATTCTGCATAACTCCACTGAAATCAATGGACTTATGCCAATGTGAAGGTGACGTCAGTAGGCTTAGAATCAGGTCCATTGACTGGAATAAATAAGTAACAATGCTATTTCTCCAGCTAGCCTAAAAAAAAATCTATGAAGTTTAGTAGTAATATCTGTTTATTAGTTTCAGAAAGTAACTTCTAATATAGAAGTTCTCCCTTGCTGGTGGTGATAGCTTCAGGGTTGTTTTTTTCCTCTCCAATCCTTGCTGTCTCTAATTATAATATATTTTGCACTTCTATAGCGTCTTTCATCTGAAGATCCCTAATTATTTTACAAACCTTAATTCATTAAACTTCACATCATCCCTTAGATGTAGATGCTTATTAATGTACCCATGTTATGGGAGGGCAAATTCAGGCACAGCAAAATTAAGTGGTTTGCCCAAAGTCACAAAGCAAGTCAGTGGAAGAGATAAGAACTGACCTCTACAGGACCCCACTGGAAATACACCTGCTCGATGATGATTCCCAATTTTCAATTACATTTTGAGACCTACCAGTTAGCCAGTTTTTAATCCATTTAATATGTGCCATGTTAATTTTATATCATTCTAGTTTTTTAATTAAAATGTCATAGAATCATAGAAGATTAGGGTTGGAAGGGACATAAGGAGATCATCTAGTCCAACCCCCTGCTCAAATCAGAACCAACCCCAACTAAATCATCCCAGCCAGGGCTTTATCAAGCCGGGTCTTAAAAATCTCTAAGGATGGAGATTCCACCACCTCCCTAGGTAACTCGTTCCAGTGCTTCATCACCCTCCTAGTGAAAAACTTTTTCCTAATATCCAACCTAGACCTCCCCCACTGCAATGTGAGACCATTGCTCCTAGTTCTGTTATCTACTAGCGCTGAGAACAGCCTAGTTCCATCCTTCCTGGAACCTCCTTTCAGGTAGTTAAAAGCTGCTGTCAAATCCCCCCTCTCTCTTCTCTTCTGCAGACTAAACAAGCCTAGTTCCCTCAACCTCTCTTCATAAGTCATATTCTCCAACCCCCTAATCATTTTTTTGCCCTCCACTGGACTCGTTCCGATTTGTCCACATCCTTTCTGTAGGGGGGGGGCACAAAACTGGACACAGTACTCCAAATGAGGCCTCACCAGGTGCCAAATAGAGGGGAATAATCACGTCCCTTGATCTGCTGGCAATGCTCCTACTAATGCAGCCCAATATGCCATTAGCCTTCTTGGCAACAAGGACACAGTGCTGGCTCATATCCAGCTTCTTAGCCACTGTTACCCCCAGGTCCTTTTCTGCCTAACTGCTGCCTAGCCCGTCGATCCCCAGTCCGTAGCTGTGCATGGGATTCTTCCGTCCTAAATGCAGGAATCTGCACTTGTCCTTGTTGAACCTCATTAGATTTCTTTTGGCCCAGTCCTCTAATTTGTAGGTCACTCTGTATCCTGTCTATCACTCCCCAGGATCGTGCACAATACCTCTGAAGATCAGATCCAAATTGGCTACTACCCACTTCTGCAGTAGCTTATTCATTCTAACAAGGCTCACAGCACTTTCATGGCTGCATTAAGTCTTCTCCTTTTTACTGAATGCTGTTCTGAATTAAAATAATCTGTCTGCCGACCCACCCACTTCAGCCCCCCTTTTCTTATTTTCATCCTAAATGCTACAGAAATTGCTTTCCTGGGACTCAAACTAATTTATGCAAATTGTTACAGAGCATTACCACTGCTGATGCCACTACATTGGTGAGATGGTTAATTATCAGGATAATGTAATTTGTCTGCCCTCAATACACTTGTGCTGCTCTTAAAAGAAAACAAAAGAAGCGGCATCAGTGAGACCAAAAAAAAAGGAGAGAGAATTCAGTACCCTCTTAACAACAGCCATAAAGGAAATAAAAGATTAAAGGCCATTCCCAATACAACTGGCATGCAGCTTTGTCCGGCACAGAAGTTGAGGGGGGGGTTGGAGCTTGGCTCTGCACCTGGCCATATTATTCATCAGGAGATAAATCCAGAGGTCCTTCCTTAATTTTTATTTAGTTACTTTTACTTCAGTAGGAATTTCAGAGAAGCAAGAACTGAGTAAAACTGAGGACCAGTGGCTAGAGCATTAGAGTTGGATTCAGAAGATTTATATTTTATTCTCAGCTCTGCCACTGACCTGCTGTGTGATCTAAAGCAAGTCATATACATACTCTGTGACTCTGTTTCCTCATCCATAAAATGGGGATAACTATGATTATTCAATATTGAAAGTGTGGTTGTTTTGGGAAAAGTGACAGTAAAAATATCAGCTCATTCAGCTTTTATGCTGTGTGTGTCTCCAAGTGATATTTGCTTACTTTCTTCTGTTAGGGCCTGTGCAGCTATGGGAGAGCGTTCTGGGAACTGTTTTGGTTCCCACATGAACAGATTTTTCAGCTAAGTCCTGACAGCAGTTGTTTACTACAGGGGATGCTGTAAGGTGCAGAAAGAACCAGCTTGACTTTCAGATTCCAGACTGTATCTGCAGAGCTGCAACTCAGAAGAAAACGTTTTTTGCTAACTGAATATATTTGATGAGAAGCCAATGAGAGAATAATAATGAGGGATGATGTCATACAATGCACCCTTTCCCAGGTTCACAAGGACTGATCACAAAACTCATGCAGTGGGAGCAGGAGCAGGCCTGATATCACTTTCCAGTCACTTTTCTGACTGCATCTGCAATTTAACTGGATTAACTGCCACCTAGGCTTGTGCATCATTTACCCAGATAATTGTCCTTGGCTGGTTGAACATTGTAAAGTGTTTATTTTTCCACTAGAAAAAGTCTCTCTCCCTTCAATCAAGCACAGTTGCCTCAACCTCCATTTCCAGTTGTTGAGATTCCAAACAACAACAACAAAAATCCCCTGGGGCTTTTCTGACACTGTCAGTAGGTGCTTTATCAGCAGACTCCATTGAAGCTATTGCAGATGGCAGCCATCTTTCATCTGTGGCTGGCAGGTACTAAACCAACCTGTATGGAGAAGCCCTGAGTGGCTAGTGGCATGAAGAAGAGGAGGGAGAGATAGAGACCCAGAGAAACACATGAATAGCAGTTGTGCCTCTTGAATTAGAGCCAAAACTCCACAGATGCTCAGTTGGGAGAGACCCATATGGAGCCCCTGAGGCCGGGAGCCATGGAGACGTAACATATTTCCTAGATGTCTTCCCATTTTAATTGCTGAAGTAGTCTCTTTTCTTTATCTCAACAGGAGCTGCAGCAGGAGAACAGAGATACGTATCTTGGCTGCTCTTCTATTGTAAAACCATCCTGACACGGGGAGTGGGAAATTAAAATCAGCTGCCAGACACTTTACACAACTCTCGGCTCCAGTCCAACCAAGAAGAAACAAAAGAGGCAACAGGAACACATTCCCTATTCCCAGTGTCTCTGATTCAGACTAGTCCCAGGCATGTGCAGTTACTGCAAACTATATACACAGATAACAGTCCAGTGGGATGAATGGAGCCAATATAAATTTAAAAATGAAATCTATTGTTGGTCAGTCTGTCCCCTCTGTTTAAGGGGAGAAGACATGTTGACTTTGTATAGCACTATAAGTGAGGCCCGGAGGGCGGCAGAGGACTCAAGTGCAGGAGACAGGAGCTTTATATAGGATAAAAGAAAAATTACTTCTGTTCCATTAACCTCGAAAAATGATTTAGAACCTCTCTCCCCTGACTTTTATTGAATCCAAATTATAGCAGGGTTATCATCATCTATGTCATCTCTGCCTTTTCTTTAGCAGGCTTGATTAAATAGGTCATCATTGTACAGTCCCCCCTCGCCCCACCCCTCCAAAAAAAGGCAATTTGAACAGTTTTTTTCCTTTTAGTCTGCATTGGAAGAATCCTTTTGCAAAATGGCTCAAATGAGGCATTTGGGATGTAATAGTAGCATTTATCCCACTCTTCTTCACTGGGTAATGCAGCAGGGATGTGCACAAACATGAACAGAATGCTTTTCAGAACTCTTTTTGGGACCTAAATATCAGAGGGTGCAAATTTGTAACATTTGTCCATCCACTTCTGGTGGCCGTGATGAGGCATAGCTCAGGATGGAGTGGCAAAAATGGGCTCACACCAGTTTTGCATCTCAAGGATCCTGGGGCTGCTGAGGACAATTTCAGGGCTCCTCAAACAATTCTGAGGTGCAATGGCCTGTGAGACACAACCAATCAGGTCAGAGTAGCTGGAGTGCAGAGGAGAGTGGCACCATCCCCCTTCTTCCCCTGATGTGCTCCCTCCTTCCCCCATCCTTACACCAACTGTGGATTCTCTCTCTTGCGAGGAGATCAGCTCCTTTCCAGCCCATTCAAGCTGCAGAAGCAGATTAACAGGGTTAGAATGTCACCCCAAACTGGGGCCTAGAAATCAGCCTCCTGTGATTTCAAATTTGGAACCCTTTCTATGTTCAGGCTTTTTTGGATCTGAGGAGTTGGTTCAGCTCATTATGGAGATAGGGCCAGACAATATTTTGATCTAGACCTACATTCAGATTCTAAGCCCCACCCAAAACTCAGGGATGTTCAGATTTACAGTTTTGGTTTGAGCCCGTTTCTAATTTACATCTTGCAACTCAAGAGCGTTCCCTCACCAGGACAGCTCCAAAAGGTACTGAGAGCTGAAGCAGAGACTCCCAAATTCTGCTGCCTGGAGCACTTACTGGTGATCTGCAGAATTTGCAGGCACAAAGTGATGGGTTTTATTCTGTCCTGCTGCTTCTACAGGTGTCCAGATTCTTCTGCTGCTTCTGCTAGGGCAGCTGTTGCTACAAGAAGAGGAAGAGAAAAAAAACAGGAACTTCCCGTAAAGTCTGGAACCACCAGACTGCAGCTGCCAACCACTAGCAGGAGAGGAATGCCTAGGAGAGAAGGGAACAGTAGAGCTAGGCAGGATGTTCAGAGCGACAAGAGGTGGCTTGGGAGAGGAGAAGAGATTGAGGTGGCTGGGCCAAAGGGAATCAAGTGGCAGGGACTTGCATGCAAGGCAAAAGAAGCATGTGTAGGGAGAGAGGAGGAAATGGGAATCAGGCATGACCAGGGGGAGGAAAGAGGAAGGATGGAAAGGACAGAAAAAATAGGAGATGACAATGGGCTGGATCCTCAAAGGTTGGTAGGCACCTAATTTCCATTGGAATTAGGTGCCTAAATACCTTTGAGGATCTGAGCCAATGTGATTAACTTTCTCACAGCAAAACACTTAGGCACAGATTTCAAGTGACTAATGATTTTGGTTGCCTCAATTTCTGGGCAACCAACGTGAGACACCTTAAAGAAATCAGATTTTCAGAAAGTGGATGAGCACTCATTCTCTGAAAAGCTAGGTCCCTTTAAAGGTGTCTCAGGCTGGGCACAAAAAATGGAGGCATCCAGAATCACTCGTCACTTTTGAAAGTCTTGGCCTTACTATATTAAAGGAGTTAAAATGCATAAATTCTGTCATGACTACTCCCTGGGAGCAGCTGCTATTGTTGCCACTGAAAATGGGAAGGCAGGGTAGTCCCACAAGGCAGTCTCTTGAACTGTGGTCCCTGTTATGAAAGAGCTTCAGCACACCTGACAAAATACTCCATTTAATAATGGGGCAAGAGGTTGATGCTGAGCTGTGAGCATTTCCAGAGATGGGCATATCCCAGTGGGATGGACAAATGTAGGGAGGCTTCATGAGGCTTGTGCAGTAGGAAGGAGGAAGACTGAAACCTCAAATGTTCATAAAATGGGAAGATAGAACAAAACCATAGACCAGGAAAGTTTTAAGAGTCACAGCTAGGGGGATGAGTCAACCAAGCCTGGACAAAAGTCCAGAATCCAAATACTGGGCTCTATAGCATCCCAGTAATATCCATAATGTTTCATGGATGATATTAAGCCACAGGACAATTTAAATATTTTAGCTCTATAGCTTCAGAGTATAACTTTTTTTGCTACCCAAGTCATATTTTATCTCTATCCACCCTCGCCCACCCCCACACTCCAAGAGCTGATTTAAATGCAACTCTTCAGAATCTGTTCATTAATATTAAACTCCATGTGTGCATTTCCCTTGGCAAAATAATCTAACTACTGGAATCCTTTTCCCTGCTACTGCAGAGATGATTCGTGCATCACTGAAAGACAGAGAGAGAAAGCTAAAAGAAAAGCTAACAAGCATTAGGGGGAATGTAGGTGACTTCAAACAAACAGAACTGGAGGATTGTGATGAGATACAAATTGAAAATGAGACAAAGCATTGGCATGCTATCCTTCCACACACAGAGACAACATCATTCACCTTGTCTAATGAACACTGTGGAACAAAATGGGCAAAGAGAGTGGACTTGGCTGCACTGAATAATATTCTAGTGCCAGTTGAACTAATAGGTAAATTTAATCTGGTGATGAGTGGACATCTTTGGCATGCACAGCAGAAAGAGTCCATGATTATTTCATAAGGCAGAAATGATCTGAATTGCATTTATGGAAGGGGACACCTGCAACGTATTTTTCAAAATAAATTAAATCATATTTTCCCCACTCACTGTATTTATAATAAAGCACCCTCTTGGAAGCTTGAGACTGAAATCAGTTTTCCTAATGAACCCTCTTCCCCCACTCGGTTGTCCCCCACTCCTTCAGCCAGAGCCTGAATATCTACACCACAATTAAACAGCTGCTTAGCCTGAGCCCCGTGAGCCTGAGTCAGAGGACACGGGCCAGCCACATGTTTTAAATTGCAGTATAGACAGACCCAAAGGTCTAGGTCTGTGAGGTGCTTAGTACCCCTCAGTTCCCCTTGGAATCAGTGGAAGTTAAGGATGCCCAGCACACACGAGTTAGAATCAACTCACAATAAAGTTACTAGAAAAATTCCTATTGACTTTAATGGGAGAGGGATTGAACACCAGCTGGTTCAGCCTCACAAACCCTTGCGAGAAGTCAATGAAGCACAGGGATTACTTCACTCACTGCTGAAGCACAGTGCAAGGCACAGTTGTAGGGAGGAAAGTGAAGAAGAATAGCATATAATTGGAACTGCAGGGGAAGTTTAGGGAAGCAAAATGCAATGACCTGAGCTGGCATAAGTCCAGGAAAGCAGGAATACCAGCTCTTCTGTTCAAATTTAGATTTGGTTTGGGGCAAAAGGTTTGGGTCAGTTCTTATTTTACCAAGAGTGCTTCACCCATCCCTAATTCATAGAGGTAAATAAATTAATACGTAATAATCACTTAGTAATAATGTTGTACATTTCTGTAACACTTCTCATCCCAACTCCTACTGCATATTCTGGTGCAATGGTTAGTTTATACATGAGCCACTTGCACCACTGAAATGCAGCCTTCTCTCAGGGTGAGGGTGACATTCATCCAGCACAACAGGGATCAGGATGGGGGGGGATAAGAAAGGGAGATTAGTGTCTACATAGAGCCAATAGCATTTTGTGGTCAGATTCTCCAAGGTTTTTAGTTACCTAAAGATGCCCTGGCACTTCTGAAAATCCCAGTAGGCACCTATCTGCATCTTTAGGGGCCTAAATACTTTTAAAATCAGCCTCTTGGTTTTTAAGGTCTCATCCAAAAGGCCCAAACATAATAAACCATATGGGACATAGTTTGTTGTCCTTGGATGGAGGAAAGATCTATTCAGATATTTGCCCTGAAGTTGCTTCAGCTTCAGTCTTACCTACAAGAGGATGTTCATGACAGAACTGAAATGCTCTCCTACCTCTGAGCCTCATGTGCCTGACACTTTTGCAGAGGGTGCAATATGTATGGGTGGGAAGGAGCCCCCTTTCATGGCCTGTATGAGGGCTGGGCAGATTTACAGTTCCTGCACTCAGGGACTGCTCCATAGGGAAACTGCAGCAGACATTCTATCTCCAGAATGGCTGCCCACTGAGTGTAACTGTAGCACACACAAAACACACACACACCTGACTGGCTAAGAACTGTTTCAGGCAGGTAGGGTCCATCATTAACAATGTTGCATCACATCTTAAAGACCCAGACATCAGAGTGATCAACGTGCTAAGGAGTAGACAAAAGGTGAAGGGAAACATTGTCTGAGCTTAAAGTTCGCTTGGGCAGTTTAGAAGGACAACGTGGAAGAGAATAGCTACATGGCAGGAATAGTTTCAAGATCCAGAATGAATTCCTAACTGCATTTAAACTAAACACGTTTCTCCTCATTTATACTGTCAGACCATTAGTGGGATTGAACACATTTATCTCTGAGGTAATGTTAAAAGAGGACCCTGTGAATTCTGGCCCTCAATGAGGTACATTTCCTTCACCCTCCTACTTCCATCTCTGTGGCCCTAAGCAGCACATTCCTTCAGGCTAGAGGAGAAATGTCCCCAAACCACAGCTACACTGTCTATGATATGCTGAAAAGGGCTTCTGGTGGCTTCAGGAAGTCCCTTACTCCAATTCTCCCACCACATTGAAGGCAGGGAGTTGAGAGGGGATGTCCCACAGCAGGATTGGCCTCTTTCAGGAAAATACCCACAGTAAGTTGTCAAATTCCAGGCAGTGCCTTTATGTAAGGGCTCTGGGGCTCTGTTTTTAGGTTTAAATACAGGAATAATATTCCCAACTTCAAATGTCAAAACTAGGGTTAGTCACTGGGTGGGGAGGAGGGAAACGGTGCAAGTGTCCCATGCAGAGGCCTGCATTTTTATGTGGGTAGCCACCTGATGATGTTATCCAATCAGAAAACCACTAATTTAATTTTTCCCACATCTAGTTCACAGCCACCTTGAAAATAAAAGGCTTTCAAATGGCCATTGAACAAAGGAGCTGCCCAAGCCCTTTCTGCTGCCAGAGTCCCTCCACCTCATGTAATATAGAAATATTGTTTACAAAGTTAGAGCGTGACTAAAGCAGCATTCCTGCCTGGTCATGGTCAATGCCACCAACGATGCATGCCAGCTCCTTACAACTTAGAAATGCACGTTAATTTTAGTTTGTAAGCTCCTTGGAGAAGTTAAAAACTTCTACAGAAAATCATTAACTTTGACATGAAACCTGCATGGCAAATCCCACCCAGTTTTTATTCTGTTAGTAGGATATTTTGCTATTGTCTGCTTTCACTTTTAGGGGGGAAAAAAAGCTCAAATTAAACAAAATAAAAAACCTGAAACTGAAGCTGGCCCACCTTTGTTCCATTTCGTCTGATTCTGGAATGTTCTTTGGCAGCTCCTCCACTAAGTGATACTCAAAATCAGGGTAGAACAGTGTGACTAGTTCAGTATTAATCATCTAAAACTCTACAGGCACATATCTGAGCCAGCCAGAGCAATACACAGTCCCACCTTGTGAGCGACAAGAGTTTAGAGGGAGGGAGATGTGGATTCCATGCTCCGATAGTTCAGTGATGAATGTAATATCAATTACCAGATAGCTAATATGCTGTCAGACATTTGCATAGGCTAACCACTTTGTACCTGCCATCAGCAAGTGGGTTCATAAGTGATATAACCAAAATACCAACCAGATTACCAGATTTCAATTGAAATCCCTGTTTACACACAAGTGTGACACTGTGAATCACCTATGATGGAAGTGTAGATTGTCTTAAACGCCACTGCCTACTTGAGCCATCCAAGTGCAGTGACTTACACAGACTAACCAGACTGATACCAGTGCGTCTGACTCTGGCCCTTTGACTTTTGTTTTGCACTGCACTCATTTCACTGGGCTTGATCTAATGCCTACTGAAATCAATGGGTCTTTCCACTTCAGTGGAGGTGCTGGATTGGATCCAAAATGCAGTAAATGTTCAGAGTGCAAAACCATAGGATACTTGAAAAAATATTTGGGAGAGAAATACTACTCTTACTTCCCCATACCCTATAACTATCCTAGAATCACAGAACTGTAGGGTGGAAGGGACCTTGAGAAGTCCTCAAGTCCAGCCTCCTGGGCAGGACCAAGTAAACCTAGACCAATCAGAACAACAGAAATTGCCAGTCACCAGGAAGCTTTGTGGTGCAATACCCCAGTTCCACAATTTACTCACTGGGCACTGGACAGCTCAGTCAGGAACTTATTCAACAGCAAGGGAAAGCAAAGACTCATGTCTGACTGCGTGCGCCCTGCAGTACTAGTTTATATCATTTTTAGGTAGAGAGGCTCCTGCTTGTTTCTCAGTCATTAGCAACTAACACACACCTTGTGACTTTTGGGCAAAGAACATTGTAAGAATAAATAGGATTCCATTTTCCAGGTACATTTTTCTCAGCCCACCAAGAACAATAAAGGCCTGTCTGCATAACATTCCTTGAAAGCTGTTGTCCACTGAATAAGGCCACTGGAGAGGGAGTCAGGAGGCTTGAGTGATCTGCTACTGACCTATCATGTTGACCTCGGGCAAGGCATTTCACCTCTCTGTACCGCTTTTCCCCTCCAACTGTTAAATGGGGATGATATTTATTTCCTTCTTAAAGCACTCTGAAAGCTATGGATGAAAAGTGATATATATAAAAACTAAGTATTAATGCATTTAAAAAAAAATCAACATGAATAGAAGCAAAACAGCCTGTATAGCATGAAGTCATGATGAGTAAAGTTGTTATATAATAAAAAGGAACCGGTATAAAAAAATTTAAAATATCGAATTACAGCCTGCTATTGTTCCCAGAATTTAACTTGCTCTGTAGCAGACTTTGTACAGTGTTACAATTTGTTATTTCCCTATGTCCAGGTTCCAGAAGATAATGTAACAGCCATTTCCTCTGCAGAAATTCTTTAGCTGAAAGAAACTCAGAACAAATACATGTAAACAAACACTTCTCTGCGGGTTTCGTCTGTTACGATCACTATTTATTATTTGCATGGCCGTTTCATTTACAAGGTGCTTTCCAAAACAGAGGGAAAAGTAGTGCCTTTGCCAAAAAGGTCACAGTCTCAGGCCCTTGTCCAATACCCATCAAAGTCAATGGGTAGGGCCTGATCCCTATGTAGACAAGATATACAAACAATAATAGGCGCCCGACGCAAAGCCCCATTGAAGTCAATGGAAAGACTACCACTGACCCCAAGGTCTTTGTATAAGGCCCTGTAGGAACAACGAAGAAGCGAAGTGTGAAAGGGGATGGTGTGTATCATGTTAGTCTTTTTTCCTTTACAGGACCTACAGTCCCAACCGCTACACATCTGGCCATCAAACCATTCCCTCTCCCATATTCCTACCCTGCTTTTCTTTCCCCCATCCTCTTTAAAGCCAGGACACTACCTCCCAGGTTACTCTTCTGTGCCAAAGCACCAGCCTACCCATGACTACCACTGCGATATTCCCCAATTCGTCGAGTCCGCCAGCTTTTCCCAGTCCTCCCTGTCAAGCAGTCCATAGAAATGAGACGCACACTCTGATATCACAGAAGGAGCCTCCAGAGTGGCAAAAAGTGTACTCTCTGCCCCTCTTTCTTCCTCCCACACCACTGCAACTATTACAACAGCTGCCAGAAAAATCTTTGGCCTCCATGGAGACAGGTGATGAGATTTCCTGCCCCATGTAGGTGCCTCCTTTTATTTTTTGTCCAAATGTTGGGTTTGCAGCCAAGATTTATAACAATATTTTGTATTCAGGAACCAGAAGCCATAGACCTGAAAATATTTTACAAAGGTAGCTAAAATATGACTTTCTCCATTTTACAGAAGGACAAGAATTCAGATCTCTTAAATCCCAGTCCAGTTCCTTAACGGCAAGACCAGACAACCCTCCTCCCTTTCACAGGCCTTATTGGATTAGAACCTGACTAACCCAGGAACTGCTCCACTCTCCATAATTATGACCTATCACATAGCTAGTGTTCAAGGATACAGGAGATGATTGTATTTAGGGTGAAACTTTAAGTGCAAGGTGTTGTCAGACCTTCCCAGTCGCATACCTATGGCTATGGAATTCCTGTCCAGCAAATACTGGAATGACCTCAGATCCCACCATTTTTGGAAAATAATGTAGGATCTCTCTCTTTGTACTGACTTTTTCACAGTACGTTTCCTGAAGATACCAAATAGTAATAATAAAAATAAACCACAAATTCATTTTTTGTGCCTCATAAATGCAACAGGCAAAGTACAATCTGTCAGATTAATTGGTTTTTACAATTTTGTTTGTGGTTGTTTGCCATGCAATGGCCATGTGCTAGATTAGATTAAATACAGTACACTTTCAGGGCAAGGAGTGTCTGTAATTTGGAGAAGGAATAGTTGTATGGTTAAGGCAATGGACTGCATCTCAAGATCTCTGCATTTCAAACCCCAGCTCTGCCACAAATTTCCTATATGACCTTGGCAATTCATGTGATCTCTGAATCTCTAGAATGGGTGCCATAAGACGGTGTGGGGAAGAGAGCAGTGTTAGGCTAAATCAACACATATTCAAAAGGAGATTAGATTCCACATTGATAAAAGGCTATATAAAAAGACAAATTTTGTGTCGGATCTTGGTCTCTTTTCTGGCAGTGCAAAGGGACCATAAAGTTGTCTGTTTGGGAAATTGGGGATTTCCTTGGTGTGGGGAAATGGTGTTAGTAAGGAGAAGGTGCTCTATGATACCCCCTGTGATGCTGGCTGGATTAGGGGGACCATTTGTGATATTATTTAACATCCATGTCAAAACTACAATAATTCATTAGACACAGGCTATGTCAGGTACTATTAGAAAGGTTGTAATTTGCTAAGTGTGAGGATATTGTTTATGTGTACGTGTCATTTGTATTGACACTATGGATATGTTTGATTGAAGTTATGGATATGAAGTACACAAGATTGAAGATATGATATGAAGTACACAAGATTGAAGATATGGATATGTTTGATGTATCTGTATTTCAACTTGTGCTGTGTTTGAGCGACATCCCAAACAGTATGGCTGCAGCACTAGTCTGCTTAGTGGCCCATTAAGGAAACTCACAGGTACAATGGGCCCAGGGGGAGAAGCCAGGTATAACAACTGATGAGTCACCAGGACTTACTCATGTGACCCAACTCCATCTTATTTCTGTAAATTTCCTCAAGCAGCATGGAAAAGGCCAAGGGACATAAAAGGCAGCTGCACCACATCCATTTTGTCTTCAGTCTTCACTTTCTTCAGCTTTCACCTACCCCTGGATCAACTCATCTGCAACTGAAGCTGTGATTGAAACAAGAGACTGAGACCCATCCAAGTACTGGACTATACAAGCCTGCAAACGCCACAATTCTAATGAGAACCTGATGTATACGGACTTTCAAATCATTTGTATGTATCTGATTGCTTTAATCATTTAACATTTCTCTTATCGTTTGTTTCTTTCCTTTTATAATAAACCTTTAGTTTTAGTTACTAAAGGATTGGCTGTCAGCATGGTATTTTCGGTAAGATCCAAACTTATATTGATCTGGTAATGTGGCTGACCCTTTGGGGTCAAGAGAACCTTTTTGATAAAGAGCCTAGAGTTTAAATAACTGATCTCTTTACTGGACTAGTGGCTGATTGGGAGCCAGAGACTGAAATGCAGCAAAGGGGGGTGTGTATATTTTGTTTTAGCTTCTTGATCACCAGAGTGGGAAATCAGAAGCATTGTTTGTGGCTGGCTGGAATGTCTGATTTCAGTGTCACCCACCAGTGTTGGGAGAATCTTCTCTCCTTTTGCAGCCTGCCCTGACACTGGCATTTTCAAGTGGTCTGACTTAGGCATGGACGGGTCACACACACTTCTAGCCCCCTTGCATAAGGTACTTGCCAGAGTATGATGGGGCACGGCCACAGTGTACTACACTCCAGCAAACCCTGAACATCAGAATTACCCCTACCCTGATAAAAGCCAGTGGGAAGTGAGGTTGCGCAGAGTTATGACAGGAGCCGAACTGGCAACCTCTGCTCATCCCAACTGCAGTTTTGCTGAGCAGAAATCTGGGATAGCTGAGGCTTTGGCCCCCTGTACCTTAGACAATGCTGAGCACCATGTTGGTGCTTAACAAATATAAAACAGCAACAATAGATCAACTGTCTGTCATAGCAGTTCTCTGCTGCAATATGTCAGAGCACACAGAATAGATCCAATGAAGAGCCACTTGTATAGCCTAGTAACCGTTTTCAATACTCATGCTAGTATAATCAATATATGCTACCTGTATCTCTTTAGAAAAACAACTTAGCTGTGTGTGTGTATACGTGTACACATGTGTCAGGAACTCAAGAGATTATGCACCAGCTGTTTCAGTGTGACATATGAAGCTGAACAAACAATAACAAACCTGTAACATGAAGGGCAGAACCTCTGACTGAAAGCTATCTCAAGGAATGGGAGAACCCAAGAAATTCCAGGTTTTTCAAAAGCACTTTGAACTTTCAGAGCTCTGTAAAGAAAACTTTGGCTTGGAAGAGGCACTCTCTTTGTAACATAAAATTAGATCAGTGCTAATGGAAGGTACTATAATGACAGACTTGAGGACCAAAGTCCTCTCTTTACTCAGCAGCACTACAAACCTCAGCACACTGCCGTACCAAACTACCTGACCCTGCCCTGAAGGAACTATTATAGGTGTGAACAATAGTGCAGTTCCAAGCCTGTTTGCTGTAGTGTGAATAAAGCAGTTTTACCAGTTGTAATGCGGGTTTCTGTTAAACAAAACAGAATTGTCTGTTAGGAAGTTGTCTGAAACCCCAAACTTACGTCATATACAGATCCAACTTTCTTTGATTTTTCTATAATGCCTATCAACCTGGCATCTGGGTAACCACCATATGCTGCTATATCCTCTATCAGCCTGGACCACATTTTAATCAATGACTTGGACTACATTTTGAAACAGGCAAAAGGTGCCCTATCCCGCTAGTAATTTTCTTAGCCATCAGGAACATTAATAATAAATTATTCTAGAGCTAATCACATTTATTTACTAAACTCTTTAAACCAATGAAAGCAGTACAAATTAAATGTCTTGTTTTCAGGCGCATGGGGGATAAAGGATACCAGAGCTGGGTTACAAAGGCCCCACACCGAATACAATCAGTCACTAAAAACTGATATAATCATCTTAACACACAATTGACTCTCCACAGAATAAACCTATGTCATGTTCAATAAAGGAATGAATTTCTTTTTAAAAAATAGTAAGCCTTATTTCCTTGTTAGCATCACTGAATCCTGTTCATGCTCACTTGTTCTTTTAGGTCAGATCTTCACCTGATTTAAATTGGCATAAGTCCACCAAAGTCAATCCATAGACTTATGCCAATGTACACAAGCTGAGGATATTATTCTTATTTGCATCACCTTTGGTTGTTAGCATATCAGAGGATCTGAATCCACATTCAGAAAGATATTGATAAAATACCTTTCCCAGTGCAACACTTAGCTATCAATGCATGCATTTTATAAAGTCACTTTGGCTCAAGGGGTATCCATCTGATTTTGGTCAAACAATCATGGTGATGTGATAACAAAGAGTTCCAAACAGCAAATCTAATTAATCAGGGGTGTAATATGTCTAATTTGTGCAAAGTTATGGCTGAGCAGCTATAAATTATATCACCATATTCAATTACAGGAAACTATATTTCCTGTGACAAACAACTTTTAAATTCTGTAAGGAGATCTCCCTATTTCATATGAACATTTTTAATCACTGCTTCAATTTTTCACTTGAAAGAAAAGAATGGAATCGACGCACAACAGGAAGGTCAAAAAGTCCTTACATTCTAGAATTCTAAAAGCATCTTAGTTTGAGAACTTTGGGTTCATAACAACAGATACACAGTACATAAACAGAGTCTTAAAGAGACAGGTATGTGACAAGAGATTCTTCACACCAGATGTCACAAGGAGGAGTGGATTTTGAGATGCCTCCAGGTTTACTATCATATTATGAATATGGCATACACTGAAAGACTATAGCTACCTCATTGATAAAATGTTGCTGTATCATCAAAAATCTACTGGGCTGACGGTATAATCAATGCTAATTTCCATAACCACAGGCAGGCTTAGGGATAGTTAGCCAACTGATGTCTGTGACTCTCTGTGGCACTGCATCTAAGAGAGCCTCACAGAAATGGGAAAGCTGGCTTCTAAGAGGGTGCCTCCCAAAGTGATCTTTGGCACAAACCCTCACACTGACAGCTAAGCCTCCTTCTAAGTAAAGCTGTAGAAAGCACAAAACATTCTGTGGTGCATCTACAGCAGAAATTAATGGTAGGAACCACAAACACACCACATGAAGGGGGCTGTGAGCAAGGAAGGGTTGTGCGAAATGCTGCCTTCATCTGGGATACCTAAGCACCCAGAGGCCATTCCTGTCCAAGGGTCCATATATTACATCAGGCTACCCACTGCCTGGCACTGAAAGGATACTGTATGCTGACATGAATGTCCCTATTATCTGCCAGTTTTGTTACAAGGGACCCTGTTTGGAATCCATCTCCCTCATCTCAAAAAGCATGAGTTCTCATTTTGTATCCTTGTATTTACCTGGCATCCAAGGAGTGGTAAGGAGCCAATGGTTAAGTGGTTAGAGCAAAGGACTTATCTGCAAATTCTGGTCCTGATTCTCCTCTGACTTATACTGTGTTTACAGCACTGTAACCCCATTGATTTAAATGGAGTTAACTTTGAAACTATGCCAGTGTAACGCAGAGGGGAATGAGGACCTCTGAGTTTAAATCTCAGAAGAGTCACTGACTGATTGGCTTGTTTATCTTCATTGGATTTATTTTCCTAAAACTTCCCACCATTGCAGTAGCTGTAGTGTAGATAAGGCACTGGCTGCTGATGCTGTTTTAACCACTGTTAAAGGAGACTAGAGAAACTCTAAGCAAGGTTACATGACACAATGGTTAAAATGCTGGTGGCTGGTCTTCACCTGTGCTTCCACCACTAACACTAGAGGAGCATTAAATTCACTGCTCTGGGATCACTGGGATTCTGTTTCATACCAGCAAACACAAATGCACCAGGAAATGAAAGGGGCAGCAGACGTGCAAGCGAATTAGCAAGAGAGTGATCTACAGGGGTCAGCTTCATCATATTTTCATCAGAGTAAAAGCTGTAATAATACACAATCTAGAGATATAGTGTGACCTATGTAATCTATGCTCATAATGTACCCAGATGACTGGCTATTTGAAGGAATGAAGTGTTGATTTGATAGCCTGGGCCAAGGCCACAGTTAATTTGCTAATCTGAAGATGGTCTTTGAGTCTGTACGGCTTGCCCTTTTCTACAGAGGAGTGAATTGTGTAAAAACAAACTATGGAGCAGATTCTCTCTTGGCTGCAGCTGATGATCAGCACAGCTGAAGACAGAACCTCTTGATCCTGAGACTATGCTCCTGAAAGCTCTTCTAAATTGTACCAGCTGCCCATGGCCCAAAGGGACTGTTATAGCAGCAGTGGGATCACCAGAGCAGACAATTCTTCGTTTTTCAAGGTTGAGGTCAATTTTCCAGGCAATCTGGGGAAGTTCTCTCCGCCAATGCTTATTTGTTTTACTTCTTCAGTTTCTAGGGCTGTCAGTCTGGCACCCTTCATGAGCACCAACCTTATTTTCCCACTCAGAAATAAAAATAAAATAGTAGCAATCAGGGCCCAAGCATAATTTTTTCAGGCCCAGTACAAACTTGTACCACAGGCCCCCTCTCACACACATACCCATGGGGTTGCAGCCTGGGCCGGGCCTCCCAGGGCCTCTGGGCCCCAGTAAAGTGTACCCTTTCCTCCCTCCCCTCCAAGTGGGGCCCTGGTAGCAATAAACTTGAGTGCCATGTTTAGTGAACAAAGCCAAATTTCAAGTATTGTCAGTGACAGATTATAACCTGAAGTTTAACAGCAGGGAAACTATTCCTTAGCAATTGTTAGTGTATTCCTCCTGCCACATGTTGTCGGGAGCAGCAAGGGCTGGAGTCAAATAGCTAGGGCACCTCCTAAAATTAACCAACACCACTGGCTCAAGCCCTGACATGGAATTTCTGGAATCACTAAATACCTTTTATGGGCATTCTTAATAGGCAAAACTTCCTCACTTACAAGTACTGAGTCTGTGTATGAAACAAGAAAAACTTTATTTGGGAAAAATATAGCAACAGTATGTATATATGAATGATAAGTAAAATATTCTCCCTTAGTAACTTTTGCAGTAGGCTGCTAACCCAGTTCCCCACCCATCAGTATGAACATCCAATAGGCAAACATCCTTTTACCACATCACTTCTCCCTTCCATATCTGCTAAACCCAACTTACGGTTTGGTGTCAGTAGATAGCATAGCCCAAAAGTCTTGAGGCACACTCAGACAGATCTCTCTCCAGTTCCTTGGGAAGTACTGCTAGGTCCTGTCCTCAGGTTCCAACACCTAACTCAATTATAGTAACTGCAGCTTTACTTAGCAGCTAGGTAACAAGAGCCTCACTGGAATTCACTCAGCTCTATCACTGTACTCTATATCATTAGCTAGCAAGCAAGCAAACAAACAACACACAAGCCCAAGTGAAAACAAATCTGTAGCACACACCCTTCATTATAATCCTTAATATAAAAACCTCTTTTCTCTTCTCTCTTACTTCAGTTCCAATAGCCAAACAATTCTGCGTTTGTGTACCATTATGGTGACTGTGACTTCCAAAATATCACTGGAGGAATTCTGGGTAGAAAGCTTATGCAAATGAAACTCTCACTCACTGTCTATGTAGCAATAATTCCTCCTGTTAACCAACAGATGGTGCCAGAAAGCACCTTACCTTCTCTGACCATAGGGTTTACATTAATTTAGCTGCAGCCTTTTATTAGGTGCAGACTCCTTTCAATCAAGTGACTTAGGCCCCGATCCAAAAAGGTGTTTAGATGCCTAAACCCCTGATGTAGGTGCCTAAGTCCCAGTTTTCGGCAGCACTGTGATCCACTTGCTTGTTGCTTAACCCTATAGGTGCCTAAACTCATTCGATGCCTAAATATCCCCTGTAAAAGTTCCCTAACTGCCTAAGGGTCTGCTTCGGGGGATGTACATTGCTGCCTTGCTCTAGGTGTCCAGACACCTGCCTCCTGCCTAAGCCCCAGCACAACCCAAGGGAAATAGGCACTCCAGTGCCTATCTTGCCCATTCCAGAGAGTGGTGGTGCCACTGCCTCCCTTATGACAACAGGTCCCTCGGTCACAAGCCCCACATGAGAACATCTCATAGCTGAGTGGTTAGGGCACTCTCCTGACTGAGGAAGGGACTTAGCTCATTGTCGCAAGAAACAGCTTCGGCTTTAAGCTGCCTGACTCCCAGAGAGGGGTTCCTGACTAGGGATCAGAAGCGGAGATAGGGGCCTTCTTCCAGCCCACAGTTAGGTGCCTAACTTGCGGGGGGGGGGGCCCTTAGGACACACCCCTCTCATTAGCATCTCCCTTTAGCTAATTTAGGTAGTCCCCTACCTAGTGTGTAGGATTTGGTGGATCCCATTTTTATCCACCTCTCTCCCTCCATTCACTGCATAGGGAACTTAGGCACCTAACTCAACTTTGTAGATCCTACTGATGTCCCAGTGACTTCCTAGGTGCCAGAAGTTAGGCGTTGCCCTACTACTCAAGTCCCTTTGTGGATCCAGGCCATTGTGTTTTGGGAGCACTTAGTACAGGTACTGACCTTTTGGAGTCAATGGTGGAAAGCATGGGAGCAGGAACAGGCACGAATGCCAAAATGTTTAAAGTTGAGTTCCAAATCAGACACTTAATAAAACTGTCCTCTGGTGTTATATACAATAGTGCTGAGCACCCACCAGTCCCTGGGAGTCAATAGGAGCTCCAGGTGCTCTACAGCTTTGAAAATCGGACAGCTAATTGCAGGGATAGTGAATACCTGAAGCTCCTACCGACTCTTCCATCTACCAGCATTTGTAAGGTATTTATGACAATGGTCTCTGAGCATTCTGGGTCCCAATCTCACTTGTCTTTCTTCCACACCATTTCAAGACTTAACCTTTACTCTGCCCCTTCAGCTAAAACTCTCCTTCAGGTTCTCAACTTCTCCCATCTTAACTTCTTCCCCACTGGACTCCCTGACATCTACACTGACCCCCTTGTGCACACAAAACCCAGCTGCTCAGCTCATCATCCTTGCCTGTTGTTTTGATCATTTCATCTCTCTCTTTCTGAAACCCTCAGCTGGGTCCCTCTTTTGCCACCAAGCTTCTTGTCCTGGCCTTCAAAGCCCTGCACAAACCCTCTCTATTTTATTTACCTCATTTTCCCCCTCCTCCAGCCCACCAAATGATGCCACCTTTGATATCTAGTTCATCCCATTCTCCCACCATCAGCTCCATGTTGTCTTTCACACTTCTTCCTATGCATAGATACCCTTCCTGAGCTGACCGTCCCTGTGAGACTTCCTTCTGATGGTAAGTCTATAAGAAATTAGCCAACTAATAATGACCAGAGAGAGGAAGACTTAGGAATCCTATATAAAATGTTTGTATGTTTTATCTGTTCCTAGACCTGACCCCATTTTTTTTCTTCATAGAATGTAGGCTTTTGGGGGCAAGGACTGTGCTGTTCCATGTTTGTCCAGCTTTTAGCGCACTGTGGATGCTACCATAATGTAATCAATAACAGACATACGTCACTAGTTTGAACACCTGTAATAAACGTGTAGAAAGTAGCTGCTATGTTTATTTTTCTATAAAAATATGTAATGGACAAGTTTGTCAAAGCAGTAAAGCTTTGGAGAACTGCCTGATAATGGAAAACAGTATTATGGCCAATGCACATACCTAAAGCCAGACATGCACATCCGTAATTGAGCACCTAATGTAAATAAGTAACCTGATTTTAGGAGAACTTCAGTGGACAATTGTGGCTGCTCAGCAACTGTGAAAATAAACCAGGCTGCTTTTGTTTAGGTTCGTAACACCCAAGTTTGAAAATGTCGGCCTATGATTCATGATTAAAAGAAAGCGCGAGAGAGACATTAAACTGTGTGTGGCGGACTTGCAAGGCGTTTTGCACCAAGTGGAATGTTTCCATGCCACACACTTGATCAACGTAAGATTTCATCATATTGCACACTTGCTTTAAAATTACTTTGCCTGTAACCAGAGCATTAGCACTGTGTTTTTCAGTCCATTTGGAGTGTGGCGGAAGTTTCCATAAGGCATCCAGATGGCTAGGGCTGGCTCTGAGAGCACTGAGGGTTTAAAGAGACTTTTGACCAAAAAAATGAAAAACAGAAGCCATGAGGGGTGTCTGGCTTTCAAGTTACTCATCTTCCTGTGAAATCCTTGACTGGCACTCAAGGTGACTGGGGAGTTGGATTTGTAACAAGCTGCTGTCATTAGCGCTACACTGTTGCCCTAAGGCTGTGAGAAGTCAGGTGCATCAGTCAGTATCCCATAGATGTACCGTACAAGGTTATGTAGTAGATGTGCTGAAAATTAGGACGGGCTCATTCTAGTGGACAAGTTAAAGAGCTGAGAGTTAACCAATTAAATGCCCTTGAAGGCCAGCATGTGTCCCTAAGAATTATCTTTGTACTAGTAACTAAGGATTCTCTTGTATTCATAGCCGGTCTAGCTTTTTTTCCCAAAACCCACATGCTAGCTTCTAACTCTCTCTCATGCCTTTGAATTTAGCTTTATATATGGATTATTGTTCTTTATGGAGGGCTCATCTCCCTCCCGGGACTCAATAAAGATTTTTACACCTGCTAGTTTATTTTACAGCAGCTTTTAACCCATTCTCCGAGTACGGCTTCAAGCACTTTGCCCAAAGAATTAACTCTAAGGGCCAGATCCTCAGCTGGCATAAATCAGCCATAGCTCCATAAAGCCTTTCTAAAAATGGTCTGCAAAAAGGCTCTGAAGAAAGAGAGGGGAGAGGAGAGTCATCTAAGGAGTGAAGTTCAGCTCAGCGACCAGGCTCTTTTTCTGATATCTCTGCCATTTATACTGTCAGAAACAATTCCAGGGCTCTGGCTGATGAAGCCAAGTCTGCAATTAAGCCTCTTGCTGAACAAAGGAGTAACTGACAATAACTGATCTCTCAGTCTGCAACCTGCCAGGATGCACAGTGTTATTTGGGGCTCTGCAGCCACAGTTCAGAGACTTCAAACTGTCCTCTCTCCATTTAGATTTCATTTATCTCCCCCTCAATTGGCACTCTCAGAGATAACTCTTTGGAGGCTGCAGGATCCTCCTAAGCATTTGTTTGGTTGGCAGTCTGCAAAATGCAATTGTACAATTTTAATTTCTTAGGGCCAATATACATTAGTGCCTAGCAGGGCCTTCGATTAAACTGCTGACTGGATAATGTGCAGCTAGCTATCCCCATAGCACTGGTGGTCATGTTAAACCAAGCTGTTCCTTCCCACAAATGGAGAACAGGAAGATCATGAACCTGAGGGTTGCCTTCAAATTTTGTCCTCCTGGGGATGGCTTGAAAAGGGCATGGAGGAGGCAGCATGGCACCTTCTCTCAGAACTGGGGGAATCTCATGGAAGGGAGGCAGGGAGGATTGGAATCAAGTGGAACTTCACACCCAAGGCAGCTACACTGCAGCTGCACAAAAAGCCAAACAAAGCCCAAAACAACCCCTTCCCCTCAATCACCACCCTTCTGAGAGCTGCTCAGGCCTGGAGATTGATTAAAACACTCCTTCAAACAGCCCTAGTGTAGATGGGGCTAGCTACTGGGGATAGAGAGGCGAATTCTATGGACAATGTTTCATTCCCCTTTTCTCCCACTCCTGCCTCTCAAGCCCCACAGAGCCCTAAGCCTGCAGAACTCCAGAGGACAGGGTTCCACATGGTAGGATGGCAGATCTATCTTGGATAGCATGGCTATACTGAGTGTGGGGGGGGAAGCAGAACCAAGGGAGAGTGTACAAATGTCCAATTCCTAGCAACTCCTCTGAACTATGATAGGCAATTTTGGTGAGGGAGTCAAACCATAAAGTGAGTTGCTATACTCCCTCCAAGAACAGTCACACTGGATTTGCTGGAATAACTAATACAGTACAGTGAAGCTGGTACAAGGGTCTCCTTCTGGTTATGGATGAAGCTCAAACCATAGACTCTAGTTGGGGCTTCAGCTGCCTATTCGGAATAATTATTAATCACTACAGAGATGTTCTCTGTTACAAGACTGGCTCCTAAATAAGGCGCTCAGATACACTGAAAGTAACATAATCTGACCTGCCCTATCTTGTCAATTATCCCATAGAGATGCCTGATTTTCAGTCTACTGTTCTTTGGGCCACACATTATGCACCTGCAGTTACTTGCATCCAACACTTTGGACATAAAAAGAGAGAGTGCAGGTTTGGAAAATCTGGTCCTAAAACTCTATCCTGTAAGGACTCCAGCAATAGATTTATTTTTAAACCAATCTTCACTACAGTATTAAATTAAAAAAAAACCAAAACCACACAACTAAAAGACTCCCTATGGGCTGGATTCTGATACCCTTATTCACACTGAGTAGCACCTTATTCCTTGAGCAGTCCTATTGAAATCACAGTGTCTTAGGCTATGGCTACACAACAGCTTAAGTCGACATATGTCATGGCGCACAGGGGTGTGACATTATGTCACTCAGGGGAGGTGGCTAATTATGCCGACTTAAGCACCAGGATGGACTACTGCCACTCGCGGGGTCTGGAGTAACTAAGCCGACAGAGAGCTCTCTCCCGTCTGCTTAGAGCAGCTACGTTAGAATGTGTACAGCGGCACAGCTGCATTGGGGCATGGGTGCAGCTGTAAGTTCTCTAGTGTTGTTATAGCCTTATATGTAAGCAAACTCATGTGCGCACCCTATCTGCTGTCACTGCACACATGCAGGAGTTTGGGACACACAGCAAGCTGTGGGAGTGGGCTGATTTTTTAAGTAAACCCTGCCTCAAAAAAAAAAAAAAAAAAAATTTAAAAATATACACTGCTGCAATCCTTCAGGGGAGATCCATGATATGAGATATATAGTGTCCCTCAGAATGACCTCACCTTATTACCCTTATCACAATGCTTGGTTCCAAGAACAGCCCTGTATGAAGGGAGTTCTGTACCCATAAAACTAAGAGCTTTCTGGACTTTTAGCCTTCCTGGTTCTGATATTTGTGGTGAGTGCTGCCTGTGATACACCCAAACTGGGTGTTGAGAGGCATGCCATAGTGTCTCTAAATATGTGAGCATTACCAGTTGAGACAGCACCATCAAATGCTGCGCAATCAGTGCCTGCATCTAGCTGCCCTTCTAAATCTGTTGTTCTTTCTGTTTCCGGCTCTCTCTCTCTCGAGCTTGTAGTCATTAACCTTTCATGCTGCTATTGCATATACCCCCCTCCCAAGGATATTTTGGAATGTATGGCTGATCACAGGTGGCTGTAATTGGTCATGAATGGAAATGTGCTCTGGAGAAGAGGAAATACAGTATCTGTGACTCATCCATACTTCAGGCAAATTCTCTGATTCAAGAGAAAAGATTGCCTTTAAAAAACAGGGGAAAACAACATTAAACAGGAAGACATTTTAAATGAAGTCTACAGGCTTTAGAAAATAGCAAACTTCTCATCTACAAGGAGGTAACAGCAGGTTGAGAAACTAGTTATTCCAGATGCTCTGTATATCCTGCACACAAATGAAATACCACACCTCAGGCTTTACAGAAATGTACAGAGCACTTCAGTCCCTAGCCGCGTGGGCCCGCTTCTGATACACATACAGTGAATAGCATCTTACTTCCCATTGACTTTGGTGGCACCTCTTGTGGAGGAAGGTGCCACTCAAGGTGAGTAAGGGTATCAGAATCTGGCCCTCTGGGAGAAGTCTTTCTGCATTAGACACAACTGTGTGTCTGCTCCACATTTTCCATCTCCTCTTTTTTTGGTGTCCAATCATGTTGATACATTTAAGTCTCACACTGTAGCCTGAAAGGATTGTGAGTTACGTGCACAATCAACGGACCAAGTCTCCATTCACCTTCTATTGTTGCTCATGACCACGACTGTGAGTCTCCTATAGCAATGGCCCCTGTATCACTGCCAGCTTTGCAGCTGTGTTCCATACACATCATCCCTTATTCCTTTCAGTCCTCAGTATGATAGTTCTGGAATTCTGTACTGAAGCATGTTGCTCTCTTGACCTGTTACTATGTTTGTTGGTGCAGCATTCAGTATTGTTATTAATAAATGGTAATTATGGTGAAAATTCTGCTCCCTCACTTAGGCTAATGTGAAACTCAAATAACACAAAGGCATTATTCCAGATTTCCATTGATGTAACAAAGATCAAAATCTGGCCCAAAAGATCTATATTAGGACAAACACTTTCTCACTCAGCAGACTGTGTGTATACCAACTTTCCTGACAATAATATATATTTTTTCTAATCCTGATGGCTTTGCAGATCCCACACAAACAGAGAGAGTGAACTAGATTTTTCTGTCTTATGCACCTTACAATGCTTGTAATAGTAATCAACTTCTTCATAATTAACAGAATTATTAAAGATTCTGCAACGGTAACTTAGCTACTAGTGGTATGACAGCAAGAAAGAATCTGCCTGGACGTTTAGATCCCAGGTGGAGTTTGTGGACTGGCAGTTAGAAAAAGCCATCTTTTTACTTGTAAACTGAGCAAAATTGTTATTGAGCCACTAGCTCTGGAAACCCACAATACCATTTGCAAAGTCAGCTTATGAAGTATAATTGCATTTTTCACATTATTATGTTCTGGGCTTTACAGAACATAGGGGAAGATCTGGTCCCTGCTTCCAGAAGCTTACACTTTCTCAAAGAGACCATTCAGTTCAAACACTTAGCACCTCAGTCCTGATTAAATCCCCTTCCACCACACAAGCAGCATAGAGGGAATTTAAAGCATCCACAGCCATCGATGGCTCAGATATATTCTGGGGTGGGGAAAGAGGTGGAGCCAGAGTGTGATGCACGCTAGCAATCCTGGGCCACCACTAGAGGACCATTGCAGTTGGCGTGATTTAGAGCAGCCCCGCAGATGCACTTACTGTTACCCGGGGTAACTTTACTTCGTGCAGGGTAGTGTCAGGAAAGAAGTCAAATGGAGATACAGCCGTCCAGCCAATAGGTGGACTAGTAGAAACAGTATAACACAACAGTGCTCTTCCTACAAAGCTATACCTTTACTTAGGCTCAAGCACAATACGAGAGGGTTCTTACTTTGAAGGTATACTTTTACTTAGGCTCAAGCGCTTACACACGTCCACAACAAGTTAGTAAAACACCCCAACCCTCAACCCTTAATAATTACCGAAGTCTGGGGTGGCTTTCAAGTGGGAACAGCGACGGCTTTTCCATCTGTCATTGTAGGATCCAAAAAACACACTGAGTCCAAACAGAGACGCGCTCCTCCTTTCCCCCCCATTTATTCTTGTTAGTAGACAATCACACGTCAAGGAAAAAGAAAAAAAGTTTCAAAAGCTAGACCTAAGGTTACCAGAGTACTTAATTAGCGAGATACGTTCTGACAGAATTTGCATATCTTGAGGCCGGGACAAACATCTCCCACAGGGCATGCATAAATAAGCTTATTGGTCTTTTCCTGAAACACAGATCCCAGCACGTCCACCAGAGCATCAGGGAGGGAGAGCAGGGTCAGGCAAAGGTTGATAAAGGGGTTCCCCTCCCCTCCTGGCTTAGTCATACGAAGGCTGCATAAACCTGCTGAAAGGCCTATCAATTTTGGCTGCTGTTAGCAACAAGTATGATACACTATCACATGGTCCTTAGCCCTTTTACTGGTCTGTTCAAAATCTCCCCATACATTACTTGCACCAGGGCTAGTTTGGCTCCCAGGAAGGAGAGAGAAATAAAGATGGCACCTTTGCCTCCCTTCTCAGCTGTGCTGAACATAAATTTACAGATGATGGTGTAAACTTGAAGCAGTGTAGGTACTTTTGCTTTTAGATTCTTAATCCATGTTACTGTGATTCATGTTGCAACAGTGCATGGTCTAATGCAGCTCCAGTTGTGGGTGGGCTGGTCGCGTTTCCATGGAATATTGGCTCTGCCACATAAGCATAACAGGTTGTTGCCCAGGGCGGCAAAACATTAGGAACAGCAAAGTGACAGTTTGTTGAGTGAGTAACTACAGGTCCAGAAAGCCTGGATGTTTTCCAACAGAGTGGCTGATTTCAGTGCTGGTTCTGTATCTCCATGCAACACTGCTCAGACCAAAGGAACAGTACTGATCATTGGTGATCATAGAACATGAACAATAAATATGGGGAAAGGTCTGGTTCACTGTCCTTTATAATATTTAAGGCAATTTAGGGTAACAGAAGCATCAACAACACAGACAGTTAATCTTATGTTTTCAGCAGTTTAAAAATCACCCTCCTCCTCCAACCCCACCATACTCTTTTTCTCTAAATACCTGCACATATAAGCCTAGCGTGCTATTTAAATAGCTACTTTATTTCAGAGAGGTCTCCAGGCCTCAAAGTTCATATCTGGATCTAGATTCAAACTTCTTCTGAGTAGAGGAACACCAGAAGAGTCTGATACAAACTTTCCCAAAGTTCAGGTGTGTTTAGAACTGGATTATTTTATTTGGGCCCATCTCCACTTTATTTGTAATGCTGTTGATAGTTCAGTAGGTGGCACTCTTCCTTCTGAGTCACTGGCCCAGCATAGAGCTAGAGGTTAACAGGCTACGGAAAGTGATATCTTTGAGATGAGAGGCAAAAATCAAGGTCCAGCCAATAAAGGATGTTTTTAAGTCTGGGCCAAACTCCAATTTAGCTAAAATAGAAGAGCCCTCTGCAGTTCCATATGGACAAGGGAACCTTCTTCACTTATCCTAAGCAATTTTGTAGCGGGGGGTGTGTTTAATAAATGCCTTTCAGCATCTTATTCAGAGTCCACTGAAGTCAGTGAAAAGATTCCAATTGACTTCAAAGGGCATTGGATTCGGGCCTGACTCCTCCTTATGTTCACTGGTGAGAGACAAGAATCAGGCCCTGAGAGTTTACCTATCTGGCCGAAAAGCTGTGTAATGCCATAGGGACGTCTGTCCCAGATAAACTTGGGAACAATTAAAGCAACTGCCTCCAGTGAATCCACTGCAGAGCCCCAATGCATGATAAGGAATCTTTTTAAGAGATTTCTTTTTCAAGTGACCATAAAATCTGCATACCTGCATGGCGAGGTCCCCAAGACCTAGCTACAGTCTGCCACAGGAGTTAGTGGATGTTGTGTCCTTTGGTGCTACCATACTATAAAGATTTATTACTTGTAGCGTATTGGGAGTGGCGACTGGTGTCTATATTTATTGAGACTGATTCTCCATCGCCTTGCCACTTGTGTATTCATTTGCACCTGTGCAAAGTGGATGTAAAATGCTGTCAGAGCAGAATGGTAGCATTTTACCCCACTTTGAACACGTGTAAACAACAACACAAGATGCAAGACTAGAGCATCCAGCCTCTTGTGTTTATTCATGGGGATGTATGACTAAGTTGTCTGCCCAGTAAAATCCTTCAGGAAGAGAATATCAAGGTAATTGGTTTGTGTATTTTGACGGTATTTAAAATCAACTGATGGTTCTAAAGGGCTTTACCAGTTATGTAACAATGGAGTAACTGACAACAAAGACTGGGCATATTGATTACAAGGGAGGTGGTGCAGCATTTCCTAGAGGTGGTCAGACTCTGCATTTGTCTGACCTCTGGAAATTCAATGTGCAGCTAGACCCCCTCAGCTGGGAATGCTTGGTCCCCAATTATCACAGGATTCTGACTCCTGGAATCTGGCCATCCAACCTGCTACACTCATTCTTAGAGGTGCCTCTAGATAGGAGCAGTATGGTTAATCAATTGTCATGATCCCTTATGTATCTGTACTATGGATAAAACTGAGAACTTCGATCTCAAAAGGCTGACAAGGACGCTTCTTTCCTAGCACCAGATCAACTAAGTAAAACCAAACTTAATACATTTAGTGAAATCTGCTTTCCAAAGAGGTCACTCATTCATATCCCCTTTGTATACCCGACCAAAGCTTTTCTGTCACTCACCAGTCTAATTTTAGTTGCTTGGATTTTGTGGCTGCACTAGTGATGCTTGGTGGCTCTGAATACTGCTTAGCCTGATGTCAGCCTTAGATTTACACTGGAAAGAGACCAGCAAAAATAATTTGCAATTTGCTTCAGAGCCAATAAACACAGTTGCACAGTTGGCATTGTTTTGCTGTGCCATTCTGGTTATAAAACACAGATGGTCTTCCTTTTATTCCTCGGAATCTTTTTTTTTATTATGATTATTTCAGAAATGTCAAAGAATGTCAGCTAACTCTTCTCAAACTTATACTTCAATGACATCTGGTGGTTAGGTCAATAAATTGTTTTCTGATGCTATGAACAATTGTAGTAGGTGGGGAATTTTCTTTTAAAGGGTAGGGTGTGTTTCCATTACAAAAACTTTATTGGTTGTAGGTGCTTTATGGATGTTTTCATTAAACCCAATATAAAAAAATATGTTAGTTACTTTATGATGCCGTCGCTCAAAATAAAATCTGAGTCAGCACTTGGCTTCCCCCTGCCACCACCTTGGACATCTGTTGTGGAAACAGATGTCACCTCTCAACCTGCCAAAATAATTCATCTCTGTCAGCAAGGAAAGTAAGCGGGGTGCTTGGGATAGTTGCTGAACTGTTACCCATTAGCATGACTGACTGGTTCTGCTGTACCAGAGCAGACAAAGCTTTATAGTGCTATTGTGGACAAAAATCCTGAGTAGTATTACTGGAGGATCCCTAAACAGGCTCTGATGTTGATACATCCTGGACTAGAATCCAGACCAGCATTCTGATTGTTACTGGAGTTCAGAATTTTTCCCAAATCCCCGTAATAAAAAAATACAATAAATGTACAACTTTCCTGTTAATAATCTTAACTATAATAAAAAACAGTCTAACCTGTACATCTGAGCCTCAAACTGAGTTGTAGGTTTGACCAACGAACTATTGCAGATACCAGCTCAAGTAAGTGAATCAAATGCTGATGAATACACATATTACATACATAAAATCAATCAGGTTTAAGGCAAAAGTCAAAACTGGGCTATGCACTAAAGAATAAAAGCATATTTACTATACATGGAGGAATGATGGACACAGCTGGGAGAGAGAAGTGAAAGACAGTGGAAAACATGTAGTAAGTGCCGACTCACTTTCCAAAAGCAAAGTTATGTGTGAGTGAGATGCATTTGTTGACAGTGACTGAACAGGAGGAATGCTACGCTCGGGCTGTGTATTTATTTAACTCTTGACACAACTGGAGATATTGATAAAATATAATTAATGAAGGTTTAGAACAGACACTGGAAAACTAATACAATTTCCAGAGGAAAAATGTAATAAACATGAAATAGAATACACAAGCCATCAAAAGAAAAATAATGATTGTTACTGTGTTAATGGTACTGTCTTTACCAGCTGGCAGTCCCCCTTAGCAGCTTTAAACTGCTGCAAAGTATGCTGTATGAGACCAATGAAAAGGTTCATTTGCAAAGCCAGCCATTTTCAGAAGTCGCAAGGGAGCTGTGTGCTGCCCTCATCCAAAAAGTGGTTTCAGGGCTGTTGTCCTTAAACGTTAGCTTGCGTTCCATTGATTGAGTTCACTCAATGTCCTGCTGCCAGAGTTCTGAGGGTACTTTCTGGAATAAAGAATGTAGGTGAGAGCAGAACCTGGCTGAAGCAGTAGCAAATGAAGCCTGTAGAGTTCTCTATAACTTGTTCTGCTTCATTTCTCCTCTTTCCTGCCCAGTTTTGAGAGGTCAAGAGGTCCTTTGAAATGTTGTGTTTGACTAATTGACCACATAACCTTGTGTTCAGCTTCCTCAATTGTTTAGACATGGTCAGGAGGGTGGATTGACTCTCGTTAACTGGAACATGATGTTCAGAAAAGGGAAGCTTCCCACAATGCTACCTTTAGAGAGACAAGGAGCAACAATTAATTAATGTTAAAATCTCCCTGCTTCTGGCACAGACTTCTTGTGTGACTTTGGGCAAGTCTCTTAGCTTCTCTCTGCCTCAATTCCCCTGATGTAAAATAGAGATAATAGCACTTCTCTACCTCACAGGGATGTTGTGACGATAAATATATTAAAGATTGTGAAGTGCTTTGAGAGCTATGAATGAAAAATGCTATACAAGAGCTAGGTATTACTATTACTGTTAAGCCAATCTCATGATTTTTGAATATTTAGGATTGGTAATACTGCCTGTGTTTTCATGAAGGTGGAGAACAAAGCAGCCTAAATGCTTAGAAGATAGTTTTAGTCAGCCAGGGAATGAAACAGTACAAATCTTTGTTCAGACTGATCAGTTGTTAGAATGGTGGCACCAGCTCAGCCTATATTAACATGCACATCTGTACACTGAACATCCATTAAACCCAAATGGTTTTTTTTATTTGCATGCAAGGCATGATAATTAATTATAAAAATATATTTTTATATGGCCAGCTCAAACCCATTTCTGTGCCAGGAGAAAATAAGCCTGCCAGAAAATTTAAAAAACTCTCAGGTTTGAGACAAACACATCAGTACTTCTAGATAAGATTCTTAAGGGAAAAAACAACAACCCAGCACAACAATTAACTACTTTTTAAATGTAGACTTTAATTTGAAGTAGGCAAACAAAGCTGGAGACAAGAAGTTGTCAGCTTCAGATTTCTGAGTATCTAGCTATATTAAAGTCAAGAACAAAGTTCTGCAGACTAGTTGGTGAAGATTGTGCACGACTAGGCACAGAGTATATAAACAAGAACAGCACTGGGTTATGTATAGTGCCTTTCAACTCAGGGAGTCTTAAAACTAAAAGCATTGTAGTTGTAGGCAGTGTCACTTCCCACATGAACTGCATTTAGTAGATCAGACCTGTGCCTAGAAAGGACATGAGCTGTAGAGATTCCAATTTACACACACACACCACGATACATTAAGTTTGACATGAATAACATGGGAATAATAATATTTCTTTGCTCCTAGCTTTTGTCTGTCTTCTCTATTTAGATTGTAAATTCTTCAGGACAGATAACGTCTTACAATATGTTTGTTCAGCACCCACCTCAGTAGGGCCCTGATCTTGGCTAGGGCATCAAAGCACTATTATAATACCCATAATAAATAGTAATGCAGGCTAGAAAAGAATACATTTGTCAAAGGACTGTGGGTTCCATGGATGGCACCACAAGTTGAAACCCCATTAGGCAGGGCCACTGGGCACACAAAAAGGCTAGGGTTTGGCAGGAGGGGAATTGCACAGTTTCAATCCTTCCTCCAGACTCAACTTGCTCAATCTTTTTTAGTCAACCTCACTCTATGCCATAGTCCATCCCAAAGAAGGGGCAGAGGGGAGACAATGGTCCTTTCTCCCCCCTCACAGACCTGCAGAGCTGGCCAGGAAGCAAGCAGGCTGTGCCATCCCAAGGAATGCTGTTGCTCCTACATTCTCTCTGACACACTACCCCTCCCACAACTTCCCCAGGGGCAGGGGCAGGGGCGGCGCCCCAGTGCATTCCATACAGGCCTGTGGTTAAGTACCACAATCTGCACCTACTCCCTGTCCCCTTCCAACTTTATATTAGAGTTTAATCTCCTGGGTAGCGCCACCGTTTGCAGTTAAGACTCCCTTATTTGTAACACACACACACACACACCCTGCAAGAGCAGGGAGGAGATCATTTATGCTGAGAGTAATTCTGCACTGGCTCTGATTACACTTAATGGAAAGGGGAAAGGCTCTGGGGGAAAAAAAAACCCCACCACCACCCTATTTCCTTACAACTCACACTCCCACTGACTAAATTTGGCTTCTAGGAAGTGTAAATCCGACAGGAAAATTGGAGCACATACATCTATACACATTATGGACTTGATCCTCAACTGGTGTCAATCAGCCTCGTCTCACTGACTTCACTGAAGCTGTACTGATTTACACCAGGGAGGATCTGCCCTGTATGTGAAAATAACCCTGAACTTTCCCACTCGCAAACAAACTTGCTACATCTTTTAAGACTCACTCAGTCCAGCCAGCAGTATAGCTTCTCCTCAATTAGTATTAATGGGAGTTAGGAGCATGCAACAAGTAGAAATTGCTGCCTACTGTGTTCAGTGACCTTCATCTCATTTAGTCAGACTACTAACTCATTGGATCTGGCAGACACTGCATTGCACACTGTCCCAGTTCCTCTTTGTGCTCGTGTGTGTTTTAGGTAATTAATAACAACACATGACAGGGTGCACATTGGAGTCTCAAGCACCAGAGATGTATTACACTGTATAACGCAAGGCATGCCATGAAGTGCTTGAATGTGGTTATTTGTGCAGTGAGGAGATAGATTGTATTCCAGTTCCCTACAGTCTAGCCTGAAATGTCTGCTTGATGGGAGAGTTAGGACCAGGGAAAAAAATATATAGGTGATTTTTCTTGTGTTTCAATTATTTCTAAAGCATTTATTAATTACTTTGTGAGTTACCAAGGATTAGCAGAAGTGATGTAACGCATAATCTCCACTACCACTATGAACAATTAGGCAAGTAGGTGGTGCTGGGAGGAGTCTGTTGCCTTGTTTTTTTGTTTTGTTTTTGTTTTTTTTTTAAATTATTTTCATTGTTCCATGATGACTTTCCCATTAAACAGTAGGGTTCAAATTCTCACCAGATGCACACCCTATATAATCTGTTTTTAGCTGAGGGGGTTGTATGGGGACTATGCTTGTCATAAATAAACTGCTTCCTACCTGCCTCACTGAGAAACTGATGCTACCCCGATAATTTCTGTACATCATTAGAAGAGGTAGAACATCAGTTCTGAATAATGGTTCCATTTCTCTAGCACAGGATCCCCTTTTGTCCCAGATCTGAGCTATGCCCATGAAACTTGAAATAATAATATTACATAGTTATATACAATGTTGCATATAATGTATCAACCTATTGCTCCTCTAAAATGCAGCCACCTCTGGGTGGGAAACCAGCAGACAGTCAACTATGGATTTGTGGGGAGGGAAGGATGATTCTTTGGTCAAAGTCATGGAGCAAATGCCTGATCTTGTCAAAAGTATCTTGGGATCTTTCATGTCCATAAAGAGTTAACAGGACCTTGGGTTTTAAAGGGTCATCTGAAAGGCCTGGGCACAGTAAGCTGCGTGGTACTGACCAGAGCTGACTGAAAAATTCTGAATTTTGGTCTTTTGATGAAAAAAGGGATTTCTTTTCACAATGAAGTTTCCCATTTTTTCCACCTGTTCAAGTATTGTACCATGAGACAGGTATTAACCTTGTATCCCAGGTCAGGTGACTGGAGCCAAGAAATAAACTCATTTTATCTTTCCAGCACTCATATGTGTCAAAGTATGTTATATTATGCTGTCAGGATATAAGCCTGTTGTTCCAGGGAACCTAAATATTTCAAATGTACTGCTCATACTACTAAGCCAGCTCCTTCCACTGGGCTGTCAACTAACTATCCTTGGCTGTGTGTATCTCTCTTCAGCAGGGGAGTTTTAAAACTGTTACGAGTCATTTATCAAAAAAGAAACTGTTCCACAAATGTTTTCACCTTTATCTTCTTGACATACAGTCTTCCCCTCCCCATCTATGTTCCTCTCTTGAAGAGACAGAAAAAGATTTTTTTTAAACTTCCATAAATGTTATTCTCTCTTTTATGCTTTCATCTGACAGCTCATTCCTCACCACTAAAATCTGTCTTTTGAAACTGGACAAAGCGATATTTTGTGTGACTGAGTAAACAAATTCCAACCTCTCAATAGCTTAGCCAGTGGCCAGTTAGATCACTGGATTTACATGGCCCATTTTATAAATGGCGTCGCTGTATTTAATGGATAAGTGCAGGAAGTGCTATTTTAGCTCCAGACACAGAACTCCAAACACAATACCCACCTGTTACCTTGAGCCATCTTTTGAAGTTTCACGGAACCACAGGGATGATCACATTGTTTTTGTAGCTCCTGAAGTAACATCTGGTTTTCATTTTCCTTCGTCCTCTCTTCTGAAGTACTTCTAAGACGAGTCTCGGGAAGGCAGCTTTGTCATTGTATGTGCTTCATGACACGAAATAGATTTTTCATAGAAAGTTCTTAGAGAAAAGGTCATAAGGGCCAGAGATCCCTTTGATAATTTGCCTTGCCTAGTTTTTACTTAAACAGACACAGATGCTGAAGAAGCAGATTTCCAGGGTCAAGTTTATTTCCATACCTTGTTGACCAGTTGACTAAACCTGCTATTTGCTGTATTCAGTTTCTATGTTTATCAGCTCTTGACTCAAATATTATGAAAAAGATGTCCTGATGGGGGGATTAAAAAGAACTACAAATTCAGGGCCAGATTATTCCAGGTGTTACACCAGTATTATGCTGGTGGGACACCTCAGGAATCACCTGTGTAAAGCTAATAAAACTTAGTCGAGAATCTGGCTTTCAGAATAAATAGGGAAGAACCACTTCTCAAAGGTCAATATATGGAGTAAATTACCAGGGAAGTGATTGAAGCAAAAGGCCTAAATGAAGTCAAGAAATACCTAGATCTTTTCTAAAGGAAGGAGTCTGTGAGGACAGAGAGAAAACATAGAACCAAAAAAAAAAAAAAAAAAAAAAAAGGGCGATGGCAGATGGCATTTTGTGTTTCTAAAATGCCTTTGTGTTGGACTTTATTGTGACTGCATCAAAGTGATCCACTAGAAAATTACCCTTGCTCCAACTTTTTGTAATAGAAACTTTTTGGGAAAAAAATACTAGCATGGGCCTGAACAAACCCTAGATTCTAACTCTGCATCTGAATCTGAATCAGAATTTGTCAAAAAATTTGGATATTCAGATCCAGCGTTTAGATTCAGCCCATTATAAAGAAATAAGATCAATCTGTGAACTCAGATCTGAGGTCCAGATCAAGATTTGGGGTCATCACCTGGGTTTTAATAAATGTTCGTCTCTAAAACATATTCGCTTGATTACTTTTTAACATTTTCAAGCTGTATTTCTGAAAAGAAGCATTACTCTCTCTGTGATGACATCATTTATCGCTTTGTAAAATTTCATATTATAACAGAGTAGTCTGTATTGTAACTTTACAAGCCTCTCCCTGTCACACAGCCACTCCATTATTTAAAACCTTGGTAGTTTGTGCAGAGAAAAAAAAGTCACAATAATAGGGTCTCCTGGGTTAGGATTGAGGTTTGTTAGCAGAACTGCATGGAGGAAGCTTCCATAATGTCCACTGTCACTTGGTTCTGATTAGGTGCTATCACTCTCCCAGATACGTGAACCTATTGATCTTGCATTTTTATAATGCACCAATCCCTGTGCAATCTAAATATTGCACAAAATTCAAGAGCACAACCCCCCCCAATCTGATATTTATTCTGGGAAGCACCTTCCTTCATAATCACATTCATTTAAATGCTACACTCCATGAGTAAGAGTAGCAGAATTTGACCACAGTGTTTTCCCCTTTTTGTTCCTCTGGAGAAGAGAAGCATGATTTCGTCCACATATGATTTCTTAAGAGCACTAACAAAACACATTAAAACAAATGGAGGTTAGCAATAATGAATTATTTCTATCCTAACAGGTTGTTTTCCTTGTTCTCAGATGTGCAGTAAATATACAGTATACCACAGACTGATTTTTCTTTATTTCCTCCCCTAAAGATCTACAGATTTTCAGTGGTCTCTAAATTGTTAGAGTCAATTTTATAGCCAGAAAAGAGCTCACATGTTGATTCTCATCTATTGAATACAAACAACTTCATATCTGACTTTCTGCGGGTGGCGTAAGAAGAGCTGGCAATAATTACTCACCCTTTCAAGAAGGAAATGGGAGAAGGCTACAAATTACAGTATCTCTAATCCCTTAGGAATGTAGCCTGACATACCTCTTAGATCAGATTTTCAAAAAGCTCTGCTTCTATTTAAACACCTAACTGAGAGGTCTTTGGCCATATTTAAACTGTAAATTAAATGAACTTTTCCTATTGCAACCCACTGCCCCAATTTGGAATCTATTTCTCCTGGTTTTAGGATATATATGTACTGCCAAAAAATCCTGCCTTAATAAACGTCAGTCTCCACAGGAATGCTGTTCCATAAACTTAAACTTTAAACAAATGGAAAAGAACTGAAAAGAAAAATAATTAAAGCGCAGGATCAAGGCCCCGATTCAGCAAAGTACTGAAGTATGAGTTTAACTTTAAATACATGCATAAGTCCCATTGATTTCAACCCCAAACACAGAGTGCTTGGTATGGGTGCTTCATAACTCTGAGTTCAATCCTGAACCCAACTCCATGTCTTTTGTGCTGCTCCAACAGCAAGTGCATAGGGGCAAGAAAGCAAGTGGTTCTTCCCAGCTGGGGATTCTACTGCCATAGTCTCTTCCATTGTAGCAGGACAGTCTGAGGGGGTGGTCTGAGACTACTGCCTTCCAGGAATCCCCAGTTTTTAAAGCAGTCCCTTTGAACATAGCCAGATAGGAATTTTCTGCAGCCTGAGTTGAGCTTTGAGACTCAGGGTTTGTGGATCTTCCCCCATGCCCACCAGCTGTTCCTGGTGCTTATAGAACATGAGGACTGAGGCATCTGTATGCAGATGAGGAGGCACTCAGCTGGTGAGTTTGTAGGGATAGTGAGCAGTTCTCTTTCACATCCTGTTTTCAATCCATGCTGTGGGTTTTTTCTCCTTCAAGTTACATAGGAGATATTCTCTGTCCCACTTATGTTTAAATTATATATATATTTTAAACAAAGAGAGAAAGAACTAAAATCCAAACCACTTTAGGTTAGCATAACCATACAACGTAGTTATATAACAAATCTGAAATCACCATATATAAGTTACATAAACCAAAGCAAAACTTCTCCAGCAAGATTAAATGTAGTATCTAGCCGCAGTAAGTGGTGCACATTAGACCCCAGCTTCTAGTGCTTCCACAGTAATTCTTTTGCAGCTTGTCCATTTCAACATGTACCCATCAGGTACAGAGTAATAGAATCCCTTTCCCCTTTGTTTAAAATGTGGAGAGCTCAGATAACTTTTGTCCCATATGATTTGAATCTGTACAGATGTAACACACTAGGAAAATGTGGGGCCTTTTCCCTCTCCAGTGACAGGTCCATATAATTGGTTAGTGAGCCTGCTACTAAGTGTTTTAGCTCAAGCAGTATTTTAGCTCAGTAGGCCATGGGTTCAAATCTTCACTGTTCAAACAGTCTGGAAATTAGAAGAACTATTGCTAGAAAAATTCTTAATGAATCTGTTGAAATTACGCCATGATTTTGCTTGCTGGGAAATATGACCACTTGTCATACGCTTGTCTTAACTGCAAATAATGCTAATAACTGGAAGAGTGTGTCTCATGTCCAGATGGATTGGCTCACACTCTCTCATCTAATATGTGGGCAGAATTCCTACTGAAGGCCTTAGTTTATAAGAAATAGCATTGCAAAAGAATGGACAAACAAGAAAAATGTTACAGACTTGTGGTCTCCACTTTGGAGATCGCTCTCACAAAGTTATTTGTGCTGAACTTACGGATGACGTCATATACGGACTTAACCTCCCACATTTTGAACTGCTGTTGTTCTCACATCCCACCCCTTAGTGCTGCATGATGGCACAGATATTTTGACTACTTTAGCACACATGTCAGAAGCAAGGTTTATATGCAAATCTACATCACTTTTGAAAATTCATAATATACCGTGCTTGCCTTTAGATAGTTAGCGCTTTGGGGCAGGGACTCTTGTTTGCTTACTACAGTCTACTGCACCATGAAATCTGCAGTGCTCAATATGTATTAATAATTACACCAACATTTGATAGAATGCAGAGACATAAAAATGGCATGCAGTCATACACTACAAAACTGCTATAATCTATGGACCAAATTCAGCTCCAATTTACACCCTGTGCTATTCGATTAAATACTCCAGGATGTAAATCAGGGTTGAATTTGGTCTATTATGACTGTACTAATATACTATATTATTCTGTAAGGAATTTTATGTATAGGGAGGGTCAGAATCAGATTCACTTGTACTGAAAATTAAAACTAAGAAAGCCTTACATTAATTATTGGTATTTATATTATGAATTTTATAGGGTTATTGTTAGCCCATTTCATGCTTTCCCCTCCCCCCGTTTCTTTTTTTGTTTTGTTTTGTCTCAGATTTCTAGATGTGAATGTATTCTTCTCAGATAATTGAAAGAAGATGTGCAGGATTAGATTGGTAATTGGAGACCGAGGTCAGAGGTTTGACTACCATTCTTCCCTCGCCTCTATAAAGTATCAGATGTTGCTGCTTTCTGTAATGCCATTTCACCCACTGATTGCCTCCTACTCCTCATTTGCACCTTTTACAACAGAGATCCCATAGATAAAAGACATTGGGATTCTCTGTAGTGTACTGGGGATTTAACTTTCATCGTCTTCATTTCTTTTCACCAGGTTGCATACAAAAAATAATGCAGTCATTTAAAATGCTAACCCTTGAAGAAAACGTTTAAGATTAAATTTAATTACTTCAGTCTTTAATGCTGAATTATTAAAACTACATCACCTCCAGAGGGCTTGCATGAAAGAATCCCAGTTTATTATTATTTCTGGTAGTTTAAGCATATTGGAATTTCTTCTTAAAGAGCTGCAAACTGATGTAGCCGTGCTCTGCCTCATTGGCTTTAGAGAAGCCAGCAAACAGCAAAAATCTCTCTGACCAGACAGCAACTGTGAAGGTTAGTGAAAGTGGATTAATTGGGAACCGGCTGCTGTTTTGTGGTTTCTCATGCTGCGCTGACAGTCTCTCTTAGATGGTTCACAGACTCTTCCCTCCAGAAATGCTTGGATGGTCACTATACATGTGCCTCTGACACTGTCTCACCACTAGTCCAGTGGGGCTTTAATGCTGTTCCAAAAATGTTGAAGTACCACAGGCATTTGCCAGTGTAGCAATCTACTCACTGCAAGCCATGGACACAAGCATATCAAGGACATAATCCATTGCTCACTGAAGTCAATGGCACTCTTTCCATTGGGTTCAGTGGGTGTTTTATCAGGCTCCATGAGCGATTCTTAATAGGAAAGCACTAAGGGGGAGCTGGTGTCATAGTTCAGGGCAACTGTACCTGCACCCATTCTAGGTTCCCATCTCCTCAGCCTTCATCTCTTTTTAGTATAGACCCATGTCTCTGTCTCTCTCTCCTGACTTGGGCTTTTTCAGGTTGCACAGTTCCCTGCCTACACTGATATCCACATCAAGCCAGACTGCCTAATCAGGCCAGCATCTGTGCATCGCTTTGTCTCCAAAAAAAAAAAAAAGACTTAAGAACATCATAATTGCCAGCAGTTATAAATTACTACACAGCTCTTTATAAGCAAGCACATTTATTCTTAAGATAAAAGCATTACACAGAAAACACAAAAAGCAATCAGATTTCGGATATGCATGCTAAAAGCTTACCGGAGGTCACCCATCAGTCTTATGGGGCCAAAGTCTTTCTAACCCTTCTTAGGAAGGATTGCCTCCCCTTGCAGAAATGGTTCTGTACACTTACTGGATCAGAATGGAAGCCCTGAATCAGTTTAAGTTCAGGCTATTTATCCAAAAGTCCTTTCTTTGTTAGTCTCTGAAGATCCAGTTTGAACCATTACATGCAAGCCTTCCCATGAGGTGTTACAACGTGAGTGAATTTGCCTAATCAACCCCCACTATTCTTAATTCATGGAGGGCTGTGATTACCCCGTCCCATGGAATTACATACAGTCCCTAGCCCACAATGATACAGAAGCTTAATACAATAAGCTCTCTCAAAGATATTGCACAATATTGCCATATCTGTCACAGCCTGAACTTCCAGAAACGTACTGTGTAAAAACTTGTATACACACAGTGTTCCAGAGCTGTCACTGAATGACTGAGGGACTGAATGGAATGCAAAGTGTTTCACCTTTTAAAAACCTCAATTTACCAGGCTGCGGGTTACTGAAAATTACCACCATTCAGAAATTATTTAGTGACTTATGTGAGGTGAGCTGTGGGCGTCAGACCCTTTCCGTCTGGATAGGTGACTGCACACACACACAAACCACCACCACAACTGACACTGATTACTTACCCTTACTTCCTGATATAGCAGTCTATGTAAAGTGAACTAAAGTCTCACTCGGATTTCCTACTGATGAATTCACCATGACAAGTGGCAGCCTCAACAGACAGCAAGGAAAGAACTGGCACAGAGAATTAATTACCCACTAACCCCAGAGGGGGGCCATCCAGGGTCAGTGCACATGGTCTTCTACTTGGGCGTAACAATTGGGATGTGCTTGTGAGAAGGGACACACCCCCAGCCTGGTAGAAGGAGGCTAACGCGAGTTCCACACTAACGTGACACCTGCATGGCTTGCTCAGCCTGGAGAGGGAGGAGCTTAGGGGGGATAAAGAAGAGGCGGTGAGTGGGAAGAAGGTTGTTTCACTCAGCAACTGTTGGCAACAGAAGGAGTCCAGCCCAGGAGGAGTCAGCTGTGACACACACAGCTCCCGAAGCCATCCTGGCTGATGGTAAAACAATACACCCCAAGAAGAGGATAGAAGGTAAACCCTGTGAAGGGCCAATAGACTCTGTCAGGCTAGAGCCTTAGGGGTGACTTTGAGAGACTGGTCCTTGTTCCAGCCAGATCTTCCCCCTCTTGCAAAGGGGAGGGAGGAACAAGAGCCAAATCCCTGTCTGTGGGTGGTAGTCTGCAGAGAAGTCTCCTCCCCCACCCCAAATACTGCCTACTTGGGGAGAAGTGGAGGTAAACAAAGGACAGTGGGATCCAGGGGGCCTAGGGGGCTTGTCCTCCCCCACAACTTGATAGGACCCAGAGGACATACACTTTAGTTTGGGGGTTTTCAAACTTTTTTCTGGGACCCCCTTTGAAAATATTTCAGGCTGTTATGACCCTCCCCCCCAATGCTATGCCAGCCTTACTTCTGCACTGCTTCTGGGGGCAGTGCTGCCTTTAGAGCACCCGGCCAGCAGCCGCTGCTCTCTGGCCACCCAGCTCTGAAGGACTGGGGCTGTCAGTCATGCACAGGACTGACAGCTGTAACCACAGTGTGCACAGGGGCTGACAGCTCGTGACCCTCCCCCCCCCCATAATAACCTTGTGACTCCTTGGGGTCCCGACCCCCAATATGAGAACCCCTGCTTTAGTATAAGCCGTTAGAATGCTTCCTAATCTCCAAATGTATGCCATCTGGAAACAGTGTTTCAAGAGCTGGAAAGGAGACTGCCATGGGCACTTGCCCAAAGGGTAACAGGAAAGGTCAACAACTGAGAAACCTGTCTCCAGTCTAGTAACGGCCCGAGCCATTCTTGTGCTCCAGGCAGACAGGGAATTTTAACTTTCACTTTGTCAATTTCAATGTCAACTTCGTATTGCCCTCCCACGAAAAAAATCTCGCAGCTCCTTCAGTTTTGGCGGCAGCTGTTTACAGGGGTGGCAATTTCACATGGGGATTTCCTGCCTGAAGAAGTCTCACTGCTCCTTCAATTTCAGCAGCAGCCTTCCCCCCCCCCCTCATTTCAATTTCACGCTGCACCTCTGACCACCAGCATCAGACATTTTGGCTCCCCATACAATCAGGCGCCCCGGGCACACTGTGGCTCAGGCTGGCCCTGCTCCAGTCACCCAGTACTGTTTCCTAGGGATGAGTAAACTGCACTACAGTGTTTTGACCATTCATAAGAAATAGACATGCAAGAAAGAACAGATCAGCAAGAAGGAATCAAATTTAAAATTGATATTAAGATTATGCTTGCTTTGGGAAATGATTGCTATTTTTCATGATTGGCAAAGGATTATTTTGTTTTACTAGCTCCGGGTGTACTCCAGGAGCTGAAATGACTAGCAGTGTTCTTCACTGCAAGTCCCAGGAGCCAGTGGCGGCTCCCATCAACCCTAAGTGCAGTTCCCTGACTAATTGTTTATATTCCAATTTATTTTATTTTGAACATTAGAATATGTACCGAGCCTATCAAAGTCTGCCTTCTTTACATGTAAGTATATCTGTTGTATAATAACCGTAATATTACCATAGCAACCAACGTGTTAATTTAGTAGTTGATGTGGCTCTCACATTGAAAGTTTTTTGCCAAAGTGGCCCCCGCTTGAAAAATAGTGAAGATCACTGGACGAGGGGAAGTTTCTAAACAGGGAAGGAACAGGAAACAGTTTTGCAATGCTAATGGGACTGTTTGCTTTTAGATCTGGGTAAGATTACAACTACACAGGAACCTTTGTCAAACTCACAGCGCAGAGGGGGATACAAGGACTGATTCAGATGAACAGGCTGTAAATTGCTGTGACTGCAGTGACAGACTCTAGTGACCGCTTTTGAGAGGCCTGTCATCAATATTGAAACTGTGATTCACAGCAAAGTCTCCTGAAAGGTAATTCAGTTGAACAAATGGCTAAGTGCTAGATTCTGACTCACCTGATCACACAGCATGTACATATGGGGATGAGCAAAGAGTTTCTTCCCATTATGCAGCACATGGAAGGCCAGCCAATACTACAGTGCCTGCACTTAGGTGCTTTGCACCTTGCAGTTACATACACCCTTGCAAGGTGGGTATGAAGATTTCATTGAACTCTTCCACCGGGGGGGGGGGGGGGGGAAATAAAACCCAAACATGAAACATTTTTCACCAGCTCTAATCATAGCTCCTTTTTCTGCAATGTACCATTTCCTCTACAGAAGCCCTTCCATTGCACCTCAGGCATATACTTTAAAAAAAAAATAATAATAAAATAAAATCACTGTTTTCATGTCACCAGTTTACACTCTAAGAGCCCAGTTCTGCAACCCTCACCTACATTCAGTAGTACATGCTCTCATTGAACTCCATGGGCCTGCTCACATGAGCAACTGCTACAGAGCATAAGCGAGACTTGTAGTGGGAGGGGCAGAGTCTCCACATAGTCATAGTCATTTACACCTGTCAAAGCAGGTATGAAGTGCTTCCCGAATACACTCCCTTTGCATTGGTGTAAATGATCACACTAGGTCCAAGGCAGTGGAGAATGAGCTCTCAACAGGCACTGATCACCAAGAACAGTGGGAGACAGAGAGCTTTCTGCACATTACAGCAGTGGTTCTCTGTCTTTTCCATCCTAGGATCCCAATAAAAGATGTTTCAGGATCCACCCTCTCCTATCTAGATATAAAGAAAAGGGGGGAGGGAGAGAGTCATGACCCCTTGATGCCTGTTTGTGGCTATTCTGGGGGTCACAACGCCCAGTTTGAGAATCTATGTATTGCAGAATCTTTTGTGTTAGGTGGCTTGTTAATGGATGTTGCTGACATGGGTATGTGCCTGGCAAACTAACTATGGTATTTATATGACAGCCCCCCCCCTTCATTGTAGTGTCTGAGTGCCTCACAATATTTAATCTTCACAACACCCCTGCAAGTAGGGAAATTCTATTATCCCCATTTTACAGATAGGGAACGCAGGCCTGGATAGGCAAAGGGACTTGTCCACAGTTGCATTGGAATTCTGTGATGGAACAGTGAATTGAACTCAGGACTCCCCAGTGCTAAACTAGGATCCTAACTGCTGAACCATCCTTCCTGTCCAACTGGGATAGGCAGGGTGTTCGAAGCCTAGGGGCAGCATGCAAGGCGGCTCAGAGATGAGCGCAGGAGGAGTAGTGAGGCTGGTTTCATTAGCACAAAGAGAGGACAAGGGAGGAGTGGTAAGAAATGATAGCAGAGATGTAGGCATGGTGGAGTCATACAGGACACTGCAGGTAAGAGGAGAAAATTAAACTTCAAAGTGAAGATGTTGGGATGCCACTAGAAGGGTTGAAGAGGAGAGTGAGTCATGAGTGCACGGGTAATTCTGAGGCGAGATCATATGAGATATTAACAAACAGTTGAGTGATTTTCCTGAGCGGCCAACAAGTGGTGCCTACGTTTTGCAGAGCAGTTGTGGGACAAGGGTCTGTTGTTCACAAACGGGAGCTGCCCGCCCCTTTCATTAGAAGAGGTCCCTGTCACAATCGCAGCATGTGGTTTTTCGTCGTTCTGCTCAGTCCTGCTGCATCAGAGTCACCTTGTAGGCAGCCAAGCAAAAGGCAGTAAAATGTGCATTAATAAAGTTATTCTGATCCACACCATAGGGCAGAGAGGTAAATACAGATGTGAACTGCTTCGAGGCAGGATGTTTTCAGACGGTAAAAGGTCACTGGGCTGGCGCTGACCAAGATGAGAGCGACTGCATGTAGAGAAGTGAATGCAATACGCATACTAGAGAAACAGATTTCTTCATGCCTTGGGATCTCCCAGCAGAGTTTAATGGCCTAGTGGATCTGTGACACAAAGATTAAGTCTGGCACCCTGACCGAGCAAGCAGGAAATGTTTCTCTGTCCTGGCTCTTTGGGATTCAGGGGAGGAGCCCTATTGTGCTGAGAGCACCCTGCCCCAAGCCAGTCCCAGCCTCTACTACAGAGTCAGCACAGATCTTGAACAGCTAGGCTCAGCAGCAGCTGCAGTGCAGCCTCCTGCAAGTAAGGACCACACAGCCCCACTGATGTGCAGGTAAGAAGCCACAGATGAGATGCCTGTCTGCATCCACTCCACTTCCTTTCCACCTGTGCCCCTCTCTCCACCCCAGCTCACTCTGAGTACTGAGCAGGGGAAGTTTCTTCTACTCCCCGCCTCAGGGGATAGTTACAGGGAGAAGAGGGGGACTTGCACAATGTGGGGTGGAGGGGGACCCTGGCGAGGGCAAGGTAGAACCTTGAGGGAAGAAGAAAGAGGAACGTAGTGGGATGATGCAAAGGATTTGCAGGAAGGGAGCCAGAGAGGCAGAAACTGGGTTGGGGACTTGGGGAAGAGGAGGCTGGGGAAGAGAAAGCAGAAAGATGAAGACAAGGGGAGCTGGGGAGAGTCAGAGAAATGAGGGATGATAGGATACATCAAGGAGCAAAGAGGGGGACAAGTGGAAAGGACATGTGGACATCATAGAAGGAAGATGGAGAGGGGGACATCACAGGATAAGATGTAGATAGACCTAGAGGCAGAGGGATACTGGCTAAGGCAAAGGGGATAGAGATGTTGGAAAAGTGAACAGAAGTGGGATATCCATAGATCGGTTGTGAAGAGAAGAATGGATAGTGTCTGAAGGGACATGAAGTAGGGACTGGAATTGTGGGTAGAGGAGAGAATGCTTGAAATTTGGGTAGAGGGAGGAGTTCAGCGCTGTAGGTGGATGTCGGAGGGAACTAATACTGCTGGGAGCTTTGGGTGAAGGGTGACTCATGGCTCTGTGAGTGTCTTTGCCTTCCTCTGACTTTGTTGACAGAATTACTCTACTGTTTGGCAGCTGTCTCTGAGGCCTGATTCCCAAGAGAAAACAGCCTTTGCTGCTTGGGTTATTTCAATTCGCCACCCCTCAGTGTTTAAGAGATTGTATCCTCCATGGCCACCAGCAGTATGCAGCTGCTCACCTGGATGACAGGTCATCTTTATTCACAGCTGAGTGACAAGGGAACAGGCCTTGAGGGAGGCTAGAGCCAGTGCTAACCTGAACTCCTGCAAATTTGGGAAAGCAGACATTACCTACCTACTAGGAAATAGGCAGGTTCAACCTCCCCCACCTCCACCAACAGTGGAAGTGGAGACCCCTACTGCGGGGGATTCCTGCCACATTTCCACTACTCTTGACTGAGCTTCAGAAATGGGGTGTGTGGGTACCACAGCAGGTGCATGAGTCAGAACCATTTGACCAGGCTTTCACAGTAATAAAGGATGTATTGTGTAAACAGCCTCAACTGAGCAGCCTGGATTTTAAGTGGATTTTTACTCCACTGAACAGATGAATCGGATATTGAATTGGTGGGGTGGGGGAGAGGGGGTTGCATGATTCCAGAAATTTCAGGGTGAAGACCACAATATATTATGCTGGAGATATAGATGCCTTTCATCAGGGAGGCGGTGGAGGGGGGAGTAGAGAAGTGGGAGTGAGTTTAGGGTAGAGAGAGAGTGGTTGCTTTAAGATAGTACTGGCTTGGGAACCCTTTTATTTTGGTTACAGGCCATGCTGCCCTGTGTTGGTTACATACGCTGAAAGCGTCTAATCTCCAGATCATCCATTGGTACCTGAGGCTCTAGCTTTATATTTCTCATGTACACCAGCGACCTGGGAAGCAGCACGGAAGGGTTAGCTTCCTTTCTGAAGACATTAATACTGCTACAATCTTTAGTGAATCACATGCAACATTCTGAGAGACTGTGTGGGGCGGTTCTGGCCTTTCACAGAGAGGAACCTTTTCTGGTCTGACAATACCCTGCCCCCAAGCGCGTCCCTGGAAAGAAATTCCAGTATCCATGCCTCTAATACAATGAGGCCAGCATGAGTTAAACAAGGGAAGTTTGTTAGATAAGTGGGCCTTGTTAACTTGCCAATTTGGGGCATGTAACTTGCTGACTTTGCCTTGTGGGGGTGTGTGAAGCTCAGACAACAGTCAACCCACAAGAAAGGGTTCTAACCCAAGTAACTGGGAAGGGGATCTCCTTATACAAGGAGCTATTTAAGTTTCTTTTTGTTAAAATTGCTCCTGTTAAAGACAATCCTGGGTCTGCATTCTAGTCCATCTGTGATGCTCCAGCGGGGGCTGGAAAACAGCCAGATGTCTCCAGCTGACATGCAAAGTTGGCATAGCTACTGTTAGGATGCACAAGACATTGTTATGCGAAATCAGTATAGATTGACAAAAGCAGAGCCCTAGAAGCAATGCTAAGCTTTGATAATCAATAAGAACAAGAGTTAGGCCTCTCGGGAGCAGGGCCCGAACACTTCCCTCTGACAAGCCTCTAAAAGGAGGAAGTGCCATGGGGCCTGGAAAGTCCCGAGATGAAGCATAAGTCTGCTGATGCCTGGTCAGCGGAATAGATACTATTTTAGTTATAAATCAAGTAATGTCAGCATTGTAATTAAGCTTTTCTGCAGTAAGCAACTAACATCACCTTTTTCCAGAAAGTCCCTAAATAGCCGCCGACAAACTAACCAATAGACTAACGGAACTTAAAATAAGGCCCAATCCCCATGGGGATTGAGACAAACGTCACCAACTAGAGTAACAGCAAAAAGGGTATAAGAAGCCCAGGGGCCCCCTCCTCAGGGAGACTCTCCGTGGATCCGCAGAAGTGCCAGAGGATGCCTCTCTCAGGACGGTTCCCGGGTCGCCACTTGCTTACCAGAACGAAACATGGGTCTCCTCGTTCTTGCATTTGTAAGCGTCCCTCTTCTCACTTAAATAGGTCTACCCCTTCTCACCCGATGGACCCCCAGTGGTATATTGTGATCGGTATCTTCTGGGTGGGCCTCTGCTTTACTTTATGGTATACCTCGTTGCTTGCCAAGTGTTGTTGCTGCTGCTGCTGCTGAACCAATGACAATAACAATAATAATCACGATGGCGAGTGTGGGCACCTTCCCTTAGTATAAGATGCCCACCCGCACCTGCAAATTATTACTCCTTATTCTTGTGATTGATTGTGCTTTTATTTTCCTTCTTGTAGTAAGACTTACTTTAGCACTGTTGTTGCGATATTTTAGGGGGCTTCCAGCCACGTCCCTGTTTCGTTACCTCATTCAATAAATAAGCTAAATTCCACTCCATTTTGTTTGTCTGCTCCATTCCCGCCACCGAGATACCATACCGAACAATACAGCTACCTTCTGTCACTGTAGCCTGATTACAGGCTTGAGTGCATTCTGGTGGAAGCATGGCCAGATGAAAGTGTGCTCAGGCAACCCCCAGTTAGTGGTCAGCACTGTGGAGGCCAGCAGTGGCCAGGGATAGTTTAGAGCAGCTCTTGGGCAGTAGGTGATGGGATGGATCACTCAGTGATTGCCTGTTCTGTTCATTCCCTCTGAAGCACCTGGGATTGGTCACTGTTGGAAAACAGGATAGATGGACCATTGGTTTGACCCAGAATGGCTGTTCTTACGACCCAGGATCTGGGAGCCACAAAATGATACTCATCCGTCCCTCAGTTGCACCCATTGGATACCGGGCATAGCCAAGGTTCAAAGCCAATAAAGTAACAGGCAATCTGTTACCTGAGATGGGGGGTGGGGGAGAGTCTATGGTGGGTCTTCTGTTTTTATTGGGTTTGTTCAACCAAAGCATAAAATGAACAGATACCCCCAGTAAAGGGCGAGTGGATAGAGGGAGGAATGAGCGTTTTGAAAAAGTCAACCAGAAGGTCTGTTGTGATTTAAGGGAAGCCTGGGCTCAGTTACAGTCACCTCAGAAAATAGACATTCTTGGCTGTGGGATGGAGTCATTAATTTAATTGGTCCCGTCCATCTCCAGTTTCTGTGATCCCTCCATGTGAGAGCTTTTAGCTAGGAGCATGCAGATTCCCTGCTTGAGAACTGAGATTGCACACAGGTTCTGCTGAGATCTTGAGACTCACTTAATCTTAGGTAAACTGACAGAAGGAATGAAAGGGGTGTCAGGGTTGATACACAGCAGGCCCACCGGAGACACTCACAGCTTGGTACAAAATGAAGAGCACCTCAACCTTATCAGATTTCGTTGGTAAAGATTCTGCACATTCCTTTGGAGAGACTCATTAGCAGGAGGATAACCCAAAGGTCTGGACAGGGACATTGAGCAGGCCTAAATGTCTCTTAGATCTATCCAAAAAAAAAAAAAGGGGGTGGGGGTGGGGGGAGAGAGAGAGAGAGAGCAAGGCAAAAATGCTTTCCAGGAATGCGTGTTGCTAGAGGAAAAGACTGTGTGCTGGCTCTCAGCTGACCATCTATCCAACTGTGCCTTAAAAAAAAAAGTGTGGCATATTAAAAGTTATTTTTAAAAAGCTTCCTTAGCTGGGTTACTAACAATAAGGTGAAGTATTACAAAACAAGGGATATTGAAAAATTAACGTGCTGCTCACTGTTGCAAGTGTGCACAGTTTATTCTTGCATCAGTGTGGGCAGTGGAGTGTTTCACTTTTTTTAAAAGTCAGTATTACTGTCATGTTCTTATGCACTAGTTCAATTCAGCACTTGTTTGCGTTACATACATACCTAGCCTTCTCCTGTAGTGTAACTACCAATATTTGCACCTCCAAAACAAAGGCTGGGTTGAGGCTCAGCTGAAAATTAGACCCTATGTATGTGGGCCAAGGATGGTAGTCCTTAATATGAAGAGACTGTATTTCACTGTCTATTTAGAAAGTCTTGCATTTATTTATAAATATGCCATTCTCAAAGGGGGATTAATGACTTCACCGTTACTTGGGGTTGGAAGAATATTTTTTCCCCTGCATTTACTTGAGTTATAAAACTCGAACAAAACTTCAGAAACTGGACATTCCTCAAGAACAGGAGCTAGCTTTGACTTGGTACGTTAATATATTCAGCCTTTTTGTTGTTGTCTTAACTGAAGGTGTGTATGGGAAGCAACACTGTGCTATCTAGTAGCTGGTAGAGTGATTCCCAGTGGTGTATTTCTAAATTCCACTGGGTTTTGCGGGGGGTAGGGAATCTTCCATTTGACAAACAGGCAACACCCTTGTTTGTGTGCTGTCTTTGTAAAGATTGTAGAACCCTCTCAGGAGCAGTCTTGCATTACCACAGTCACAAAGTCTAATTTGTTTGTCTGGTTTGCAACTTTAAGTAAGGAACAACTTCTGATATAAAATTCCAAGTGACCTTTGAATCTTTGCCCTTCAAGGTTTCGCTGTAATTGTATTCCAGCCCTACATTTAACTATCTACATTCTCTTCTGTACCAGGAACAGAAAGAAGCCACATACTGTACAGTTCTAATATGAATTTTTTGTCTCATTCTTACAAACAATTTGTGAACTTGAATATAAAGTCCAGAGATCTAATGCAAGCTGATAAGTCTGAATTATTGCTGAACAGCAAATAAATAACAGCTCCACATAGTGTTTTCAGTATCAGAGAAAGTAAAGTTCACTGGCTGACACATAACTGGCTAAATATTATTTCTACTACAGATGCAGTGAGAAGTGATCCTTAGCAAGAAGCAGATCCTGTTTTTCTCTCCCTAAGCACCAGCTGGGACACTTTGATCAACACCTTGAACTGACAGGCCTTTATCTGCTATGAACCAACATGGAAAGCAATCTTAAGAATGTTCTTGTAATTTCCTTTGGATTTTTACTTCTATTTACTGCTTTTGGAGGGCTTCAGAGTCTGCAGGTAAATGTAACTAGTTTCATTAGTTGCTATGATATCCGACCCTGTAGTTGCCTCAGCCTAGCCAAGGGGATCAAATATATGTCTTTTCTTGGTATCTTTGAAGCACACATGATTTTCTGGTGTGGGTTGAGATATCAGCCTGGCAACAGCTAATGTGTTTTACCCAAGTCCTAGAGTTTCTGTTAAGTATTTTATCCTTGTAGTGCACTTGAAGGGCTCAGAAATACTGTAGAGGGGATATTGAGGAGTAATACATCAACTACAGAAGCAGTCCTAGAAATGCCTAAGACCTAATTAAGCCATGAAAAGGGGAAATGCTATCATGTGTGCAGACTTCTGCAATGCCAAAAACAGGATGGACCCTTCCTGCCTCAAACTGTGGTCTTGTCAGACCTCAAATTAAATTGTGGAATAAAAGGCTGCCTCGAAAAACCCACCCTGCTGCAGGAAGTTATGTTGGTAATTGAAGAGGTGGTTCTCTTCCTTCTCTGGCCCTCTCTTGAGGAGGAAAAAGGGAGCGTTTTTCAATCATGTTAACATGATTGATAATCCTGTTAAGACACGGTCTAATACATTTGAAGCCTGGTTAGCTGGTTGCATTGGAGCCAAGCAGTAATCCTCATAGAATTTTTTTTAATCTCATGATGTTTAAACAGATCATGATTTTTTGAGGCCTGACTAATGATTTTTAAAGGCTTGGAGCTGGCAATACTACATATACGGATCTTAAATAAGAATCACACTCCAGTCAGCAAGCCAATTTGCATGTCTATTGAACAATGAGTTCCGCACAGCTGCACAATGGCAGCTATGGAAGGGATGTGGCAGAAATTAATATTGCTTCAGGCAGCATTTCTCCCACTAGGATCTCCAAACTGCTCTCAGAGCCAGCCAGGGATTATGGGCAGCATGTCTTCACCTCCACCTCTGCACTCCTAATGGAACTCCCATGGAACACTGGGGGAGAAGCTACTGGAAGCTCAGGTGAAGGATGAGAAGAGGCTGTGGAGGCGATACCCTACCCTCACTCCCCTAGAGCTGGCAGATCTTAACTAGAGCTGATCAAAAAAAATTCAACAGCCTAGTTTTATGTCAAAACACAGTTTCATCCAACTCAAAACATTTTGCAGAAAATTGTTATTTCAACAATATTTGTCAGTGGGAAAAAGCTGACACCAATCATTTTTACTCTTATTTCAACATTGTATTATAGTTGAATATTAAATATAAACGTCCAAACAAAAACTGAGAAAGTAGAAACACCACATTTTTACTTATTGAAATGACAGATTTCAATGCTCCCAAATCAAACTTCTTTGGAATTTTTCCTGTAGCACCTAGGAGCCCTAATCATGGACCAAGACTCCATTGTTTTAGGTGCTGGGTTTAGCTAGTAAACAGGAAGCACCCTGTAATGATCACATTTTTGCACACTACTAACTACTCTATGTACATCCAAGACCTGTAGCACCCATCTCTGGAGTCGAGGGCAGCAGACAACTGTAAACCCACCAAGCAATATGTCCTAATAGTGATGGGCGGGAAGCAGATAATTTTGGCCCACAGCACCATGGTGACCTCATACTCCTACAAAAATGCCCGGGGGCTTTTACTGGGCACACACAACTTCAATTTTAAGGTATCCTTTTGAAAAAACCTTCCCACACAGGGTAAACTGCATGGAAATCATATTTACCTAGGAAGGGCCAGCTAGATTGTGCTGGAATTTGAACCTTTGGTTCTGAGAAGTCTAAGAAGTTTTCAAACCTTGTGCTTAAAGTACTAAGGCATTGCCTAGGGCCAAAATCCCCTTGGGATAATGAATCAAGAGACTTTATTTTCAAAGAAAACAAAAAGGGAGACAAGGAAAATGGATTTTCTTTAATTAACATTGCTCTAAAATCCAAAAATCCAACCGTGTTGGGTGCAAACCAAAATCCTGGATCTGAACCCCCACTCTGCATCCCAAACTTTTATACTATTCACAATCCAAACATGAATCTGGGTCAGAATTTTGAAAGTGGCCCCTGTCTTTGATGTTTTAAACCAAAACCCTGGAACTTGGATGGGTTGGGGATGTTAAAATCCAGATCCAATTTCTGGCTTCATCCTATCTCTGACCAAAGCCAGTTTTGAGTATCCACTTGCCCACTCTCCCTTCTCCATTCTTAGCCTTGTGGATTTACAAGCACTGATATTTCAGCTATCCGATATCCCCTTCTCACTTTGCCTATTTAATACATACACATGGTAAATTCTGGGTCAACTTATATTTATCTCCACAGAGCAGTCTCCACTCTGAAGAAGGCCTCGGCGTTGCCTCGTTAAGTGTGATCTATGCAGCTCTCATCCTCTCTTCCATGTTTCTCCCTCCAATCCTCATTAAGAAGCTGGGCTGCAAGTGGACCATGGTAGGATCCATGTGCTGCTACATCACGTACTCCTTGGGCAACTTCTATGCCAGCTGGTATGGATGGCCTATTATTCCTGTTCCAACTGAGTTTAATTAGTTAAACCCTATTCATTACATTTGGATTAGATATCCAGAGGAGCAATTTTTCCTCTGCAGAGGGTTATCAGTGTTTGGAATTTCCTGCCCACAGTAGTACCGGCAGAACCAACCAAATGGACAACTACTCGAGCACCAATGGTATCTTGGGACATAAACAGAATTAGAAATTTAACAATGGTGAGATTCTTGCTCACCTATAGAGGTTAACTGATGAGGGAGGGGGAGAAGAGGTCAGGAAAATTCTCCCCTGATCCTGTTGGCAAGGCTGTGGGGTAGGGAAGGTCTGCCTTATTTTGAAGCACTCAGCAGAAATCATCCCTTAGGATCAGGTGAGTACATGACACACGGTTAATTTCTGTCACTGCAGAGATGGGAGTGGTAAGGCATTGGTGAACACTAGTCCAGCCAATCTTCTTCTACAGTTTGTTTAGAGAGGGACTTGAGCTGCAAAGTTTGGATGTGGATAGGGTGACCAGATGTCCCAATTTTATAGGGACAGTCCCAATATTTGGGGCTGTGTCTTATATAGGCGCCTATTACCCATCACCCCCTGTCCTCATTTTTCAAATTTGCTAGCTGGTCACCCTAGATGTGGATCCAAACTTTCCCATAGTTTGGGGGTGTTCATATCTGGAGTTTGTGAATAACTCTAAAATGAGAGAAAATTCAGATCCGAAACAAACTTCCCCAGATCCATTTTTGAATTCTTGACCGTTTCTATATTTCAAGCAACAGCTGCTCACAAGAACAAAACAGCTCAACACATACAACTTTTTGGACCAGTGTAACAAAAGAAAAGCCATAGCTGAGTAAATAAATAGCCTACAGCACATCATTTAAGCTGTACTTGAGTATGTCCATTGCTCTTGTAGCCTAGGTGATCAGAAGGTTCTCCTCCCTCAGTAAACATGGCTCTGGGCCATCTAAAACCAAGCTCAGGCCAGAAAATGGGGCTTCTAAGGACAAGATTTTGGATATTTATAGCACAAAAGATGTGGGGAGAAACTGACTGAACTAGTGATCTGATATTCAATACTATTTTTCTAACAGAGTCCATCTTAGAAACAAGAGAGACATTAAAAAGATCCTCTAAAATTTCCCCAAATGTGAGTCCTCAAAACTGTCAACCCATCCTCCGAAAAAGAAATAGTGACCCAACTCCATCCACTTTATGCTTTAACATTTCAGTTGGCTGCATAAATCACCATTTGTTTCAATTAGGGATGGACACACTTTGTTTTGCCCCATTCCTATCCCGCCTTAGTACTATGGATTAGAAAGTACACCACTAACCTGAACTTTACAGGTTCATGTTCTTCCTAAGGGAGGTTGCAACGGACTATCCCAGAGAAGAAAGGAGCTTGTCCAGAGCAGAACAAGGAAAGGATTAAAACCAAATAGAATAAGAAAAAAGAGCAGACAGTGAGACTAAAATTTTAACTAAAAAAAATAGAACTGAATGTAGGCCATCCATTTGAGGCTGCTTAGCTTTTGGGGTTTTTTCTTCCATCCCAAATGCATAGCACAGACTTCCCACTAGCAACAAAAGCGTCATTTTAAGTTGATTTGCCCTTTAACAGTTTTTTCAAAAATATTTAGGACAAGATTGTATCTTTAAGCTAATGCTTCTGAGAGTGGGGTAGTCTGGATCTGGGCAGCCCCTGCTAGACCTTTTTTCAAGCTGTAGTGTCCTTCATGAAAATCCAGTTCCATACTTCATTGCATAGGGTAAGAGAGGCCGGAGGGGAAGGCTACTTGTATTGTCCGTCCCCCCCTTACATCCATCCCAGGGTAGCCCTTAGATTACAAAACAAAAGGGTTCATGAACTCAGACAAATTGTATGAACTGTACAACCCCACAAATATAGTTGGCGTCATTCTCAAATTTCACGAGGTTCACCCATTCCTAGTTTAAAATCATTGGGGCAGATTGGTCCCTACAATAACTCAATTGATTTACACAAAAGATGAATATGTTTGGGTGTATTGTGATATCTGGTATTCATCTGCATCTCTGGGAATAATTTGACTTATGTATGTTACTTATGGAATACAATGCTCAGTGATCTGTCTTGGAGGGCAGATAGATGGACAAACAAATAAAATCTATGCTAAATAAAATTCTCTTTGGCAGGTACACACTAATCCCTACCTCCATGATCCTGGGATTTGGGGGAGCACCTCTCTGGTCAGCTAAATGCACCTATCTCACAATTGCTGGCAATTTGTATGCCCAAAAGGCAGGGAAAATTGGAAGAGATATCATCAATCAGTATTTTGGGCTCTTCTTTCTCATATTCCAGTCTTCTGGAGTCTGGGGAAATCTTATTTCATCTTTGATATTTGGCCAGACTACCACCAAAGGTAAAATATGTATATTTAAAGATCTAAAGTATAACATTACTTTTCACCCTTCCATCATGTCCTGTTTCTTAAAGAAAAGATGTATTGCTTTCAAATTTTATCTTTTTTAAACTTAGTTTAAAAAAAAAAAAAAAAGGCAGATTAATGCAGAAGCAATTTCACAGATGTTTTGGGGTGAAAAGTCAAATGTGTTTAAACTTAATTTTTAAAACAGTGATGATAATTGAACTGATTGAGGTTACTTATATTTAGTGCTTAAACAAGTTGCTAGAGAGGTAGAACTGTTTACTGGCTAGAACATGGGCCTGGGAACCAGGACTTCTGTGTTTTAATCCACACCATGAGTGAATTGCCATGTAGTTTGGACAAGTTACTTAACTTCAGTGTCTGGGTTTCCCCATTTTAAAATGCGGATAACAATAGTTAACAAGGATGTTGAGAGTATTTGATCAATATCTTGAAGACAGGACGTGTTATAATGTATTGTTATTACATTCATCTTGCTGCTTCATTCAAAGGTTGGAAATGGGAGAAGGAGCTTTTCATATAGATACTCTGATTGTTGAGCGGCCAGAAGTTCGACATTCCTGGATCAAGCAGGAAAAATGGCTTCTTTTAAAGGAAATTTTTTTTTTCTCCAAGAGTTCAGAGATTGGGTTTAACCTTGTATATTCAGACAGCTGACATCAGGCTTTTTATCAGTGTAAATATAAAAATAGCATCCACTCTGTTACAGCTGCTTTATGCCAGTGCAACTCTTGAAGTCAGTGAAGTTACCTTGGTTAAGATTTGTATAGCAGAGTGGAAAGTTAGGACCCCTGGTATTAATCTCCGTTCCTGTCCTTTCCGCTGAGTAAGGTGGATATAACACACACTACCAAATCAGAATAGTGAATGCCAGCACAAGCTACAAGGCAAGGTGCAAGGAGGTAAGAGAATCAGGTATATTCTCCCTAGTATTGAATCAGATTGTGGTTCAAAGAGGTACAGCAGTTCCAGGGCAGTTTGTAACTGCCTCTTTGGAAAGGTTCCCTCACTTTTACATTTAGGTTTGCATGTCTCCCATAAAATGGTGAGGCCATCTCTGTGGGCCTCCACTTCTATTTCACTGATTGGCTTCTTTGAATTTCAGTGAATGCTGTAGTTGTGAAAGGAGCTAAATTAACAGCTCTCAAGTCTGAAGCTTTGTTTGTCTAAAGAGTTACAACAGGGGCAGAGCCCGTATAAGCTTCTCAACATTGCTTCAATTACCCTCAACCTTGATGCTCACAGACCTTCTGTACAAGTGAGACTAAACTTCAGTCTCCAGGTCTTTCACTTCTTAGCCTCTCTTTTGACACTACTGACATAGGGCATGCTCATGTACTTTTCAGCACCACCCATGTTTGTTGTTATTGTTGCAACATGGGAAAATATAATCAGGTTCTAGATTTTTTCACTCCCAGCCATAGTCTGTGTGTGAATCTTTCCTTTAGGGAAGGTACGGAGTGCTGGAAACTCCCTAGAAGTGGGGGGCCACTGGTGCCTGGACCATGGTTCCACCCCCATGAGACCCCGCCTCCACTCCGCATCTTCCCCCCATGGCCTTGCCCTTGCTCCACTACCCGCTCCTGGCCTTACATTCTGCCATAGGGCTCCTCACTGCCCCCTCCCCAGAGCTCATTGCTACCCCAGCATCCCCCCACTTCCCCCCTGGCTCAGGCCCTGGGAGGGGAAGGGGAGAGGCCCATGCTGCAGCCAGGGGTGGCAGGATGGCTCAGGGGTGTGGCTGCCCACGGAGCTCGGGTTAAACCGGAGCTGGCCCTCAGGAGGCAGGAACTCCATGGCCACTGCCACTTCCCCTTGCAGCATGGAGGGTGGCGCAGCTTGTTCGGTTCCCACCCACGAGGAATGCCAGGCTCCGGTCAGTGCTGAGTGGAGCTGGGCACAGGCTCCCAGGCCATGCTGGCAGCTGGGCTGACACTACCCTTCCGGCATCCTGCCCCAGCCTCCCCACCTGGAGACGTGCCTGCGAGTGGACAGACCCAGAGCACTGTGCTGGGTGCAGGCGGGGGGTAGGGGAGATGAGGCAGAGTGGGGGCAGGGCCACAGAACGGGTGCTAGTGGCCCCTCCACATGTAGGGAGCTTCCAGCATTTCTGACCGATGCAAAGGCGGCGGACTGGCACACCTCCAAAGAGAGGTGACCTGCACCGCATCCAGCATTTGCCCCCTGCATGGCCAGCCTTTAAGCATCCCCAAGCCTCTTATACACACCGCCATGCTCCCAAGCCTCAGGACTGCTCTACTTTATATTTTGCTCCCCCATGGCCTTTGCAGCAGTTGAGAACAGACAGAGTGCAGTGTCAGGGGATGAGGTGGAACTGCTGAGGCAGTCCTGTCATCTGGAGAATCCCTTTATGCCAGGGTTAATCCCCAGGGGCCATTTACACTATTTAAACTTCTAGAATGACAAAGTCTGGGAAAAAATGAAGTATTGACCCTTGTTTTTTTAAACAGACTTAGGGAATACAATAGCTTTCCTGAAGTTCCACTGGTTCAAAGTTGTGCAAATGTGGCCACTGGCCACAGCAAGGTGTTCGCTATATCCACTTTGTTAAATTTTACCTCAGGGTAAACTTGATTTGCGTATGTGTTCAATAAACAGCTTGTGCACGTAGCTGTTGTTTAAACTAAAAGCTGTAATGAAGACAAACCAATTGCAATTAATGTTTAAGATAGCCATACAATAGACCTAATTAAGGAATCAACCTAGATAAACTTTATTCCCACTTATTCATGAACTGACAAGCTTTGCAATGAAAACTGTTGGATTAATTTTAAGGCTCTCTTTTCCCCCTGGCACGCATGGCCTTTTCAGGTTCACAATTCTGATGACTGTTTTGCATTCATACAATGAAAAACAAGTACAGGAGGGAATTGGCATGATCTGATCATGCCATAGAGAGATTGTATGTGTGTGTGGTTTTGTCATATGTTCAGCACAGGATTTAAAGAATTAAACAAAGCAAAGTCCTTAACCCAAGCTGTGTGGAGTTGCTTTAGTTTCAAATATATTAGAAAATAACAGTAAAACCAGGAAGAATTGATTCTTTGCTGGGATGGATTATGGCTAAATGTCACCTAGATCAATCAAAAAATGAAGGTCAGAAAACTGTCCTCCCAGACAGAGCGCTACTGGAAGGTGAAATTCCATTAGGAAGCAGAGTCAAGAAGGATATTGTTCAGAACAAACCACCACCAGGGACTGTATTTTCTCTTCTGAAGTGTTAGGAGCAATCAGAAATGTTAGATCATTCTTCAATATTATTTCTTTAGTGGCCTTCATCCAGAAGGATCCCAGAGTGCTTTACAAACTAATTAATAAATACTTTGACCTCACTATCGCAGTTTTCATATGTAGATCTCAAAATACTTAGTGATGAATGGTAAGCATCATTAGCCTGCTTTTACCAATTGGAAAACAAAGGTTCAGGGAAGTGACCAAATTGAGGTTATATGGCCCGTGAGCTTCAGCATGGGGACCAGAACTCAGGTTAGGTGGGTCCTAGTTTGGTATCCCTGTCCACTGGACAGCATGGGCCTCCCTTTGCCATTGCTTCTGTCTTCCCTTCTATAACAAACATGTATAAAAACTAACCTGATATAGACCCCAGCTGAAGAATTCAGATCTAGATCTGGATTTTACACACCCCAAATTAGGAATGTTCCAAACTAGGGTTTTGGTTTGACCTATGGGAACAAATTAGTATTTGAGAACCAGGTGCTTATTTCAAGCATTCACAAAGTGAGGCTCAACTCAGATCTGTGATTATTGAATTAAGACCATTTCTACAGATAACCACTTATTCAGTACTCTGACTGGAGCTACGGCTGCACTGGAAATACACACTAGGAAGTGGGACGACCCGTTTGGGCAAACTTAGAACCTTGCCTATCAAACCTTTACCCAGAACTTGCACTGATTTTTTTTTTTTTTTTTTTTTTTTTTTTTGAGGCTTAGGAAAGCTCATTCATCTTTCCTTTCATTTCATTTCCACGAAAGTGCTAAAGTGCAATATCTCAAGAAAAGCTATTCCTGTTGTTTCTGTGACCCAGATGGAAATCTCCAATGAAAGCCTCTTCAGATTTCCAGCCCAGTTTTACAGACCGAAGTAGTTCAAATAAAGCTTCAATAAAAGATAAAAAAAGCTTTTGCACACTGAACCAAACCACCACGCTTTTTGAAGTTTACTCATGACGACTTCAGACCCTGGAAACATGCATCTCCCTCCCCAGGGCTTATTGATAAAGAGCTGCATGAACCAAAGTCCCAGCTAGGAACAGCTCCAAACTTTGGAGCAACACAAATGAGGATCCAAACTCTATAGCCGGTTCCATCTTTGTAAATGGCTAAACCCAAATATTGTTGAATTTTAGGGAAGTTTGGATCCATGATCAGCCTTTATTACTTGGCTCCATTTCTACTTATTGCCTTCAACTGTGCTTATCTGACCTCCCTCATGTTCTGCCTTTGTTTTCATTGTTATTGAAGTCTCAGAAGTCTCAGAAGAAGACCTGAAGTGCTGTGGAGCATATGACTGCATGACAAATGCTACAACTAACACCACTGCATCGAGTGGGCCAACCAAGACCTTAATCTATACCCTGTTGGGTATCTACACTGGTATGTGCTTCCCAGTGGTCTCAACCAAACATCACTTACGGGGAACTAGAGGCAAATTAAATCAAGGGTGACCTTGCAGGGTATGTTTCCAGCTTCCTCTTCCAGTTAGAGCTGACAAAAAGAGAAAGGGGCTTTCTCTGAGCTGCAAACAGTTCCCTGCTGAGAAGCCCTAGCTATATTGGGCAATTCTGTGTTTCTTTAGTCCTTAAAGGAGCAGGACATGATTTATGTTTTTACGTAGACAAAAAATTACAATTAAGGTAGAGTTTAGACATTTAGGCATACACAATCCTCTCCTGCTTGGCCCAGCCTTTACCGCAGCTGAGGAAAGCCCAGTACACGATGGCTTTCCTCAAGCAACATCCAAAAAAAAAAAAAAAAGGTCTAAAATGTGGTCGCTTCAGACAACCTCCACAGAGGCAATCCCAGCCTCTTCCTAGAGATCCTGTTAGGAACTGAGTAGTGCATGGGCAGGCCTAGTGGTTGGAGCAGCAGCTGGGTAGATAAAATCTTCCCTTCTCCTGATTAAAGGGGAGAGGTTTTTGACAGGGTCACATGTCACCTTTTCACCTTTTGGCATGGCTTTATGTTTTCTACACACACAGTGTTGGAATAGAACGCTGAACATTTAATACACCAGCATAAGGGAGTGTGCAATCTGGCAAACCCCCTCAAATCTGCCATTCTTAATTAAAGGGAAAAAGGAATAAGTGAAAGGGGGTCCCCACACCTCATCTGGAGTATGTGGGAGCTGCTACCGATCTGCAGAGTGCAGGTTTGGGTTGCGAGTTTTAATTCTCCAGCTGATTACTACCATATCTAGTGCTCCCCTAGGCTTTGCTCATGCAAAATGAATGTAATCCTGCTTTCCAATGACCTCACTCCAACAGTCTCACTTTCTCTTAAGCTTTAATAGGAGATATTACTTTCCTACCTTGAGGGAAACCAAATATCTGAATATTTCATTCATAGCCATTTTTTAAATGCCTCCTCAGTTTAGTTGCTGACTATATATTTGACAGTTCTTGGCTGGAGAGGAGAATAAATAGCTATGCTATCTCGTGGGGAGGGGGAGAAGGGGTTGCTTTGTTTTTTGTTTAAAACCAAAATGTGGACTTCTCTGTTTAGATTTATAAGCCTCCGAACTGTTATTCTCCTGTAATTGCTCTTTGTTAGGGTGACCAGATAGCAAGTGTGAAAAATTGGGACAGGAGGTGAGGGGTAATAGGCACCTATATAGGAAAAATCCCCAAATATCAGGACTGTCCCTATAAAATCGGGCCATCTGGTCACCCTTCTCTTAGTCTGCTAGAGGAACTGGTAGACTATTCATCCTGAAGGCTTCCCTTGATTTCCCTTGCACTCCTCGCTTCCCTGCAATAAGTCCATACACTGCTATACATCCTAACAGCATTAAAAACTCACATCACTAATGGCTACATTCCAGCAGGACCAGAGAACCTGTAATCGCTTTTAGTTTAATGCTATCTTACGGGGGGAAATACCTAAGAAGCTAGTGTAGTGTTTTTGTGCAATTTACTGTAAGTCTGCCACTGCATTTGGAGGAGATATGAAAAGCACAAAGTATCTGGCTCGGAGTTAATGGATAGGCAGATGCACACATACAACTACAGTGCCACAGTGATGCATGCATGTGTGGCATGTTAAATATGAAGTGGGCCTGATTCTCCTCTCACTTTATAACTCCATTCACTTCAGTGCAGTGATGCCTGACTTACACCCGTGTAGCAAAAAGATAATCAGGCCCTGAGATTTTAATTAAGGAAAGAATCACCTACAGCACCTGTTGTTGCTTCAGGCATCATGGGCCAAAAGTCTGTTCTAATTTATACTGATGTATTCCTATTGGCTTCAGTGGAATGACACTATAGTGACAGGAGAATTTTATCCGATATGTATATGATCATCTGTACGGAATATCCTAATGTGCATTATTTGTAGTTCTTATGTTAGGTATAGAGCCACGTAATTGATCTACCAAGCTATACACAGTTGCTTCCTATCATTTTTCATGTAACATTACATTTATTACTGTTATAGGCAAGTCAGCTACCAGCGCTGCTTTGAGATGGCAATCAAAAAGGCACAATCTGTAGTGGGATCTAGGCAAATAAAGGTTACAATTCTACCTGTAACATGTTATTTTTCTTTCCAAGTATTTTGGGGAATACTATTACTAACCATGAAGATCTTGGCTCTGAAAGTGAATGTTCCCTTGTTGATCTAGGGAGGGTTGTTAGATGCAAAAGGAGCTCTTTCATGCTAGCCTCCCTAAGACCCCTGACATGACTTGGAAGAGTAAGAAATTGGTCAGATATAACATTGCAGCAGACTGTGCGGCTGTCATGATGTATATGTCACAACTAAGCAGAGGGAATTTTGTGAGGTTCATGGTGGTATGTCGGCCTGGAACTGAGCAGGCATTTTTAATTACACAGTAATGACCGATAGGCTGTATTTAAACCAGTCTTTCAGCCACCAAAACATGTGACCCAGAACTAAGCACTAAGTCTGCATAATAATAAACCAACTCAGTTATTCTCTTGGTTTCCCTCCTGTTTTCATGCATTTGTTTTGCTTTTGCAGGTAGTGGTGTGCTAGCTGTGTTGCTGATGATCATATTTCTGGATCAAATCAAAGCCAGCCAAGCAGAAAGCGAGACAGAAAAAATGCAGATTCAGTCCTTTTGGTCCACATTCCTGGCAACTTTCCAGCATCTTAAAGATAAGCGACAGTGTCTCCTAATCCCTTTGACAATGTACAGTGGGTTTGAACAGGGATTCCTTGCTGGTGACTATACAAAGGTGGGACTGAATGTTCCTAGTTATGCTTGATCTCACTATAATTTACCTTTGCTAAATAGTATTTCAACTACCAGATAATTACTCAGAATAAAATGAGGTATATGCAATGGCAGGGGACATTCTTAGCAAGGCTAAATTACTGCATACTACTACTTAAATTAACTCTGAGTGAGCTCTTCAAATACAAGAGGCTGGCAATAAATATATCCCCCGGGACATAGTGTCTCAATCTGTGGTATGCATACCCCTGGGGGTACGCGACGAAAAATCCAGTGAAGGGAGGTGAGTGGCAGCTGCCAACTTCGGAGGAAGCCAGGTTGCAGCCATCTGCTTCCCGCCCAGCTTTTTGGGACGCCAGACGGCAGCCGGAGGCTTGGGCAGCAGCCACTGGCTTTTTGGGAAGCCGGGTGGCAGCCTCCTGGTCCTGCCTGGTCCCAGCTCCCAGGTGGGATCCCAGTGGCAGCCTCCTGTGCCTTGTTTGCCTCAGTTTGAAGATGGGCAGCAGCTGCCTGCCCACATTCCCGGGTCCCAGCCTGCGTGGAAGCCTCCTCTGCCCCAGCTCGGAGCAGGTGGCAGTCACCCACCTCCCGGGCTGGCAGCAAGACAGCAGCCAACTGCAACTTGCCCAGGTGGCAGCTCCCCTCCTCAGCTCAAAGCCCAGTGCCCAGAAAGCCAGGTGGAGAGCCCAGCGGCTTGCCCAGTTCTGGAGCCCGTCTCTACCAGCAGGCTTACTTGTCAATGTCACTACTCTAGCTGTTTTTACCAGATTTTATCAGTATAAAAATGTTAAGAGGGGCCTACACAGTGTGATTTGCCCCAGGCCCACACCCCCCTAGGGACGGCAATGGGGAGCGTTGCTATCCACTCTGCTGGGCTGCTAGTGCCTGCTCATACTTCACAAGTTCCCACCTGTGTAATGAGAACACCATGTGACCCTGCCATCAGGCCATAGTGATTGGCTGGCATTCATTTTTGCTCCTATATGGAGGAAGGAAAGGAGGGGAGAAACAGCAGGGGGTTTTGTGATTTGCCTCAGTCACACAGCACTGCAGAACTCAGAACTCTCCTGCTTAATGAGAAATACAGTCATCCAGCAGTAAAGGGGGAAAAGATTGCATTTCTCAGAGTGTTAGGGTACTTATTAAAATTTTCAGACGTTAAGGGGCACTTGCTACTTAAAAGGTTGAGAAACACTCCCCTGGGATATCATTAGGGAATAAACACCTTAAATGATCTTAACTTACCATGGGAGGCCACACCAGAGAACTACAGGATCAGGTTTTTCATCTGGTTATAAATAACAAAGGCAGTAATAAAGCTAGGAGTTTGGAAGGTTTCAGGAGCTTAGCTTTGTTACATCTTCCTTCTGGTATCTCCAGAGATTACGTAGGTGCAAGCTAGCACATGTGCCCAGGCTGATGAACTGGAAAAGCTTTACGGGCCATGCTGCCTGATTTATTGATTGCATATTAATTAGGGAAACCTCCTGTATTTGTAATAGTTTTATTAACACAGTAACAAAATTACAAATTACTCTGACCCAGCAAGGTAGAGAGAGAACACAGAATGAGCATCTAAGCATCCATGTACTCACACCATCCCTTGCAGAAAAACCCAAAGGGCTAGTCATCATTCTCACCTTCATCCTCATCACCAACGACTATCATCCTGGCATCTCTCGAGGCATACAAGCCAGGATACAGCTTTTATAATGTGTTATGCTGACGCCACTATACCTAATGCATATTCAGTATGGGTTTCAGCCCCTCTTCCTTGTTTGAACTACCACACCCCACTAATATTGAGGTGCCCTTTTCCCAGAGGTTACTAGGCCTTTTGCCTCAAGCTTATTAGCATATATGTCAATTAGTTATCATGGCATTCTTGAGGTTGGACATCCGCTGCTGTTCCTAAGGAAATCTATCTAAAGCTGATATCAACGGGTATCTTGTGGTTACCCTTGTCCACACTTTAGACATTATAGTTATTCTATTCTGTGATCTCTTATGAACTAGAGTTACTCTTAGCTAAGCTATTGTCTCCCAGGCCCCAAGTCTTGTATGCTCATTGCGTTACTACCTTAGCGTATTCCTATGCCTTACCTTGGAGATACATATAGGCTGTAGCCATTTAACACTAAAGGTGAGATTCACCAGGGGGATTTGAGAGCTTAACTGTCACTTTAGGCACCTAATTCCCTTTGGAGGCAAGCCTTCAGCCACATTGCTCTCCTCAACATTTCCTACTGGCTAGCTTAGGTGGCTTCCCACCTAGCATCCTGGCTTTTGTGAATCCCTTTTTTAGGCAAACTCTCCCCATACATTATATAGGCCAGAGATTCTCAAACTGGGGGGTGAGCCTCCCTGCGGGTGGTGTGGAATGTCTGGAGGGCAGGAAGAAGGCGTGAGAAGCTGCTATGGTGCTGCCTTCACAGCTGGGAGCCCAGCCAGCAGCCGCCACTTTCCAGCCACCCAGCTCTGAAGGCAACGTTGCCACCAGCAGTAGCGCAGAAATAAGGGTGGCACAGTATGGTATTGTCATCCTTACTTCTCCACACATCTACGTTCTTTTTGATTCAATGACAGACACAAATCGGAGCCTTTGCTGGCAGAGTTCAGCAACAAGGGAGCTAAAGCTTATCAGTTGCTATCTAGAGATCAAAGCGGTTCAGTGGCAACATTAAAAGATTATTTAGGAATTGACAGGATACACATTTTAAAAAACCACCACCAAACTAACCCCAAAACTAAACCAAACAAAAAATAATCTAGGAAAAAATTATTGAGTTTACAGCAAAAGGTTATAAAAAGTCCTTAGAATTAGGTATAATATTTGTATCTGTTCAGTAATGAAACAATATATTATTGATAAAAGAGAACTCAATAACATTTTAATTAGGTGTTGCATAGACATTTTGGTTCCATTTTTTGTTTAAGGCTATTAAACTATTAGTTCTATTAAGCTGTGTAAAATTTATATTGAACATTTCTCTTCCATTTCTATAAATCAATGGCAGTTTTAAAATGACAGAGAAGTCAGTGCTATTACAGGAGGCAGCATAGGATTGGAACAAAATTTGGAACTTCTAAAATGAAATTTGCAAATAAGGACACTGAGCAATTGCTCATTAGCTCAACTGGATTTCTGGGAACAGCTCCTAAAAATATCGCTTGTTAAAAACCTGCTTTAAGACAAGCATGCCTCCTTGTCGTTCGTCAGGCTTCCTCTTGTCTAGCCTTTGCTCATGCTTTTCATGTTTTCGTCATGGTCACTAGTACAGTAAGTTTCAGAAAACTCCAGATCTTCTCAGGGTACACCATGCCACCCTTACTTCTGCACTGCTGCTGGCGGCAGTGCTGCCTTCAGAGCTGGGTCCCCAGCAGCAGTCGCTGCTCTCTGCTCTGCCTTCAGAGCTGGGTGATCAGAGTAGTGGCTGCTGGCCGGGCACCCAGCTCTGAAGGCAGCACCATGACCAGCAGCAACACAGAAGGAAGGGTGGCATAGTATGGTATTGCCTCTATACTTAAATGGCTCTGTTTGAATCAATACCTTGCTGTTTTTAATATTTAGTGAGAGTTGCATGCAGACTTTTTAAAAAAAAAAAATAGTATATGTACTTGTGTAGCCGGTGGTGTGTGTAAACTACTATGGACACAAAGAAGGGGGATGCGCTCAAATAAGTTTGAGAACCATCTGTATAGGGATCCTGAGTGCCTAAATTAAGCTGTGAAGTTAAGTCCCCCTTATTGAATCCTGAGTGGCTTGACGGCAGATCTGTAAGCTGGCTGGCTACAAAACGTTATGTAGCTGCTTGCAAAACATGTTCAAAACCAGACAGCCTGAAGTGATAAAGAAGAGTCAGAACCACCACTCCCCACACGTCTTCTCAAAAAACAGGACAGAACAGGCTTATTCCCCAGCTGTACATTCAGAAAGTCTTCAAGGAATCTGAAATATGGCAGGAGCTGAACATTGTTTGTAACTTCAGTTTACAAGCCCCATGCACAGCCAGAGAGGGAGGATGAGCCCATTGCTAATCTTGAATGGATAAAGTGACATCCCATATCTATTTAGGAGAATGTTTTTATAGGTAAGATCCATTCCCTTTCTGGGGGTGCACCATGCTCTTTTATGGAGACTGGATTTCAAATCCCAATCCCAGCCAGAGAAGGGTAGAGGATACTTTGTGCCACTCTGTAGCAGGAAGGTCTGGTCACCAGATGGGCTAGTCGTCAGCTCATTGCCTTATAGTTGCTACCGGTCTAGTCATCCTGGCTGTGGCCTCAATCACCCCCTCATGCTCCAATTGCTCTCTCTCAAATCCCACTCACTACAAAGGGGAGGGGGGCAAGATAAGGAGATCTGGGTCCACCCACTCCACAAGGTCCCAACCCAGAGCACTAGGGGTCCTCTCAAAGTGTCCAGCCCAGTTACTGAGCTACCCCAAATTATGTTACCCCTAGGCCACTTCCTACCAGTCTGGAGTCCTTCAGTTTGGAAGAGGGTCACTGGCTTAGCAGACTCCCCTCTGTCTGTGTTCTGTTCAGTCACTCTCTCTCTCAGGGCTTTCAACTCCAAAGGAGGGAGGGGGAGCCCAAGTCCCTGCTGCTAGTGCAGCCTTCACAAAGCCATTGCCATTCCCTGTCTGCACAGCTCTCCGCATCAACCTTGCGTCCTGGTGCCATATGCAGCTCGTTTCTCCCTTCTCCTGGCCTACCAGTGTCCTTTTAAACTGTTCCTCCACTGGCAACATACCTTGTACCTGTTGAGGGGCAGGCCCAGTATTGCACTACTCCCTGCCCTGGTTCAGAGTGGGTCTTCTAGCCTAGACCCCATCACACACTACTATGGGGGCTGATCTGAGTGGGAAACAGGGCTCCCAATGCAGCTCCTGTCCCTTTAAATGAAATGCTGCTGCTGTGGTGCAGGTCTCACTGGGAACTGGGTTGGGAATGTTGCTGGAGGCCTGGTATAGCAGCATTCAAGAGACTTGACAGGGGGATATATAACTGTGCTTTATTGATCATGTCTACACTCAATGAATATTCACCAGCTCTGAGAATCAGACCCTCAGACTTCAGCCACAAAGGCGAGTGGTAGTCTGTGAATAATAATGCCTTGTGTCTGTTCTCTTCTCTTTAGTCATATGTGACCTGTGCCCTGGGGATACATTTTGTTGGTTATGTGATGATCTGCTTTTCAGCTGCAAATTCGCTCTGCTCTCTGTTGTTTGGAAAGATTTCCCAGTTTACTGGCAGAAAATCCCTATTCGCATTAGGTATGTAAAGACTGCTTGGAGGACTAATTGTCTCATCTGGTATGACAAATCCTGTGCTCCCTTTCCCAGAGCCTGGGGCAGGTGGCATCATGCTATAGGCTACCAGTTCAAATGAGATACACCTGGAGGCAAAATCTTCATTTATTAGAGGAGCTGGGGAAGAGAGGAGTCTCACTTAAGCTGCCTATTCAAGTCATTCCATTGACTCAGTTCAGTATCTCTCCATTGCTGACAGGCTCAGCTCACCCTGTTTTTGGTGACACTATCACTCAGACTGAGCTGTTAGTTCTTTAGAGAGCTAACGTAATTGAGGCTGGATTGTCTCTCAATATTGGGCCAAACCCTGATTCTGTTGAAATCAATGGCAGCATTGCTATTTGCTTCAATGAGAGCTGACTTTATCAATAGCTCAGTCAGGACCAAATTCCTTGCCAATTTTGCCAAAACCACAACAAGTAATGAGATAATGTGTTAGTTTGGTCCTTGGGGGAAAATGTGAACTTGGGGCTCCCGGCAGCCAGCAGGATAGGTTTTGAACATTAGTTCTGTGGCCTAATTGCCTGTTGTTTTCTAGGGCAGAAAAATGAAAATAAAAGCAAGAGAAAGCTATCTCAATGCATCAGTTTAGAATAAATGAAGTTCTGCTTATGGACAAGTAGTATGCAGGGTGCTGTGAGGAAAAGAGACTTATGTGATAGATATATTTAAGGGTTCTGTCCAGTGGACATTGAAAAAAGGCTGTCCCAATATATAATTTACCAGGCCAGAAAAATAGAGGAAAGTGTTTCATTTGCAGCTCAGTATCTGAAAATGAGATTCCTTGTAATTTTCTTCAAATGGAACAGCAGTTATCCTGAACTCGATAGCACAGTTCCCTTTATTAATAGAAATTGCATTCTTGATTCCATGTGCATGGCCCTAGAAATTTTCCCTAAGGTAGTTTTAAATCTAGAGACAAGAGACTCAGTTCTTAATATAGAACCTTGGAACGTTGCAGGTTCTAAGTGTTCAGTTTTCCCATACATATTTTTGGTTTTTTGCATATTTCTCACTCTAGGGGGCTCATTTCATCTTCAGGAAACAAAAGAAAATTACAGTCCTTATAAGGGTCTGATTCAAAGCCACCATCCACCCACAATCTCTTTCCAATGACTTCACTGGGCTTTGTATCAGGGTCCTTAGAAAGAGAGCAAAATTTAGTGACTCACTAACATTCTCCATTGAAGCAGAAAGACAAAATGGCAGCCATTCCTTCAGCAGGCATCCTAGATTATCTTAATGGTCCCCTTAAAATACCAAACATCTATATTTTAAGGACACTATATGGAAAACCAAATGACATCCTTTCAGTTATCTACCAGTAGACAGATAGATCACATTAGGATTCAAAGTGTTCAAGGGTCCCCTTTGCCTAATCAGTGACACATTGGCTTGGCTAATCCCATTGGGAACTCTTCATTTTTGGGTTAACATCTACATTAGCTCAGAAGACCTCTCTATTTAGGACATGCCTGAGATGTCTACATGAAAACAGGCTCTTATCAAAAGGTTTCATTGTACAATATTAACTGATGACCAAGAATGTATTGCAGTGTCTTCATGTAACTTTAAAATGAGGAGTACAAATGTCAGAACCTTCCTGGTTCACAGATCTTATTTTATTCAATAGCGTTGAAATAAATCTTGCAGTATACCCTGAAACTCTGTATATCTAATAGCATATTTTCAGTTTCTAATGGCAGTTATGTTCTCTCCTAAACCTACAGCTGCAATTACAAACACTGCCTGTATAATAGCACTATTGCTGTGGAAACCTCATCCCAAACAGCTTGCTGTATTCTTCATATTCCCTGCTCTTTGGGGCATGGCTGATGCCATCTGGCAGACACAGACCAATGGTAAGTCCCAGTGACCGCTAACTGAACCTCACTGAGATATAGTATTCTGTATGTTTTTGTTTATGTGCAGTCTGTTTTACTGTACGTGGGCATAAAACCTTGTGGTGGGTTTATGGCTGGGGCTTAAGGAAATATGCTTACCTACCTTTCAGTCAGGAATGAGAAACTAATCAAAATGCCTATAGCTTAGCTCTAGCCAAGATGAAGGGAGGGGACATCCTTGAACAAGGCACTGGATGATCAAAATACATCTTTGAAATGCTCATAAAATTCCAGAAGGAAATTAAAAATTCAGAGTTAACTAACTTAATAACCAGGTTGTATCATAGACCTACCATTGTAGACATGGCCTTCGTATATACTGCCATCTGAAATAAACAGTTTATGCAAATGTTCTCAAAATTCTAACTATTAATATATTTCAATACCCCTCTCTGCTAAGAATAAAGGAATTCTCCTTTTTAAAGACTGGAGAACACACAACCTAAAGATTAAAAACAGGACAAGTCAAAAGAGTCATGGACTGTGGTGGTTATTAGACCTTACATATTTAAAGGCAGTCCCCCTCAAGCCACCAATCTTAGTCTTTCTAATTGACGATCATAACATATACTGGCAAGACTTCCCATAGCCTGCCACAAGCAAGACACAGTATACATGCACTCCTATCTTTTCATGCCTCTTTTCTCTCCATTTCTTGATTTTTTTCAACGGTAACTATAATTCAGATCTGTCTGTTAACCGTGGGATACAGGTACTGGCTGACCCTCCCAGGGTGAGGTGTAGTGTACGACATGGCCAGCCTACTAGGTCCTGTGCCAGATTGCATAGCTGGGTCTTCCTTCCCATGTACTGCCTCAGCTTCCCTCTAGTTGGTTGGGTAGTTTGGATGAGCTGACCCTCTGGTTAAATCAAAATGCTCTCCTGTTTCAAGAGCTGAAATAATCCAAAGGAAAGAAAAACACATTCCCTTTGCCCTGCCCAGGCCATACTACTCTTTCCAAGATCCATACACACAACGCCTTAGACACAAGGAAGTGAAAGGTAGGGCTTCCTCTCACCCAATCTGGAAGCACTACCTGGGATCCCTAAATGAGAGCAGGTGCACACACCAGGCTACAAGCCCACAGCTCCTCTCTCCTCCCAGGCTATATAAGTCTTCTGCTTCCAGCACAGGCCTAAACCACCACCTCTCATATTCAGATTCACACCTGCTGAGGTAAGGCTGATATCAGCACTTATTTGCTGTCCCAGGATTAAACAGTTCATACATTTCCTGCCTTTAATACACCTATCCATAGGGGTTCTGCCTCTTCAGTCTGCCTTTCCCAGGCTTCTTCCCCAGCTCTCTGAACCATGCAGCCCGTCTTGTCTCATCCCATGGCTCTCTTTTTACTGAGGAACAGGTCCTGTCTTTTATCTCGCTTCCCTCTTTCCCAGCAAGTCTTGCTCTCAGCAACTTTCTCCCTCGGGTAGCACATCCTCCAGAAGGCCTGGCTTTAAAGTAGCCATGGCCCAATAACAGGAGGCTTGGGTTGCATCTCCCTTAAAGGTAGCTTTACATCCTTACAACAGAGAGAAAGAAAAAACAGGAGGGAAGGGCCCAAGGTCATAGAAGGAGGCTAAGGAAGTATTGCAGTTCTTAACTATAGAGTAGTCTCTGACAACATATGGTTCTTCATATTGGTGTACAGTGAGCGATTGTGGCTCATGAGCCTTGTGGTACAGTGGCATGGTTACTCACGGTTATAGTACTGTTCCGTAGTTCAGGTGCCACCTTCTTGCCTAAGTTCCTGGAAGGTCATTCAAACAAGTTCACATTTAGTGTTTGACCAACAAGCAAAATAAGTTCTTTATGCATGTACAACCCCCCTATATATTTTCTTCTTATTTTTAGCTGTGCTGCAAGACAAAATATCACAATTGCACATGAGTTTGCATCTTCCCATTGTCACATGGCATCACTGATTCAGAGAGAGCTGCAATGTTATTACATCATGATGCTGCATCACCCCATGGGCTCTGCAGTTTTATAGGTTTCTGCTCAGGATTTCTATATGGGCCCGATTCTTCTCTCACCTACATCAGTTTTATACCAGTATAACCCGATTGCCTTCACCGGCGTTATTCCTGATTTACGGCAGTGAGCGTCCAGATTCAGGCTTTTACAATAATAGTTTAAAGGCCAAATCTTGCCTTTCTTACTCAGGAAAACTGCATTGAAGTTCAATGGGATCTTAGATTACAGACTGAGTCAAAAACAGAGTAAAACCACCAAGTTGTGGTGCAGGATTAGGGTTTATGAGATAGTCAAAGAAAGATTTACTTTGAGCTGGTATGGATATGTCCTCTAATATTGATCAAGGGTTCCCCCTGCAGGGTATGAATTAGAACTGAATGAATCCTTTCACCTGTTTCCTTATTTTTTTCTCTCTAATATTTGTGTGTGGCTGGGTGATTGGGTGTCCCCCCTAGTTATTTTGGATAGAATCTGTTCCATTTTTCAGCATGCAGTACCTTCTCTTGTCGAAACTGAACATAGCTGCCAAGGTCCTTCCGGCTAATAATTGCAGTTCTTAAATAACAATTGTGTAGCACAGGACAACCAAGTGGAAGGCAGCAAAATAAAATGCTTTCCAGCCTCACATGCCTCTTTAGAAAGGAGCTGAATCAATGTCTGGCAGGCTGATAGAACTGGAGCTCAAATTATTTTCAGCATCCCCAGTTTGTGCCCATTCCTAGTTATAAGGAGAGGAAAAGTTAAGTGACACCTAAAAATGAGGCTGGGGGTTACACTTCTAAAAGTGAGGGGCTGTTACAGCCAGCTGGAATCAGGCATAGCACCAAGGAAGCACAGCACACATTTCTCCATTCAGCCCTCAAACCTGGTCTGCCAACTAAGTGCAACAGTTTTATGATATGGACGAATGTTTGTTAGGGCCAGACTCATGTTCCTGTGTGTCTTATGCCCAACTGTTAGTGCATATTCAACCCAGAAATTAGAGTTATAGGTCCAGATTCACAAAGGGATCCTCAAAACTATTCAGGCACCTAAAGCCCATTGAAATCTATTACAGTTAGGTGCCTAATTACCTTTAAGGCATTGCCATACTGAGTGTTGCACACAACTTTTAGGTGCCTAGAAAAATCATAGGATTCCACAAATTCTGGGTTAAACATCTAGGTTCCCTATACAATTAATAGGGAGAGAGAGGTGCTTGAGAATGGGACCCACAAGAGGGGCCTAAACTAGCCAGTGGGAGATGCCAATAAGAGGGTGTCCTAAATTCTGCCTCTCGTATGGAGTTAGGTGCCTATCTCGGCTTGTGACAAAACCCACAAAACCCTCTTGAACAAACAAGAAAAAAAACCCTCCTAAAAATAAAAAAAAAACTCTTTACATTCAGAAATGTTATTACATTAGCAAATATTGTTTATACTAATTCTCACTCCCTTAATCCAAGAATCTGATCATTTTCACCCAGGTAAAACCCCTTTTCAGAATTAACTAAAAGGGACTGTAGCACAGTCTCATTACTAGAACGTCATTACTTTTACAAAATGTAGTACAGGACATTTGTGTACTATGAAGGATTATCAAATCATTAACACTAACCTACACAGATCCAGGTTAATGAACTATATATCTTGTTATGCACTAGCCTTGATTTCTCACCATGCTTGTTTGTAAAATTCACCGTGTCCCCTTGTAATTGGCATGAATTAGCAGGTTCTACCATCCAGATGATGATACATTTAGCTTCATGAAGACAGTTACAGTATCTCACAGCTCACCCAGATTTTTTTGAGAAATACTTCAGCAGGAAAAGATTTTTGTGACCCTAACACAAGCTAGAAATTCAGATTTACACTGGATATTATAACACTCGAGACAAAAAACTGTCCTCTTTGTTGTTTGAGACTATGGGCTGAGCTCAGCCCACCTCATTGATCTTACATTGAAATACTGCAAGCCATATAAGTACCTAGATCATAGTACCGTCTCTCATTCTACTCCTTCAATTAATTTAGCACTGTCGTTTCAAAACTCTACAGAAAACATCCTTTCTTCTTTGCCTGCAATGGTCTGTCTTTCCCTCTCTCTCACTCTCTCTGCTAATATATATTCACCAAGTTACTGTTTGTGTATTATTTAACTTCTTATAACACAGATACAATTTGCATGACAGAAGACACTAAGACACAAACTTGTATTTTCCTGTGATTTGACCTTTATGGAGGAGAAATATAATTCCTGTTGTAGAAAATACAGAATATGCCATGTTTTCACACTTACCATCACAAGCATTGTCTCCTTCCTTGCAGCACTCTATGGAGTTTTATTTGAGAAGCACAAGGAGGCAGCCTTTGCTAATTATCGACTCTGGGAGTCATTGGGATATGTCATAGCCTTTGGATATAGCACTTTCTTACATGTTTACATCAAACTGTACATTGTACTGGCTGTGCTGGTGGTAGCCATAGTGATGTATGGGATTGTTGAATACTTGGAAGCAAAGGACTTGCCTGGAACACCTACCACCATGAAGAAGGAAACAACAGGACCTCCAGTCCAGCAAACAAACCTGTAACCCAACAGGATCTGAGCAGTGGAAACAAAGAAATTGGTTGTGCTAAGCTGCTCAGCATTCTTTAAGGGAGCTTTAAAGTGTTCAAACATATTTTAGGAAGACTATAAAGGAACTGATTTTAGGGTAAGTCCAATATAAAGAAATAGGAATAAATCTTTTCATACCTTTGTTTTTTTAAAAGATGATTATCTGACTGTCATTTCACTCAACCTCTTACTAATAATGACCAATTATTTTTTTAAATGCAAAAAAATTCAATTAAAAATGTTAATAAACATGAAAGAGACATTTACCCTGTAAGATAGTTTTTGTACCCAAGTATCAGACAGGGGACCAAAGGTTCAGATCCAGTGGTGCAAAAATGTACACACCACACCCTTCGATTCCCACTGAAGTCAATGGGTGTACAGCAGTGGTCCCCAAACTGTGGGGCATGCTCCCCTAGAGGGGCACAGAAGAACATTTGGGGGAGGAGGGGCGCATGGCAGGGTCCAGGCCAGTCCTTACAGGGAGCAGGGAGGGGAACACCACTCAGCTCCACTCTGCCCTCAGCCCCACTCCTGCTCCAGGCTGCGCTCAGGCCCCCCATTCCGGAGGCCTGGGCCAGAGCTCTGGCTCCTGGGGGAACATGGAACAAAAATGTTTGGGGACCACTGGTGTGGAGGGTTCTCAACCTTTTTCAGGGGCAACTGTTGTGGGATTGGATCCCCAATAACTACCTCATTATAACAACATCTACCCTCATGACCATGAATCTTAATTATTGCAGTTCCCTCCCATCAAGTTTTAATGGAAGGTTTGTCCATTGTTTATTGCTTGTCCTGAATGTACTAATATGTGCCTAAGAATGTCTGATCATATTATTCCCATCCTCCATTTGTATTTTTTTTTTTAAACACTTGCTGTCTGTAACCACAGAGAACTTGTAGTTGGCTTGATTGTTTAAAACCTTAATGGTATATGCCTGGCTATGCACTATTTAAGAATTCTAACTGAACTGTTTTCATGTGTATTTGCACTCCACAAAATCCACTCTTAAGAGATTCCGCCATGTCTTAGGACAGCAGACAATTGTGTCTGTGCCATTGTGGTTCTTGCATCCTAGTACTCACGCCTTCTTATTGTTCCTTTCCTCAGCGCCTCCCTCACCACTTTAAAAACAAACCCCACGCAAAGTGGTTGTTGTCAACATTTCTAAAAAAATCATAACCATGGTTACCTTTTCCCTCCTACTATGTACCATGCAGGATTCCCCGGACCCCATTTCATTTTTGTTTGGCATTTTATTACATTGTTGGGGTTATTTTGTGCCATCATAAAATTATTGAACAGTGTCTCCAGCACCTTGACAGGTGGGCACTGTCCAAAATCAATCATTATTAGTAGTAGTAGTAATAGCAGCAGGACAGCATAATCCTTTTTATAAAGCAAACAAAGTGTCAGAAGGAAAATTGAAGACAATGCCTGCCAATCTCAGGCATCAGATCTGGAAACAAGTGACATTGTAACATAAATTGTGTCATGCCGTGACGTGAACATTTGAGACTACTAGGCTCAGTTGTTAACTGCACCATTGGAGTAAGGCATTGATAAAATAAAAACAAATGTGGATGTAACAAAAAGATAGAAATAATCAAATTCAACCCTCTCAAATGTATTCCTTTTCACAATTTTTTCCTCACAACACTTTCTTCCCTCAAATATTTCCTAGTATCAGGATTCTTGTTCAGATTTCACCCATGTTCCTGTCCATCCTTTCATATTATATGTTTGTTTACCTACTTTATAATTATGTCTAGCATAAATAAAAGCAGGTGAGCTCCTTCACAGATCTACCTCCTTGATATGCCTTTGCTCTGTCAGTTCTGAAAAAAGGCTTGTCATTAATCACTCTGTTCATTATATTGGTGACTAAACTATCATAGCAGTGGAATTCTCAGTAATGTTCATCATACAACTGGTGATTACAGATGAATTTGCAATTACATCTAGTTAACCTCCTGATTCCTTTATCATTCTTATCACATGTTGCTTCCCCGTAATACAGAATCTTTATTCCATCTTCAGCTCCCCCCTCCCACCCCCCAACGCTCACTGCCACCTACACAAAGAATAAAGGAATAGAGTTTTAGAAGACCAACATCAATGAGCCTGATCTGTTTAAATTAATCAATCTATCATTATTATTATTATTTATTTGTACCAGTGTAGCACTGAGGATCCCTAGTCATAGACCAGGACCCCAATGTGCTAGGCGCTGTACAAACACTGAACAAAAAGATGGTCCCTGCCCCAAAAAGTTTGCAACTTGAGGATCAATTACAGAATTCTTCACTGTACGAAGTGATATCACTTAGTCATCAGGCAACAATCTTTGGACCCACACTTCTTAGCCAATAACAAAGGTGGTTGTGATCAGCTCCCCTTCACACCCTTGGCTGTATCATACTGAGAACTCAGCACTAGTAACTTAAACAGATAATCGTGGTGAATGGGAAAAGTTAACTTTTTTTCTCTTCTGGCCAGCACATTATCATCTCCACTAGTCTTCATTTTCATCAGGTTAGCTTCCCTTTTCTCACTATGGTCTTTCCTCTTTAAACTCTGAACCTTCATTTTTCTTAAAAGGAACTTTCTCTGGAAAAGTTACAGTTCTCCCCAGCATTAAGCCCCTACCATAAGACACATTTTAAAAAAGCAGACCCATTGATGTACACAAAACTTTGTGCACCCAAACACTTAGAGCTATATACTCAGGTGTTGTGGGTCAGGTATACCCAGTCACCCCTTTGGGGCATTATGGCCCTGCGGCCAAGTCCAAATAATTGCTTTTCTCCTCAGTGCAGCATGGAATAATGGTGAGTCAGTGGGGCTGTCCTTAGATTCAGGGCAGCACGGCCCACCAGCTAGAGACAACAAGACCACCCTTCCACACCAGGCAGCATGGCCCAGCGGCCAGAGGGGTATGGGCCACCATCCATGGGTGGTGGTTGAGGTAGGGGACCTAGGCCCTCCCTACTCCACCAGGTCCCAGCCCAGGGCCCTATCAGCAGCAAGTATATCCACCACTGGATCAGTAGGGATCCTCCCAAAACATGCAGACTCTGTTCCTAGTACCACAACCAGACAACATCTGGTTCTCCTGGGCTACTTCCTACCTTGTCTTCCTGTTCTGTAGTCTGCAGGTCCTCTGCTTCCCCAGGATAGTTGGCAGGTGAGGTTCCTGGTTACTCCTTCCCCTTGTGGGCTTCCTCAAACAGCCAAGTGTTCGCCTGGGTTTCAGCATGCCTAGCCTCTGCAGTCTGGGGCACTGACAGCTCCCAGGTGGGAGCCTGTAATATACACCTTCTCTCTTCCCCAGTCAGGCCAGACTGGCTAAGCAGCTCCCTTTTATACCGTGGTTCCAGTTGGAGAATGCCCAGCAGGGGAGAAGGGGCATGGCCTCCTCAGTCCATAATATGGGGTTAACGCCTTCCGGCCCAGTGCAGGGCAGGTATATCCCATCACAGTAGGTGATAACACACAAATGCCATTTGGCATGCACAGTGTGTCCTTTTGTGTGCATGCAATCTTGCATCTCTTGATACAGCAGGTTTTTTCTACAACCATACTATCTAAATACTTTCATTTAAACTCCTCTCCTTTCTCCCAAAACTATTTTGATATTTTTCATGCTGTGGACATGTCCAGAAATGACATCACAAGGGCCTGCTGCTGGCACTAAATATTCAAACTGAAGCTACAAGGGATGAGGAAGGCAATAAGCAACAGGTTACTACTGGTGTCAGGGAATCTCAGCATTGCTTAGGCAGAGTCAGAACTGGAAGAATGGTCTTGTGGGTCAAGCAATGGACTGGAGATCTGTGTTTAGTTATTGGCTCTGTCACAGACTTCCATTGTGACTTTGGCAAATCACATAATCGCTCAGTGCCTCGGTTCCCCATCTGTAAAATGGGGATAATTACATTTCTGCCTCACAGGAGTATTGTGAGGATAAATTCAGAACCTATGGCATAAAAATACCTGAATAGACACTTAATTGGAGAAGCCTTAGTCAGGACAGAGTGAGGTGAAGCATAAGATATTCGCATATGTGAATAACACAGATGAGCTGTCTGTCAGAGGCAACTATCAAACCTGATCTATGTAATCTGAACTTTTCAATTAGGCAATAGATGTGCAAGCACAACAAGTGATTGAGAACTGTGGTGATTTAATATAAAGTTAATAAACTGAACCTGTACTGTAGAACGATTCAAGACATCAAAATATTGGTAGGGAGCTGAGCCTGGGAGGCCTCTGTGCTACAGAGGGAAAACAAAGTTATGCTTGGTGTCTCTGTGGCATGAAGCTTCTGCCCTGCCAGAGGAAAATTCCAGAAGCCTTGCATTGGCTGACTGGACAGTAGGCAGGCAAATTGTGTTTGGATGGAATGAACTGAACTGGAAGCAGGATTCACTTGGAATCACCAGCCCCGGTCACCTCACACTTGTCTGACGACCAATCTTATTGTAATGCCACCAGCAACAACCTTTTTCACCCCAGTAGGCTTCTATAACTCTGACTCCACCTGTATGAGGTTAATGAGTGCCTCTTCTGTTAGCAAGCTGAGCCATCCCACTGAGCACAAGCTGCAGGGCTTGAAAGTACTGCAAAGATATCCACTAGTCACCTGGACAGTAAACAGTCTATAATCAGATCTCTACTAAATACTGTGCATGATAGACGTTTATAAATGATACCAGACAAAGACAATGCAGGGTCACAGCCTTGCAAGGTGCTGAGCACTTCCTGCAAGATGCTGAGTTCCCTCAGTTCCCAGGCCACTTTCAGGCGGTGCCTGAGGAGACACTGAAATGGGGCAGGAGGGAGCAGAACTGAATTAGTCGAGGAGGGAAGTAGAGAATAGGTGATGGGGACAGGGGAAGTTATCAGGGTTTTTTTCCCCCCCTCTGGGACCTGGTCTCACACTTTGTGATCCTGTTTTCCCAGTTCAGTGCAGCTGAGATGAAAGCTTGATATGGAAGTTGGAGGCACTGATGAGAGCCCTAGCCCACGCAGTAGCCACTGGGACAGGGGGGTGGAAGGTGATGCCTCCTACTTTAACCGCTAACTTTCTAAATTAATCTGAATATCAGTATGTGTCTGCAGTACGAGTCCTACATTTAAAACCAAAGCCCTTTGCGGTGCTGCATGAAACCACAAAGGAGAATGAATTAAGAGCACCATAAGCTAAAGTTTGATCCTTACTCAGCCAAGCATTTCATTTACTCCTGGGCAATTTTGCCTGAACAAGGCCAGCTGGGCTCCGTTTTGCCAGAGCAAGGCTGACTGGCTTTGGCTCAAGGAGATTAAAGAAGAGAAAGAGGACCCAGGGGCTGGTGATGGGCAGTTGAAAGGACTCAATAAAGCACTTCGCCTATTTCCATGATGCTGTCATTCTTTGCCTTTGTATACAGGATCGCTACTTTGTGTTGCTAGGCAACTATACTGCAACCCTCTTGGCCTGCACTTTGAGACATCCAGGCAAGAGAAACCAATCAGGCAGCTGTAGCTGCTGAATAAAGCAGCCTGCACATTCCCCTTTGGCATATATTAGCATAAAGAAGGTGTTTTCTTATGTTTGTATTTGGACATTCAAATGCATGTCGATGTTTGCTGATTCCCCATCTAGACCCTGGAGTGTCCCAGCCAGCATGTGTTGTTGATTAGGACAATTACCATGCAGATAATGCGCCAAACCAGGACTATAGATGTGCCAGTGGGAGAGGTATGTGCACATTTTGAATTGATGAGTACAGTCGTGTGTTAAGCACTTTCTAGTCCCTGGCCTTTCTTATAAAAAAGGGAATTTCTAGCGGACAAAAAAATCGCTGTGTAAATGATTTCATTCCCAGCTGATGATGACTAACAAGGACGCACAGCATTGGTAAGAGTATAAGGGTTAGAAGGCTTCTTTGTTTCATACCAAATTCAGAGTTGTAATGATTCATAATATGCTGAATTCATCTGCATTTCAGTTGGCAGAGGAAAAAGAGGGAGGTTTTTTTGTAAGTCTCTCTAATATCCTCAATAATACCATTTTTAAATAAGAAACAGGTACCAATGAATAAATATTTAGTATGTATTTGTTTGATACATCTTTTGTCCATTGTACAATGGCTTTTTCAATATTAATTCCAGCATAATCCAGCTATTGCTAGATTTGATGTCACAAAAACTCTTTTTTTCAAAGAAAATCAGTTATCTGAACTAGTTGGGGTGCCTCCTTGGAAGATATGCTCTAGTCAAACACAAGTTATTGGGCCCAGTACGCAGGGTCAAATTTGATAGCCTGTGATATACAGGAGGTTAGACTAGAGCAGTAGTTCCCATCCTTTCCAGATTACTGTACCCCTTTCAGGAAGCTAATTAGTCTGGTATAGCCCCAAGTTTCACCTCACTTAAAAACTACTTGCTTACAAAATCAGACATAAAATACAAAAGTATCAGAGCCCACTATCACCGAAAAATTGCTTACTTTCTTATTTTTACCATAAAATAAATCAATTGGAATATAAATATTGTACTTACATTTCAGTGTATAGCATATAGAGCAGTATAAACATGTCACTGTCTGTATGAAATTTTAGTTTGCACTTACTTCGCTAGTACTTTTTATGTAGCCTGTTGTAAAACTAGGCAAATATCTAGATGAGTTGATGTACCCGTTGGAAGACCTCTGCATACCTCCAGGGGTTGAGAACCACTGGACTAGATGAACTGATGGGCCCTTCTGAACTTGAAATCTGTGAATTCTCACCAGATTTAAATCATGACCATTTTTAACAAAAACTAAAAGGTATAATTATAATGGATATATATGAGCCTCAGAGATCAACCCAAGAAGAAGTGGTGGGCTGTCATAAAGGAAGACATTTTAGCATGTGGTATGGTAGAAAATATGGCACTGAACAGTGACTTTGGCGGTAAAAGAATCATAGAACAACCCCGAGTTAATGAAAGGAAGAAGAAGAAATTTGAGCCTAAGTCTAGAGGTAGCCAGGAGAGCTGGGTGAATAATGGCTTTTTTGATTCATAGACAATTTCAAAAAGTTGAAAAAAATTCATTTTGGGTCATACCAAAATTAAAAAAAAAATTCAATTTTGGGCAAATTGAAAAGTAAAATGAAAAAGAATGGGTCAAATGAAACATTTCAGTTTGACTAAATCAAAATGTTTTATTTCAATTATGACCATTTTCAAATGTTTTAGAATTTTTAAAATTAAAATTAAAGAAATTTTTTAAACAAAGTCATTTCAAACTGAAAAAATTGAAATGTTTAATTTCAAAAATGAAATTTTAAAATTGTACACCTACTACTGTAGTTGCTATTGCAATGATAACATCAATATACAGTTAGTTGTTACTGAAATACTGCAGCACAAATATTTTCTGTTTAAAATACAAGGAAATACATTTTAGCCTCTTAGATATCACTGTGTGAGAACTGTGGGCAGTTGCTAACTTTTAATGGAAACTATTACAAATGCACTGTGCAACAGTGATTGCAAGTAGGTGGAACTGAAAATTATTGTGTTTTCAGAATTTGCAAAAGAAAATTGTATGGCTAACTCAGGCAAGTTCTGCTGAATGAAAGGAAATTTGTACAGTTATTCACAAGTTTAAAGGGAGAAAAAGTAGCAAAATTTGTGTTCTCACATTTAGATGATTGCTTGATGTTAGTTCTCCTGCAGGTGTGCTTAAATTGTGCTCCTTATATCTGAAATTATTTGATTGCTTTTGCACTCTATATACAGTAGGTACTGAGTTTCCAAAGAATTTGGTGTTGATACTGTTATGTCTGGGCTTGCAAAGCACTTCTCTTTCCAGTCAACTTCCCTCTGAGTGTCAATAGCACGAAAGGTTTTCCACTGACACAACCTGACATGAGCAAACCACTGTCAAAAGCTTTATTGTTTAGGTACTGTTAGCAGCCAATAATGACTAATTTACAATGTTTTAGTTAAGGCTCCATGGTGGCAGCATTTACTGTGCTCATGCCTTTCACTGAAGGGTTGCTAATAGCAGTACTGATTAGTGCATATAGCACACACACACACACACAACTAAATGTGACCTTTAAACTATGACTCATACAGATGTCAAGCTTGGTAAATTCAGTAAAATGTTATTTGGAATTTAGTGTTCCTTGTCAGGGGATCTGAGTCAGAGCCTAGAAAACCTGCAGAATGAATATTTCTCTCTTTCTTTGAAGGGTTTTATTTATTGATGATTAATAGGTATATACAAAGGAGATCTTGTAAGAACAAGTGGAACTTTAGGAAAGTAGATGAAGGCAAGGACAATAACAAACATCACTGGAGGCTGCCATGGCAATATGTGTTCTGCCTCAGTAGCATCCACCACACTCTTGGGGCCTTAAAAAGAATAGAAAACAGTCATTGGTGGTCTATGTGACGGGGTGTACAAGCCCCACACTGGTCCGACCGGGATTAATCCCACTCTGGGGGCCGAGGAGGCCATGCGATCTCGGCTCAAGTGGGCACGCTCCACCTGCAGCCTCAGTACAAAAGAGAGCAGCCTAGCTCAGTTGGTGGGACCGCTAAGGAAAGAGGACGCCTTGTCCCTGGAACTGCGCAGACCGAGAGCACTGCAACCCAGGCGGACACTGCACCGCCCGAAGAAGGTCCAGAGACATTCCACAGAGTTGCCAGGAGCTGCAGCAGACAACCCCAGAGACCCGGGAGAGCCACGGACTTTGCTGCCGGGGAAAGGGGTAGGAAGTAGCCCAGAAGACTTAAACTTTACTACAGTGGGGGGATTGGGGAACTGGTTGGCATGTTTCAGGAGGATCCCCTCTGACTCAATGGTGAGTACCCCTGCTATTGCCAGGACCCTAAGCTGGGGTCTGGAGGAGCAGGGAGGGCTCAAGCCCCCTCCCCAGGCACCACACACCCTTAGGTGACGCCTCACTCCCCCAACTTAACAGTAGGCCACAGTACCCAAGGAGGGGGGTGATGTTACCAATGCCAGCCATCAGGCCCCACTGCCCTGACCCAAAGGGCCACTTTATTGACTCTGGCTACTAGGTCCTGTGCCCTGCGAACCAGGGCCACCCAATTGACTTTGGCCATTAGGCCACACAGCCCAGACTGTAAAGGCAGCCACATTGACTCAGGCCGTTAGGCCAGACTGCCCTGAAATGCAGGGTGAGAAGTTAGACTCGACTGTGGGCTTCCTCCCTCCCTAAAAGGGGGGGGTCAGGTGTACAAGCCATGTGACAGGCCACTTTCCCACATCCAATAAATCCCCTTACATCAGTATGGTGCTTTAGTACCCCCTAACTGTTCCTCTCAATCCCATCTCCAAGGAGTGGTACATCCCCTGTGGACTCCACTGCCTTATGTGTGGGAGAGATGGGGAGGAGGAATTCTTGAGTCAGATGAAGGGGCTCAGAGGGGTGTCCTCAATCCAAACCTGGGCCTGGCTGACTTCCATCTCTGGCTCAAACACAAGAGAGAAGGAAGCTATAAGTTCAGCTGCAAAACAACAGAAAAATATATTCATTTGTTTATTTAACTACTTTTAATTTTGACTGAAGGATTAGAAATCACGAAATGAAGACATTCAGTCCTTGTTCACTGGTCCTCAATTGTCTCTGCTTCTGTAGGACAATGATTCTCCTTGTCCTCTTTCAACAGGGATCACACTATTCTGCACTTTCGCACTACTTCAACTTCCCTCTAATCCCTCCCTCTGCTACACAGCCATTTCCTCCCATTGGGGAACCCAGGTCTTCCTTCTAGGCAGGCTCCAGCCCTTGAGCTCTCCCATGAAGCAACTGTCTGACTCAAACACCAACTGTGCTTCTTCACTGCTTCCCATGGCCACTTCCTATGATGCGTGTCTCTGGTTAGGCCCCTCGCCTCAGCCTCTTCCCATCAATCCTCTGCCGAAACCCTCCTGGGTTTTATTCCCAGTCCCCTGTCCACAGGGCCCCACCTCCTGTCTCCGTTCAGATCCCTGGTCACTGGAGAGCGCTACTGCTGTCCCCAGATCTCTCTCAGCCAGCTGCCATGCCTGTCAGCTTTCTTCCTTGACTGAGCAGCAGAACCCGTCTTTTAACCTGTCTTTCCCAGCAGGCCTGGCTCCAGTTCAACGGTCTGGGCAGAAAGTCAGATGGGAGCTGGTCCTGAGTTCTTCTTAAAGACCTAACTTGTCCTGTGACACATGGCTCATGACTCATGCACCATTGCAGATAGCACCAGACCATTCAGACCTCTTCCAAGTTGCAGCAATGTTCTCTAAGGTAGACAAGGGTTAAAGCTCACAAAAGAAAGATACTTACAATGATGAACTAACAATGCCGGTTGACAACAGCACAGTGCTTAGATAACCAATAAATATACACTGGACAAGAATGTCACTGAATATTAGAGTAGGGCGGGAAATGGTTTTCCCATTCTGCATGAATTTTTGAGGTTTTGAAATTTTTTCCCATCCTAAATTGGGACAAAAAGTCAAAATATTGAAAGATTTGGTAGACTGAGAATCTGGGGGGAAAAAATTCAGATCAGGTCCAGTGAAACATTATATTTCAACTGTGTCTGTTCTTTTCATTTTACTGTAAATTAACTTAAATTTTGCAATGAAATTTAAAAAAAAAAAAAAAAATTCAAAACAGAAATTTGTCAAAAGCAACCATTTTTGGTGAGAAGTTTGTTTTGACAAATTGCCATTTTCCCATAAACATTCCATTGCAGGAAGGGAGGGGCGAGGGAAAGGAATGCTGTGAGGTGTGACAGGCATCCAAGGTTTCTATGGAGATTTAGAACGTATGGAATTTACATTCTGGAGATTGTTTCAAAAGTTGGGAGTTTAAAACCCCAGGAGGAAAAATGCTCAACATTAAAAGATTTCAGTCTGAAAACAGGTTGAGCAGAGGATGGACCATGGCATAGCTGATGTTCATGTTTGGGAAATGTCAGACCTGCGCAGCCACTAACAGTTGTGATTAGGAAAATTCCTTTCTTCTATTTTCTAATGTTGTTACATTCCAAGAGTAAAATTGAATGTCCATCCCTGGAGGCCCCATCCTGAGGGATTTCAGTGTGTGGAGTAAGTTCATGCTATTTTTTAGGGCATGGATTTCAAGGGCAGAGATAATACCTTATACAACAGCTCTCCCCCTCACTGCAGTCTTACCCTCTTTCTAGATGTAGGGGAGCTTCTGCAGCAGGTTTGGGGAAGGGGAGAGCACTGCCACCGAAGCAGCAATGTCCCCTAAGGCAGATATACACTGGCTTTTTGTCCCCTCCACAGACAGTGGGGGCAATAGGGCCTTCCAGTTGTATCCCCTTTCTTTATATTTAGAATTAATTGGTATTTGTGTCTGTGGTTGGAGGATAAGGTTATTATTATTATTAAATTAATATTATTAGTTAATAGTTCTGCATTAAAGCTACTAATTTACCCAGGAAACTAGAAGAACTAAAATGCATTTCCAACTCAAAGGAGCTGGCATGCGCCATCTGCTGCATCTTCAGCACATATTCTGAAATGGTGCATCATTCAGAGTTTACATTGATTCTTATACAAGATTATGTACATACTGCAGGAGAGTATTAACTCCTCTGCAGGAGGGAAATGGTGAGAGAAAGCGTGTATGCAGCTCTTCAGGAAGGCAGAAAAGCTTCACTGGTGACAGCAAGTGATGGCAAATGGTGATAGGTAGATCACTCCGTGATACCAAGACTTTAAGTTCAGATCTGAAGCCCATTGAAGCAAATGGAGTCTTTCAATTGACTTCATTGGGTTTTGGATCAGGACTTATGATCTTGTTTACACTGTGTTTTTTCTCAGAGAAGGGTTAGCTAACAGTGGTAAAATGTCTGATCCTTAGATACACGGCAGCTGTTGGGAACTATGGGTCCCAATTTACTAGTATAGACAAGGTCTATTAGGGAAGTTATGATCATTGAACTGAACAATGACACTGTAAAGTAATAAAATGATAGATATCTGTGAATTACAAAAGCATCAAACTTCTGGGCAAGCTGAATACTGCAAAGATTGGCCACCTTAAAAGAAAAAAGCAAAGCAAAAAAGAAAATGTATGGACATTCAATTTTATAGAGACGGTAATGTTTCGTGCTGCCTTAAACCTGTCTGAAACCAAGTTCCTTGTACACAAGGCTTGTACAATTGCTCTTTCAGCAGCAAATAAAGCTTTTCACTCCATTTTTCAGTTGCTGTTTGCACATTCATGGCAGGAAGAAGCATGGGAGAGAGAGACTTTGGGAGTGCCAAGATGTACATGATGAGTTCCAGCTCAATTGACGACAATCATTTATTTATTTATTTATTTCCCTTCCTGACAATTCTTTTTCAGGAAATAAGATCTGCACAATGGCATATGACTGTGATGCAGAAGACATCCTGAAGCCTCTGGTCTTCCGTCTCCATGACAGCGTTCCTGAAGCAGTCCGTGAGGTCTTACTGGAACGTGGTTGGAGTGAATTTGATGAACAAGAGCAAAATGAAACTGATTGGAATCTGTACTGGCAGAACTCCCCTTTCCGTATGACTGATCACTGCAGCATTAAACCATGGCAGAGGCTCAATCACTATCCAGAAACAGTCAGGATCACAAGGAAAGACTATCTGGCAAGGCATCTGAAACGTATGAAGGGAATTTATGGACCATCTCTTTATGAGTTTAGTCCAGTGGCATTCATCATGCCTAACGACTATGTCAAGTTTATAGCAGAATACACCAAGGAAAGACAGTCACCGGGCAGAAAGCCAAGCTATTGGATCTGCAAGCCTGTGGATCTGTCTCGTGGGAGGGGCATTCTCATTTTCCAGGACATTAAAGACTTAGTATATGATTGCATGGTGATTGTGCAGAAGTACATCAGTAATCCTTTGCTTATTTCTGGGTATAAATGGGATCTCCGCCTCTATGTCTGTGTCACCAGTTTTTGCCCCCTTACCATTTACACTTATGAAGAAGGGTTGGTGAGGTTTGCCACTGAAAAGTTTGACCTCAGTTCTCTGGACAATGTCTATGCCCATCTAACAAACACGAGCATCAATAAATTTGGAGCCTCATACAAAAAAAATAAAGAAGGGATTGGCCGTGGCTGCAAATGGACAATCAGCAAATTCCGTTCTTACTTACGCAGCCACGAGGTGGATGACCTGCTTCTGTGGCAGAGAATAAACAACATCATAATATTGACCCTCCTCGCTATAACCCCTTCTGTTCCATTGACTTCCAATTGCTTTGAGCTCTTTGGGTTCGATATTCTGATCGATGACAAATTCAAACCATGGCTTTTAGAGGTAAACTACAGCCCAGCCTTGCGCCTAGACTGTTCCATCGACACAACAGTGAAAAAAAGACTTCTCCATGATATCATTGAGTTGCTAAATTATAAGCAAATTGACACCTTGAGAGAAAACAAAGGGGCCAGCACTAAATCTTCCTATGCTGGTAGAACACATGTCCCCTTGGCTACACAGGGTGAAAATGTAACCAATGATGTGCCTAATTTCCTTGCTTCTAGGCAAGAGAGTGAATGCACTGCCACTTCTGCAGTACAGTCTCTTTTGGAGGTTACAGCAGGTTCATTTAAAAAGGAGGCCATAGTGATGGGGAAAATGGCCCGAGCACACCCAAGGAAAACACTAACCTCACAGCTACGCGAAAGGATGAACAGGCCAAAAACATCTTCACAATCAAAAGCAGCATCTAAAAGCAAACAGCTCCCAGGAGCTAGACATCCTCCGCACGCATCTGTCCAAGTCACCCATTGTTTGCCTGCTACTGAGTTATGTAACTACAAATTAACTATTCCTCCATATTTTCTCTCAGCTAAAGACAAAAAGCCCTTCCCTCGAGTAGGTGATTTCATCCTTATATTTCCTTTCAACGATGCTGTGCTTGAAGCTTCCAGAAATGGAATAGATGTAAAAAGCATCATACAAGAAATACACAAGTTAATGAATAAACAGTTGCCACCAGGACAGCAGAAAGTAAAGAACAGAAAAGATTATTTAACTTTTAGATAACTCAGTGGATGTTAGGATATAAGCTGCAACACAATGAAAGGATAAGACAATAACCAGATATGAGTGGTGCTGGGCTATTGATATATCTTAGATGGTGGTTTATTTTGAAGATGGTAGCTATGTCAGAAATAGGGATCTTGCAAAACCACACACCTTGTGAAAATGTCTCTTGTAATTTAACAATGACCCTGGGAAATTGTTTTTTTTTTTTAAATAAAAGAATGCATTGAATAATTAATATATATGACATTCTTCTGCCTCTAAGATAGTCCCAAAATGAAAGTTTAGAGTTGAATATTTTTTCAAAAATGTCAGTTCTTGCTGTTGTTTATGAGTCATTTATAAATTCCTACCCTTCATTGCCAGTATTTTTTCTTTTCCTGCCTGGGAGGATTTATAGCTATAAAATGTTGGTTAGTTTACACACTGAAGCATGCAACTTGGATATCCATGTCCTATAGTTTACAAAGCTGCCAGTGTTATTAATGGTCATAAAACTATCAAGTCTTGTTAAGAATCTAGTACAGGGTCTGAGACATTGATATGTCTGGCATTCAGTTCTGCAAACTGACTTTTGTGCAGTGTGAAGAAATATCATCCCACTAGAATTACATTAATTTAATTGAAAAATAGGTTTCTGCAGAAATTCTTATGAAATGTTATTTAAAAATATCCTACATGCTGTTCCAGATGGGTTTTCAAGCCCACTTCTCAAATATTAAACTAAGAATCCCCAACAGGCTGTGTGAGGTAGAAAATATTATAATTAAGTCTCCCGGTGCAACTGAGGAATTTAATATTGGAGCTGGGATGTGACCTCCAAGTGCCATTCTTGGATCAACAGATAAAATCTCTCTCACAGATACAATACATTATATACCTGCTGGGGTCTTACTAGTGTTAAACAATTACTCAGCTTTGTTATGCCATAATTATGCTGCTTTACATCAGACTGCTGGTGTAAAACTTTGAGTGATAAACCCAGTAACGCCGAATTGAAACATTTGTTTGACTTCGTCTAATGATCTCTTGGTGCATCTTTACTGCCATCAACTGTCTGTCTGGCAGTAACTGCATCTGCTATAATTTGCAGAAGTACATCCTCATTTTGGTCCACACATTAGGCAAAATTGTGACTGCCATGTGCTTAGTCTAATGCCAGAAAATCTGTGGGTAGCAGAGAATTGAGGTGTTGCAACTGGATTCTGTCTCCCTGGAAGGTCACACCATATTGCTTCCATGATAAAAATCACAGAGAAATATTTTGGGGCAGTCATGGTCTGTGTGTTTGGGGGGGAGGGGAGGGTTAAAACTGATCCTGCCAAAGGGAATATGGAGCCACACTCATATAAATTATCTGTGCTCTTAGAAAGAATCATCTGTGGCTGGGATAGGCCACTGTCAGAATACAGAGCACAGGGCTTTCGCAGCATGAAGGATTAGAGAAGAGAGGGGTGTGAGGAAGAGGTAGGGAGCTGTCTTTTTGTATTAAGAATAATCAAGTCAGAGCTCATTTTTACTATGTTTTTATTTCCATGGAAGGTGTTCTGGTTACGGCATGATCTATATAGCTCATGTGATTTATGTCATCACCTACCCCTCTCTCTGAGAGCAAACTAGCCTTGTGCTATTTATTCTAATGGTTCCTTTCCTTTTATACTATTAAGCATCTCCTGAGATTTGCTTTCTAGCATCCCAGGTCAGAGAAGCCAACAAAATTACTATTAAATACTTGTTACTAATCTCACCCCCAATGGTGCTAATGGCTCGTGGGTGATACTGTGGGCAATTGCACCTGCAAAGGGTTCCGCTAGCCAGGCTCTGCTTTGCCACTGTCCCTGGGAAGGATGGTGCTAGCTCCTGGGAGAGTGAAGTGATTTGGACCGTGGTATCATGGACATGCACAGGACATGCAGCTCTAAATCTCATTTTCTTCAGACCCAGATGGAGCAGTGTCTACTTTCCTAATGCCTGGCCAGGACAGGAACTTAGAATGAGCTGGCTGAGACTCAATCTAGGCAAGACAGAGATGATGCTAGTGGGTTGGAACCTAGGGGATACGGCAGAAGTAGTTCCTGCCCCTGTTCCTGAAAGGGATTTTGTTTATCCTTTCTTCAACAGGTTTGCAATTTGGGGGTGCTACTGCTGAAGCTGTTGGCCAAAGAGCCTTTTTTTAACCTGCATCTGGCAAGCAGTGCTCAAATTATGGGGGAAAAATGGGGAGGGAGGCTGAATGTCAAGTGGCTTACTTTAATGTGAGGAGGTGTGAGAAGTAAAGGGGAGCCATATGGCAGAAGTGAGGTAGTCCCTAAAAGTAGTATGGGGGCCTGCGTCCCCAAGCCCCTCCATAATTCAAGCACTGTTGGTAAGATATTTGTGACATTTTATTGTGGATCAAGAGCCTGCCACAGAGATCCATGCTGTTGTGACTTTTTAGTTGGGATTACTGCAACGTATTTTGCATCTACATGAGCCTATACATGAAGGCCACGTGGAAATTTTGGTAGACGACAATGCAGCTATATAACTATTAGATGGATATTACCCATACGGAATATTTTACACCAATTCTTTGACGGCTGTAGTGGTCTCATTTTTACCTCTGGGTCCAATTCAAGGTGTTAACTTTGATCTGTAAAGCCCTACAGTCATAATTTAGACTAGAGCCTGGTTACTCGAGAAGTTGCCTCTCCTCTTGTACCACAGTATAAATATCTTTATTTCACTTAAAGTGCACTATCACCTAGGCACATTCACAATAAGAATAATCATATAACAGTATAATGCATCCAGCATCCAATAGTAGCCAACACAAACAATCCCAAACAACACCCTCAGAGAAAGCCTGGGTAAACCAGACCTGACAATATGTCCTGAAAGTCCGCTGATTCAGGCTATGTCAGACCAAGGGAGTAGGGAATTCTAGAGTAAACAGCTCTGCACTGGCAATGCCCTGCCCCCAGCTCTCTCAAATACATATTAAGGGGACTGTCAGGAACACAGTCCCAGCTAATCGCACCAATCACGGAGAAGCACAAAGAGGGAGGTAATCATTAAGATTCGTAGATTCCAAGGCCAGAAGAGAGCACTGTGATTATCTATAGGCCATTATAGCACAGGGCATAGATCTTCCTTAAAATAAAATAAACCCTAGAGTCTCTCTCTTAGCTAAACATCCAATCTTGACTAACCTGTCAGTGATGAAGAATCCAGCATGAACCTTTGTAAATTGTTCCAATGGCTCATTACCCTCCCTCAAAAATGAATGGTTTATTTCCAGTCTCAATGTGTATAGCTTCAACTTCCAGCCATTGGATCGTGTTACACCTTTCTCTGCTAGATTGAAAAGCCAATGATCAAATATTTGTTCTCATGTAGTTTACTTACAGACGGTGACCAAGTCACACCTTAACCATCTCTTTGTTAAACTAAACAGATTGAGCACTTTGAGTCTAATCACTATTAGACATGTTTTCTACTCCCTTAATCATTCTTGTGGTTCTTCTCTGAAGCCTCTCCAATTCATCAACATCCTTCTTGAATTGTGGGCACCAGAATGGAATGCAGTATTCCAGCAGCTGTCACATCAATGCCAAATACAAGAGTTAAAATAACATCACTACTCCTACTCGAGATTCCTGTTTATGTATCTGCAGCATCACAGGGGGAGCTCACGTTCAGCTGATTATCCATCTTTTTTTCAGAATTACTGCTTCCCAGGATAGATTCCCCTTTTCTGTAAGCATAACCTATATTCTTTGTTTCTAGAAGTATACATTTACATTTACCTGTATTAAAACTCATACTGGCTGCTTGCGCCCAGTTTACAAAGTGATTCAGATCGCTCGGAATCAGTGACCTGTTCTCTTTATTATTTACCATTCCCCCAATTTTTGTGTCATCTACAGACTTTACCAGTGAGGATTTTATGTTTTCTTCCAGGTCATTGATAAAAATGTTAAATAGCATAGGGCCAAGAGCCCATCCACATGGGACTCCATTGGAAACACACCTGTTTGAAGACGATTCCCCGTTTACATTACATTTGGAGACCTATTAGTTAGCCAGATTGTGTGCTATGTTAATTTCACATCATTCTAGTTTTTAATCAAAATGTTGTGTGGTATCAAGGCAAACACTTTACAGAAGTCTAAGTATATTATTCCAACCCTATTACCTTTATCAACCAAACTTGAAATTTCATTAAAAAAAATCAAGTGAGTTTGATAGGATCTACTTTCCATAAACCCATGTTGATTTGCATTAATTACATTATCCTCCTTTAATTCTTTATTAATTGAGTCCCATAATAGCCACTCCATTATCTTGCTGGAATTGATGTCAGGCTAAGACCTACAATTATCTGAGACATCTCATCTACCGTTTAAAAGAAATTGGCACAACATTGGCATTTTTTCCAGTATTCTGGGACTTTCCAAGTGTTCCAAGACTTATTGAAAAAAACAGCATTAATGCTCCAGCAAGCGCCTCAGTCAGTTCTTTTAAAACTCTTGCATGCAAGTTATCTGGACATGTTGATTTAAAATGTCTAGCTTTAGTAGTTTCTGTTTAACATCCTCCAGAGATACTAGTGTAATGGAAAGAACATCACCATATGATGAGGCTATATCATTTATTTTTTTCCCCTAAATACAGAACAGAAATATTTATTGAACATTTCTGTCTTTGCTACATTATTATTGACAATTCTACTAGCTCCATCTAGTAATGGACCAATATCATTGTCAGGACTGTCTTTGTGTTCCTAATATATTTTAAAAACTCCTTTTTGTCCTTAACTCTGCTGGCCATAGATTTCTCCTTGTGTGCCTTTGTCTCCCTTATCAATTTTCTACAATTTCTAACTTCTGATTTATATTCACTACTATCAACTACCTGTTTCTTCTATTTGTTTTTATATTATATATATATATATATATATATATATATATATATATATATATATAGCTGCTGAACCAGGTCTGTTTCTTAACAAGTATGGACATGCCTGAAGGCTGTCCTTGGGTATATACCCTCCACAGCTCTCTACTCACCCCAGCTGTGCCTTCCTGTCTACACTGCTATTTTTAGCATGTAGCATCCCACTGACTCCCCCCACTGGAGCCATTCCCCACCCAGGAAAAGACTCTGGCAGCAGAGAAGAAGCAGAGAAAGGCTACAGTGGCTCCCCACTACTAGAGCTATCCCGCACCGCAGGGGAAGAGTCCAGTAGAGGGGGAAAGACCCAGCAGCTCCCTGTTGCTAGATGCTTTCCCTGCCAGAGGGAAAGACTCTGGAAACTCCCTGATGCTGGAGCCCTTCCCTGCAGCAAGTAAAGACTCAAAAAGTGGGGAAAGGCTCTGGCAAGGGGGGAAGCAGCGGAGAGCTGCTGAAGCCTTTCCTCCCTGCCAGAGTCTGTCACTGACACAGGTAGCTACACACCGCAGTGTGGATGCAGCCTGCTCTTCACCGTGGCGTGTAGCTACACATACTACTACTTTTGGCTACATGTAGGGTGTGTAGTGTAGGCATAGCCTTCAAGTGTCAAGCACAATAAGGCACCTTGTAGTTGAGGTCAGCTAGGGTGCTCAAGATAACATTCCCTCGAGGTAAATACCAGACAGCTAGAGGCAAGGTATTTTTAATGAAGGACCCTCAGCTCAGGAATTTGCTTCCTGGCGACACAGCATGACTCCAACTAGTTTCAGGAATTTAATGAAGGGTAGATTGGGGATTGTTTGTGAGGTTTCTGGGGTGTTTTGCCGAGATGGGGGTAATGTTCTTTTTGCTTTATGATTAGAATCAAGTGTTATGTTTTTTATTACAGATCATTCATGGAGCCAGAGACGCATCAGTTAGGAGGCATTTTATTGATAACTTTATACATATATGGTACATTTCTCTGCACTTTCAGAGAATAAAATATAAAAGCCTGCGATAAATGGATTAATTCTGATTTGTTACTTTGAGACAGCCCACAGGCTTGTTTAGATAGATTGCAAGCACAGAGTTATGAACAAAAGTTAGATATTCAACATACAGAATATTTTACATTTACTAGAGACATTCTTGTTTGCAAATAGATTAGAAACCAAAGTTTCATAAGTGTGCCTATAATCCTGTGTGCACCTGCCTTGCTAAAATGCAATACCGACACAAATCAGGGACCAGCATTGCCCTCAGTGAGCTTGATCCCACCCCACAGAAGCCATGAGGAATTTTGCCACTGATTTCAATGGGAGCAGGATTAGACCCATATTTGTGCACAACCACAACCCTGATCAAAAGTGTAGGCGCTGCTTACACCTGCATTAAAGATTTTGGCCTCTGTGTATGTCCCATATTAATACATGGGTGAAGAACAATGGGCCTGATCCTGCAAAGAGTAGAGTGGCCCCTGCAAGTTCAGTCAGAGTTGAGGGTGCTCACCATACCCAGGAAGAAGCCACATATAAACAAGAATATTCCTTAGTCTGCTGTGGATATATACTTAATGGCTCAGACAAGCAGATTTCTCGATACTTAATCATGATTTAAGGGTAAAAGTGACAAACAAAAACTACCAAAAATTTCCTTAGTACCCGTAAACAAACACAAATCAGCTACTTCATTGACAAACAGCAAACTTTTTTAAAAACAGCATTCCTAGGAATAAGCTTAATGTTTCTCATTGGCAGACGCAAACACCATGTCTATTTTCTAACCTGATCGAATACAGTTTTTCAATGACGGCTTTGCTGTGATGGTTATTTGTGACAAACCACTTAGCCTTGTTTCAGCCTTTATGTAGCGGCAAGGAACTGTTAACCTGTAACAAAGGACATGGGATAGAATGGTCTCTTTCAAGAGATCTTTTTTGGATTTCTTTAATAAGATGCCTTGCACAAACTATGTAGAAATGTATCAAAGATTACAATAGTGAAAAGCACACAATTCTAAATAGTTTATTTTACAAATAGGGAATAAAAGAAATAAAAATACTACTATGTTATCACACCCAAATTACATTAAAATATATTCATCATCAAATGCTTAGAAAAGAGTAATTACATTTATACACACTATAGTCTGTGATCAATATTACTGGGAAATAACTTGTTTCATACACTTTCCATCTGGTCAGACTACATCTTCCAGACTGCACAGTAATTTGAATGTAAACTTGTTTGTATTCTGAGCTGCAAGAAACAAAACAAAAAAATGAACAATTGCATAATCTTGGAATTATTTTACACTTGCATGTGAGGAAAGAATAAAGGCAGATTGCTAGGAGAGTCTTCAGGAGCTCTTAAACGTGAATTTTGCGTGGTGGAGTCAAAAGAAATTATATAATGTGGGAGAGAAAGAGAGAAACAACAAGAAGAAATATTTGTCCAGATTAAAGCTATCAGTTCAGACCTCCAAGGAGTGTAAACCAGCATGGCTCTAGTGAAGTCAATGGTACTTACTTCAGCTGAGAACCTGGACCATGATCTTTGGATTTTTACTTAATAAACAGCACTCACATTAATAATTTTGTTTAACGTAGCACGTCTGAGTGGATCTACCATACTGAATAATAAAAACAATAATTTTTACATTTAGATGGCATCTTTTATTCCAAAGGATCCCAAAGTGCCTTACAGCTATGTGGTATACATACAACACCATTGAAATGCAGTCACTTCTGGGGAAGACAGAGGAGCCAACTGGCACTCAAGTAAGGGGAAGAGAAATTTTGGACAAGGTCACCATGCAAACACTCTTATGGAAAGTACCATGGGTAGGTTGATGTCTATTCAGGGCAGACATGAATGCAGTTTTAGAAGCTTCATTCAAGAAACACTTACCCAATAAACTGTAGTTTAAAGTAAATAAAATTCAGTGAATGCAAGTAAAATTCAATCCTACATACTAACTTGAAAGGCAAAAGGCAAAATCCACACATTTGGAATGTGGAACATATGGTCCAAGGGAATCTAAGCATATCAAACCATATGCTTGGTCTCCTAATCCATCCCCTTCTTCCTTGCAGCTGCTGATCAGAAGTGAAATGTTCTCCACACTGCTATTTCTGGTTTTCCTTGAGACACATGGCATTAATTTATGGTTTTTGTACTCCTGAGGGAATTCTGCACCAAAAAATTAAAAATTCTGCTTACAATATTTTAAAATTCTGCAAATTTTATTTGTCATTAAATAAACGTGGAAGCTCCAGCATGGCAGTGGGGAGCACAGGCCACTGGCTGCATGGAGGTGGGAGATCACCCTGCGGCCCTTGCCACCGCCCTCCCGCCGCCTCCCCACCGGGACAGAGATTCAGTGGTGAGGTTGCACCTGACTGACACAGCGCAAGGGCCGGGGCTGCCCCCAGAAACACTCTGGGGCTCTGTCCTTCTGCGCCAGGCACACCAGGTGAGGGTAGGCAGGCTCAGATCAGCAGGATCTAAGTGTGGAGGGGATCCAGGTGCAGGTTGAGAGGCTTCTGTGTAGGGCAATCTGGATGCAGGCAGCTCAGTGGGGGAGTCTGGGTGCAGGGGCAATGGGACTATGCAGGGGGGGTCCAGGTGAATATGATTGGGGCTCAGCAGGATTGTCTGGGTGTGGGGGACTCAGTAAGCGAGTCCAGGTGCTGGGGGAGTGGGGTTCGGTGGGGTGGGAGGTCTGGGGAGCTCATTGAGATGGCCCAAGTATGGAGGAGTGGGGCTCATCGGGGTGGGGGTTTGAGTGTGGGGAACTCAGCAGTGAGTGAGCGAGTGAGTGTGGGGTGGTTTGGGTGCAGGGATGGGGGTCCAGTTTCAGGGGGGCTTGGCGGGGAAGATCTCACTGCGGGGCTCAGTGGCGGGGGTCTGAGTCCAGGGGAGCTCCAGATGCTGGGTGTTCAGATCAGCGGGGTGGAGATTTGAGTGGTGGTCTGGGTGGAGGGGTGCAGATGCACTGGGGTTGGGTGGACAGGGGAGCAGTTCCCTGTGTAATGACCACTCCCCCTACAGCTGAAGTGCCATGGGGGCAGGAAGCGGGGCGGGGCATGTGGAGCTTCCTGTAGCGGGGGGAGGTTTCTGGGGGTGGGTGTGACTTGACCCCAGCTGCTCAGTGCAGGGGAAGAAGTCCCATCCTCCTCCACCCCCAATACAGCCAGGACTAGCTGCTGAGCCCAGTGCAGGGTAGGAGCCAACGGCCAGAGTGTCCCCAGCTCTGTCCCAACCTGCAGTGATTTACCTAGCCGCCTGCTGCTTTGAGCACGTGAAACAACATCTTGCGCTGCTGGGGAGGGGCACGTGACTGCTCTTGTGGCTTTCCTTTGTTTCCCGTCAGAAAGTCATTTTTCTGCAGGGAAGCAAAAAATCTGCGGGGGACATGAATTCTGCACGCACGCAGTGGAACAGAATTCCCCCAGGAGTATTTTAGAGAACACAACTCATTATGAGAATGATCCTTAACTGACTTTGATAGGAGTTGTGGGTGCTCAGCACAAGTCACAATCAGGCCCTAATTCTTTCAAGGAACAGAAAGGCAGCTAAAGGGACAAGGAAAGAAACATATTAGACTTGTGCACTTCCAGGAGATAAAGATATCTACAATGTAAAATAACAACAAATCTCAACCAGAAACTGGCTTGAATGACCTATGTACAATACTGCACCTAGAGGAGATGAATCACTTCTTATCGAGAATGATATTGCCCTCTTCGTCTTTGATTCGAACCCGTCCAGAGGAATACTTTGTTTCCTGTTGGCCACTGGAGTACACAGTCTTTATAGTTCCATCAGGGTACTCCCTCCTCTTGAACTGTGATGTGTGAATCTCCTTCTGCCCATTACTGAACATCACCATTTTATCGCCGTTCCTGAAAAAAATGACAATGTACAAAAGCCCAAATTCCCCCATGGGTGTACAGTATATCCTGACAGAGACCCCGGCAGTGGAAAATACACTGTGGGAAGGCTGCAACAGGTAGCTGCAGAAACCAATGCTGAGGGCCAGGACTGCCTTCGAAGTGGCCAGCACTGGACAGGGAAGAGGCGTGGGATATGCTGAATCAACACATTCCAAAAGCTGCTTTGAACAGTGGGGCTTTGATTGAGTCCCAGCCATAACACAAAACTGCTCCCTGCTGGTGAAAGCTACAAGAAAGGCGAAACCACAATTATGCTGCCTAAAATGAATCCTCCCTATGGTGTATGGGCCCAGGTTGGTGCAAGGACACATAACTGACATCTCCTTGTGCCCAGGTGGGTGAAAGTAGCCCAAATGTTATATATGCTGCGGCAGGAGATGGCCAGGGTGCATAGAAATGCATTACTGAGACTGAATGTTCATATGAATAGATCTGATTTGCAGCAGTGGGAGTGGAACATAACATGTCAGATGGAAGCGTTCCCTCCAAGTTTCAGTACAGCTCTGATCTTCAACCATGCAAATGTAATAGCCTTTACAGAAGGACTGTGGTTCTCGGCAGTTCTCATAATGTAGTCTTCATCACAGAGATGTGTCAGTACATAAACTTAACTCAAATAATACCGAACACCACAATCTGCACTTACATAGCATTCTTCATTCCAGGATCTGAAAGCACTTTAGAAACAGTGATTCTCACAATACCCCTGTGAGGCATGCGATGGTAAGTATTATTATTACTCATTTTTTGCAGAGGCATAGGCAGGTGTTACTTGAAGTGACTTGCACAAGGACAGAGAGTCAGTGACAGAGATAAGTGTAGAGGCCAGGAGTCCAGATCTTCAGTCTCTTGCAGCTCTACGCACTAACCCAGTGCATCTGCCACTCCAGTGCCTTGCCCCTTGCGTAAGTCATTACAACTGTACAAAGAGAGTGTAAAGTGCTACTAAATCAAATCACACCCTCTCTATCTGGCTGTAAATGACTATATCAGATGGAAGGCAGTGAAGAATTATTCCCAGTGTCTTGCTCTGATAAAAGCTTTCCTCCAAATCATACTCCAAATCCTTTCTCCTTTCAATTCTTCTGAAACAGCCAAATAAATCGGTATGTACTGAAAACAACCATCTCGTTTGTAAAAATGAACCTTGTAAGACACAAGCTAAAGCTTTAACCTTCAGCCCTCCCACCAGGAGAGCCAATATACATTTACGCAGTGCCCCATTCTGACAGGATACTTACTTTTCTACTTTTACTACTGTACCATCTGGAAAAACCGTTTCCTCAAGCCCACCATCACAGAAGCGTTTCACTGTCTGATCTGGGAACACAATTTCTTTGGTGCCATCCGGATGGTGTTTTTCTGTAGAAAACAATATTTTTAAAGTCTATTTAGAAACTCCTTCATGTTGGCTTATATGAAACTATAGCATGTTCTTTCACCGATATGGGAGTGAGGAGATGATAACCTACTAAAAAAATGAAAGAACAAATAAGCATCTAACTGATGGTTTTACATCTGTAGATCTCAAAGCAAACATCAATTATCCTCATTTTACAGGTGGGGAATCCAAGGGACAGAGAGGTGATGTGAAAAGTCTCAGTCTCCCAGAGTTAGAATCAGGCAATTTTTTACAATAAGATACTTCTGCAAAAGTAGTTCAAAGTTATAAACTATCACATACCTATCTGATTGTTAGGGAACTGCAGCACCTCCAAGCCATTTGGATAAGTGGTATGGGTTGTCTGTGCATCTGCATAATAATAAATCTGCAAGAACAGTGAAGAGTTTGCATTTAGTTTCCAATATTTTAATAATGGGATTCAGTTATGACAACATGTTTTAAAAAAATCTCTCTCAGAAAAATTATTATGCATTAACTTAGGGTATTTGGAATACACACAAGTATCTATATTTATATTTTAACTCCTCCCCCTTCTCCTTCCTTCACATATAGGATGTGTCCAGATTTTGCTGCTTTCTCCTCTGCAATATCTAGATGATCAATACAGTTGCTAAAATTATCTTCCTTGCCCACTGGATCCTTCCTCTTTCTCTCCCTTTTACACTTAAAATTCTCACCCTACCTTCAGGATCCTGCTCAATTCCACTCCAGCTTATATTATTATGATCACATTATTATTTCCTATTATGGTATTATGTAGTATTATGGTAGTACCTAGAGGACAGGACCCCATTGTGCTGGTACCATACAAATGTATAATAAAGAGACAATCCCTGCCCCAAGGAGTCATGTCTCACACTTAGCTTTGTACCATGTTTTCTATTTCCACCTGCTCCACCAAAGATGCTAGACTCAATGCTCCGTTTGAGCCATCTTCTACTGCTATCTTGGCTTCTTCCCACTCTTCCACTTGTCTGTGGGATAGACTCTCTAGCCCAGTTCACCAAGCCACCCTGCTTCTCCTTCAAACCCCTACCAAAAACTTTCTTTTTCCACCATGTCCACAAGATGTAAGGTCTTCTAGTACTAGTTAATGTTCATAAAATATTGAAATGCTTTTTTAAAATAAAGAAAAGACAAATGTTTACACACCACTCTCTGATCCGGCATAATCTTCTTTACATCTCCATTGAAAAAAGTAACAACAGTCATCCTTTTATCAGCACTGATCTCTTTCTTGGTACCGTTGCGGAAAGTAACCGTTCTACGTCCATCAGTAAGCAACTCTTCTACCTTTAAACACAAAAAACACCCCACACAAGAGAAACAATGGGCCAAACTCTCCCCTCCCCCGTGCAGCCTTAGTGAAGTCAGTAAAATAGCAGTGGTGTAACTGAAATAAGAGTTTGCCTCTAAATATTTTCATTAACACAGGGACCTCATAGCCTGCAGCACTTCAAAGCTTATTTCTATAGCACGGGTAAGTAATTCCTGCATCACTTGTGTGCCAAGAGAGACCTAAACATTGGTTATTTTCCCCCTTAGATGCTGGCTTTGTTTTGGGACAGGCTGGCCAGATTGCTATTTCCTCTCATTCAGTCTGAGTTTCAGAGCGCAGGCAAGCACTGTGATTTCTTTGAAGGATGGCGATTCTGCAGCTATTCAGTTGGAGTGAGTTTAGAATCCTGATTAACACAATCTAGTTAGTCTGCATATATCTCCACACAAATCAGAACCAGCTGAGTCACCCACCAAGAAATCTAGGATCTGGGCGGAGGGGACCAAAATGATGTGATCTGAGGAGTTAGCATATGGTGGTGACATATGCAGATGGCAATTTTATTTCCAGATAACGTGACCCCATTAAAAGCACTTCAGCTTTACAGAAGTTAACTTTGCCACATGCTGAGAGCCCTGGGAAATCACCCAAGACCTCTTGACAAGCAGACAGTGAACACATCACCAGTGTACTCTTCTGCAGCTGATGTGTTTGTCAGATGAGACTGCTGTCTCTTGCAGACCCTCTAGTTAACCCAAGCAGGCTTTTCTGTAGTCACTAGGGCAGCTGCTTCGGTTCAGATGACATTGATTCACATAACAGAATCCATTCAGTGAAATCCCAGTGGAAAAGGCAGCCAGAAGAGCTGTGCTTTAACTCTACCATATGGCTCTAGTGTCATAACACATTCCTCATGGGAAAGGAAGGAAAGAGGAGGAATACAAACAATTTGGGAGGAGGGAAAGAGGAAACCAGGGCTTCCCAAAACAGGCACTGCAATGGTTACTTGCGACAATGGCTCATTTAAATGCAATTTTATTCAAAGATGCCTGGATAATAACTGAAAATTGTTATGAAGAACACTTAAACAAGAAGTATTGCCACCAGGAGGTCCAAGTGCATTAGGACAGGTTTTAATGTCTCTCTCCGCCTTTAATGCCATAACACCTCCTTCTATCCCATCTCTCTAGCCCGCCCCGCTACCCCCCTCAAAAGCCCAGAACAACTCTTTTGTGCATTGAACACAGGGATGAAAATGCTTAATCTTTTCATGATTGTTTTCCTTTCCAAATGCAGAACTACGGGTCCTGCATTTGCTACTTCCATGAGAAGGAACTGTGACAAGTAGAAGCTGCCAGAGCCCATCTCAATAATAACTGAGAAGAGTTTGTGGTCTCTGACCAATCCCCACTGGTCAGGCAGTGTCTATATATCACAGAAATTCCCATTACAACAACCAGCATTAACTGACACCCTCATTAGTAGCATTAGCAGAGAGACGAAGGACTGAATGGACATGAGGAATGAACTAATACCTTAAGCCCTGATTTATGCCAAAAAACTGAGTCACAGCTGACAACGGGTCCCCCTAAATTAGTGCTGAAAACAGTTTAACAAGACAAGACTGTTTGCATTATACAATGCAAACATTGCGTTACACAAGAGTTGGTTGGAGCCTCAGTTCAAGTCTCAACCACACTGCCTGAAATGGCATTGGAAAGCGTGCTGTCCAATCTATGTAAGCAGTTAAACACCACAGCTACGTAGCTCTTTTTCATCTGTAGATGGTAGGTGTCATTATCTCCAGTTTACAAAGGGGCAACTGAAGTAGACAGGATAAGTAACTTGCCAAAGGTCACACAGTGAATCGGTGGTGAAGCTGGGAATAGAATCCAGGTATCTGGATTCCAAGCCCGTTAGTTAAGCAAATTTCCCATAACATATGTGATCTTTACCTCTGCGTTTTGAGACAGAAACTGAAACTTCACTTACAAAAAGTTCTCTAGAGCCCGGGTAACAGTAATTCATAGCCATACTAGGGATTATATTGGTCCCCCCTTTTCTACCTTTACATCTGTCAAAGATCTCTTACCTTGCCATCTGCATACTCTATTTTTTCTCGCACCTCCTCATCACTCTTTTTGCTTTCTTCATATAGTGAAGATCTTCTGGATAATATTGATTTTGGAGGAGAACTCTATGGAAAAATTACAGTCCCTGTTATATTGTCACAGGGATATTGAGTTTTGCTAATATTTTTGTTAGTCTTAATCAACTCTGCCAAAAATATGGTAATCAGGAGAGCACCATTACAGGAGACAAGCACCATACAAAAGGGTGAGACACAGAGCCCAGTCTCATTTACAGAGAGGCCCCTTCAGACTGCTCAGGCAGCATAAAGGGACCTTAAATTATATTTACATGCAGGGTGTAAAAGGTCCTCACTGTAAATGAGAATCAGGCTGACAGTGTCCAGACCCATCCTCAGCTAATATTAGTTACAGTCAGGGAGTCTGTGTGTTTTATTTTGGAGGCAGGAATCCAATGGAACAGAAAGTTTTTCTCCTTGAAGGTAGTAACACATTCAGGTGACCAACACAAGAGGGAAACACGCAGCTGTGGACAGTTTAGGCTGTGAGGGTGAGCCATCACCTGAAATCACCAGCCCCATCTGGGACCCAAGGGCCTGGTGAAAGGGGTTAGAAGAATATCCTGATCCTGTTGTGTACATTCCCGTTCACCAAAGAATGTCACGTGAGGTCTTAAATGAAAGCCAGAGTCACACTGGCCTTTGATATCATTGTGAAATGTGTGTACAGATACTATGTAAGGAGTTATGTATCTATACTAAAATATGTTCTTATAGTCTGTATTACAGCAGAGGTGGAGAAACAGGTTTCCTGTCAGACAAAAGATGTTTATTCAGCTTTCTCTTTGTTGGCATGTGAATTAAGCATCGTAAGCTAACACAATGGAGGTATATTTACATATGAATCAACAGAAAGATGTGAAATCAAGAGGGAAGAACACACAGGAACAGCAAGTAACAGGGGTTATCCCACCTCTGAGTATAGACAATGAACTTCGGTGATATAGGCAGACAGCAGGTAGTATCCTGCATCTAGGAAGTAAATGGGCAGTGCACTTACATTCATGAAATGGGATTTCAGTCAACCTTGGTTGAAGACACTGCAAAAGGCTTTGGGTGAGATACTCTTCGTTAGACAGGAGGTTAACCTAATAGTTAAGTTTAGTCTCTAGAAAGTGTGCTATGATTTTGTTTTATGTGTAACCTTTTTGTTTCCATTATTCTTACTCACTAGCTCTTGAATCTTTGATAATAAACTTATTATTGTTCTCACTATACATAAATCTCAGTACTGTGATATTAAGGCAGGTGCTGATCCTGAGTTGAATCATACAAGCTGGTATGTACGTTTTTGCCTTGGGAACAGCAGCCTTGGTATTTCTGTGAGTGTTCAGTAGATAAGGGGCTGGATGCTACAGGGGAATGCTTCAAAGGGGACTGGTGTGCACCTATTATTAACCTGCCAGGCAAAGGAAGGACTGACATAGCCCAGAGGAGAGGGTTAGAGAGGCTAACAGGCTGGTGGTATCAGGGAGCTGACACCCAGTTAAGCACAAGTAAGTCTTCCCTCTGACTGGAGGCAGCAGGATAACAAGGTAACCCACAATCTTGGGTACCCTGAGAACTGTCACACCATTCCAGCAGCTGTCCATCCTCTCTGCAGCTTCTTAGCAATGCCTCTGCCCTCCCTGACAAGATAAGGGCCTCCCCTCAGCTTTAGCATTATTTATGCCTCCTCAGTGGCATTTTCCCCAGCGGTTCCCCTTCTCTCTGAATTTATCTGTCTTCCGTTCCCCATTTCCTCCAAGTCCAGATTTCTTAACTGTGGCCCAAAACACATTGGGTTTTTCTCTGCTGCCTGCCCATGTATGCCAAGATATCTCCAAAGGGTCTGAGTGCTGCAGCAAAGCCTTCTGGGACACATTAGCAGCATCAGGCAACAACAGAAAACACACACACTGAGGAGCTCTGAAGACAGCAGTGGCAACTAAACTGTAGTTAAAAATATGTTAGTTTTGCATAAGCTTTGCACTGGAGCGATGAGCTGCCCCAACTCTTGCAGAGAGAACAACTCCTCTTCCTACCCCCAGATGGTCATATGCAATAGAAGGCACGGCCCTTCAGAAGACTGAACTAATATTAATCCATGAAAGAAATGTTATGCAATATTGCGGTTAGGAAAGAAGGCTGAAATGGAGGGTTCTGTTTTCCCAGGTGTGTTTTATTTTGCTTGGATTGAAAAAAACATTTCAGCACACACTTGCATGGCTGGAGCTATGGGTGTTGAAGATCAGTACGGGAGCCAGTACCTATAATAAGCTCAAACCTTTGCGTCAGCATCCACAAAAGCATGAGAACCTTCTGCTGGTGTTTTGCTGCCACTTGGGGTTATGCTGTTTCTCCTGGAGAGAATCACAGAGGCTGTTCGATCCCAATGTTTCAGTGATTTTTGAGTCTTTTTAAGGCCCAGATTCTCTTTCTCCTGTGCCAAGATGAAAATATTAAGTAGCAACATAAACTTGCTTAATACAATAGTTATACGGGGCTATTTTCATGGACAAACATACCATGGGATTTGTAAGACGTCACTATATTATAATACAGTCCAGCACTAACAGGTGGGAGGGAAAATGAAATACTGGTCTCACTGAAAACAATGGTAATTTTGCCAGTGACTGAAATGGGACTGGAATTTAGCTCAGTGTCTGTGAAAGCTGAAGTCTAAATCTTTTTGGGTGATTAAATGTTTCTATATGTATAAACATACCTGTGCTTCCTCATTGTTACTGCAGGATGCTGAGCTACAATCGTCGTCGTTCTGGTTGCGAAAGAGGTGTGTGTCCTCTGAACTACCTGAGGTGGATGAATATCTGCCTACAGGGTGGAAAAAAACACCAGATTCAAAAGGTCAGTGAAGGCATAGGAAAATGACAAGTCACACAAAGGTCACAGTGTTGGATCAGAGTCCATTTTAAAAATGCTGACTCTCAGATTCATGCAACACATTGCTTATTGCTGCAGTATCATTCTTGTTGACAGCAACCTTAGGTGCTGCCTCCTTCTGGAGTAAAAGAAAGAAGCCGTTTGCTCACCTGCAGACCACTGCTGGCAGGTAGAAAGTTCTCACAAATTGCAGACATAGAAATGTAGGGCTTGCAGGAAATCTTACCTTTTATGTAAGAAAATGAGTTGGTTTCCTTAATCACACTCAAGTGTGAGACAGGAGGTACTGGTGACTTCCTGCCATAGGTTCTTTGTTCATTGTGAGATAATTGATGCATAACCTAAAACAAAATGAAGCGATTTAGACAAATATACAGTCCTATCACCTCTCTAACTTGGCAATTCTCATTGTAGGAATGGTCAGATGTGAACTCCTCCTGGGCTGTCAAGAAATGAAGCTTATACCAAAAGTAACTAAAATGCTAATTTCCCCTGGATCTAAGTCATATTTGCTTTAAGGTAATAGTCCAATTTGAAAAAAAAAAAAAAACAACCCCACATCTGAGTCTGAAAATTCTGTATCAAAACTAGGGCTACATTGTGCCTCCTACCTTTGTGCATGGAGAGGTAATTCGCTGCATGAAAAGGGGGGCTCAATTATCACCACAGCACTCTCCTCCACCCTAGTCCTGCAGAGAACTCTCTGCACAGATCTTGCAGCTTGTCTACACATTGAGTTATTCAGGAATATTCCTGCATAACTCCATGTGTAGACAAGCTGTAAAATTTGTGCTGGCGAAAGGAGCAGAGCACAGGAAGGCTGGGGGAGGAGGAAGGAGTGGGATGCACGTTGCCCACTTCTTGCCCTGAAGAAATTAGTCAGAAAACATAAGGTAGAAATCACACTTTCAACCACTTTAAAACATCCACATGAAAATTTTGCTCATGAGACAATATCTAGAGAGACTGGCATAGAATGGCTCGGCTGAGGGGCAGATGGGAGAAAGGGATATTTATTTAGGTCACTACAAAAGAAAAAACAAAATGTATCTACAATTTGTTTCTGTTTAACTGTCTACCTCTCCCCCGACATAAGTGTACTGCTCATCATCTTAGATTGTAAACTCTCTGGGGCAGCACATATCAGAATGGATCCGTGATCCCGACCAGGGCCGCTTAGGAATATCATAATATAATCAGTAAATAATCATAACAATCTGCACGGTTGACTAGTTACCTTCTCTGGCTCAAATGGTGTTAATCTTCCTTGATGGGGTGTTCTCCTGTCAGTAGGTGTTGTACTTCTGCTTTGAAAGTGATTAGATGGTGTCTTTTCTCTGTGTTCTCTTGTTACTGATTTCGAAGATTCAGTCCTTTCCACAGTACTTTTCTTTGCCTGAAATGTATTCAATACTTTTGCATTAAATGGACACAGTCTTGTAAAAAAAAAAAAAAAAAAAAAAAATCACACTGAAATCATTCTGTAAAAGTAGTAAAAATAATTTACTTATTTTTAAAAAAAAGTAGAATGTTTTTAAAATAATTTACTTTTCACTATTTTTGCTGTTTGTTTACAGTTTATATTTCTCTCTCTTCTTGGAAAATGGAAGTGAACAAGTTACTTTCACTTTTGTTTCTAAGCAGTTTCATTCTCTGGTTCATGTAAAGATGGAACAATGCTGCGAAAGATTGCAATTGCAGCTGCAGGATGTTCATGTATTAAGCACTTACAGATTCATAGGGTGAAATCTGGCCCACCTGAAGTTAATGGCAACATTCTCATTGATGTCACTTGGGCCAAGATTTGACACTCAGTTTTTAAGGCCAGCAGGAACCATAACAATCACCTTGGGTAAAATTTTCTAAAGCACTTATGTGACTTTGGAGCCTAAGTTCCATTTTCAAAAGTGGCCTAGGCAGTCAGGAGCTAAAGTCCCACTGACTTTCAATATGACTTAGTCTCTTTTGTAAATGGGATTTAGGTTCCTAAATCTTTTAGGTGCTTTGGAAAATTATATTTCTAGTCTGACCTCAAACATAACACAGATCATAAAATTTCACCCAGTAATTCCTGTATCAAGCTCATAACTTCTAGATGAACTAGAGCATATAGATTGTCTTCAAGACTGGATGTCTTTCTAGACATCCAATCTGAGCCACCCCATTCAAAAGTGGGGAAATGACAAGCTAATATTTCACACACAATATTAACTTTGCCCCTTAGTGTCTGTGCACATTACACAATATAGTCTTTATTCACATGATCACATTTTACTTCACAAATGATACAATATAGAATTTTAAGGGCTTTTTTCCCCCCTAAAATCTTCCTTCTATCTCTATTCATGTTGAACAGTAACCTCATTCCACAAGTACTCCATTTTACTTGTTTTTAAATTCTATGTTAATTCAGTGACTGGGCAGGCAAATGCGGTTATTGCTGCAACAACTGTGAGAAGTAGCTTCCACAGTCCTGATTTTATAGGGACAATCCCCATATTCAGGGACTTTTCTTATATAGGCACCTATTACCTGCCACCCCCGTCCCGATTTTTCACACTTGCTATCTGGTCACCCTAGTCCTGGATGTTAGAACTTATTTATTTCATGATATTAACCGCAGAGAGACAGGAGGTATCTCAGTTCATCTGACTGACAAGGCATGGATTTTGGCTAGGTATAAAGAAAAGACAGGCAAAGGATAATTATTCAGGATGCTCGAACGCAGGCAAAACAGAAAGTAATGACTTGAAGCCAAGAGGAGGAAAATTGTAACTAGATATTTAGGGAAAAGTTCCTAAAAATGAGATGCATTAGACAATGGAGTAATTTAACCACAGAAGAGGAGTCAAAGGGCTATCAGTGTGAGCACAGTCCTGTGCCCATTATGGTCAAATGGAAGCTTTGCCATTGATTTGACTGGAAGTAGGATTAGGTTTAATGTACACTAAAGAGAAATTGTATTTCACACTGAGGGCCAAATTCTGTGTGGCCTGAAAAAGTGAAAATGCCGGATTTCTGCTTTGGAGAGACAAGGCTGCAGGGAGCCCATGTAAGGAGACTTCACAGCCTCCTGGGTGCCATGGTGCAATTCTCTAATGCATCTCTCTCTCTCTCTTTAGGACCAGAGTCAGGGGGGTTGGGGGCAAGGGAGTCTGGAAGGAGGGGGAGGAGCAAGGCTACTGAGTCTTCACACAGTGCAAATTCAAGGGCCAAAATCATGCACTGGGGTAGGGGGCACAGTGCGCTGTGATAACTACAAATAGGCAATTCGGTTGGGTTTAAAATAAGGAGACAGATGATTGTCTCACACCAGCACGGAGTTAGGAAAAGTGCAAGGAAAGCTTTACTGCACATTCTTAGTGATGAGTCATAACCTGTGGCCATGTAGAAAAGGTGAACCCACTTATCTGGACACTGTGATTTATATACATTTTGGTCCCAGAAATCATTCTCTAAAATAAGTCTCATGTTTTTAAATTCTGGAATATGGCTATTTGCAATAAGGACCCATGTTTTATCCATACTTTCATATTCACTTCTCTGGAGGGGTCCTTCTCCACTGGCATTTTCCTCCCCACCGGAGTGGTGCTGCGACTCTTATGGCTACCTCGCAATGACCTTTCTTCCAGATTAGCCAGAGATGATGTTCCTCTCAAAATAGCTTCTGAAACCTAGTGTAGAATTTATGATAAACAATAGATGTGAAGTATAAATCATTTATAACAGGACCAGTCACTTCATCTTGTACCTGGTAAAAAAACCCAGACCAAACCTTGACATTTTCTGATGTAACAAGGCAGTACGATATAAATACACAGGTAGCAACTATTCAGTGAGTTAGCCCACGGGGGCCTGGAGGTGTGTGTGAGGTGGCATATATTTTTCCCCAAGCAGAGAGATCAATACAGGATGGAAATCCCTCACTATTAGGAGCCTGGAGTAGGAAAATTAATGGCTCTGACAGGAGATGAAACAGAATCATCCTAAATTTATACACAAAGGACTAGGTCCCTCATCTGCTTGAGTTATGTTCCTCTGAGCCTGGGGCTAGCCAGGGACAGTATGGTCTCCAGCATAAGTTACAACAGCCTCACAGTCATGTCTCATATACAGCATTCTTATGCCTGTGCAGAGGGAATCTCAGAAGCTGGAGCTCCAGGCTTTATGGCTCTTTTGCACCATCAGAGCAGGCCAAAACAGGTGAAGTGGGGGTCAGAATCTAGCCCAAAATGTTCAGTCTATTTTGCCTTCTCTAACTTGCTTTGACTGGGATTTTTATGCGGTTTTGTTCCATACAGGTGTCCTTTATGTTGCATACAGCACAGATGGCATTTTTTTGTGTGACATTTCACTATGCATAAAAAGAAGGGTCCCCAGAAGTAACAGGCAGATTTCGGTCAAGTTAAAAAATGAAATACAATTTTAATTTGGGATTTCCATTTTTAAAGGAGCCTAAGGGAATTAGGTGTTTAATTCTTCTAAATGCTATATTAAAATTGAATCAAAATATATCAATAGACCAAGTTTACTTACCATTTCCCTTGCTTTATCAAGTGAAATTGGTGGTTCCAACCACCTTTTAAAGAAGAATGTAGTTACTGTCATTTACAAAGGGGAAGTGATTAGGCTACTAGCCTAGGACTGGTAATTTCCCTGAGGATTGGCTATGAGGGGAAAGAGAGTATGTACATGCACTCCTGATTCTGAAGAAATCTTAAAGCTTTGGATTGCTCTGACATTGGTATGCCAGCCATTTCCACCACTCAGAAAACCACCCATAGACAACAGATCCTTCAATACCGGGGTTTCTGATTTTCTGCTTATGAAATCCACAGCTCCAGATTTCTTTTCTGCTTCCAGCTTCTGATGCTCTGAAACTCTGAGCTCATCTCGAAGCTCCAGGTTCTGTTTGGTCAGCATCTCTATCTGATTTTTTAGCTTGCCATGGGCAGCATGCCAGTGGGACTCATTTCTCCTGAACTCCGCCTGGAGCGCTGCAATCTGCTGTTTTAACATCTGTTATTAGAGAAAGGCATATAAGATTAATGCATCATTCCAAACAAGACAAGCCTATCTCAGGCATTTGGAAAGAAGCATGGAATCTGTTGTTTTGGTTAAAGCTTTACTGAAAATTTTCATTATGACATAAATCACACACAAAACAAAATAACACAAGAGCTACCAAAATACACAGCAATAAACAAAACAAAAAATCCATGTTGGAGAAGAGCCAAAGAAAAGAAACATAAGAAAAAGGAGTAGCTATTAATCCCCTACCGTATTTAAGGTGTACTGATAAGCATCTGCAGCAGTGAGATATTCAGCCAGAAAGGGCTGATTTCCAGAACTGTTGAATACTCACTACTCCAAATGAAGTCACTGGAAGTTGCAGGTGATCAATACCTTTCAAAATCAGACCCTAACATTCAAACCATGAAAGGGCATCTTATTATGTTTGCATTGAAAAAAAAAGATTTTCTTTAAGTGGCTTGAACTGATGGAACAATCTGACTGATTCAGATTCTGATCCTAATGAGTCCAGAACATCCACAACTCTCATTGACATCAATGACAAATCATGACTGGATATCTTTCTAAAACACATGCTGTAGCTCAAACAGAAATTAAGGGCTTGATGCAGATATTACTAGGTGAGGTTCTTTGGCCTGTGTTATGCAGGAGATCAGCCTAAATGATCATAATTGTCCCTTCTGGTCTTTAAAAAAAAATCTAAACATTTACAAACCTCTGGCCAAGCCATTTTAGAAATACATTTAAGCTCATGTCTCCCTAGATATGCTCTGCCTCTTTATTAACCCTGCACTTTTAAATGTAAAAGAGTGGATGTGCAAAGGTCTTGAGCCTTGCCTCTGCTCAGGGAGAACTACACCTAATGCTTAATTGTAATCTGTCATCTTTGCTTGCATTAAGTGTTTTTGCGTTCATTATTTGGTAAGTGCATTTCCAAGCAAATTGAATTGTGTATTTTAAATCCTTGTCCCTTTGGAACAAAACCCTGCAAACCCCAACCCCCAACACTTGGGAAGGCAGTGAGGAAAAGCAGCAGTTTTCCCATCCTCCCTCTCCATGCTCTTCATCCTTTCTCTCCTTTCTTTCTTCCTTCAAGCACATAATCCTTTCTTCTTCTGCTACTTCATTTACCTCTTAATCTGCCAAACATGGGATATGCCTCCAAACTGAGGTGGACACAAGAAAGCTATTTATTTATAGATATGTACATCCATCATTATGGCACTGGGACACATGATGTACGTTGACAGGCTTGATCCTGCACAATGGCAGGTGCGTATTATTGCATGTATAAAAGCAGAAGATGAAAAGTGCTGAGCAGACAAAGAGAGCAGGGGTACCTGATCTTGCAAGAATGAGTGATGCTGTGCGTCCACTAAGTTACTAATGTAAAGCATTTGACTTAATCCTGCAAGCAGTGTTGTTGTAGATGTGTTGGTCCCAGGATCTTGGAGAGACAAAATGGATGAGGTAGTATCTTTCTAGAGAAGTTGGAGAATCTTGAGAAGTTGTCCAATAGAAGATATTACCTCACCCACCTCGCCTCTCTTAATCCTGCATGACACTGTAATTAAAAAATTAGCACTATATAAAATCAATGTATCCCCTATTAAATGGATTAAAAACTGATTGATAGATCTCAAAAGTAATTGTAAACAGGGAGTCATCATCCAGTAAGCTGTTTGTAGTGGAGTCCCACTGCAATTTGTTCTTGGTCCAGTGCTATTCAATATTTTTATAAAAGCATTGCTGGTAAAATGTACTGATACCAAAATTGGTGGAGTGGATAGGAGCAGGTCATTTATAGAGAGTTGAGCCAAATGCAAAGTCATACATTTAGGAACAAAGAATGTAGGTTATGCTTCTAAGACAAACAGACTGTATCCTGGAATGCAGTGGCAAAAAAAAAAAAAAAAAAAAAAAAAAAAAAAAAACGACTTGGTAGATAACCAAGTGAACATCAGATCCCAGTGCAGTGCTGTAGCTAAAAGGGCAAACGTGATTCTTGGACGTATAAACAGAGGAATATCAAGTAGGAATAGGCAGCTGGCACCATCTCTGTGTATGGGATACGTGAGACCATTACTGAAATGATGTGCCCAGTTCTGGAGACCACATTTCAAAAAGGATACTGAAAAATTGAAAACGATTCAGAAAAGATCCACAAGAATGATCTGAGGTCTGGAAATCATGTTTTGTTGTGAGAGACTTAAGCTGAGACTATTTAGAATATCCAAAAGGTGGTGACTTGATTACAGTCTACAAGTACTTTTGTAGGAAAGGAATTTCTAAATCTAGCAGAAAAAGGCATAATTCTATCCAGTGGTTGGAAACGGAAGCTAGACGAATTCAGACTAGAAATAAGTTGTAGATTTTTAACAGTGAGGATAATAAACATTGGAACAATTTATCTCAAAACATGGTGGGTTCTCCACCACCTGAGCAGCAACTCTCACTGGACTACACACTGATCTAGAAAATCGCATTTTCTTTCCCCCCTTCTTTGTATTCAGGTAAATGTATTTCTTACAGACCCCTTTGCTTGATATCACCTGAATACCCTACATTAATGTCCATACTGTATTTTGCATTGCTTTAATTAACCCTGTTGGCTGTAGACAAAGTTTGTGATTTCTCCCACTTGTCTAGACTTCAGATACATCCTGACCCTCCAACACTGTGATGCAGCCATCATTTCACTTCTTATTATACTGTAACTGTACAGCATGTCAAGGCTATGTAAGTACCTGGGCACCACTATGTGAAACCAGGTCATTCCCAGAGCTCATCTCAGATGCTATACATGGATGAACATCAGGAATAAGTTTAAGACTACAGGGCCAAACCAACTCCCACTGCTGAGAAAGGTGAAATGTGATGGAGAAAACAATGGCAGAGAAACTGAGTATAATGAAAAAAAGAAAGAGCAGGTGAGAGAGGAATAAGAAAATAAGATGAATTGCTACTGGATGGATGGATAAAGAAGTGGACATGGGAGTTGTTGAAATAGAAAAGGAATAGTAAAAGCAAGGGTGTATAAGACAGAAGTGGCCAAGAAAAGAAACATCTGAGGAAAGGGAGAGAATTGTGTAAGGTAAGGACAGGAAAGCTAAGGGTATTGATGAGGGAAGGAGGGACACAAGGTGAGACAATTAGATACTGTGGCAATGGATATGATATAAATACCTAGATACAGAAACTAAGGGAGAGATGCTTGTTCAGGGAATGGAAAGTGGGGAAGTGTGTCTGTGTACAGAGGGGAAAGTTCGTAAAAGGTGGGTGTTTCTGAAAGAGGGAATGATGGGGCATGAGGTGTATTTGTTGAAGGAAGAGATAGGCTAGGGGACAGATCCTCAGCTGTTCTAAATCTGTGTATTCATTGAAATCAATGGAACTAGAGTGAATAATACCAGCTGACTGTTAAAGACAGGGATGTGAGTGTATTTTGACAGAGGGAAGGGAATTAAATGTCGAGAGGAAAATTGAAGTGACAGACTCCTGGGAGGGGAGCTTATTCCACATTCTCTGTCACTTTTCCTCTTTTGCCTTGGGCCTGACACCTGATCCTCTGCCTCTGTCCCATGTGCAGCTCGCCACTGGGCAGTGGGATTGTGATGTCAGAGATAAGTCAGAGCACTGTGCTGCCTCTCGCCTTCCTACCCCAGTCTCTCCCTCCCCTATACACCTCCTCCCTCTTCCACCTCGCCTCACTCTTCTGATGCCCATTGGGTTCTATGGGAAATCAGTGAACCGGTCATCACTGTCCTCCTTGCTACTTTCCCTTGTGTATACATCTAGCTCGATCCTTCCCTATTACCACCCTCCTTTGCTATGAACAACTCCTGGTTGGGTGGTAGGACTTTGTTAGAAATAAATAAGCCTATCAACCAATTTCAGGGAAAAACAGAGAAACCTGAACTTGAGACATGGCAGATAAGTGACCAAGGAAGGGATTTTCAAGTGTTTTATTGTAAAATATATTTTTATTAAATCTCCACTCATTGTGTTAATGGTTCAGAACAGAACAGTTCAAACTATTTTTATAAGCATTCCCATTGCCCTTTAAGTTCTAGTTCCAGAGCTCCCTGCTAGAACTGGTGAAAAAACAGAATTTCTGTCCCATGGGAAATGCCAACATTTTGAAACTTTTTTTCTCCCAAACCAGCATGAAAAGTCAAAATCTCAATATAATTTGTGAAGCAGAGATTCCAAAATATTTCAATTAAGAAACACCAAAATGACCTTATCGGCCAGTTTCATTAATGTCGAGCTGGTTTGTTTAGGTAACATCGATACACATTGCAGAGTATTAAATTAATACATACTAAAATGTATCTAAACAAAAGATAAGGTTAAAATTATAAGTTTAAAAGTTTAAAAAATTAAAAGTTAAAACGAAATAAAGTCTAAACAAAATACTCCATTTCCAATCGATTGGAAATTTTTCTGTTGAAGATTTTGTCAAAATCAGCATTTTCCCAGGAAACGTTTCATTTTAGACAAATCACCATTTTCAGATGGAAAGCTGTTCCCCTGAACATTTTTCAACCAACTCTACTGACCCACCCTTTTCTGCCTTTAAAGCACTGCTTCCAGATTCTCACACTCCCCTCTATCAGTATCTAAAAAGGACTCACCTTCTTTCTTTCTGCTTACAGCTGACCCCCTCCACAGAAGGTCTGGAAGTCACATCATAGCTAGCAATAGTTGCTAGGAAACACAAGCTCATACTGTCCCATAGGCACAGGTGTCTTGGGATTTCTATAGCATTGGGAAAATGAAAAGAGAGGATGCTGGACTAAGGGGACAGGGCTGTAAGGTGCATTGTGAAGGAACCTGGGATAACCTGCAATGATGCAATCAGGAAAGGAAAGCTGGGAGCTGAGAGGGTCCTGGCAGAAGACAGGTGTAGGGAGGAAGCTGGGAGGGAGAGTTATTGAGGAATCTAAAGGCAGCAGTCCAGCAAAGTTTTGGTCAGAATGGGAGGATTCTTGAGGGGACGGCAAATGGCTTCAGTCATGCTGCTCCTGTTGCAGGCTGCCTGTTACTACAACTGAATTCTGCTCGATTCCCTCCCTCCTGGGCAGGCTGAAGTAGTTCCTGATTTCTACAGCATCATCCCAGCAGCCTCTCCATCTCCCCCGCAGCGGGGACACAGCACTGGAGACCAGCTCCAGCTGTACCTGGCATGCCACCACTGGAAGCCCCACTGGAAGCAACAGAGGAGCTTGAGTGCCCTTAAAGGGGCCTGGCCCCTGCTCCTCCGGCCACTCTCTCCCTCCTTCCCCCAATGGGGCTACAGCAGCAGGGGGAAGGAGCTGTCTTCACGTCTGAAAAATTAGAAAATGAAAGATTTTACAGTTTGAAAGCAGCCATTCTTGGAACAATACTCCCAAAGGCTCTGCCTCTCTTATTGGAAAGGAGCCCTAAACTCCAACCCTCCAGACTTTGCCACTGTCTTCTGGTACTACTAATTGGTAAGTGCTTTTTTTCTCTCTCTATCCCTCTCTCTCCCTCCCTTCCTCCCCCAAAGTAGGAACGGGCAGCACAAGGTGTCATGACAATACAGACAGCTTATTTCAGGGAAATGGATGCCTCATGGGTGACGAACGGACGGATGGACACACACAGGCCTTTTCTTGGACACAACCCTCCCTAGTATTAATGTATTATCCATGATTAACAATTTCTACCAGCTCCCTGGATGGTGATGACCTGCCCTTGGTTATACCCATCTTTGTCATCTCCTGTCTGGACTACACCACCATATACCTGGGCATGAAGTATTCAGCTTTTAGGAAACTCCAACTAGAACCAAACGCTGCAGCAGGTCTCCACAGCAACACAGGCTACAGTGAGCACATCAAACCTGTCCTTGGTGTTCTGCTCTGGCTTCCCATAGAATACAGAATTAAGTTCAAGGTCTTGGTCCTTATCTTCAAGGTGCTCAATGGCTTGGGCTCAGCATATCTAAAAACTGCCTAAAGCTCTGAGATGAAGATTGTGGTCAACAACTCCACCCAATGGCACACTGGAACTTTCCACCATAAAGATAAAGTTACTGTGGGCAAGAGACAGAGCTTTCTCAGGGGCTGGCCTGAGACTGTGGAATGATCTCCCACAGGAACTAAGGACCATCACGCGCCACTTTCCACTCCAATCGGAATGTGCACTTCTTCAGCCTTGCCTTCTCCAATATAAACACAGAGCAGCATGTACATTTAAAACAAAAGAAAAAACAACAACAAAAACCCAACCTACGCTGCACTCACAGTTGTCCTGGAAGAGGATGAGACAGAGAAAACAAGTTACATGTGACACATGTCACTTAATGCATTATTGGAAGGTACATAGGTACTACGGTGATGAGGGCAGTACAAGAACCTATATAGAAGAAAACAGAATCAGACAGTCACCACTTACTTGTATTTCTTTTGATTTCACTTCCTCCTTAGTGACTCTAGCTGCTGTTGCATACTTCTTAAATTCAATCTTTTCTTTCTCCGGTGTGTGAATGTGATCTCTCTGATATTCTTCAAAGTGATTAAATTCTTGAGCCTTGCTGGTCTCAAGCTGACCCATTCGTGTTCTGTTCAAAAAGTAAATCTGGGATTATGAATCTGATGTAAAGCATGTAGGTTGAGTCCTGTCTTTGTACGTGTATGAAGGATTCCCACAGAGTTAGGGCCTGATTTTCAGAGGGCCCTGGCATTCATGGCAGACACTGAAGTCAAGGGGAGCTACAGGTTCTCAATACCCGCAAAATATCAGATCTTTAATCGCTGAGAGTCTCAGGTGCATGTCTGAAGGTAGAATTTGTCCTTTTGAGCAGATGGAAGACGATTCCCATTGGGATTTTCTCCCCAGCCAGCTCTATAGCCATGAGTTTTAAAGGCTTTCAAACACATTTTCTGAACATATGAAGGGATAAATTATGGCAGCCAAGGGTGTGCCGTGACATTTTTAGTAAGGCATGCAATGATTCAATTCTAAACTTGAATGCCTTAGGTAGTCTAACCTTTTTAGTGACATTGCACATAATGGTGTCCTCTACGCAGTGTGACCACGCCCATGGTGAGTGTGAGGTCACTTTGTGCAGAGGACGCCAGACAGAATCATCTCATGGGCCACATCTGGCCCAGGAGCCACCAATTGGACAATGTTTTTTAATTCTGGAGCATGTAATGCGCACATAGATGGCACACCGCTGATCACCACCCAGAGCAGTTGTGTCTGAGGGCACAGGAGGCTTCTTCCCCAACAGCACATCCATGCAGTGTGCAAGGTGGGAGACTGAACTTCCAGAAGCCCTAGCTGCCCCAGAGTGAGAATGGCCATAGGCCCTATATACCAGTTAATGGATGGGGAGCTGGCGGGAATGCTTGCTACAGGTGTAGTAGGTCCAAGTGTTCAATGTATAATCTTAGCACTTAGGAGGTATTAACTGAAGTAAGCCCAAATGCTTACCCCATTTTTTGAATATATTATTATATCATTTGCTAGCCTCATCCACCAGGTACATTGAGGAGGTAAGAGCATTCATCTCACTAACTCGGCCTGTCACTTCAGAGAGTTACCTACTGGAGAAAATGGAAACTAACACTGATTTTAAGAGACATGCAGGCCCCCTCCTCCTGCTGTCCTAAGGAAGGTGCATCTGCAGGAGAGACCTTTAGAGTTTAGTCATTTGGATTTAATTTATTGGTTCCTTTTTTCAAAATGAGCCCTTCCAGTACTCTGGGTTCATGAACGTTAAAAATAATAAAGCTCACCAATAAGCAATTAACTCCTCATCCCAGCATCTCTTAGGAATAATAAGTACAACACTCCTGCTTATGCCCATCTTATCCCTGCCCTTTGAGAACACAGAAATGTTACTCAGAATGTCAACAAACTTGGACCACAGCAGGAAGCAATTTCTAAAGTCTTCTAAGGTCTTTCACTGAACATGGCCTACTTTCATGGCTAAACCAAGGAGCTTATTAGTCCCAGTACCTCAACTGATCTCCTCTGCTGAAGAATCACCCAAAGAGACCAGAGGTGTTACAGTTAGGGTTGACCCCACCTTTCAGGGACCTCATACAACAGATTAAAACCAAAGCCTTGAATTGCACATGAAAGTGAACTGGCAGCCAGCGCACATCACAGGTGTATAGTGCTCCCTGCAGAAAACACAGCCTACAAAGCAGATCTCCATGTTTCATGCAAACTGAAACTTTAATAAGGTCTTCAGCTGTAGCCCCGTGTAAAGCACATTGCAACGATCTAATTGTGAGCTCACAAAGACACTGTGATGGAAGCAAAGTTCACAGTCAAGAAAAGTCCTTCTAGCTAAATGGAGGGAATAAGCACCCACGATTGCTACCTGGGCATCCGGAAGCTGCTGTAGCTCCAACAAGAACTGTGGGTTATATGTCACAAATGGCAGGCAAACTCCACAGAAATAATCTTCACCAAATCTCCTGACAGCTTCCCACAGCCAACAACAATTACATCAGTCCTGTCTGGGTGGAGTCCCAGCCTACCAGCTTTCATCCACGCCCTAGTCTCTGTTAGCCACTGGGTACATGCAAATTCTAAACTCAGAGTATTTTCACTCTCTAGTCTGCACTTCTCATGCCTGCAAAGGTCCAGAAAAAATGTGATTTGGAAACCAGTGAATGGATAGGAGCCCAGACAGGTCCAGGCATGCCAGCTGACTCTCAACAGGGCTCTCACTGCTTCCCCCAGGCAACATGGTATAACTGAAGCACTATCACTATGGTTACCAGCCAGGGCTCCTGATGTGCTCATTAGTTTAAAAATATAAAGCCAGCTCCTAAGCTGGTGTAAATCAGTGTGAGGTCACTGACATCAATGGAGCTAAGTGGATTTACTCCAGCTGAGGATCTGGCCCACAAACTGGAAAGAGGAAATGAAAACGTATACACAGCATACCATCTACGGATCTGTGGAGAAATCTTTGTGAAAATGGTAGAGGCAACTACAAGTGACTTCTCCAAAACACTGTAGACAACTCTCTTTTTAGGGCCAACACTACTATTAGATGCCAAAGCACTACTATGTTCACTAATACAGACCAAACAGAGGGCGCTATTTATCTACAGGAGTAGTGTACAGTGCTGTCAGGGAAAGTATTGCCATTAACTCTGCATGAGAAACATCACTTAGCAGCTGAAGGTGATACCAGCACATAACATGGGAAAAACTGAGCCTAATTTCTTTTACTGCTTTTTTAGATGTTAAACATAAATAACCCAAACCCACAAGCTCTCACACACGGAACTCCTATTGCAGTCACCTGGAGATCAGCATGCAGAATGTTTGTAGGATCATACCCAGAAAAGGGTCTTTCATAAACAGTTTTTAAGAGCTGCGAAGTATTTCACGCAGGGATAGCTAGGAGAAATATCACAGAATTTGGGTAATGGCACACTGTAATGCTGAAAGAACCTGATCCAAAGCTCTTTGAAATCAATGGGAGTAACCATATAAGTGTAAACATGTAAGGTTTGTGGGGGGGTTTCTGTTTGCAACATGTATTCTTTTTTTTTTTTTTCTTTTTTTTTTTTAAAAAGGAATGCAAAAATAAATCTAAACCAAGAAATTATTCTCACTTTACATAAGAAAAAAAAAAAATTCTCATATCAAGTAAAACAAGGTTACTTACCAGTAACTGTTGTTCTTCGAGATGTGTTGCTCATATCCATTCCAATGTAGGTGTGTGCGCGCCCCGTGCACAGATTCCCGGAACTTTTTCCCTAGCAAGCCCCGCATGGCCAGCTCAGGCGCCCCCTGGAGTGCCGCGCTCATGTCGCGGTATAAAGGGCGCTGCTGGCTGCGCGGGTCCCCAGTCCCTTCTTTCTGCCAACTCCGACAGTGGGGACGGGGGGTGGGTTTGGAATGGATATGAGCAACACATCTCGAAGAACAACAGTTACTGGTAAGTAACCTTGTTTTCTCTCTTCGAGTGATTGCTCATATGCATTCCAATGTAGGTGATTGAGTAGCCATACCTTGGAGGAGGGTAGGAGTTATCGGTGACCTGCTCTAGACAGCACGGCCCTGCCGAACCCTGCGTCTTCCCTTGCTTGTTCCACGATGGCGTAATGCGACGTGAACGTATGGACTGACGACCAGGTCGCTGCCCTGCAGATGTCCTGCAGGGGAACCCTTTCTAGAAAGGCTGCGGAAGAGGCCTGAGCCCTAGTGGAGTGTGCTCTCACCGGCCCTGGGAGGGGTACTCCTGCCTGCTCATAGCATGCTTTAATGCAGGCAGTAATCCACTTGGAGATGCGCTGGGTGGAGACAGGCAAGCCCTTCATCCTATCCGCCACAGCCACGAAGAGCTGTGTCGACTTCCGGAAAGGCTTGGTCCTCTCGAGATAGAAGGCCAAGGCTCGCCTGACATCCAACGAATGCCCCCTCCTTTCCTCCTCCGACCCGTGGGGTCTTGGAAAGAACACAGGAAGGAAAATGTCCTGGTTACAGTGGAACTGAGACACCACCTTAGGCATAAAAGCCGGGTGAGGCCTCAGCCGGACCTTATCCTTATAAAAAACCGTGTAGGGGGGCTCCGAGGTTAACGCCCTCAGTTCGGAGACCCTTCTGGCCGAGGTGATAGCCACTAGGAAGGCCACCTTCCATGACAAAAGTAGAAGGGAGCATGTAGCCAAGGGCTCGAATGGATGACCCATCAGCCCGTTAAGGACCAAGTTGAGGTCCCAGGGTGGCACCGGGTCCCGCACCTGAGGGAAAGTCCTCTCCACCCCCTTAAGGAACCTCACCGACATAGGGTGAGAAAACAGGGAGCGGCCCTCCATGGGTTGGTGGAAGGCCGAGATGGCTGCTAGGTGGACCTTGAGGGAGGCCAAAGCCAGGCCCTGCAGTTTAAGCTGCAGTAAGTACTCCAAGATGGCCTGTATAGGTGAGATGCTAGGGTGTAACCCTCTCGCTTCTGCCCACCCCGAAAACCTCCGCCACTTAGCTTTATATGTTACTTGCGTGGACGGCTTCCTGCTGCCCAGGAGGACCTGTTGAACCTGCATGGAACAGGCTCTCTCTCCCTCTGTCAGCCACAAAGTCTCCAGGCGGTGAGGTGGAGGGAGTCCAGGTCGGGGTGCAACAATCTCCCATGGTCCTGGGAGATCAGGTCGCACCGTCTGGGTAGCGGAATCGGTTCGGTGATGGAGAGGTCGAGCAGCATGCTGTACCAATGCTGCCTCGGCCACGCTGGGGCAATCAGGATAATGTCCGCCCTGTCCCTCTTGATTTTGAGGAGGACTTGTGGCAGGAGCGGGACAGGGGGAAAAGCATACATTAAATCCCCTGTCCAGGGAATCAAAAAGGCATCGGACAGAGAGCCCGGCTCGCGACCCCTGAGCGAGCAAAACCTCGGGCATTTCCTGTTCCCCGCTGTAGCGAACAGGTCCAGACGGGGAGTACCCCACCGTTGGAAGAGGCAAGCCACTATGTCCTGGTGTAAGGACCATTCGTGGCGGGGAGAAAAAAATCTGCTGAGGCGGTCTGCCTCGCTGTTCCGTACCCCCGGGAGGTGAGAGGCAGATAAGTGAAACCCGTGCCTCACCGCGAAGTCCCAGAGGTGAATGGCTTCCTGGCAGAGTGCCGAGGAACGTGCCCCCCCTTGCCTGTTCATGTAGAACATGGCTGCCGTATTGTCCGTAAGGACTCGGACCACTCTGCCCCTGAGGAAGTGGAGGAAGGCCTTGCAGGCCAATCGGACCGCTCTGAGCTCGCGCACGTTGATGTGCAGAGCTCTCTCCTCCAGTGACCAAAGCCCTTGGGTGCCCTGATCGTGAGAAATGTGGGCTCCCCATCCCCGATCGGATGCGTCTGTGATGAGCGTCACAGATGGGATGAACTCTCTGAAGGGGACGCCCATCATCACTTCCCTCGGGTCCCTCCACCAATCGAGGGATGACAGCACCTGTGGGGGAACCAGGACCATTCTAGTTAGAGAATGCCGGTGTGGTACATACACCGAAGCCAGCCACGCCTGGAGAGGTCTAAGCCTCAATCGTGCCAGTCTCACCACATATGTAGAAGCCGCCATATGTCCCAACAGCTGCAGGCAGTGCCTGGCTGTCGTCATGGGGGACAAGTGGAGATCAGATATGATGGCTGCCATCGCCTCAAATCTTGCTTGAGGGAGGAAGGCCCTGGCTTGTACCGCATCTAGCCTGGCTCCAATAAACTCAATACATTGTACCGGAGTGAGTGTGGACTTTTGCTCATTGATAAGCAGCCCCAGTCGAGCGCACAATTCGCGTGTGAGGAACAGACTATGTCTCACATGGGAACTCGACCTCCCCCTGATTAACCAGTCATCCAGGTAGGGGAAGATTTGAACACCTTTACGGCGCAGGTGGGCTACCACCACAGCCATACACTTAGTAAAGACCCTAGGTGCTGAGGAGAGCCCAAAGGGTAGGGACCGAAACTGATAATGGCGTCCCGCTACCACAAACCTCAAGAACCGCCTATGGGCCGGTAATATTGAGATGTGAAAGTATGCATCCTTTAGGTCAAGGGCGGCATACCAATCCCCTGGGTCAAGGACCGGAATGATTGTGGCGAGGGAGACCATACGAAACTTAACCCGCCTAATATACCTATTTAGGCCACGGAGGTCCAGAATGGGCCTAAGGCCTCCCTTCGCCTTGGGGATTAAGAAATATTTAGAGTAAAAGCCCCTGCCCTCTTCGGCCAGTGGGACTTCCTCCACTGCCCCCAACGTGAGGAGCGACCCAATCTCCCGCACAAGGAGTTGAACCGAGGTCGGATCCCCAATGGGGGACAGCCGCGGAGGGTTGTTGGGGGGAAAAGCTGTGAGCTGGAGGGAGTACCCCTTAGCAATCACCTCCAGGACCCACCGGTCCGTAGTAATGGCTTCCCAATCCGCAAGGAAAGGGCGAAGCCTATCTGCGAACGGCCGGCCAAGATCCCAGAGAGAAGGAAGAGTACCACCCTCCGGTTCTGGGTCAAAAACGTTTATTCGGATTACCCCCTTTCGAAGGCCCCTGCTGGCCCCCTGCAGAGGACCCTTGGCGGCCTCCTCTGCTGGGACCGCGGTAGCGCTCACGACCCCTCCTCTGCTGGGCGGGGCGAGGAGCCGGCCTGGGCGGGGGTGGTGGTTGCCTCTGGGCTTGAGGTCTGGACTGCTGTTTGGAGGCCTGAGGGGTATACAACCCAAGTGACTTCAGGGTGGCCCGAGAGTCCTTGAGTGCGTGGAGTTTGTCGTCTGTCTTCTCCGAGAACAGACCCAGGCCATCAAACGGTAAGTCCTGAATGGCCTGCTGTACCTCCTGGGTGAGGCCAGAAGCCTGAAGCCATGAACAGCGGCGCATCACTATCGCCGAGGCCATAGCCCTGCTGGCTGTGTCCGCCGCGTCACTAGCCGACTGCAGCGCAGCGGTGGCCACAGCAGCCCCTTCCTGGAGGATAGTGGAAAAGTCTGCCTCCTGGTCCGGGGGCAGCTGGGAGGCAAACCTCTGCATAGAGGCCCACAAGTTTTTATTATATTTCCCAAACAGGGCCTGATGGTTCGCTACTCTAAACTGCAGCGCCGCAGTAGAGTAAACCTTCCTCCCAAATAAGTCCATCTTGCGACCCTCCTTGTCCTTGGGCGTGTTACCCTGGTTCCCCTGGCGGTCCCTCTGGTTGGCCGCATCGACCACCAGGGAGCAAGGTGCCGGGTGGTTGTAGAGGAACTCAAATGGTTCCTTGGGGACATAATACTTGCGTTCCACCCCCTTGGATGTAGAGGGCAGAGAGGACGGGGTCTGCCAGAGTTTCCTGGCTATCTTCATGACATTGTCATGTACTGGCAAGGTGGCCCGTGAGGGTCCCAGAGAGCTCGAGGGCCCAAAAAGGGGGTCCTCCTCCTCGGACATGAGCTTAAACTCCATGCCTAAGTTTTCAGCCGCTCTCTTTAGGAGGTCTTGATGAGCCCTAAAGTCAAACAGGGGCCCCTTACGATCCCTGGCTGCTGCCTCATCAGGCGATGAGGAGGAAGAGAAGGGTATGGGCGCAGTGGAGGGTCCCTCCCCTGGGCCCGAATCCTCCGACCCTTGCTCCTGAACCTTAGGTGCGGGAGGTACGGGGGGAGCCACCGCCGACTGCAGCGACACTGAGCCCTGGGGCATAGTGGCATTCCAAGGCCCCCAGTACGGCCACTGCCAAGGCCCTTGGGTCCATCCTGGGGCCTGCAGGGAAGGCTGCTGCAGCTGCACAGCCTTCCTGTCCCCCGAGCCCGCCGTGCGTCGTCTATGTCGCCGACGCGTGGAGCGGTCGGGCGAGGACGACGCGGACCGGTGCCGACGTCGGCGGTGCCGGCGATACGAGGAAGTCGAGGATGATGACGACGACGTAGCCGACCGGCCTCTGCGGTGAGAGGACTTGCGGTACCGCTTCCCTCCCCGGGACCGAGAGCGGTACCGATGACGGCGACGTAGAGGAGAGTCCCGTCGCCCCGATGTCGGCGTCGGGCCAACCGGTGCCGGGCCCATCATCGGTGCGGCCCCCATCGGTGCCGGGCCTAACGGTGCCTGGACCATCGGTGCCGGAGCCATCGGTGCCGGAGCCATCGGTGCCGGAGCCATCGGTGTCTCTGGGCCTTTCGAGACCGACGGTGACCGGGAGCGGTGCCGAGACGGGCTCCGTGCCGAAGAGTGCGAGCCCGAGTCTCGGTCCCTGCTGGCATTGGAGCTGGACACACGGCTCCGGCGACGGACTCGGGACCGCCCACGGTGCCGAGTCGCTCGACGACCTAGAGTCGGAGCTCGGAGGGGAGCCGACGCTCTCCACCCTCCGTGACCGTCTGGAAGGAGACTTGGATTGGGAACGTCTCCAACCACCGAGACCACCCAGCGCGGGTTTGCCTCGAGACGCAGGTCCCTTGTCCCTCGGCCGAGGGGGGGACGGAGGCATAGGCATGGCCATAAGGGCCCGTGCCGCGGTAAATGCCTCCGGCGTCGACAGCCCTTGCGGGTGCACTCCCCCACCCCCAGGAGTCGGGGGAGGCAACCCGCGCGGAGACCCCGGTGCCGGAGTAACCTCTACGGCCCGTGACTGGGGCGTCTCCGTGCTCCCGCCGCCCTGCGAGGGCCGGGGGGAGATCTCCGGTGCGGCCGAGGGCCGTGCCGACTTCTTGGGACCCTTGGAGGCCTTCTGCGGTGCCGAAAGCGGTGCCGGTGGGGGGGCGCTCCGCACCGACGACACACTCGGTGCCGACGGAGACCGGGACGGTTCAGAGGCTGGACGGAGCGCCGACTCCATAAGTATTGCCTTTAGCCTCGCGTCCCTCTCCTTTTGGGTGCGAGGCTTAAAGGACTTGCAGATTCTGCACTTGTCTCGACGGTGTTCTTCCCCCAGGCACCGGAGACAACGGTCATGCGGGTCACTGATCGGAAAGGCTTTGGTGCACAAGACACAGTTCTTAAAGCCAGTGGAGCCCGGCATGACTCCAGAAGGAGGAACCCCGTCCGGGGTTCAGACTTAACACTAAACTATAAACTAACTAACTCTATAAACACTATTAAACAACAACTTTGAAAAACAGTCAAACAACTAGGGAATGAGCTACTTGCACGCAGCAAGAGGCGATAGTTCCAGCAACCGTCACAGGCGGAAAGAAGGAACTGGGGACCCGCGGTGCCAGCAGTGCCCTTTATACCGCGATATGAGCGCGGCACTCCAGGGGGCGCCTGAGCTGGCCATGCGGGGCTTGCTAGGGAAAAAGTTCCGGGAATCTGTGCACGGGGCGCGCACACACCTACATTGGAATGCATATGAGCAATCACTCGAAGATAGAATAAATAGAAAGAACACAGTCATACCAAAAAAGGAGTTTGTATTACATTTACAATAGATGTATATGTAAGTGTAGGTTTTAACAGATTTCAGACATGTTTTTTAAAAAATTCACATTGGGTTTGAATTTAGCCATGCTATGATTTTATTATAGGCATCCCAGTGGCTATAAGGTACTTACAGTTGAGATGGTGGCCTCTATTCCAAACCCTTGTTTTCAATCACTTATAATTGTCTCCAAAATAGTACATTTTGGACTGAAATTTTTTCTGCTTGATCTTTACCGAAGAGAAAAGTTAACAGAGACTGTTTGAATTATACAAACAAAACATTTTACAGCTAACCAATTTTTCAGCTTCTTCATTGCACTTTGATCATTTAAAAATCAGCTCTTTTGAAACTTCAAGCTTGTTGGCGCATACATATTCCCAAATATATCCTTTGCCTGGTTTGGAGAAATACCAGAATACAAAGGTGGGTAAATCTAAATGTGACATGGGATGATAACCCTGGTGGGCCTGATCTTTTGAAGACAGAATGCCCCCAGCTCACCGTGACTTCACTGTGAGTTAAGGATGCTCAGCTACTTGTACAGAACATTCAGCTTTTCACAAGATCAAGCCCTAGAACTAGACATCTGGCCACAGTTTTCAAATGTGTGTGCCTCAAGTTAGTCACTTACATCCATATTTGGACACCTACATGAATAGTCTGATTTTCAGAGTGCTCAAAGCTCCCACTGAAATGAGGTCACTAACATAGGATTTGGCAGCCTAACTTTAGAAATCCAAGTCTGAAACTATGGGTCCTAGTGCATGGACACCTAGATTTGTTTTGCATACCATGGGATGCTTTACTTACCTGAGAAAATGCCTTGCTTTCTCTTGTTCTTCTTTCATCCTTGCTAGCAGAGGGGTTTCTCCATGATATACACCAACCTCCTTTTCCAGTTCCTCTAACTTGTCAGTAAGCCTTCTCTGAGCTGCTTCTATGAAGACAATCATGTTACTACATATAACTTACTGGTTATTCATGAAAATAGTCCATATATTTAACAACAGTAGAATTGCACTGACAAGGAAAAATGTTAATTTTTCTGTTGTATCCATAAATAGACATTAACATCTTGGGGCCCAATTCTGCAACTAGTAAGCATTATGCTTACTAGTGTGAATCAAGCACTACACCTGGAAGTAAGTATGCAGGATTGGGGGCTATGCCTGGGCCAACGTATAAATTCCATTTTGGTTTTTGTTAATGCCATGCTGTATTTCAACCTCCATTTTGAATGTAACTTTTAAAGTGGCATTGAGCATCCATTTTGTAGCAGGAACTTGACACCTAGTGAAGAGTCTATGACAGGTGTGACAGAGCAGTCAAGGACCATCCACACTGAATGGCTTTACTCCCGTGGAACAATTATTATTATTTATTATTTGTATTATTGCAGCTTTCACTACCAGCAGGATCACTGACCTTGAACGACTCTCTGCCCAGAAATTCCTTGTATAAGAAATGTTTGTATAAGAAATCCCTTCGCTAAGTCTGTTTCCTTGCTTTCCTGCCACATTGTCCCCAAAGTGTGTAACTAGAAAAACCAGAGCTCCCTTAGCCAGATGGACTCTGAAGGGAACCAAGAGTGGAACCAAGGGGGAGGGGGGGAATATGTCTAAGCAACTAGGGGCTCAGGAGGACTGAGACATTGGTTCCAGGGTCTAGGCAATCAGACTGTGGGGTCCCACTGCCCAAGATGGGTGTCAGACATGGGGTCTGCAACTGGGAATGTGCCTGAGCTAGTGTGACCAGCCACTACTCAAATCCAGATCCAGGGAGCTTAATAGTATGTGAGATTCAGTGGTTGGATCCAATCACAACAGACTAGAGTCCACCCAGATAGTGAGACTGGACCAGGTTGTGATGGTAAGCATTTGCAGGATCGGGCTCTTGGTTACTGTAAATCCAGTTGGAATTCATCCCCTGTTAAGTGCAATGGGCTGCAGCAAAAAATTCTAATTCAGAACAGAGGAGCCTGTCAGACCTTTCACCTGGACATCAAATCAACCCAGAGGGAAAAGAAGACTGAATGTGGCAAAAGCACAGTAATAAATAACTAAATAGTTAACTTCCACTAAATCCCAGCAATAAATAACTACATGGCATGGGCATATTGTATTTTTATAATTTTAAAAACTGCAGCTCTGGCCTTCCAAGTGTCCAATGAAACAGAAACCCTGGGCCAAACGCCTTTTCTGCCACTGGAGTTCCAAGGACTGTCTTTATTGCTCACATGGAAATAGAAAAATCCCTCCTGAAAACCCCCTTCTTCTTCAAGACTCTCCCCACAATAAGAAGAAATGTAAGAGGATTAAATAAAATATAAGATTAAACCGAGTCTGTAAGGTAACTCTTCCCTCTAGCTCTTCCAGTGCAGCCTACTTTTTCTTGGGAGGCTGAATGTCTCCCATAATGTAAACGCTTCAGGGCAGAGGCGGTTTTGATTTTGCCTCGCACAGTGCCAAGCACATTGCCTGTGATTAATATCAACGCTAATTAATTACAAAATGAGAGGTGTGGCATTAACATCTGAGCACATGACTGGGAACCAGGATACAATTGGCCACATGACTGTGAACCAGAACATAACAGGACTTAATTTCACTGAAGATTCACCAGAGATGAATGTGACCCCCTCAGCTTTAATCCAAGATCTAAAACAATCTCCCATTCTGGCCTTACATAAATCATTTAAACTCTCTGTTTCTCCATTCCTAAAATGGCAGCAACTCCACTTTGGTACCAATTCAGGGCGTTGGGAGGATAAATTAACATTTGTAAAGTGCTGTGAATATGTGAAACATCATGAGCGCTAAGCAGCCACACCTACACATCCACACAGAAACAGTATTAAATTATATAAAATGAGTAGTGGATGGGCTCAGTCCAGCTCCTAATGCACAGTTGCCAATGTAACAAAACCAGTTACAAGTGGCATTGACTGATGTCCTTGTTGGCAGTCTCTGCAAAGAGGCCAAGACTGGAATGGGTAAATAGACTGAACTATCCCCTCAGCCCTATTGGGAGCCTGTCTTTTCCAGGTCTGGGCCGAGGAATGCTGGCAGGATGGTGCATACACTAATGTATAGAATCTTTATAAACCAAGAATAATTCAACTTCTCCTGACATAGGGAAAGAAGTTTTGGTTAGCCCTTACCTAGTGTGCCAACACCTGGTTTTCTTTGTGCCTTCTCCTCTGCAAGGGTTTCTTTAATTTTGAAAGCAGGGAATAGGCTGGCCACAAGATCACATGTTGAGGGTGATGGCTGCAAATCTACCTTTTTGACGTCCCCGACATTACTCTCACTCTTTGCGTCGGGCTCTCTTCCGCCTCTCGCTGATCTTGGAGGACGAAAGGGAGACTTTCGAAGAAAAGAGCAAGCCTTGTTTCCTTTCAGCCTGGCAGCTCCGTTACCAGACTCACTACTGCTTGTGCTGAGGGAGAGATCCTGCTTGCCTTTTATCTCTTGAGCACCCAGTTTCTTTGGAGGTGGCTTGCTGTGCTTTTTCATGGCCAGCTCTTCTGCTCCACTGGGCCCATCACTAGCATAATCAGCATCGGAGAGATCCAAATTTTTGTCTGTGCAGCCTACTCTCTGAGGCATGTGTGTTGTGGAATACTGAGTGCAGTAAGATTTGGGGTCATCCTCACTGTCCGTGGATGCGTAGCCTGACCCGCTGGACAAAATTTGAGCATTCCACCTGTTGGCAGCACTTCTACTGCTTTGCCACTCTTGCTGGTGGCCGACAGATGTGATGTCCTTCTTTCTGTCCATGCCCTGAGTTGATTTATGAGTAACTTGCACTATTCTGTCATTGACCATCTTAAACCCAGTGCTGGCTCCTATTTGACTCTCCGGACTTTTGCCCACAGTGTAGTCTTCATTGCGGCAACTGGTAACTCCTTTCACAGCTGGTGTGAATTTGTGGCCTGTGCTCCAATCCATTTGCTTGGCTTGGCTTCCTTCTAAATTTTGAAGCTCACAACCTTCTTGAAGGATTTCCAAGGGCTTTTCTCCTCCCTGAGCTAGATTGCCTCTCAGAAGCTGATCCATAATATCAAGGTCCTTTTGAACTGTAGACTCCATGGAACTTTTGTCTGCTCTGTCTGAATGTCCTAGAGAATCAGTACATTGAGCTTTATTTTTCTCACCTACTTGTAGCTTCATTTCACTAATTTGTTCCTGACACTGCTGCAAGAGTTCAGACCAGTTCATCTGCAGTGGTATAGCAGGATCCTCCTTTGCACACTCTTCACCACCACCAACTCCTTTTCCTCTTTCTTGTGGGCTTTGATCAGGATCTCTTGCCTTGCTGTCAACCTGAGCCTTTCTTTCATTCATGGAGATAGTGCAGTTTGTATTCTTCTTATGACTCACCAACACTGTGGGACTACTGGCCCGCCGATTTAAACGAGGATGTTTCCCCAGCTTTAATTTTCCTGCATTCTGTTGACAAGGCCAAGAGAAGAGAGTCTGGCAATCAAAACTTACTCTTCTGGGATGTTTGGTTTGTTCTTTAACAAGATTCTCTTTATTTTTTTCAAGTCTTGCAATGCCTTCTCCACGTTTCAGGAAAGATTTCTGAGGGGTCACTTTAGCCTCACAGAAGTTCTGCAAATACAGAAAATTATGTTAGACATGTGAGCCATTCTTCAAAAATGGAGAGATAAATCAGATCCCATTAGAAGGAAGCTGTAATAAAAACAGTTTCTTTGTTGCATGCCACATTTTTCTATTTTCCTTTATATACAAACTTTTTAAATACAATGCTATTTTTCTAGCATTTATACTGCTCAAGTCACACAGCACAAAATAAATTCTCACAGGGAGGAATATTGTACCAAGATAATGTTCAAACAGTGTTATTTTAATTAATCATTTTCTAGAATTCTAAAAAACCCTTCCAGAGACATGGAGGAGTGTTTGGTTAACATAGGTTAAAACTCACTTCTGAAATGCCCAGACATTCTTTGTAACTCTGTTAATTCGGTCCTTGTGTGCAGCTATCTTAGTATTTTTATTTCCATGTGATCAAAGTGTTATCCTAGTTCTACTTTCATAACAATGAAATAGTTTCAATATCTCAAATGATAGGTATAAAAATGTTAAAAAGTCATTCATTGACCACTTTGTGGCTAAGGGCCTGTATATCTTTAAAAATTAGAGACAAATATATAAATTAACCTGTAAATATCTGACTTCATGGTTTTGTGCTCTCCGCAACAGGTAATAATATCAAAGCTAGTGCAAAATCATGGCCTCACTTTCTAAGCTCAAGTATATGGAGAAATTAACAATAGTAATATAACTGAATATAGAATCTGACCCACAGTCACTGCACCAAAGAGTTTAGTGATGACGACAACAGATGTCGCCAATAAACTCAGATTCTGGCAAGCAAATGAAAGGGAAACACTGATTGTCATAGTTTAACAACTGCAATGAAATGTATTTCGAGTCTGCACTTAACTCCAAAACCTGCTCAGCTTATTCACAAAAGTAGTCCCATTGATTTAGTCCATGTTCTATTAGGGCAACATTCATCTCCATACAGATGGCCAGGACCAGGCCTCTCTAAATCACTCAAGTCCCACTATAACCCTATTTTCAAGGCTCAGGGGTGCTTCGGCCAAGTGATCGCCTTTTTCTACAGGGGTGAAGAGAACCTTAAACAGGATTTTGGGCTGTATTTTTTTAAAGCGTTGCAGTATATTTTTAAAGCACGTCTTGAATTACTATATTATTGGGAAAACAGAAATACAGAGAGACAATGGGTGGAATTTTCAAAAGTGCTTAAAATCTGAAAGTCAATGGGACTTGTGTTCTTAAGTAACTTTGGCACTTTTGAAAATCCCTCTCAATGTACACAGAATTAAAAAACAGGAAACAAATAAGGGATGTCACAGAAGACTGAACGATAGACAAATGTAATGCATATAATTGTCTATCATATCGCAAAGGATTCGCTACCTCATTTTATTATCATTATTACATTTCCATGTTGAGAGGAATACTAAGATTTCCCAGAATTTCAGATTAAAGTGAACCATGGATTCCTGCTATTGTGCTGATGTGATCTGGCAAAAGCCTCCCAAAAATTCTGAGAGTCATTAGTACTCTCCTTTATTTAATTTCAGGCTAGTAGAGTTTATTAACATAAACACCTTTACTTTTATGTCACATGGACAGCACTACATGGAGAAGTGAAAAGGTTTATGGTATTAAGTAGTTTGAGTGCTGTAAATCTAGATAATCTTTTTAAAAATGTTTTCCTAAATTACTTGTTTTTCAGAGTAGTACCTAAATTGATTGCTATATACTGTACCACTTTGAAGTTTTCAAAATGTTATACTTTCTATTTTAGTTTAATGATACAGAGTATAACATTCCGGTTTGTGGTGATTATGTTTTCAGTTTTGCATTGCTTAATGATAGATAAATTCGTGGATAATATTTAAGAAGAGAAAATAGTTGTTTTATTCACCTGTTTATAAAGATTATTTTCCTCGAATTGTATTAAAGTTGACCCTGTCTGAAACCTCACACACCCAGGGATGAATTCCCAGCAAGTGATCTCAGTTTTTTTCTTCTCTGGGATTTTAACAACATTTTTTTAAACTGGAAAACCTAGCTGTAAACAATAGTTCAATGCCTGACAGTTTGCATAGTTGAAAGTTATCAGGCTAAGAAGCCTTCTCTCTCGAGCGGGTTAGGAATTTTTTGGGAAAAGAAAGGAGGTTTTTTGTTGGAAAAAATGCCTAATTTGTCGAAATCAAAACTTTTAACAAGAAGTGGTTGGATTCAAAGAATTTTTCAATTAAAAATTTTGTTAAAAAAAGATCATGACATTTTCAAAATAAAAAATTCTGGTTTTCTGGTTTAAAACAATTTTGTGTTCAGAAATTTAAGCTAATTAGAGTAAAAAAAATTAACAACACAGTCAAAATTAAAATGAAAGGTTTTGATTGCTCCAAATAGAGTTTGGGGTTTCTTGGATTTTCAATTCACAAACATTTTTGAGAATTCAACTTTCTGCCTTGATTCAGATCAGGGGGAAAATGTTGTAATCTTGGAAAATGGACATTGGACAGGAAAACTGTTTCCTGCCCAGCTCTGCTTCTGATGCTTAACCAAACTGTGAGAAATTTATAAGAACCTTCTGAATTCTGATTTATACTTATCACTAAACTAAGATAGTTTACTCTTTCTGTTTACCTCATGTCACGTCTGTTCCAAAGTGCAAGTGTAAGCCATTATTGTTCAGGAAGGTGAACTGAACAAGAACTACACATGACACCATAAACTTTCAAAACCCAAAACATGCCTGTTAAGCTCTAAAAAAACCAAACACCCTCCATGTCACAGAAGACCCAAAGCTTTGTAGAAACAACACGTTATTACCGTGGAAAGCAGAAAGGCCACACAGAAGCCTCCACATCCCTATGTACTGTGTAAGCAAGACTAGAGTTGTCTGTGGGTAGACAGCAGAATGGTGGCATGCACAATAGGTCTTCAGATTGCACTGATCCACTGTGTGTGTTCACAGGGAAAAGGATGCTGTATAGCAAGCTGCAGCTGCTACTAGGGCCCATACATTGTACCAGCAGCCATGGCCTGGGTGCAGAGGTGACTCATACCTACTTCCAGCTCAGAGGGGGAAGGAATTCATCCTCCTTTACCTGTGTTTTGCACACTAAGAAAGAGGAATGAGATCTAGCGGACAGAGCCTAGAACTAAGAGCCAGAAACTTCTCAGTTCTAGCTGTGATGTTGATTCCTGCAGGGGCCTTGGGCAGGCACTTGCCCTCTCTATCTGACTGTCCCAATTTGTAAAACACTTAATTCACAAGGGTACTATACGGATCAATTAATATTATAAAAGTTATCTGGGGGTGGAAACTGCTACATAAAAGCTGGAGAGACAAGGTGGGTAAGGTAATATCTTTTACTGGCTCAACTTCTGTTGGAGAGAGAGACACGCTTTGGAGTTACGCAGAGCTCTTCTTCAGGTAGTTCAAAAGCTTGTCTCTATCATCACCAGAAGTTGGTCCAAAAAAAAAGATATCACCTCCCCCACCTTGTCTCTCTAATACCCTGGGACCAACATGGCTTCAACTTCAGGTCTTCAGTGCCTGCAGAGAAGTCTTAATCATGTCATTTATACGAGTGGGAGTTGTCATGTTGTTCCAAACAGTACATGGCCCTAAGTGCTCTATTAATCAGAAAACTGGTGGCTCCATGCAGTGCAAAGATTGACATATGATAACATAAGCAAAGGATTCAATAAGAAACCCAAATGGGCCACTAGAAGCCTAGTTTACAGTACTGGCTTTGAGTGACTGAGCAAATGAATCACAGCTCAAGTGGTAGAGGCCTGTGCTTTTGGAGCTAAAAGAACCGGGTCTGGTTCAGGCTTCTCAGGTCTAGTTGTTCTATGTAATAATTTTTTCTGATGTCCACAGATGATATTCTTATTATGCTAAGCCAGCAGTTTCAAACTTGGATGCCTAAAGTTAAAGCACTGAAATCCATGATGAAAATGAGACACTCATTAGGTTTCTATATATGGCTTTAAGTGCCTCATTTTAGGCACCCAAGTTTGAAAATGTTGACTCTAATTTCCACTACTAGTTAGCATTTTATTCAGTAGTATGTATTTAATAGTTATTTCTTACGCAGACGTGAGTACTAAACACCTTATTTCCTTCTGTTTTATCTTTAGTGTTATTCAGTATGATACTGGAGAAAAGAAGAACTGTTTCAAGAATGAGATAAGTTTGCCGTAGCGTTTGCCTGCAGCTATGGCAAGAATGACTGTTTTGTGTAATATCTAGAAAGGAAGACAGTGTATCAGTTGAAGTTTGTGTGTTACTCTGTTGGTGGACAAAGAGGAAACAGGAATCTATTGTTCTGGGTTTCCAAAAACATTTGATATGGAATTGTACATCTTCCAAGTCAGTAAATTTAGCAAAGTGGCAGAGCTGGTGGACAGGCTTAAAGATAAAATGCAGGTCTCAGTCCAGTTTCAAGTGGACAGAAGCCACTGCCATATTTTACATTAAGGGCCAGATTTTCAAGAGTGCTCAGCACCCAGCAGTTCCTGTTGTGACACTCATCCAATATGCTGTTGAAAATCTGGCTCCACACTGCACTCTGGCTGTCAGCCTCAGCAGAAAGTTCATTTTCCGTGGCCCACTAAATCCTATCTTCTTCACCCATGCCCCTCCCCACACACACACCCCACGTAGCCCATCTAGATCAGGACTGGAGAACAATGACAATAAAACATGTTAGAAATCTGGACTGTTAGTGTCCATAGTATACCTGTGCTGTGACTTATTTGAAGATCTCGGTCTTCCGGGCAGCCAATTCAGCACGTCTCCACAAAGATTAAGGGTTTGATGCTGCCCCAAAGTGCTGAGCACTCTAGCCCCAGTTCAGCAAAGCACTTAAGCACATGCTAATGTTTAAACAGGTGAGCAATCTCACTGATTAAGCACATGGGATTACTCATGTGCTTAACTGGCAGGACTGGGACCAGCTTGCTCAGCACCAGACATAATGAAGCAATAAATGCATATTAAAATTAAAAAAAAAAAAAAAGACAAAAAGAAGAGGGACACGATTATCAACCCCCAACAGTTTTAGGATGGGGAGTGGTGACAAATGGAACATCAGGGTCATCCTGAGATCTAATTTAGTTAAAATAAGATGGAGGAGGGTAGAATATACACCTCATGAAGCACGTAGATGAATGAGATACTGTGAATACTCAACAGTGCATTTCAGTTTTAATTTGTGGAAGCTATTCTAGCATTATTAACAGGTGAGGGGAGAAATTCACTCTTGTGCAAAGAGCCAGAACTAGGCCCATGTAAACCCATAGGGACTTGTAGAAACAAACTGAACAGTTTCATCAATATAGCTAATAGCACAGTACCTGCTGATGGTTTTTTATTATTTTAGAATCCACTTTAAGTTGTTCTTCAACAAATTCTTCAAAAGTCTTCTGTCTTACACCAATTCCTGGTCTGATTGGTCTAGACAAAGAATAAGATGGCATCCAATGTAATAACTTCCCATCTATTTTTCTTAATATTTATAGTACAGCTGACCTCTAGTTCAGATTTCAAAGATAATCTACATTTTTTAAAAAGGGGAAGTGGCAGAGCAATGAATGGAGCATAACCTGGTACCTATCAGGGCTGGGACATAGACACCCATGCCTAGAGGTTGGAACGAGGATCAGAAGCCAATAATCAGAGACGAGGTTAGAGCTGGAGTCAGGAAAGCAAGTAGGGTTGGAACAAGGCAGGAACAGAAAGGGGCATGATTGGAGTAAGGTCTGTCATAATAGCCAGCCAGGGATCCACCTAGTTGCAGAGATAGCATCCTGGAACTCCCTCCATGCTAAAATAGTGCTCCTGGACGAATCAGAGGTCACAGGGATACAGCTAATTGAGTCTTCTATGGATGGCACTTCCTGTGGTGCCTGGTCTCCTGTGGTTTACAGAGCATTGATCGTGGCTTTGCCAGAGAGTGGCATGGAAACACTGGTCATCTGGAGGCCTACAGACCTTGGTTCTGGCCCCATGGATCCTTACAGCACCTAGCTTTCCCTTCAAAAATACCCTATGTGAGCCTGAATGTCAGATCAAATCAGATACCAATTGCTCCTAGAACACTGGGAAATGGAAAATAACTAAAGGAAAAATAAATCTCAAAAGCTGGACTACTTTCCAACCTTGCACAGCCCGCTCATTACAGGCACTTGGCCCAGACCAGCACCAGGTCCAGTAGAGAATAATTCAGTCAGAGAGAGAAGTCTGAAATACTCGGTGAAAAGAGTGACATTTCAAAGCAAACCCTTACTTTGGCAGAGGAGAGAAAGAATGTCTGTAATGAAGTGGAAGGACAAATGGAAGTCTCTGACTAGCAGACCAGGATTCTGAAACAGAGGTAAACCTTTTAGTATTATATTGGAGGTATATCTAACAGCTTACTTAGAAGGTCTCTGCAATACCAGGGAAAGCAAATCTTGAAAACATAATGAAATATGAAAATACAAGCGCGCTGAGGACACACATGGAAATGTTTTTGGAGAGTCTTCTTAATTTGCTTTAGAAAAGGACCTAAGTTTTTATCATTACTTCCTCCTTCCAGGTGAATGATCCTGGCTTGCTTGCTGACGACATTATTGCTTGATCTGGTGCTCCCTGAAGCACAACGAAAAGTAAAATTTTGGCTATAATTGTGACTAATGCCAAAAACAAGAGAGGTCTTGAGGCACCAGGTGATTTTCTTTACGCATAGGCTTAATCACTTGAGGAAACGAGAGGTTGCATTTCCAAAGGGCCTCAAACTGGCCTTCGTTTGTTCACATGAAACTTTGCACTTGCAGACACCATTTCAAACGCTAATTCCTGTGCGTGATACTTTCTAACAGAGATGGATTTTTCACATGTACATTTTATCAAAGGTGTATGCAGATCCTAGTGCTCAAAAAGTGTGTGCGCAGGTGTCTGCACATGAAAAAATGGAGACTGCTTTTGCAAAAATTAGCCCTAGCTTTCTTGCTGAAAGGGGTCAGTTTTTCTCTTTCCTTGTTTTCTGCTGCCCTGCTTCTTTGTAAATTATGCATAGTTGCTAATATTTAAAAGATGTTTCTGGAACAATCAGATTTGCCCCAGGGGAGGAAGAAAAGTGAGTGAAATAAAGTGTGTGTGAAGTATGTGTGTATGACAGTGTTGCCAATGTTGGTGTTTTTCTTAAAGCTCCAGAAGTCCTGTGATTTTGTGAGAATCTCAGCTTTTATTGTTTTTTGTTTGTTTGTTTGTTTGTTTTTTGTTTTTTTAAAAAGAGCAGTTTTCTAGCTTTCCTGGTTGTGGAAAAGAGCATGAAGATTTGAACTCTAAATTCAGAAGGCAAATAGAAGAACCCCAAAATTATCATTTTTTTAAAATCTCCTGATTCTGGTGGAAGGGCAGACAAATTCATTCTTTTAATATGAATGTCTCCCTGTGACAAAGTGTAAAGGTGCTTTGACATGAAAGGGGTTATCTGCCTCCTGTCTATCACACAGCTGATCTAGGCAAGATTATGCAAGAAAAGGGGAAGCTACTGCAAAGGAGGCTGTCATAGGGGGAAAAGTGCATCCTGTTCCTTTTCTATTTAGTTGTATAGAATCTTTTATAGCAGGGGTGGCCAAACTTACTGATCTTCTGAGCCGCATACAATAATCTTCAGAAGTTTGAAAGCCACAAGACACTTATAGCCTGCAACATGGGTGACACCCGCTGGGGCACCCTGCAGGGCTAAAGACCCCAACCCCACTCTCTCCCCGCAGGGCAGAAGCCCTGAGCTCCCCCCCCCCTGGTAGGCAGAGAATGGGGAGGAGTGGGGGCTCCATGAGGCACATTTTAACTATAAAAAGAGCCACATGTGCCTTGAGAGCCGTGGTTTGGCCACGCCTGGTATATCGGCAAAACCCATGTTTTAGATGATATTAACTATGGTCTTAGCTGTCCTTTCTGGGGAGGAAAAGAGAAAAGGTTCATTTAGATGATCTTGAGCAGTTATTGTAGTTGAAGTCCGGTCCAATTTCCATTAAGGCAAAACAAGGCAAACACACATGAAAGGAGTGAGAAAGGAACAGTAAAGATAGGAAATGCAGCTTCTGTCTCTGGTGCTGATTTTCTCTTACAACCTTGCTGCTAGAGAAACACAGGCCCAGTACAGTCTGATCAGCCATTTCAACACCCCACAAACTTTTACCAGCATCAGGTAGTTTAAGGGATTGCTTTTAGCTGCCTTTCCAGACACAGGCTCGCAGCACTGTAGCAAAAGGTGAAGTGGTCCTGGCTGGCCTGTCTTATTAGGCAGAAGGCAAAAGGAGAGAGACAGGAAAGAGGAGAAATGAGGGACGGGGGAAAGAAAGTGACACATTCGGAAGGAGGTGACAGCAGGTTCACATCCCAAGTGCTGATCAGGATTTAGCCAGAGCCAGTAGGAATGGCAATGGCATCTGGTTCCTATGCTTTAGCTGGGTCTGGTCAGGATGCCTTTGCAGATCAGAATGACAAAGGCCCAACCGTGTCCTGATGGGTCCCAGGATCCCAAGAACTGACAGGGTGGCAATCCTTGATGGTAACGCTTGCTTCTTAGTCCATGCATTATTCAGTGATGCTCAGACAAGCAGTACCGGCAAAGGGGTAGCAATTAACATGAACCAATCAAAACACATTTTGGTGATTTCAACTGCAAACTTTTCCTCCCATTTCTAGAGTCACTCAGCTCAGTCATGCCAGCCAATGACTTTAGCAGGAGCCTTAAAGACCCTTTATCCCAGTTCTTTTAACGTAAACAGTCCAGTTTGTACCGGTCTTTGTCTCCATCTTTTATTTACTTTAACAATCAATTGTAACAGGCTGAGCTGGACTTCAGTTACCTGGGCAACTTAGAATACAGAGCTCTGTACAATGGTCCTCTCCCCTCCCAGCTGCCTGAAGCTGAAAAGGCCATGGGTGGTTATTACCCAGTAGTTTGAACTGATCTCTTCTGGGGTTGAGCTTGTGTGTTTGGAAACAAAGCACACCCTGACAAAAGGGATATGAAGAGGCCTGTCATTGGGATTTTATTTTCCTTCTCCGGCTGGTTAGCCAGCACACCCACTTACACTCCCCGATGTTCTAAGGATGACTGGCCCTCTCCCAGCACACCTCCTTCATTTCACTTTTTTCTAGGAGGTGGTTGAATATGGTCATTGGTGTTTCTGGTTTGGAGCTGGCATTCCTATAAGGAGCCATGGATCTGTCCCACCTCCACCCATGCACACAAGCTAATTTCAAAATAGGGAAAGGGTCTTTATCCGTGATAACCACTGATACGGTAGCGTCTGCAACTATAAGATGTAATGTATGCGTATAAAAGTGAGAAAAACTAGTAAACCATTCAGTGACAGCTTTATTTGCATAGTTGTAAGTGACAAATTAAACCTTTTCCTCACCTGTCTTCCAGGTTTCTAGTCCTTGCATTCATCCTTATTCCAAAAGGGGAAAGGGGAATCTGTTCGTCAGTTTGCTCTCCCTCTTCTTCTTTAATGGCAGGCAAAGTTTTAGGGCCAGCCTCTTCTTTTAGCAGGCTTTCATCTAAACAGCAGGAAGGAGGTATGTCAGAAGAAAGCCTTGACATTTTTCAAGTCTTCTATAACGTCTAAGGTTTTTTCAATTTTTGAAAATGCTTCCCAGAATATTTTAAAATTAACTAGACGGAACAATGAGACTCACAAAAGACCACAAGAATCTCTAATCCCTAAATCTAATGATTACAAAGAAGAAAAGTGAAAATGAATTGATTTATGCCTGTTAGATATACAGAAACTGAAATTATCTGGCCAAGTGTGTGTATTGCAAAGCACTGCTCTCCGGAATTGAATTGAATTGAACCGGCTCAAGTTTTGTTATAGAAATGTGCCAACCCTCCCCCTTCTCCCCCAACTCTTCAAACTGAACCAACTGGCAAGACTCACTGGAACTGGTAGGTTGTCACTTTGATAAAAGCCTACTCCTAGTGTCAACCAATGGAGAATTACTCCTTTAGCTCAACTCACAGACGTCTATGGTCTGGGAGCAGAAGGGCCTATGTTTGATCATTCATGGTTCACACGTATGACATAGCTGGCAACTAGCGTGCACTCTGCGTCACAAAAACATCAAGTGCTTCTGAAGCCCTGCAGAGACATCTGGATTTTCCTCTCCAACAGACCTCCCAACCCCCATGCCAAGCCTCACTACTCCAGCTTTGCACAGGGGAGAGTGTTTGGCTCCTAGAGAAAAAGAGTCCGCACGTGTTTAATGGAGGTTAACAGCTAGTTTCATTTACCTTGAATGACAATGTAAAGTGATTTACCAAGAATCAGATTCAACAGGAACTGGTGCAGAGAGAGATAAGTTACTCCTCTTGTGATCAGCTTTAGTTTATGGCTGGAGCTCCAGAGGAAGTGAATAGAGCAATGCTAATTTACACCAGCTGAAGAGTTTAAGTGATGCGTTCAGGGTTATGCAGCAAGTTGAGTGGCAGAACTAGGACTAGAATGCCCGTGCCCTATGCGCTGGGCCAGGCTGTCTCCCGTGTCTTTCACTGCCTGCCTAACTTTGCAAACAGTGCCAAGATGAATACTCTACTCTAACAGAAGAGCTGCTCTAGCTCTAGAATGGTCAAACTCAGAGAAAAAAAACAATATACACAACGCGCAGTGTACGTGAGCAAGAAAATATTCTTCATAACCCCTCCCAAAACACACTTTGTGTGTTTCATCTTTCTCTTACAGCAATTCAGTGTAGTTGTTCAGAGTAAGTATAAAAGAAGATACTGCTCAGATCTGTTCCTGTAATTCACCTTTGCTTGCTGTGATTTCCTCTTCTTGAGCATCTTGTCTGGAAAGTTTTTCTTTGGGGCTTCCAGCACTTTGAGATAATGGCTCAATCCCTGTCCCTATAGTCACAGAAACACCTTTTATTTTTCGTTTATATACCTTTTGACACTACTTGTTAGTTTTCAACTCTAGGGCTCATCAAAACACACCCATCATAATTTCCACTAGGCCCCAGCTCAGCAAAGTACTTAAATATATGCCTAACCTTAAGCAAATGAAATCAATTGGACTATTCATGTGCTTAAAGTCAAATACTTTGCCAAATGGGAGCCTTGGTGTCTCCCACTGTATGAGGAAATCACACTGTTGTGTTGTAGCTGGTCTTGCTATGCAGTAAACTTAAAAGAAACGAGGACAAAGATCTGATTTACATTCCCACACATAGCGTGGCATTTCACTGTCTTCACTCTGTGCTTATTTGCATTCCTCCCCCCCATAATAAATTCTCTCTGCTTTTCCCTGATTTCTGATTTCTTGTTCTTACTATCGTTTTCTCTCTGACCACTTTGGCTTTGCTTCCTTCTCACCCCTTAATCTTCTCTTATAGAGGATGAGTACAGCACAGTGTGAGGCAGAAAAAAGCCAAGTAGGAGCTTCCATCCCTATTCTTTTAAGGAAAAGCCATGTGCCTCTGTGAAAACACAGAGATTGCTAATACATAGACTTCCTCCTTAGCTAAGTAGACATGTCTATCACCTTCGGAAGCCATATCAGTTAGTTCCTTCTTACCCTCTCTCCCATGAAAACCATCATGTTCCCTACATTCTGTGACTCAACTTTTTATTTTAATCTAATGTTTACTTTCTAGTCTACCTACATCACTTCCTTAGCAACAAGCCTCTTCTTTCTCTGTTCAGCACTGGAAACAGCATGGCCTCCATCTCAAAAAAGTGGGAAAATGAGCTTAAAGCTTTATTTAAAAGCTTTTAAAACAAAAAACCATCAAAAATCATGAAAGCTAAAATCCATGTGATTTGCACAATGTCCTTGGATGCAGTTTTCCAGTGCTTTGTTTAATTCCTCACCTGGATTTGGAGGTTGTGGATGCTCCCCTAAGGTTTCTGAGCAGCTATTGTTTGGTGAGGACGCTGGGGAACTTCTCTGAAGGGTAGTCTGCATTATTGAGGGACCGGTTTGAAATTGTCCATGGTTCTGGACTTGTGAAGAGTTTTCTGAAGGGAACTGGACAGGAAATAAAGTGGAAGAAAATCTTGGCATCACGGCAACTAGATGAGAAGGTGTGCCAGGATAGACTGAAAAGCCTGCAATAATAAACAAACGAGAGAAAAATTAATCTGGTATAAAGGAAGGTAATCCAGCACTGAAACAGAGAACTGCTAAATAGGCATTGTACTAAAATATTGATTTTTTCATGTTTACTAGTGTTTTTATGTTTAGGCAAAGTGATAAAATGCTGAGTCTTGTTATACTATTTATTTTTTAATGTTTAAACCATGCCTACCACAACCACCAGTTACATGCCCATAATTATTACACATTACATAGATCAAAACATAACTCAGCTAACACATTGTCATTCAAAGGGAACTCATAATGTACTCCCAAGCAAAGGAAACCAGTTGCCCTCCACCCCTTCTAGACCTTTTCAAAGGATAGCTGATCTTATTTTAAAAAGACTCCAAGTGATGGTGAGTCCACTAGCTCTCCTGGCAAGCTGTTCCAATGTTTAATTCCCTCACCGCTAGGAAAGTGCATCTTATTTCAAGGCGGAATTGTCTAACTTCAATTTCCAGCCACTGGATCTCATTATGACTAAGTCAGCAAGATTGAAAAGCCCCCTACTATTCCTATACACATTGACCAAGTCATCTCATAACTTTCTATTTGCTAAACTGACTAAGTTGAGTTCTTTAAGCCTCACATCATAAGGCTTGTTTTCCTGCCCCTGGTCCATTTTCGTGGCCCTCCTTTGTACTTTCTTTAGTATTTCCACATCTTTCTTGAAGTGTAGACACCAGAACTGGACACAGCATTCTAGGGTTGGTCTTACCAGCGCTCTGCACAGAGGCAAAATCAATTCCCTATTTTTACCCAATATCCTTTTTATACATCCAAAGGATTGCATTAGCCCTTTTTGCCACAGAATTGCACTGAAAGCTCACACTGAGGCAGGTATCTATGACGACTCCTAAATCCTTTTCTGAGTCACTGCTTTCCAAGAGAGAATCTTCCATCCTGTAGGCATAATCAATGCTCTTGGTTCCCAGATACATTACCTTGCATTTGGATGTATTCTGTCCACTTAACCAGGTAACTCAGCTCATTCTGTAACAGTAACCTGTCCTCATTGTTATTTATTACCCCACCAATCTGTATGTCATCTGCAAACTCTACCACCAAAGACTTTATTTCATCATCTAGATCACTGATAGAAGTATTCAATAGCATTGGACCAAGAATCACGCTCTGGGCAGCCCCACTCAAATCAGCCCTGCTCACTGATATCTTCCCATTAACAACTACATTTAGCTATCTGTCGGTGAGCCAATTTTTAATCTCTCTAATGTGTGACCTGTTAATTCCATGTAATGCAAGTTTTCTAATCAAAATATCATGTGGAACTAAGTCCAATGCCTTGGAGAAATCCAAGTAGACTATATCAGCTCAGTTGCCTTTATCACCAGACCCATAACCCTATCAGACCGGGGGAAGAAAAAAAAAAAAAAAAAAAAAAAAAAAAAAAAAAAAAAAGACAGATTTGTTTGACCAGACCTGTCTTCCATGTAGCCACACAGACTGGCATTTTAACCTTATTAATTTAGTAACCGGATAGTTGTCAGGCTGGCAGCCCTGGAGAAAGCAGCAGTTTAAGCTTTCTCACTCTGCCCTATCAACATGCCTCAAGCCTAACTGGAATGGACAAACTCTAAGGGTAAAAGTTCTGAGTCCATTGCTCATTCAGTCCTTGGCCTCTCTGCGGAGATTAGCAACAAGAATGTCAATCAATAGCAGCTGCAGGGGTGAATTTGGTCATGTGTATTGGGGTAAGATCAAGCCCACTATGTATACTGTGAAGATAAAAGCTCTGGTTAAATTACAGTCAATAAATACCCAAAGAAATACAGAGACCATGGACCAGATTTTTAAAGGTACCCATTTCTATGGATGTTAGGCACCAAGATGCTTTTGAAAAAATCACCCTAGGTGCCTAAATACCTTTAAAATTCTGGCCCCATCTGATGGTAAACATTTTTGTAGGCCTTTGAAAAACTATGTCTCTGAGTAGTTGATTAAATTTCTTTAAATATATTTGATCACTTCTAACCTTAATGTGGCACTTTTCAACACTCAGTGCCTAGACACTGTGTCACAACATGCCATTTGTGCCTCTAACTTTTTTGACTTCTGCACCATTATTTAAAAAAAAAACTCTATACATTTAGGCTGGAATTTTCAAGAGAGCCTATGGAAGTTGGGCACCCAACCCCCATTGAATTTTACCCTTCAGCTCCTTTGAAAGCACTAGTCTTAAACTTTTATGTTCTCTTTTATGCAGTGCAACCACAAACAATGAGAATGCTTTCAATTTACTATAAAAGGGAAGTATAAAATCTGCAAAGAAACCAAATTTGTCTAGCTAAATAATAACAATAATTTAAAAATACACATAACACAGCAATCCATTTATTTTCACAATAGGGAGAAATACTTGGGGCTTGATTTCCAAAGCTAGACCCATACAACTGCATATGCACATTAGCATATGCCTAATTTCTGAATGCAAATACCTGATGTGTGTCTGAAAACGAGGAATTTTCATGTGCACTTGGTCAGATAAACTCATGACTGTGAGCTCCCATGTACCACACAGATGAATGCAACAGACAAATAGGATGCACCTTGTTTGAATAACTTAAGCCCATGCAATTGTATGCACCTCTCTTTTAAAATCTGGTTCTTGGTTTTATGAAAATTAAAACTTATTAATATAAAATGTAATAGCATTTCACAGCTTCAGTTAGTTAAAATGATTTCTTATCTTAATGTTATTTCCATGGTACACAGTTTAATCTTAATACCTAATTAATGTCTTTATGAATGAACTTCCTCCTGAAATGAGTTTATAATTGTATCCACTCAGTGTGTGCCTTTCTATAGTACAAATAATTAGCTATAACATCTGGTTAGGTTGCTAGTAGTTTTCCATTCAATCATGTTAAATTCTTGACTAATGTTATATTATGCCATTGATGCACACGATACACTTGCAGAGTTACAGCCATATGACTCCCACTCACTCTAATGGAATTTAGGCAGCTGAAACCCAGTGCAAGTCTGAAAAATTTGTCATTAAAAGGAACCAGACGGTTCAGAACAGAGGATCTGTGGTATGTCACTTACAGCCTGATTTGAATCAATCCAGGTCCATACAGACCAAATGTTGTTACAATATCACAGTTTTTTGTTAGATTGTGGAAAATGCGTGGGGGGCCCAAGACCATTTCCTAGAGGACGTTGCACATGCCATCAATTGGTATCTTAACACTATCAGCATAACCAAAAATTGAATGACTGAGACCAGAAACTGAAGTACCCCTTTTCCCTTTTGAAGTTGTCCCCAGAGCTCAGGGTTGAGGCACAGTGGTAGGGTAGCATGAGTAGGCTCACACTACCACTGGCTGTAGTCACCTACTGTGTGAGTTAACTATGGCATTTTAGTGTCCAGTGCTGTTAATATGACTGATTCCATGAGAATGAAATTCAATTTACGGCTCGTGCACTGCAGAATGTATCTGGTCTATAGGGGAAAAGGCCTGTCCTGCTGTCCCAGTTATGCCATTTTATACTAAAGTGCCAATGGAATCATTCAGAAAATCAAGAATTGGTCATGAGACTGAAAAAAAAAATTAATATATAATATTGTGTCAGATAGAGAGGGATTAAGGACCTTGATCTTACAGGCAATGGCTAGAACTGCCTGTTGGCCTCAGAGTTTGGTCCTGGCCCTACCTAATTCAGCACACTAATCCTCCTGGATTAAATTGCATTTCACTTACAATATAAAGCAAAGTTCCATATTTTCACATAAATCACATAGGTTGATTTCCATATGCAAGACGTTCTTACCAGATGGCTTGGGTACACAGATAGCTGCATGCTCTTTGCTCAGACCACTTTCTGAAAGTCATAATTTGCCTTCCTCTTGGATGGATAAATCTTCCTCTAAACTGTAACTTCTCAGATTCATTCTCTCTTCTCTGTCACCACCGAAACCTCTGCTAACTGCCTATTGCAGTGACTGTAACTTCTTCCTCTCCTGACCCATCTGTCTCTTCTATGCTCTCAAGCTCCTCACAAACCTTTCCTGACGGCTCCAGTTAACTCCTGTGCATGCTCCCAACCTACTGCCTTCTTCTTCCACAAGCAAGAGGGACACTGCTTACCTACAGCACCTCATGTGGGTATTGTGAGGCATGGGGATAGATTCTGCCCCTGATGCAGCCCGTTTAAGCAACTACAACATAAAAGGTCTCCATTGTCCCCGAGAAATTATCCCAGCACAGGGCCACGAGACCACCACCATCACCCACACACACAGGCCCCTGGCATGGGACATGGGTATGAGCAGATCAGGTTGGGGAATGGCTAGAGCATTTTGTACTCCCGTTATTCTGGGCTGCAGTGAAGCCCACAGCATAGGTAACCTTAGGGCTGCTCTAACTTGCACCTGAGGCTGCACCAGCTCCTGGAGCAGCCCAGAATTAGGGAAGACACCTTTGTATCTCTTCCACCGGTTCTACATTTTCCAGGGATTCAGAGTTTTACCCTTGGATTTCAGGGTGTCTCCTGGATTCCTATATAGAAGCCCGCCAATTACAGACCCACCTGCTGCACACAGCAGGGAAAAGAAAGCAATTGGGAGTTCGGCTGCCTCTCTCCCTCTGAAGCATCAATCAAGTGTGCTTCCCACTGCAGCCCTCTGAAGGGCTTGGAGAAAGCAGTCAGTCCTGTGGAGAAAGCTGTGCAATGCTAGGAGAAGAAGGGTACTGAAGGAAAAAAAACCCAGATACTGAGTATACACACACACGCGCGCACACACACACACACACACACACGAGGGACAGAAGAAAGAAAAGGGAAGTCATTTAGGTTTTTGAAAAAACAAATATGTTAATGACTTTCAGTTCTAGGAACTGGAGCCATTTTAAGCTCCATGTCACATTATGTTAACTGCATTTCCAGTATGTTCTCCGGGAATGACAGTGTAATTAGTGTAACTTAATCCAGTCACAATGAGACATGAAGTACCACTGCTCAGTCACACAGAAGCATGTTATTTCCTTTTTTTAACTGCACAGAGTGGTAGATATTAAAACAGAATCATCTCTCGTCAGGATATTGATTTTCTCACTAAATCACCCTGTTTTTTCTTTTCCCTCAAAAGGATGGTAATATAATAGTGACATATTTATACTAGGATAGGATCAATAAAACTTAATGCTTGTCTGAGGTTTTACTTCTTTAAAGCATAGATAGAGCCAGATCATACAAGGGGCTGATCATCCTCAACTCACATTGTTTCACTGAGAGTGGAGAGTACTCAGTGCTTCACAGGAGGTGCAGATTAAGGCCAAGATTTCATGTTTAGGAAACCATTCTGTGTGTGGTTGTGCGTACACATATATATATATATATATATATATATGTATTGTGGCAAATAGTCCGCTCCCCTCTAGTGGGTCCCACACTTGTACTGTTCATAGTGGGTCAGGGCGTGTCCAGTACCTGCCTTCCCTGAGGAGTGGGGTAGGGACCCGGACCCACCCGCTCCTCCGGGTCCAAGCCAGGGGCCCTATGAGCAGCAGTTATCTGCTACTAGCACTGTTTTCCCAGCTGCGCTGTCTTCCCCTAGGCCAATCTTTCCCCTCCTTCTGACTCCTTGAGCCAGGTACCTTTCTCTGTCCACAGGACTCTCGACTCTGATCTGTTCCTCCACGTAAGTCAGCACTCCTTATCCACAGCACTCACACTCCTCCAGCTTGTACCCTGACTGGTTGGGGGCGGGGAGCTTTTATGAAGCACCTGGCTGGACCTTCATTGGCCCCAGCTGCCCCTAATTGCCCCCTGATGGTACTTAGTCAGTCCGCAGGGAACAGAGCCCTGAGCATTCTCGGGCTCACGCCCACCCACCCTAGTTTGCAAATTGAACCACTCTCCTGCTGTCCTCTGCTCTCGCTATCTCACAGTATGTATAAATATACACACCTAGACTCAGACTTTAAGGTCAGAAGGGACCATTATGATCACCTAGTCTGAGCTCTTGCACAACATAGACCACAGAACTAGTATACTTTACATTTTATTTGCTGATGCTTAATAGTAGTTTGTTTTGAGATTCTGATGCTGATGGTATACTTCCTTCTCTGAGAAATGCAGAAGTAATTACAGTATTGGGAGGAAAAGAAACTTGGGGGGAGGGAGGCTTTCAATTGTAACATGATCTAGAAGGGTTTCTGTTCTTCAGTCCTCTTGAGGAGCCAGCAGAAAATGACAAATTCTAACTGCTCTCTTTACAATGAATCAGTGGAAATAGCCACGAACATCCTACTAGTTTTGGAATTTGGCTTGGGACTAACAAGCAATGCTATTGCTCTGTGGACTTTCTACTTCCGTTTGAAAGTTTGGAAGGCACATGCTTTCTACTTGCTCAACCTCGCTATCGCAGACATCTTGCTGAACATTTGCCTGCCATTTCGACTGGTGCTTGCTATCAGACATAGGATTATAGAGACCTGGGATCATAGAGACCTACTGTGTTCGGTAATACTTTTCATGCTGTCTCTTTCCCAAGCTGTCTCCATTGCATTCCTCACTGCTGTGGCTTTGGATCGCTATTTCCGGGTGGTCCACCCTAGCTATAAAACCAGCTCTCTCACAAACAGGAATGCTATAGTCACTGCTTGCTTGGTGTGGCTTTTAGCAATCGGATTGACTGTTGAGATCCTCGTTGCTCCTCGATCCAGAAACTCCACCGAGTGCCGCAGTTTCAACCTAGAGGGAGAGGCCAGCTTCTACAGCATTTGGCGCATTGTTGTATTATTTTTGGAGTTTCTCATTCCCTTTGGCCTCATTGTGTTTTGCACAGTTGCCATCATCAAGAAGCTCAAGCAGAGCCCCCGGGATTTGGGCAGGCAACCTAAGATGAAGAAAGCCACGTTGCTAGTGACTGCAGTGGTGGTGGTGTTTGGGGTTTGCTTCTTGCCGAGTGTGTTGGGCAGAATGCTTGTGTATAGTCTGGCACGCTTTGAGAGTTGTGCAGCTGTTCGTTTTGCTGTTCATGTGTTTGATGTTAGCATCTACTGGAGCTATCTCAACAGTGCTATGAACCCCATCGTGTACTGTTTCTCAAGCCCGACTTTTCGACATTCCTATAAAAAGATCTTTAATTCTCTAAGGATGAGAAGAAATGAAGTGGAGCCCCAGAGCTTTGACATTTCCAAAGATTCTGAAACTTGAAGCCACTGGAAAGACTCTGATCATCTCTAATACAGAAGCAGAATTGGAAAGGAAACTTTTCCCCACCATTATCACATTTTATACAGGGGTGGGGAAACTACACTTAAGAGTCTGTCAGAACTCAGCTGTTCTAAACTCTTTCATTCCACTGTAATTGTAGTTAAACAAGTCAAAAAGCTAGATGTAATTTCAGCTGATGTATATCAGTGTCACTCCATTGACTTATGTGGAGATATGCCAATTTATGCCAACAGAGGACCCAATTCAATTTCTTTTTACAAAATCTACAGTCTAAGGACCCTAATTGTGCTCCCACTAAAGTCAATAGTAAACTCCCATTGACTCCACTGGGAGAATGATGCAGTCTTAAATCAATTTAAAATTGTGATTATACAAAAGCCAAATACATTTTCAAAGACTTAAAATTATTTTTTATGCTTAGCTGTACCTAATAGAAAGTGTAACATTTTAAAAATGCAGCTTTACAAACATTTGCTCCTTATATGTACACTGAAACTTGAATTTTGATTATAAATAATTCTGTCCAAACTAGCCATGTTTTGTTCCTTCATGTTCATGTGAGGCACTGTCTTTTTATTTTTATAAGGATGGAGGGATTCAATTGTCTTTTGTCACGAATGCTTCCTATACATAATACAGCAGGAGTGGAAGTGGGGAAGCGAAACTGCAAAAGATTTACACCTTTGATTATAAAATGCTACCTCTGTGTACCTATGAAGCTTGCAATTCACTCATTCTCTCATCTGGTGGAACAATATCTTGGGTTTACTGAGAAATGCAGGAAGGGTGGACCATGATATGCCATGATTCATTATGAAATGTACATGTTATTACACGAAGGTCTAATAATTTGCTAATTTTTAAAATCAAGTTTTTATTTATTTGTTTTACCAATCATTATTTCTACATTATAGAAATATAAAAAGATAGCAGCATGAAGCTCAATTTAACACCCAGTCTCCTACAGTCACAGATGTGGAATATATCTTGCATGATCCAAGAACCTAAAGGATCATCTGCCATAGCTGAATGCCCTAACCCAGACCTTTGCAGTGTAGTTGTAGCCATGTCATTTTCAGAACATTAGAGAGACAAGGTGGGTGAGGTAATATCTTTTATAGGACCATTCAAGGGCTCTGTTCAGTCCAGGATTTTTAGTGACTAGCAAAGTTATGACTCTGGATTTATGGCTTATTACAACAATTGGTAACTCACTGATGCCCACTTTTTGTCCTATGACTGCAGAGGTGTTAATGGGCCACTAACTTGAACGGTTCCTTAAAATATCTGCTATCTGCTTATGCTAAACAATCTGTTCCACCTTGCACTTAGCTGTGACGTTCACAATACCTTTCCCAGACTTGACTACTCAATGAGTAGTGATCAATGGCTCCATGTCTAGCTGGCAACCGGTCACAAGCGGAGTTCCCCAGGGGTCGGTCCTGGGGCCGGTTTTGTTCAACATCTTTATTAATGATCTGGAGGATGAGGTAGATTGCACCCTCAGCAAGTTTGCGGACGACACTAAGCTGGGGGGAGTGGTAGATACCCTGGAAGGTAGGGATAGGATACAGAAGGACCTAAACAAACTGGAGGATTGGGCCAAAAGAAATCTAATGAGGTTCAACAAAGATAAGTGCAGAGTCCTCCACTTAGGAAGGAAGAATCCCATGCACAGCTATAGACTGGGGACCAACGAACTGGGCAGCACCTCTGCAGAAAGGGACCTGGGGGTAACGGTGGATAAAAAGCTGGATATGAGTCAGCAGTGTGCCCTGGTTGTCAAGAAGGCTAATGGCATATTGGGCTGCATTAGGAGGGGCATTGCCAGCAGGTCACGGGAAGTGATTATTCCCCTCTATTCGGCATTGGTGAGGCCGCATTTAGAATATAGTGTCCAGTTTTGGGCCCCCCACTACAAAAAGGATGTGGACAAGTTGGAGAGAGTCCAGCGGAGGGCAACAAAAATGATTAGGGGGCTGGAGCACAGGACTTATGAGGAGAGGCTGAGGGAACTGGGCTTGTTTAGTCTGCAAAAGAGAAGAGTGAGGGGGGATTTGATAGCGGCCTTTAACTACCTGAAAGGGGGTTCCAGGGAGGATGGGGCTAGGCTGTTCTCGGTGGTGGCAGATGACAGAACAAGGAGCAACGGTCTCAAGTTGCAGGGCGGGAGGTCTAGGTTGGACATTAGGAAAAAGTTTTTTACTAGGAGGGTGGTGAAGCACTGGAATAGGTTATCTAGGGAGGTGGTGGAATCTCCATCCTTAGAGGTTTTTAAGCTGAGGCTTGACAAAGCCCTGGTTGGGATGATATAGCTGAGGTTAGTCCTGCTTTGAGCAGGGGGTTGGACTAAATGACCTCCTGAGGTCCCTTCCAACTCTAATATTCTATGATTCTATGAACAAGAACTGTGTATGGCGCCAAAGCTTGTCTCTTTCATCAACAGAATTTGGTACAATAAAAGCTATTTCTTCACCCACCTTGTCTCTAACCAAGACCTGCCAGTCTCAGTCAGAGCATGCAGGCTGTCCATTGGAATCCAGGTTTCCCTCCACCCGCCTGTCCCTTACCCTTCCTCCCCAATAAAAGTAGAGTGAAAAACCAATTCTGAGCAATACAAGAGTAAAAGAGTATCAGATGCTGAGTTATATTTTTCCCCTCCATGCACAGAGCGTTTTACAAAAGCCTTGTACAATAAAACTCTATCATTATAAGTACTGACGAGTATTATTTATAACATTGCCTTGGACACCCAGGTAGAACCTGGGGAATTAAAGAGTCAAAACCTGTTTTTTCCAGCACTTCCCCACTACCAAAGCCACCCTCTCCCCACCACATTGAAGCCTGAAACTAGTCCCATAATTTAACACCCTGACACCTCTACTCAAAAACCCACCATAATAACCCACAGGTGTGTGAAGAATTCTGTATTGCTTCATACTATACTATAGACGAGGCACATGAATGGAACATGATGTTCTTTACAATGACTGCAGTGCCTATATTTTTTGCAAACGGAAGGGAGTCAGGGAAGATGGAAGGAAAAGTCATGTGTGCCTGGTGCTGGAAAAAGTCAGTGTCACTAAAAGCTTGGAGAAGTGGTTTAACAACAGATAATCCACATAAAATATGACCCTGTCCTACTACCAAAATTAGCGAAATTTGCATTGTAAGTGCTGTTTGAACAGTTTAAAACTACTTGTGAGCTCTGCCACTCTAAGCAGTTTGTCAAACCTATTCATGTTTTGTTTATGGAAAAGCACTGGACCAAATTCCAATCACATTTGCACCAATTCAGAGCAACTCCACTGCTTCCAACAGACTTCCTACTGTCTTTGAGTTTGTCGGGCATTAAGGAACTGTAATCAACTAAACTGAAACTGTAGAGAATTGTGATAAAAGATGTTTTCTAAGGGATGCAGATGATCCAGGATTACAACATTGAAGGAATCATTTGTTCATGGGATCTTGATGAACTATTGTCAAGCCTACCATATGGTATGGCATGTCCTAGGGCTGCAGACTACCAGCAGTGGAAAGTCCATTCTCAGAAGAATCTCAGCAGCACAAGACACTTTGAAGTCTCAAAATTGGGTAATGTAGCCCAAGTGGAGAGGGGCGGTCAGGATGCCAGAGCAATGTGCCGATGTACATACTCCAGGCAATACCGGCCAGTGGGGCACTATGGAACCCTGTCCAAAAGGAAAACTGTTCCTCCCTGGTGGAACACCTCCAGTGGGGCAGCAATCCAAAGATCCTTTGGCTTTTCCGTGCCTTGTTCTCTACTTCCCCCGCTTGCACTCATGCAGAGGGACCCCTGAAAAACCAGATTCTGTGCAGTGGGTGAAGATCCTAGCTAGTCCCCCACACATCCAGTCCCCTTTGCATTGTGGAACCACAGCCATTCTAAAGACAAGTGGGGAGGTGTCTCTGCAGTCATAAATAAGGGTTTCCCTTTTCTTACTTACTATGCTGATGGCATTGGCATTGCTACGATTAAGTAGGAAGCTGTTCCAGAAGTTATATTGCATTGCAGTGAAGAGACTGAATTACCAGCACTGAAAGTCTTTTTCTAGAAGCCCTGTCAGCTGTCTTCCTTTCCTTCCCCTTCCCTTCTAGTTTTCATAGAGAAAGAAGATACTTTAGGTTTTTGCAATGCCTCCCTCTGCACTAAAATTACTACAAGACTAATGAATTTTAATCTAGGACTTTAGTAGACACAAGTGCATGGATGTCTTATTATTAAACAGAAATGCAGTTTTACAAATTAAATGTCTATAGGAAATATGTAGAGTCAAAGAAAAGCTTTCTGGATTTACCATTTTAGTGGCGTGAATAAAATATTTTAGTACAACTCTCAGATGAAGATCCTTCTACTTCCTCCTCCCAACCCCACATTGTAGCTTGAATTTATTATAGAAACTATAGCATGTCATTGTTGGAATGTGAGCAGCTACCATGTATAGTATTGAATCTTAAGAAGAAATCCTGGTAGTACCTGGGTTATAGTATGTGATGATTTTCTGTTGTTCAGTTACCAGCCTTTGCAGCTGCTTCATCTGTTCCATCATCACCTGTTCCTGCTGCCCTGGGCTCTGTAAAAAGCACCAACAAAATGGATTAAAATATGCTCATCTTTGCCTTTTAGCAGGAAGGAATCTTTCTTTTCAGTGTCTAGTTTTGAAGTTTGTTTTATTTAAAGGCGATGCCACTGTTTTATTTAAAAAAAAAAGAAAAGGAGTTTCTCATCAGTTTGTCATAAATAGAATTTCCGCAATGTAAAGCAAGTTTTTATTTTTTTTTTAAATAAAGGTTTTAATACTTAAATTTAACTGAGGGATAGAAAGAGATTTGATGTCTATTATAACAAAAGTTAAATATTCTTTATATGGTTTAATCAAGATTTGTTTTATTCTTTTAATGGTAAAAATTGTATCTGAATTCCGCTTATTATATATATTAGCCAACAATTTTTTGTTTGTTTGTTTTAGTAGCATGGGGGAATCGCTTTCTCTTGCAGGATCTTAAGTTTTTGCGGGTGGGAACTGGATAAAAATGCAAGAAACAATGCAAGAGTGGGTGGGAGTGGATATTGCAGGGCAGGGCAGGAGCAGGATTAAAAAAAAACCCAGTCCCATCAAGGCTCTATGCTAGGACATGAGAATCAGGAAATGAAATGGACCATTTTTTCATTGTCCAAGTTGAGTGAAATTCTAAATGTAAATTAACCCCATAAATGATTAAAAGTAGAGTTTTAAAATTCTTTCATTTGCAATAGTCTATGATACTATTAGTAACGTATATGGAAAATAAAACTAAATGTAATTTTGATCTTGACAGTATCCTCACTCACTTTCCCAATTTTAGATGTCTTATGGCAGTTTTTACCGTCAAACCACACATTCTTAAAAACATATTTAAGAGTCAATTATTTCATCGTGTTATTCAGAACTATTGCTGGTAGGAAAATGCAGACAAGCATTTGCAAAAAAAAAAAAAAAAAAATTTTTTTCGTGAACATTTTTCTTTGAAAATTTGAAAAATTTAAAATCACTCCATAAGCCAGTCAAAAAGCATTAAAACATTTCTGCAAAATAATTTCCTTGAAATTTCCAGTGTTTTAAACCTATCAGCCAGCTTGGTTGGAATAAGCTATACCAGCACAGAGAAACATTTGTTTGTTGGCAGATTTCTGAACCGCTGTTAGTAATTTCAGGACCTGACTTTCAGAGGCACTGAGCACATATAACGCTCACAAAAGCCAATGGAATTTGCAGGTGTCTCCATAAACCTGGGTTCTATTCTCGGTTCTGCCGCTGACCTGCTATATGACCTTGGCCAAGTCACTTCACTTCCCTGTTCCATTTGCCCTTCTATTTAGGCTCTCAGCTGGTCAGAGCAGGGATTCTCTTACTACATGCATTTATAATGCCTAGCACAATCAGGCCGTAATTTCACTTAGGGCTTACCACTGTAATAATAAATAATAATAATAATATATTAAGAGTAATAGTCATGCCCCACTCTTTCCACCTGTTGAGAATGCCTTACCTGCTTGGCACTCTGTGAATCTGGGGTCATAGGAGAAGCGAGAGAATGCACAGAAAGGAGAGATTTAGGAATGCCCTTAAAATTTCAGGACTTTCAGCAGCTCTCCAGCTGTCAGTGTTAGTGCCACAGTGATAAGCACTTTGAGCATTAAACTGTTACTGAATAGAACAGGGCAGGCACTATCCTTCTATCCCCAACACAAGGGGATTAGCTCCCTACCTCCGTAGAATTCCTAGCCCAGAGAAAGAGGGACCCAAACCTGCCCCAAACTGAAATGCTGCTACTAAACTCCTTCTAGTCAGCCTCTCCTATCTCCTCTCCATTTATGAATCTTTGTCTCTCCTTAACTCCTGCATTCCCCATTCAGCTTGTTTGTCTCCTTCCCATCTCTCCCCTTCTGCTTTTGGCTGCTCCACCCACTACCCTGCTTCTTCTGTCCTCTTCACTGAACACAACTTCCAGCCCCGGCCATGCAGGAATGAGTTAAGCCTTGTAGGGTAGAGAGGGAATAGCTCATAACCAACTAGAGAAAAAGCAACAATCCCACCTCAGTTATCCCGTCCCTTGAATTTGTCCTCCTAGCCATTCGTTTTAGCTTAGACTGCAAACTCTTTGGGGTAGAAGCCAAGTCTTCTTTATGTTCTGTCAAGTTCTAACTAATTTCAAGAGCTAAACAAACTGTAATAATGTACTGTTCCTGCATCTAATATTTCTCTAGAAGCCTGACAGAGCATCTACTTCATTCTCCTGCTGCCCCTGCTGGCCACACTGGGGAAGCACCATACAGAGAAGCCACCCAAGTATGTTCTTTTTCTATAGTCGTCTCTAGCACAAGCATTTAAAAAAGACAGAGGCAAGGAGCTACAGGAAAATATAGGATCTCTGGGACCTTCTGCCAGATTTTAACTACCTGACAATAAACCTAAGGCTAAGTTTACAACTCACAGAAAATGTTGCAGACCCTCTACACTGCAACCTACTTTTAAATAACTATACAAAACCCCAGCAAATTCCATTCACCTGCTAGATGTAATCTTCAGCTAGGGCCTTGTCTACACTAGCACTTTTCCCAACATTGGGCCTGTTACCAGCCATCTACCCAGAGGGCAGCAGTAAAATAAAATCTATGCCTAGTCAACACTACTGCTTCTGCCTTTGCTGCCTCTAGTGGCATTGCACAACGGTGGGGAAAGTGCTGAAGATTCCCAGTATGGATATACCCTACATTTCAAATAAGATGTTGCCTATTATAGGTGGTGTCCACAGTGCAGTTTTAAATGGTATTTAGAAACAGTGCAGGAGACCATGCAGATGGCAGAGCTACTCTTGTCCAGCTGTCTGTCTGCACCTAAAAGAAGAGAAAAGGGACAGTCAAAAGGGAAGAAAAAGGAGGAAAAGGGCACAAAAGTTGAGAAAAGGAAAAGAAAAGGAGAAAGGCATAATAAGAAGAAAAATGATAGTGCTCATTGGGGAAAAAAGACCCAAACTTTGGTTTCCCACTTAATTGTCACACATACGCTGTTGTGCTACCGAAGTACAGAATTCTTCCTAAGGGATGGAAGTAGAGAGGAGTAAACATCAAAACTACACGAACAAGGGGTGAACACACTGATTTGTTTTCAGGAAAAGGAATTTGTTATTACAAACCATCATAACAGAGCAGCATTTTATTGCACTGAGGGCTTTAAAACAGCATAATCAGACACAGGGTCACATTCCACATCCTGGCATTACCACTAAAGCCTCTCTGCTGCAGACACAAAAGTTAGCAGACCTGTTCCTTCCTAGGGCAATGCAGCAGAGGTTATTTGTACAGTCCTCAAAATCTAAAACATGCTAATACTCCATTAAAATACAATGAATGCTTAAAGCAAACCCGCCTTTTCCATGTTTCTGAAGCATATGGTTTCCTGATTTACCTGAAGAGCAGCAGGCGGAAGAGGAGGACTAAGTGTTTCCAAGTCATTACTTTTACTGGCCTGGAGAATTCCAGTCTGAGTTACACTGGATGACAACAAATGAGGGAAAAGAGCATCCTGAAAAGCTTGGCCATGGAACCTATTATCTAAAGAGCTGCCATTACTGCCCATCATACTGCTGTCTGCTGAGTAGCATAAGGGTGTAAACTGCTCATTGAATGAGTCATTTGTGCTGTTTATCTGGCCCGGAGGCAAAAAGGACATGGCCTTCTCAGTGATTTTGCTAGGAGATGATACCAGTCTTGCTGGATCACTGGCAGTCCACTGAGACATATGGTCTTGGTCTTTGAGAGCATCTGCTTCTATTTCCTGCTTTCTGAACTCCATCTTACGGACAAACAGTGAATGCAGCTGAAAACAAACATGCAGTGCTAAAGCGATGGCCTAGGTGGATCCTGTTGACTGCCTCCATTTTTCTTTAAATCCCAGAGCTGTTTTTCACACTGAAGACAAAGGATCTTCCATCCATAAGAACGGTAGCTTAAAAAAAAAAATTATGCAGTCAGGAAATATGCAATAAAACAAGAAACAAAATCCCACATTTCTACCAGTTAAAATGACTTGGAGGGTCTTGCCTGCTTCCTGCTCTCTATTAAATTCTAAAGTGGCAAGCAGATATAAAGGTATGTTGCAAAAACATATACTTTTCAGCACCAAAAAACATCCTTCAGAAGTGGACTGACCTGTCCTTTAGCTTCACTTTAATCCTTTAGGGCCAGAGAAATTTGCTTCGTCGTCAAACACAATAGAAGAAACAGGGAGAACAAAAGATGATTATGCAGAAAATACACTACTGAAAAACTAGCTGACAGGTTTAGGTAAATCAGAATAAAGCTTAGTTGTAAAAGGAAGGGGAAAAATACACTTATGACTTCCAGCTCATTCTCTTTGATCCATGTGATTAGGAAGGTTGAAAGCTGTGGGACAGAAAATAAGCACATCGCTTTCCCTGTTATAAACTTGCTTAACCTCTCAATCCTCCTCTCAGAGCGGATGGCTGGCTGCTCCATTTTCTGCATAGGTGATTTTTAAAATTCTCCCATCGGTTGAACTTATCGGGCTTTTCCAGGTGTATTTTAATTTGATTCAAAGGCAGTTTCCCTGCCCTCTGTGAAATGCAGCATATGCTCTTCAATAGATTAAGCTCTAAAATAATTCATGACTTTTTCTCCCCACTTTACTTTAAGTGGTTTGCATATGATGTACAGATCCATTTTATCTTGATCACTTGTTATTGTTAGTTAAGCACTGAAGATGTGCTTGGTGCTGGTATAATACCCAAAATACAGTCTCTGCTTTTAAGAGCTTGCAAACTATTGCCTCAATACGTATACATTAGACACATGTAATTTTATTCACGTGAGTAGCCCCATTGAGTTCAATGGGACACCTGATTTGTGTAAAGTTAAGTCTAAATGTTTGCAGGGCTGGAGAAGAAGATAGGGAGAAGACAAGATGTACTGGGAAATGAGAAGTGGGAATAATGGACAATTTGAAAAAAAAATTAACTAAAATATCAATTAGTCAAAGTTTAACACCTTCCTCATTTCAAATGCAGGCTTCCAGTTTCAGAAAGTGTCTGGAATACAAGAAATAAATTTATAATAGAAACTCAAAGATCTTAGTCCATCAGAGTACCCCTCACATTTCATATATCAGTATGTTATTTGAATGTACAGGGTTTATCGCAGACAGTGTATAGGGTTTACTGTTGCCAGGGCTAGTGCTAGCCTTTCATCTCCAGAGAGCTGAGTTCCAGTCCTAGCTCATCTTAGTGCCTAGCAGATAACTGTTCGCACTGCATAACTAGCAATTTCTATTTAAATACAGCATGGCAGGGTGGCTTGTGCAGAGTCTCTCTGCCGCAACAAGTCCATCCTCCCCTGAATGCACATATGTAATTGCAATTTATGTTTCTGGAAATCAGTTGCACCCCAGAGGAGGCAACCTCAGTTACTACAGTCTTAAAAATCAAGTTGAAAGGTTATATTGGTTATAGGTTATAAAGGCAACACAACAGAATGAAGAGTCAGAAGAAAAAGACAATCAAGATAGAAATAACACCTGATAATTTAAAATTACTTGACAGACATGCAACTGAAATGTTAGTATATTAAAATATTTTATTTTCATTTTCAAACAGAGAAGGCTTCTCTCATTTAAATAATTGCAAGAATATGACACTGTATTCACCTACATACTTACTGTATGTTAAAAGACTAGCACTAACAAACTTTAAAAATTAGAAAAGGTCCATTTTGCAGATTACTTTGTACTATTTTTACTTTGAGTCTGAATGTGGTTTTATTGTAAGGGATTTCTTTTAATATCGCTTCCTTTAAGTTTTCCTTGTGAGCTAGTGCAGTTGACAGGCCTGGAGTTATAGTAGTAAAATTACTGGACTTGCCAAACACCAAACAACCAATCACTCTGATGTGATTAGTAACTTGGGCTGCTGAGAATGAAGCACAATGAATATTTCCAGGCGTTTTGGACCTGGCATTGCATACTATTGTTCACACTCAGTCTGCCAGATTTTATCATACATAAGATGTGCTTACTTCCTTGAATGACACACATAAATCACATGGAAGGCACGAGCCAATTCTACTGGTTATCACTAATTAGAAATGGAAGAGCCTTGGATCAGCACTGACCTTCTCTCTTCTTCCTCTCCTAAGATCCTTAGTGTGAGGAGAATTTTGATCACTGATCCAGTGTTTCCAGATCCACTTATTATGATTAGCACTACTCGCCTTGCTCTGTGGTGATACAGTTGCCAAAGTCAGAGTGAGAACAAGAGTATTAGTTGTAAGTAGGCTTGCCAGAATTTGATTTTTATTATTTTTATAATTTCTACCAATAAGACTGCAGTTTATTGTTAAGTATTTTTTCTAGTTTTATCAATTTAAATGGTCACAGTTGCGCAAAATTATGGGTTTTAAGCTTATTTTTATCTATTTAAATTTCCACTGTTTTGGAAAGTTATGGAGGCATCAGACTAATTATTAATGAAGTAGATGTTGAGATTCAAAAAGTGACAGCTTTTATAATGGTTAAACACAAATTGTCAACATCGTATGTCTAAATATACAAAGTAAATATCTTTATATCAAGCCCTAATTAGTTCTCAAGCAGCCTTTTTCTTACTTTGCCCATCTGTAAATTTCGATTATTGTCAATGGAAATATTTTTTCATCACTTTGTGTACTTATGGTGAAATCAATGTATACTGACATTTACACAATAAAAATCTAATCCTTCCAAGTCTAGTTATAAGATGGGGGTGGACCAACCTGAAGATATTCAGGGCTGGTCTACACTAAAAAGTTAGGTTGACCCAGCTATGTTGCTCAGGGGTGTGAAAAATCCTGAGCAATATAGTTAAGCCACCCTAAACCCTGGTGTAGACAGTGCTAGGTTGACAGAAAAATTCTTGGGGAGGTGGATTAACTACAGCAATGGGAGAACCACTCCCAGTGGTGTAGATAGTGTCTACACTGAAGTGCTACAGCAGCACAGGTGCAGACGTCAACTACAAAATCCTCAGTTATAAATACACTGACTATTAGCGGGCACTTGATTAAGAAGCTTAAGTAACAACAACAAAACTCACGTTGGACTCTTTAAAAATCAAGATCTATAAGATACATGCCTGTCAATGTGGGGGTTTTCTATCATACCCATCACTGTTGTATCTATGTGCTTCCCAGATAAATTAAATGTGCACGGTGAAATTTTCTGCTCGCCTTTCTCTGGATCAAAAAAAGCATTATTTGAGGAATGAGGAATTATTTAAATTCAGCGCCAATGTGGACACAAGAACAAATGGATATAAAACTGGCCATAAAGAAGTTTAGACTTGAAATTAGATACAGGTTTCTAGCCATCAGGGGAGTGAAGTTCTGGAATAGCCTTCCAAGGGGAGCAGTGGGGGCAAAAAACCTAACTGGCTTCAAAACTGAGCTTGATAAATTTATGGAGGGGATGGTACTATGGGACAGCCTAATTTGGCAATTTGCTGATCTTTGACTACTAGCAGTAAATATGCCCAATGGCCTGTGATGGGATGTTAGATGGGGTGGGTTCTGAGTTACTACAGAGAATTCTTTCTTGGGTGTCTGGCTGGTGCTCAGGGTTTAGCTGATTGCCATATTTGGGGTTGGGAAGGAATTTCCCCCAGGGCAGATTGGCAAAGGCCCTGGGAGGTTTTCACCTTCCTCTGAAGCATGGGGCACAGGTCACTTGCTGGTGGATTCTCTGTACCTTAAAGTCTTTAAACCATGATTTGAGGACTTCAATAACTCAGTCACAGGATAGGGGTCAATGACAGGAGTGGGTGGGTGGAGTTCAGTGGCCTACATTGTGCAGGAGGTCAGACTAGATCATACTGGCCCCTTCTGATTTTAAAGTCTATATGATAGATGGGGCTGGTAACACCACCTATTACTAAATTAGCCTGACACTTCCCATTACAGTCAACTGAAAACAGGTTCTTATAACGTTGCCAAACTTGAAATGTTTGGGTTGAAATGGCCCACGCTGGACATCTGCCTCGGGTTGAATTTTTTTGGAAATTTTCAGCCAAAATGCTTCAGCCATTTCCGAGACTGAGACTAGCAAATAATCCATTGTTTTGTCCATGTTAAAAATTTTCAGTTATTCTTTTCTTTGAAAAGCACTGGCCCTTCTATGCCTTGAAATGGGGGGCTTGAAATTTGGAAAGGGGAGGTGGCCTTTGTATCAGAGATGCATCTTTTGTTATTCCTGAGAAAATTCACCCAAACTTAGCCTAATTAACCTTTGAAAACTCTCAGTTTGCACATGCTCAGTAGAGACTTCTTAGATTTAGAAGCTGAAATCTCCAAAGAGTCTGTGAGCAGTGAGCCTGCTCCATCCTCTCACAGCTCCTCACGCTAACCAGACCGTGCATGCACCATTCCCACAGGGTGACTGAGCATGCTCCAACCCCTCACAGCTCTTATATTAATCAGACTACACGTGCGCCATCTCCATAGAATGATGGAGCACACTCCCTCCAGACCAAGGGTACAGGGATTGGAGTGTGACTGGGCACCAGAACTGAGAGCAGAAGCCCGTCTCTTCTGTGCTCTCAATTTCTCTCCCCCTCCCCCAGCCTTGCTGGCACCCAGACAGCCCAGAGGAGGAAGCCACTTGACTTGAACAGAAAGGGGACAAGAGGCAGAATTTGAGGGAGGAGTCTGAGGGGAATAGATTAGGGAAAATTGCTGTGGGAGGCAGACACACAGATTGAATGAGAAGCCCAGAGAGGGAGAATGGAAACCAGGGGAGGAGAGAGACAGATTGGGGCATAGAGAGGAAATTGGGACTTGCTAAGCAAGGAGACTGGGGACAAGGCACCAGGGATAGTGACACTTGTAGAGATATGCTGCTTGTAGAAGATTGTGATTTAGAGATGCTCCCTGGCATGGGACAATGTTGTGTGAATTGGGAGATGTGCCCTACATCAGATCTAACATGGCTGCTCCCAGCTGCACACCTGGGAATCACTCCTGTCTCTGTTGTTAAAGTTCTCTTCCTTACTCATTCAATAGTTTGTTCTTTAATGAACCCTCAAAATCACTACAATAGTGGGACTGCGAATGGCTGGGCAAGACTAGGAGAAGTAGCTGGGGGGAGACTGGCACTGAAAGGGGATACCGGGACAGGTAAGATAGGACTTTCTGGCAAGGATAATAAAAGTAGGATAAGAAGCCTGAGGAGCAGAGACTGGAAATAGAACAAAGAGCCAGGGTGAGGAAGAGACAGGACTGGGGCAGGGATAGGGTGGAGGGCTTGAGACAGAAGGGGTTCAAGCGGGAGGAGGGAGGGGAGAATGGACAGAAGAGTCTTGCCCGCTAGAACACACCCCTTCAGAGCCAGGAATGGAACTGAAGATACTTGAGTCTCACCATTCATCCTGCCAATATCTTGAAACCCATTGGCAAAGTGATCCACTTTCCTCTAGTGCTGGTCTACACAGAGGATGATAATGCACTACTTCTACTAGTTACTCCAGGTCTGTGAGGTAGATCTAAAGGTTTCAATACTGCTAAGGACCCATATGAGTGTCACTATGATGCCAGATTAGGGATTTCTGTTATTTCAGTTTGCTATTTTAAAAAACTAAGAAATTACAACCCCCCAAAAATAAACAAATGTGAAGAAAACATTATTAAGGTTGCAAAAGTTAGTAAATGCCAGGTTGCTTGTGCAATCTTAATTTGGTCCGATTGTGTTATAATACAGTGTTTATCCCTCTTCATAATCACATACTATTTTTCCCACATGACCCTGGCCTCTTTCAGTACACAAGATAGATGGTGGCCTGGAGGTGAATCAGGATTGTGTAGTGAAGACTGTCTGTAAAACACAGCTTTGCTTGTTGCAGAAGTGGGACAGCATGTACCTACTGTGGTTCTGGAAGATTGTGGGCCTAAGACCACTCATAGCCATAGGCTCTTCCCCTTGGTTGAGGGGAGGGAGCCCATGAACCCAGGACATAGGTAATAGCGAGGGACAACAAATGAAAAACACAAGGATGGGAGTGAAGGTTATAGGATGAAAATCAGGTAACCGGAAAGGGACACCAAGCAAAGAGCCTCCAACAGCTCCCATTGCTCCTCAAAGGCGTCTAAGAAGTCATTGGACACTACCCAGAGGAACTCTGTTCAGAGACATGACCATACAAAGGAACAGAAACAGGCCCTGCAATTTCAGAGCATCACCCTCATCCAGCTTCTGCCTCTTGGTGTGATGACTCTTGGTGACTCATCAGGCTCAGACTACAATCCCCTTTCCAGTGCTTAGTTTGTATTGAAAGGATTCAAATTTTTTACTTTCAGAACTGATGCAGCAAGGTGCCAGGGCTATGAAGTGCCAAGGCTAGTCCTGGTACAAAATTAAGCACTGCCCCTCTCCTAGTACTTCTGGGAATGACACTCAAAATTAATAACAATTCTGCTTGGCTACCAGTGGAGTAGAGAGATGACATATCCATGTGTGTACAAGTCCCCCTGTGTTCAGTTGGACCTGAAGTCTCATGAACCTGATTAATTTCTTTACAATATTTTTTAAATCATTAAAATAACAGATTAAAACTAATCAGAATTTTAAGTCAGTTTCTTGATTTCCAGTCCCAGTAAAAACAATGGTCATTAAAATGTAGGGCAATACTTTGGCTCCCCCCCCGGGTAAGAAAACAAAATCTTTACGTTCCAAATTTTTCTTCTTGCCTCTCTCCTAGGATTGCTGAGATGTATACATTTTCAGAAAATGGCTCCTTATGTAAACTAATTGAGAGAAAGTTCCTGATACACCATTTTGCTGCAGGCTAGCTATGCTTTGATATGAAAATTAGGGATGGGGGAAGAGAGGGAAGCATTTATGCCCAATCCTACAATTAGGTCTGCGTGGGTGGACACCTACTGAAGCAATTGGGAGGACTCTGCACATGCACGGAACCCCTGACATGGACTTGATTGCAGGCTCAGGGCTACATATTGTAGCAGATGCTTCCTTAACTGATTTTAAATCAGCAGCTGTTTTCTGTGAATTGATTTTTATTTATTGCACGGTACCGTTGTTGTGTAGTAGGTGTTTGCTTCAACTGTCTGCTGATTTTGTAGGAATTAATAGGTATATTTAGCATAGGAACGCCTGACCAGGTAGTCTCATTAAATTGTCCATCACCAGCCTGCTTGAGAACTCCCATGCAGAGTTGATAGATTAATTTACAGCAGTGTGTTCTAAGCAAAACATTCACTTACAGCAAATATTTCTAGTCCTGGCCTGCTCATGCAATCCCTTACTGATAAGTATAGTGTTTACACTAGGAGCAGTCTCACTGAAATCAATAGGGCTAGCCTCAGTGGAATTTGTAGACTTGGGCCCTGTCTTCTATATGTGTTGGAAAGGACCAAAACCCTTTCTGTAAATGGCAGCAAAGGATTCCCCTGCGCTCACACCACATCACCCATGGAGCTCTTGATGCTAATGAGAAGGGATGATACCAGCATGTTGCATACACCCCACTAGAACTTAGGTGGCAGTCCCCTGGTGGGGCATGGCCTCTCTGAACTGGGGCTGGGCAGTGGGGAATAAAGTTCCCCATTCAGCGCACCTGGACTTTGCGCCTAATTTATGTTCAGAGGCGAACGTGGGAGGGCACACGGGGTCATGTGCCCACAAAGATTTCTGCCAGGGTTTATAGCTACTGGAGACATGGGGCTGGCTGCTGTGTGAGAATCGCTGCCAACTTCCTCCCTTCTCACACAGGCCTGGGCTTGGCAAAACCACCATGGAGCTTCCCCTGGGTGGGCAGGGCAGAGCACTTGGCAGCAGGGCTCCCTCGCCACAATGCAGAGTAGATGGCACTGGCACCTGCTCTTGGCAGCATCCACAGCACCTCTCCCCCGCTCACCTCCCCTGCACACAGCTGGCTCCTGCCCCTTCCCCCAGCTCACATCTGGCTCCCACACACAGATGGCCCTTGCCCCAGCTGCCCACAGGCTCAGTGCAGTCCCTTCCATCACAGTTAGAGCGTCTCCCCCCGACCCTCCTGCACACAGCTGGCTCTAAGCTTTTATTACCAATGCTTACAGCTCCTGCCCTCCTCTCCCTGCTGCCCGCCCGTCTATCCCAGAAAGCCACTCAGGTGCAGCAGCTCTGTTGTCCCCCCGGCACTGCTGCTGCTTCCTCACCTGCCCAGAGCTCTCCCGGTCCCGGACTCCAGCGGCAGCCGCCTTTCCCCGGGCTGCTAAAGCCTGACGCGTCTCGTGCTGCCCACGGTGGAGTCCCCAAGCGCGCAGCCCCAGCGGGCTGGAAACCTCAGGACGGAGTCGCTCCCTTTTACACCAGCCTCCATCTGCGAGGGCAGCGACACCCCCTTAGCCACAGGGTCGTGGGGCCTCCGGGAGCGTGTCACGGCCCGGGAGCCCCCACCCCTCACCCGGCCGGGAGCTGCCGAGCCCCGCTGCAGCCCGGCGCCCTTGAGCTGCTGCGGTAGCTACAGCAACTGTAAACAGGCCGGCAGCGCGGCCCCAGGCAGGGGGAAGCGCCGGGCCGCGGCTCTGTCCCTCCCGCCGCCCTGCAGCGCGAGCCCGCCCCAGGGAAGGTGGGTCGGGAACTGCCCCGGCCGCCACCGGCAGAGCCCCGGGCTCCCCCCAGTGCCCCAGCCCGGCGGGAGCTGCCCAGGGCACGCGGGCGCCACGCGCACCGCCGACCCCCCCATGCCGGCCCTGGGCGCCGAGCACAGCGGGTTTGTGCGTGGTGCTACGGCGCACGCAGCCAGCCCGGCGCCGCTCCGCCCGCTGACAGACAAGGACAGGCTGGCCTGCGGGGGGTGAACCTTGACGGGCCATGGAAATACACGCGAGGGGTAGGGGCCAGGTGTCGGCCACGTTTCTCCTTCTTCTAGGGTCCTGGGAGCTTTATTATCCCCTTTGGCCCAGGTGCCTGATGAGTCAGGGTAGCTGAAGGAGGTGATCACTATCTATTTACCTTTCACAACCCCCCCAAGTGCTTTATAAAGTCTATTGCACTTACGCAGTGGGGGTGGGGGACACGCGGGGGCACCTGCCCCCCAGATCTCCCACAGGGTTTATATTCACTGAAGACTCCTGACTCCTCCCCAGGGCCCAAGGTAGAGGTTGGGGCCAGCTGCCCTATGAGCCTGGCTGCCAACTTCTCCCTGCCTCATACAGGTCTGGGCTCCGTAAAAGCACCCCAGAGCTGCCCCTGGATGAGCAAGGTGCTTGGCAGCGGGCCACCGGGCTCTCTCCTCGTCATGCTACAGTGGGGACTGCGCTGGCACCTGCTCTTGGCGGTATCCCACAGCACCTAAACCCCCCGCTTACCTCCCGTGCACCAGGCTTGCCAACCGTTCATAAATTTACAGACAGTCAGTAAAAGAATGTACAATTTTAACAGTCAGTAAATCCGTAAATAAATGAAAATGTCCGTAAAATTGGGTAGAAATAAAATATATTGTAGTTTAATATTGTCGTCATTCAGAATCACTTCTTGTATCATAAAACTACACTGATCATGACTTTATCAATTTCTTGTTTTCTATTATTGCACACGCCCAAAGAACCCAATTGATCAATTAACTGCAACTAAAACAATTGCATAATTCCAAATTCCTGTGTACAGAATATTGCAAGCAAGTACACACTTTTGTGACATTATTGTAGTGTTTATGGTATTTTTAGTGATGTCAGTAAAAAGTTTAACATGTCAGTAAAAAAAAATCAACCTCAGATCTTCATGGCAGTAAAAACTAAAATGCAGGGTTGGTGACCCTGCCACCCAGCTGGCTTCTGCCCTGTCCCCACACCACACAGCCGGCTCCAGCCCTCAGTGCCCATATCTGTTCCCCACCCACCCCGGCACAGCTGGCTGCTGCCCCCTACCCCCTCAGTACACAGCTGGCACTAGGCTTTCAGGGGCCCCAGCTCCTCACCTCCACCTTCCCTACACACAGCTGGCTCCTGCCCTTCCCCACAGTATATAGCAGACTTTAGGTGTCCAGCTCACAGCTGGCTTCTGCACACAACTGGACCTTGCCCCAGCTGCCTGCAGGCTCAGTGCAGTTTCATAGCTAGAGTCTCTCCTTGACCTGCCTGCAGGCAGCTGGCTCTAAACTTTTACTGCCAGTGCCTACAGTTCCTGCCCCCCAGTAACACAGCTGGTGCTGCGCTTTTCCTGTTACACAGCAGCATCTCCCCGCCTCCTAGCCTGGAAAACAACTGTGGTGCAGCAGCTTTCTTCCTTCACTTGTGTACCCCAGGCACTGCTTCCTTACCTGGCCAGAGCTCTCCTTGACACCTGACCAACTGCAGCAGCCTTTTTCTTGGGTCCCAAAGCCTGACAAGTCTCTTGCTTCTAACGAGGGAGTTCCCAAGCTTGCAGCCCCAGGCAGCTGGAAACCTCAGGAGTAGCTCTCTTTTAGAGCAGTTTCCATCTGCCATTACATAGTATCCTAAAACATGGCAACAAAAATAGCTCTAGAAATGAAAATTCCTTTGTCTCTTAAGTACCTGCCTTGAACCCTGCCACAGACCACCAGAACCTTTAAATTGTGTCCCGTCCCCGCCACTATCAATAGTTGGGGATCACCTCTGCACTTACAAGCGTGTGCGCACACGCACACACACACAGACAGAGGAAGGAATCTTTGGAATTCAATGTGTGGAATGGGGAATTCAGTATGGAGGGTGACAGGTGTTTTACTGCTTACAACTACATTCTCACAACCACTTAGGCTAGGAAATGGAGAAGAATGTCATTTAATAGCCATCATAAGTCCCATGATGCTATTACATGTGTCAATATAGGAGAATCAGAGTAGCCCCCCACCCCCCAATGGATGAGACCAGTAGAAGGGCAGACAGATTCATTCCCAGTAGATAAGTTCTGTGTTGATGTAGGCTCTGCTATTACAGTGCATTTCACAGGGGCACAAGGGTCTGCCAGCACCGCAGTCATTGCAGGAAGGGGATGTACACCTTTTACACGCTCTCTCAAGTCACTGCGATTGCAAAGGATAAGGATATCAGCATGGACTTTGGTCCATGAAGTCGAGACATTTTCCATAACTGGAATGTAGTCACTACATATTTAATATACTACTATGCAATTACCTTCCCTACATAGAAATGTAGGACTCTATATCATGAGGCCATTCAGAACCCAGTGGCTACTCTCCCAGGAATAAAAATGTATGGAGAAAAATAGCTTTCCACTTGAAGAAACTCATGTAGTGCCATTCCTTAAATACAGTCTCCTCCCATGGACGTTTTCATCAGCATCATTATGGCAGGGTAATGCACAGTTGTCAGGTAGGAGTACTAAAAGGTAGCATTCCTTGACATGCATGAGGTATTTGTATTTTTCTTAGTGCCATTAGAAATGGAACAGTGGTGAAACTAGACTAGTTATAGTCCCTTCCTCATGGTGGCTGAGTGCAGGAATTGCTAGATGGAAAACAACCCACTAAAGGAAAAATGAAAGTTTAGCTACTGTGGTGCATCCATCTCTATGCTCAGCATCTTGTCATTGGGACAGATGGAGCTAGACTGTCTAGGATCCAGGCAGATATTCTGGAGAACAGTATTAAATAACCACTAATAATAAATATTTTTTTAAAACTACCCTTTGCACCAGGTCTGAACCACTGAGGAGTCCAAGTTACTTGGTGCTGGGATGTCCAGCTCTGGAGGACTGTGATGAGGAAGAAACAGCAACACCATTTGGGAGTCTTCAACACCCTCCTGGGTCAGAGTTCAAAGGAGGAGAAAGATGCCATTTCCTCTTTTTCTTCTGCTTGTGACCCTCGCTTAGAAATATATACTTCCTCTTTTCCTTCCTTTTACTTCAATGGGTATCTGCATAGGTTTTGGGTGTCAAGATGCAGGCATTAGCACCAGAAAACAACCCTGGAGTCTGTGCGGAGAGCAATAGTGCCCAGTTAAGAGGCACCAAGATGGGTACTTCTTGAGTCATCATCACCAATGCTACTGCAGCCTTAATACAAAGTGCTATTTTGATTTTCAGCCATTTTAGATTTAAACAGCGCTAGTGGCACCAGATGGTGCTGAGTGAGGGATTCACTCTCAGTATAAGGCTGATGAGATTCTGGTCTTGAGTCTGTTGGAGAAGGCAGTGCTGAGTCTGGAGAGGCAAAATGCATCATGTTTCCTGTTTAAGAGGACCTCAGCTTGGAGGCTGATCATGGTATCATCTATGGGCTCATCAGGCAGTAGGCACTGAGAAGACGGATGAGCCTGGAGTCTCAAGTGCATCTCTCTTCTAGTGTGAGGGGCAAAGGCATTGCAGACTATACATGGGATTGACAGACAGAATGCACTGGACATGGGCATTGATCTTGAAGTATAAATGGGCAGGAGGCAAACTTCTTGAAGCCTTGGGGGTACAAGGCTCAAGCTCCAACATAGTTCTGATGAGGTGCTGACAGAAGGTTATTTACAATAAACTGTCCTATACAAAACTATTTACAAGAAAATATTAAGATAAACTAAGGAAAGATCTAGCCCAAGGACTTCCTCTCTGCAGCAGTTGAGAAAGAACTGAAATGATTGGGAGCACAGTCTTTTATACAGTATGGTGGTGTCACAATCACAGGATTTCTTTTTTGTTTGTTTGTTTGTTTGTTTGTTTGTTACAGATTCTGCTATTTTTTAGCATGATTTGTTCAATGGTTTCTAACAACACAGTAACAACTACCAAATTTGGTGTAATAGTCTGGTTGTCCTATACATTATTTTAATTTCAGCACAACAGGTTTCTTTATTACCTACTGTTTAGCATACACTGGAGTGCTTGAACTGCATGTGGTTTATCTTGGAAGTTGTAATAAAGCCTGAAGCCCCAATGCCATGAGAGATTTTTGTTTTACAAATTGCTCACCTAGGTTGCTCTAAAGTTAAATTGTCACAGTGAAAAACCTCCACAAGCTTCCCCTTTCCTCACCCATAATCTTCTGCATAGAAAAAGTACTTCTCTATGAAACTAAGTGCAACATAACTACCTTTGAACACTTACTATTAAATTATTGTTCTCACTTGCATGTCATGTGGCAAATGCTGCGGTAGTCACCAAAGAACACATTAATGATGTGAATATTCATTGGTCATGCTTTCTGGGGAATATTTAACCAAATGCTAAACATGCTAAAATAATAAACATTTTTCAAAAGTAACACAATTTAGAGGCCTTTTTCCACAAAAAGTCTGACACCCTTACTTCTCTTCTTTCCATTTGGACATGCTGGGTCATTACACTGATGGAAATCCAGAGTAACTCCATCAAAATATTAATATTTGCCAGGTACAGCACTGGTATTTCAGGATTGTACCAGATGCTCTGTTTTAAAATGGACTGGAATCTAGTTGCCAATACCACTTGGCCTACAGTGTTGGTGGTCAAATTTTCCCGCAAAAAACTTCTAAATTCTGACTCCTGGTCTCTAATTGGCCCAGAGAACTTAAGAGTGAATGAGCATAATAAGGCAGGAGCAGAGAGGGAATTAGAAGCATATGGGGAAGAGGCAAATAAAAGAGCTGAAGCTGCAGGGATAGCTGCCATGCGCCAATCTGTCTTACTTCATATAGCTCCTTATAACTGGAGCTGATTCTGAGCCAATGAAGCCAATGAGCCACCACTGCCTGGTGGGCAATTCCCTTTAAGCAACAGGACTGCCTACCTACAGCTTTCTATGCTCCTTTTGCAGCCAGCTATAGGACCCACTCAGGTAACAATAGCAGGAAGGAAAACTGAGGAACAAGGGGAAAGGGAAGATCAACAAATGAGGACAAAGAAAGAAGTCATGAGAACAAGTGGGGAACGTGAATGGGGAACAGGGACAAGTTGTAGTCAATTTTGTCCCTAAAATGGAGGAAATGCATATTTGTTATGTAGTTTTCCCATCTTAGGGCAGTTGATTTCTCCTGCACTGTTCCTAAAACACAAAGATACTGCAATCTTGTCTGTAACCAAAAGGAGCACTATAACGGTAGGAAGAATTTTCTTTTCTTTGTGCAGTTTTTAGCTCCCCACTGTAGTCATCCTTCTGTATTCCTTGCTGCTTATCCGTCTCTTCTCCCTTGCCTACTGTCATTTCCTCGTGTCCATCTGCATTATCTTGCTTGTTACTCTTCCCATTTCATTTGTCTGAGGTGCTGATCACTCACATTGAAACAACTCAGTTTGAGGCAGCAGAAGCTACACTGGAGGAGAAAGTGCTACTGCGTTTGGATTACACTGAGCTTCTCTCTGACAAAGAATGCTAATTTCATTTTAAGATACTAGAGCGGAGCAGGAACAGAATGCAAAAGCAGATCACAGAAAAAAACATCCTACTAAAGCTATACAGGGGTCCAGATCCACAAAGATAATTGGACACCTAAACCCAAGACTTAGGCACCTACAAGGTTCAACAGGAATTTTGTGGAGTGCTGTGGTGCCTAAGCTCACATGGCACCTAGGTTTTCAGATTAAAAGTTCCCTCAACACCTAAATTTATGCCTCTAGGCATGCACACAGAGGAAAGCGAGTATCAACAACTGAGGACAGAGAGAAAAGTTATCATGAGACAACTTGTGAATGGGGAATGGGTGAGTTGTATCCAATTCTGTTCCTAAAATGGAAAATATGGAGGGAATGCAAATTTGTTTTGTAGTTTTCCCATCTTAGAGCTCCAGAAGTGACATTGGTACCACATGCTCCTGTGGGTCTGGTGTAGGAATTACAGTTGCCTATACTGGCTGAAACCCTTCCTGCACCACTAGAGACACCAGGACCAAAAGATTGAGTAGATCTCTCGCAGCAGAATAAGCTTCTGGCATCATCAGTATTGGAATTGGATACTGGCTTTGATTAATAGAAACTTCAGGGGTCAGCCTCAATAGACCTGGCACAGGTTCCAAGTCAACGAACCCCTCTTTGCAGCAGAGGATCACTCTAGGAAACATTTTCCCTCAGAGTTCCTTGCAGGGTCCTTGCTTTTAGCTGGCCTCAGTACCAAAGGTCTTTCCACATATGGTACTGTGTCTTTGGCAGATTGTGTCTATTACAGTACCAGAGACACCGAACGTGGAGCCAAAGACATTTCAGGAAGCTCACTCTGCACTGATTGTGCCCCACTCAGGGTATGCTATGAACCCAAAAGCTCTGATGCACCTGCATCTCACCTCCATAAGAAGACACTTAAGCCTTACTGCCTTTTTTTTGAGCATGGCTTGAACCCTCTACAGATGTGCTACTGGTCACTGATGTGTGGGACTCTCCCAAATACTTTAGGCAGCTGGAGTGTGGATCACTAACTGGCAAGGTCTGACTCAAACTGGCAGGACTTGAACCCCGAGGAGCAAGGCGGGGTTCCGGTCCTAGTCCCAAAAATCAAATGTGGGTCCAAAATAGATCTAACAGCTAAAAACTTAACACTAATGACAGTAGACTCTCAGAGTTATGAACACCTCAGGAATGGAGGTTGTTCATAACTCTGAAATGTTCATAATTGAATAAATCGTTGTTTGTTCTTTCAAAAGTTTACAATTGAACATTGACTTCATACATCTTTGAAACTTTTCTATGCAGAAGAAAAATGCTGCTTTTAACCATCTGAATTTAAATGAAACAACCAAAGAGTTTTCTTACCTTGTCAAATCTTTTTTTTTTTAAACTTTCCCTTTTTTTTAGTAGTTTACATTTAACACAGTACTGTAATGTGCGGGGGGGGGGGGGGAGGGGGAGGGGGAGAGAAGGGTGTTTGTTTTGTTTTGCTTTTTTGTCTCTGCTACCCGATTGCATTCTTCCAGTTCCAAATGAGGTCTGTGGCTGACCGGTCAGTTCGTAACTCTAGTGTTTGTAACTCTGAGGTTCTACTCTATACTAGATCTGATTAACTACTAAATGAGAAACAAATTACATATAAAGAGTGAAATAAACTTGCAATAGCAAGAGTGGAAGCTCCAACAACTGTCACTGATGGTAAGAAGGAACAGAGGGGAGTTGGGAGTGGCTTCGTCCTCTTATACTGGTGTGCACTGGTGCACAGTGACAGAGGGTGCTCAAATTGCCCCAATGGTACCGCTGAGGGAAAAAAATACTCTGACAACTATGCATGAGGCATTTACACCTCTACAGAGGAATGGACATGTGAAATCATGCAAACAACAATGCAGGCTTGTGGATCACAATGCTATTCCTGTTATTTTCTGGGCACCTAAAAGTTAGGAGTTGTGACACTGAGCGTTGCGATGCTTCAGTGCCTTTGTGGATCTGGGCCAAGATCCTTTACAATACTCATACAATACAATACTAATACTAATAAAGATTCTGTTGGAAGTCTGAACATATCCTATATTTTTATTAAGCTTTAATTTTATACACATATTACATTTCTCCTGCTGCTCCCTTCACACCTGAACCCCAAACTCCAAGTCTTCAGCCCATTGTTAGACCTTGTTTTGGCTTATCTGATGGTTCTCGCACTTTCAACATTGATGAGTCTACTTCATAAGACTGCTGGCAGTCCTCTCCTTTCTTTGAAGTAGCAGTGATATTCAGGGAAAGCCCACGGGCTGCCCACCTCCCCCCACCAACTGCAGAAAATATTTAGGTCAGGAACAGCCTGCACTATTAGTCTCTTTTTACCTTGGATATGCTTTGTGAACTTCTAACAGTAGCTCTCAAATGTCCTTATTTTTTTCATGCACAGAACTAGATAAGTATGATTCCCTGCCTTACTCCTACCTCCTGCAGTTGCTTCTTAAAAAGAACTGGTGCCCAACCATACCCTCTTGTGGCTGGATGTGGCATTGTGGCAGCCATGCCTCAGTTTCCTCTTAGGTTTTTTGGCCTATTCCAGCCATAGAAATGATTTGACCCTCCAGCCAAGACACATTCAGGTATCTGACTACTTCTGAAGTCACAGAGTCCTTTAACACAACCAACATAAATATAAAGACAATAAATCCTCAGCCCCAATAGGGCATAGCTCACCACCCCTCTTCCTCACAGGCAAGCCTCAGCTATAATGCAATGTCCTCGCACTCCTGTGACTCACTCCAGCCCACAGGCTAGGGCTGGCAAAGTTCTCTGCCTTCCAAGATCTCAAGCAGGCCATCATCCCTCAACAGCTCCTGATCTTCCCTCAGCCTTCAGGCTCATCTGAGGAAATTGTCTGCTTCTCTCCTCCCAGCCTTCTATCAGTCCCCTTTCCAGATAGAGGGTACTCACTACATTCTCTCGCCCTTGGGTCTCTGTCCCCAAATGACTTTTCTTTTAAGTCCATTCCCTTCACCTGATCACATCCTCCCCAGATGCAATCAGAGAGGTTCCTAGCACTCTCAGGCTTCCTTAACCCTTTTGGTGCCTGTGTGAGATTTACACCCCATCACAGTTCTCCATTAATTTTCATCAGCACCAGAGACAAAGGCACTATCCAGAGATTAGAATAGAGACCAAAGATATGTTTAAGGTTTGAGCTGGTGGTGTGATTCGAAGTGTAGATGTACCCTCAGAGAAAGTACTCCTGAGTTTAAGTCCCATTCCTAGTATGGCCTCCTAGGATTTTGGTCTAGTCACAAACTGAGGTACAGAAAAGTTATCTACTCGTAAAGCAAATATAATCATATTATCTACCTATAGAGATATTGTGAGACTTAGTAAAGTGTTTTCAAATCCTTGGATTAAAAACTATGGGCTAGATTCTTAGCTGGTATCAAATGACCCTTAGCTTCACATACTTCAATTAAACTATTCTGGATCTGTCCCACTGTGTTAGTGCAAAGTATTATTATCTTCAAAAGAATAGCTAACCAGTCCATCTACTCCCCCCACCAAAGAAGCTCATCAGGACTAAAATAAGTAATTTGCTAACAAAATTAAATATTTTTAGTGTTTGTTTAAAAACATTCAACATATTAAAAAATATTCTAATCCCTATTATGGTTCATATTTTAAAAGGCTTAAATGTTACAAGTTTACATACAATATTCAACAAACTGATTTTAGATATGAATTATGAACAGAAGTATAATTAAAACAAAAAAGGTCTAACAAACGTTAGTCAATTCTCCATCAACCTCGAATATAGCATAACAGAATAAATTATTACTGACATTGAATAGCTTTATCTAAATTTAAGCTTCACTGTTTTCATACCACTGATTTAACTGCTGCGGGTGGTACTTGATCATTTTTGTTCTTCATCATATAGGTCTTCATCTTCACTTTGTTCAACATCTATGAAAGCCATACGTGCTGCTTTTTTGGAACCTGAAGCCTCACCTTCAATAGGCACTTCTACTTTTGCTGTGCCTTCATCATGTAGGTCTTCATCTTCACGATTTTCAGTATCTACAAAAGTCACATGTGTTTCTTTTTTTGAATCTGAAATTTCACCTTTTTCAAGAGGTACTACTTCTACCTTCTCTGTACCTTCATCACGTAGGTCTTCATCTTCACGTTGTTCAACATCTATGAAAGTAACCCGTGCTGCTTTTTTGGAACCTAAAGTCTCACCTTCTTCAACAGGTAATTCTTCTACCTTTGCTGTGTCTTCATCACGTAGGTCTTCATCTTCATGTGGTTCAACATCTAGGAAAGTCACACGTGCTGCTTTTTTGGAACCTAAAGTCTCACCTTCTTCAACAGGTAATTCTTCTACCTTTGCTGTGTCTTCATCACGTAGGTCTTCATCTTCATGTGGTTCAACATCTAGGAAAGTCACACGTGCTGCTTTTTTGGAATCTGAAACCTCATCTTCTTCAACAGATATTTCTTCTACCTTTGTTGTTCCGTCATCATGCAGGTCTTCATCTTCATGTGGTTCAACATCTAGGAAAGTCACACGTGCTGCTTTTTTGGAATCTGAAACCTCATCTTCTTCAACAGATATTTCTTCTACCTTTGTTGTTCCGTCATCATGGAGGTCTTCATCTTCATGTTGTTCAACATCTATGAAAGTCACACGTGCTGCTTTTTTGGAATCTGAAACCTCATCTTCTTCAACAGATATTTCTTCTACCTTTGTTGTTCCGTCATCATGCAGGTCTTCATCTTCATGTGGTTCAACATCTATGAAAGCCACACGTGCTGCTTTTTTGGAATCTGAAACCTCACTTTCTTCAACGGGTACTTCTTCTACCTTTGCTGTGCTTTCATCATGTACGTCTTCATCTTCACGTTGTTCAACATGTACAAAAGCCACACATTCTTCTTTTTTTGAATCTGAACTCTCACCTTCTTCAAGAGGCACTTGTTCTACTTTTGTTGTGCTTTCTATTGGAGATGCTACAGTAGTATCCTCAACTATTGGTAAGTCTGCTTTGGAAGTCCACACAGAACTATACTTTGTATATGACTCACTTAGACTCTGTAAGAAAATATATAAAAATGAAAACATAATATGGACATGATATATTTAAATATCTAAATTATATCAGAAGTTTAATAAAATGGGATGTGCATGGATTGATAGGTTTCAAGGCCAAACAGGACTATTATGCTTATCTAGTCTGATCTGTATTATGCAGCCAATAGACTTCTACCCAGTAATTCCTGCACTGAGCCCATAACTTCTGATTAAACTAGAACATATCTTTTAGAAAGACATCCAACCTTGATTTAAAGATTTCAGGTAATGGGGAATCCACCGTATCCCTTGGTAAATGGTTCCAATGATTAACGGTCCTGTTAAAATTTACATCTTATTTCTAGATTGAATTTATCTAGCTTCATCTTCTAGCCACTGGATCTTGTTATGATCTGCCTGCCAAGTTAAAGAGCCTTGTAGCATCCAATATTTTGTCTCTGTGCAGATATGGACTGTGGTCAAATGACCTTTTAGCCTTTTCTTTTAATAAACTAAAAAGAAAAATCTTCTTAAATCTCTCACTGTAAGGCAGGTATTCCAGTCCTCAAATCATTCTGATAGCAATTTTCTGAACACTCTCCAATTCTTTAACAAAACCATATGTTGCCAGAACTATATGGTTTTTAGAATGTCCATTCCATTTTTTTGTGACCAGTCCAAAAGGTAATGATTAATATTGAAATGCTGAAGCCCACAGGCTAAGTGGAAAAAAAAATTGAGAAGGAAAACTAGAACATAAAGGTAAGCTTTCTTCTAGTCTGTGGATGACTGATTGTTTCCCCTACTGATGGTTGGTAGAGTAGTTTTGAAGGTTCCTATCCTGAAAGTTAGGTTACTTACTTTGTACAGTAACTGAAGTTCTTTGAGATGTGGGGTCCCTATCCACATTCCACTGTGGGTGTGCATGAGCTCCTTGCATCTGAGAACAGAAGATTTTTACTAGTAATGTCCATTGGGCCATACCTATAATCTTTGTCTCTTCGTCCTCTGTACTGAGAGTATAAGTGGCTAGTGGACCAACCACCTCTCCATTTCCTTCTCTACCACAAATCTCACGTCAAGATCTGCAGCAGAGGGGAAAGAGGGAGGGTAGTGGAATACAGATAGGAACTACACATGTTGAAGAACTCTAGTTTCTGCACAAGACAAGTAACAGCTCCTTCTTCAAGTGAGGGTCCCTATCTCTATTCCATTGTGGGTGACTGACAAGCAGTACTCATTATGAAGGAGGGTGCTAAGACCTCTGTGAAGTCAGCAATTGAAAGACTGCTGTGACAACTGACGCATCAGCAGCAGATGCCTGCATTAAAATGTAATGCTTTGCAACGGTGTGCACAGAACCCCATGTCACTGCTCTGTAGATCTCAATTAGAGGAACATCACTGATCTGGAGTTGAGGCTGTTCATATCTACAGTGAACCTGAGAAATCCTTCTGTGTGCTAGACAGATGTCTATGTGAAAAGTAGCATCTTTCATGTGAACCAATCTGCCTTGTTCGATGAGGGAATTATTGCTGCCAAAGTTACTATTCTGAAGTGTTCTGCACAGATGAAGACATTGAGATGAGTCCCCATCCTCCCGTCTTCTTAGGAGCATGGAAATATTTTTAATAAAATCCTTTCCCCACAATATTGTTGAGTTATTGGTTTTATAGCTCCTAAATGAAGTCTGGATTCTTTTTCCTGAATGAGCATCATCTCATGAAAGTGATCCCTGAAGAGGGAAAGGGATAGCAGTTGTGGGGAAAGGAAGTCTATAGTGTAAACAGTATGAAAGAACTCAAGGATCCATATCTCTGATCTTATTCTCTGCTAGGTGTGAAAGAAACAAGCTAGATAGATACCAAATTGGATATGACAGCCTTATTTAAATGACACTGGCAGTTGAGTTGGTTTGCAGTTCTCAACAGTCCTATCAAAAGTGTTTCTGTATAGATGGCTGGAGTTGGAAGGTAGAAGCAGGAGAAGTGTTATGTTTGTCTTGTTTCACCCTTTGTCATTTCCTTGTCATTACCTGTCTGGTGGGACAAAAGGTTGGGATGTTTGTCTTTGTCTATATGACTGTGGCCTATGGAACTTTCTCTTGAGTGTTGGTGTGAAAATCCTCAGGGAGCTAAGGGTTGCCCTTGAGTCCTTCAATGAATGTGAGGACTCATCTGTCTTCTAGTTAAAATGGTTGTTTCCTTCAAAGAGCAAGTCCTCCACTGTTGACTGAACTTCTCTCAGGAATCCAGAAGTGTGAAGCCACATTGGCCATTACCATTGAGCAAGAGGTTGTGTCAGCTGCACCAAGTGTGGTCTGCAACGATGATCTTTTGCAATCAATTTACCTTCCTCGATGAGCACCTCAAACTGACCTCTAAACTCCCGTGGAAGTTTATTTGTGAATTCCATGAAAATGGTATAGTTGACAAAATCTTAGTTAGACATTAATGCCTGACAGTTTGCTATGCAAAATTGCAGGCTGGTCAGAGAAGAGACTTTCTGCTGAATAGATCCAAGCATTTAGCTTCTTTATCAGAAGAGGTGCATCTCAGATGATGATACCTGCTTCTTTCTGAGGTTGCCTTTACATCCAATGGGTTTGGTGCAAGATGAATGAATAAAAATTCTGCTCCTTTGGCTGGCACAAAGTATCTTTTTTTTCTGGTCTCTTGAGGGTAAGAGCACATGTGGCCAGAGCGTGCCAGACCACTTTTGCAGGTTCCAAGATGGCTTCATTGATGGGCAGTGCCACCTTGGTGTGACCCACACTCTGCAAAATATCTAAAAATCTATGAGTTGTGTCTTTCAGAGGGCTCTGCAGCATGTCTGCCACTTTCTTTAGCAAGTCTTAAAAGTGCCTGATATTGTCAGGTGGAGATGGTGAGACAGGAGCAACTACCCTGTCTGGTGATGACAAAAAGAATCCCGTTGGATCAGTCAGCTCCAGTTAGTCTTTCTCAACTGTTTCCTGTGTGGGTTCTGTTTCCTTTCTATGGGGAGAGGGGTTCTGTGACTCAAGGAGGGATCATGTAGACTTGGGACCATGAGTGTACGGGTCCCACAGTCCCAAGTCTGGTCAGTACAATGGGCCCAATGATAGCTGGGAGGGGTGTCCCCAAGGCAGAAGGTACCACTGTTCGTGAGGAGTGTACCCTGTTTTATAGGATCGTGAGGGAGCTCAGGGGACTCTGGATCCCTTGTCCTGAATAAGTTCCTGCCTTCACAGGGGTGGCAATACTCTCTCACTAGTGTCCAAGTCATCAGACAAGCAGGTAGGGTCTGGCTCCATAGACAGTGCCAACAGGGTCAGAGGTTTAGTGATACTTTGGCTACTAGAGGGTCCTGTGTAGAGTGAGTCTGTGCACAGGGTATCTTAAGTACCATAGATCTAATGCAACCTTGACCAAGCACAAACTAATAGACACTGCTAGCAAACATTTACTGGTCTTAGACACATGGAGCATACACGCACCCTCAGTGGAACACAGATAGGGACAATAACTTAAAGAAGAACCTGGACTTTCTCAGGAACCTGTTCAGATGTTTCATATCAAGTATTGCTCACATTCCTCCTGAACTTTTGATATCAAAAACAGTATGGAGCATATTCCTAGGGCTCTCTCTTGATGAGGGACTTCTAGTGGATTAGATCCCTATAGAATCCCAAACTCGAGTATGTGGGCCCAACCTTCAAGTCTGTTCAAGCTGCAGTCAGTGCAAGACATAAGTCTGGAGGATAAAGATTGATTTATGCCACCTTTATGCTCCTACAATCCTTGGGTCTTCAGGGGGACAATATGAATACTAGCATACATTTAAGGAAGTTGCAGGGCAATTCTAGTTTATGCCTGACTACAATGTCATCAAGAGGTCGTTGTGGCAGCTAGAAATTAACAGAATGCAGCAAGACTCCTACTACATACCCTTCATCCTGACATGTTCCTGGCACATGCCTTATGCCGGAGGTTGTGACACAGGATAGCACAGGGCAGACTATGCCAGCCCTATGCACTGCATGGATTCCTCTTATGCTAGAAGAATCCTCTTCTGGCCACTTATGTCAGCTTTAAATATGCCTTGCAATTTCAGAGCAGCACAAAGTAGACTTCAGGTTAGACTGTGGAACCTTTATTCATGTCAATGAGCATTTACTCACACATGAAGTCCCATTAACTTCAATGAGATCACCTGTGTGAGGAAAGCTTATTAGCTTAAAGATTGAACAAAGCAGGCCTTGCTGGAGCCAGGATCTGGCCCTGTTACTCTTCTTTACTACTTATTCTTATTTTCTGGCCAATTTACCATACATTTAACCATTTAATGTTTTTGTGTCTGCTTAATTTGGTCATATTATAAATCTTAACTTAAATATTTGCCTTTGATACACTCATTTTATACAGTAAATCAAAGGTTCTTAACCTTTTTTCTATATGAACACTTTTCTGCCCTTCCTGGCTGCTTGGAGGAACAACAGACTCAAGAGATGAAAAAGAACTGTCAGTGCAATATTGTTTCCTATTGTACACTGTCATGTCTTGCTTTAGTTGTGCAGAGTTATAGGAATTCTATCATTTCCCTTGTAAGAGTGTTCCACAACCTACTACATCTTCCTGTCAAAAGTTTCTTTTAACATTTGGCCTAAATTTTCCCTCTAAGTTTCGTCCAATTACTCCTAGCTAAAAACCCTACTTTTACTTTGCTAAGGTAAATAGCTCCTCTCCCTCCTTAGCATTTATACCCTTCATAGAATGTTTGGAATATATGCAGGGGAAAGATCTGCTGAGTAAAGGTTACAGTCAAGGTTTTTTAACCAGAACCACATTTTAATCTAAGTGCCATAGAACTCCATAATGCTGCTTTCATTATTCCAGCAGAGTAATGGATGGGAATATCTTGACTGGAGAGGCTGGTGTTGTGTGACCCCATGCAGCATTCTCCACTTCAATTGGCCAGGAAATTTGAAATATAATAAATTTCCCAAAGTTCCAGCCCTATTTCATATCAAAAGGTAAAATAAAATCTTCCTTATATATGGTGGAAGCATATTTCCAACATAATTCCACTGATTTCAATGGAAAATTTAGCCAAAAATGTTTCCACCACTTTGAAAATTTTTACCAGTCTGAGAAATATTTTCTATATATACAAATGGGGAATACCAGGAGAACCCATAAAAAATTTCAAAGAGGCAGAAACTTTTAAATGGGCTTACTGCACTAGTATTACATTATTAGTAATCTGGTCAGAATATATTTAATATAATAAAATTAATAAATCATAAGATTCTGCTAATCTTTTAAAGAAGGTTAGAAATATGTTATTTATATCTATATAGCTGTTTCAGCTTTACATAAAATTTAGAAAACCAGTTCCTAAATGCTTAGAATAAATTTTTAGCACAGAAATACCATTTTAGCATTGTTGCAGTCACTCTTTAGTTTACCTGTATTGAAGGAGGTGGCGACTCCCAAGGTATTATACTGTTTGTTACCTCACAAACAGAAGCATTAATAATGTTCTTCTTCTGTTGTACTGCTGTATTTTTAAGCCGTGGAATGAAAGCAAGAATACCTGCTGCTCCAACAGAGCACAGTCCAGGCACTACAAATCCAATGTTGTAACTTCCTAAGAAGTCATATATCCAGCCTGAAACAAATCATATTCCAATTGCATGTAATCATATTCTCCCTGCAAAGTACATCTTTATCTCCACATTGCTCTTTGTTATCCTATATTACAGTGATGAGTGCCATAGAAAAGCCTATAAACTAAATGAATAAAACTCCTTTTGAAACCCTTTATTTTATGTCATCCAATATCTATAGACACCTCACATGCCCAAGCAAGAGAGCATTTTCAATTTATGTAGTATATATGGAATCCCCAAACTTTGTGGAGAAACATTCCACACTTAAAAAGATTCCATGGTGGGTTCAGTAAGCAGGTGATGCAGATCCAGGTGGGCTGACAACCCATTACATCAAAGATTGTCTTTATGGTGTATGTGAGGAGTAGAACTGAGTGAATTTTTTTGATGAATAGTATATTCGCTGAAAAATGCATTTTAGGTCGACTGAAACTATTTCTGAATTCCTGTTGAGTTGGTGGAATAGTTTTGACTGAACCGAAAAAGTCTAAATGTTTTGGCAATGACAAATTAAACATTTTGTTTAGTCCTGAAAATTTTGTTTTGCTTTTCAGGCATTTTGACAAAAGGAAAAGATTCACAAAAGGGCCAGAGGATGAGATGCTGCCTCCTTTGTAAGCTTTAGCACAGTGGTTAGAGCACTCCCTAGGATATTGGAGACCAAGATTCAATTTCCCCTCTATCTGATGTGGGGAAGGGATTTGAACTTTGTCTCCTACAGGCCCTCCTGAGCAGGGGGTTTAAGCTGCAGTTCCCCTACAATCCACTATGATTGCCCCGAGCAGGTCTGACTGATGTCCAGCCTCTGCTTTTTGCTTTCTCTCCAAAGATAACAACAGTGATTTATCAGGAACTACACTGCTCTTTCAAAGCAGAATACATTTATTTAAGAACAAAAGCATATAGAGAAAACATACAAAATAATAAAAAGTCTAAACGCACACTAAAAGGTATCAGAAGTCACCAATTTTCCACAGGGCGGAGTCAGGCAGGTTCAGGTCTCCCAGCAGGGTTGGACCAAAATTCAGGTCCATTTGTTGAATCAAAAAGAAGGCCCTGAATCTGTTTAAACCCAGTCTTTAAAGCTTAAAAGCCTTAGTCTCTAAGCCTCTTGAGAACAGGTAAAACCAGTCATTGTCCCTATCCCCAGAGGCCCAGGCCATACAGATGGTTATTTATATAACCAGCTTTGGTATTTTGCATTCATTACCCCCTAGTGATTGTAGATTCCACAGGGAAGCCCCTCGTCAGCCAGAAACACACAAATACATAAAACTTGATACAAAAGTTCTTTGAATTGGGCCCCTATCTTCTTGCCCATCTCCATATCATGGTCTTTGAATTTTTCAGGCTTTCAAGGGCTGGCTCATATATAAAGATAATACTCATAACATTAAACATAATGGTCTCAAGATATCTCTGTGTTTACTGTATTTATCAAAGTCATAACAGAAAAATCATTCATTTTGAGAGAGAAAAGTATGTATGGCAGCAACAACTTGAAGGAGGGGAGGTTTTATATTTCTCTCCCTATCATTCATTCCTCCAACTTCACTTCTCGGCCTATGGGGAGGGGACTGTCTCAAGAACTATAGGCAGCGGAAAATCACTAAAAGGAAACTTTAATATTGCCAGCAATGTTATTAATAGATATAGGGCTAAACACTGTTCTTCATATGAATAAAACATTTAAATACTAGCATATGCAAAACATCATTATTTAGAAGCACATTCAAATGTAACTTCTATGTATTACATAACTCACCTGCAAATGGTGGACCAAGACAACTAATTGTGTGGACTGCCATCATAAATCCCCAGGCCACAGGCATTTTCTCTGCTCCCATCAAGTCTAGAGTTAGAACAGGTAAAAGAACATAGTTTCCTGCATCAAAAAATCCCAACAGCAAGCCAAAAGCAATTAGGGAGGGAAAAGTTGTGCATAGAGGAATCGTCAAGTACAACAGTCCTGGAAAACAAAACAAAAACAAAAATGTTAAGGTGGTTTTGGTAGGGTGTTTGCTTATGCTTTTTATGGAAGAAACTCACATATTGAATGGAACCAGATGAAGGCCATGTTTTCTATAAGTAATTGGTTGATTGCTGTGTGGTCTATTTGACATAATCTGATTATGGATTGACTCTTGAATTTCTTGTGAATGTTAAACTCTCACATAGCAGCATTCGTGAGTAATGTTTTCCACCATCTCCAGTTGGCTAGGAGATACATCCCATCCTGGTGGATGATGACCTGGCCTTGGTTATACATGCCTGAGTTAACTCTCTACTGGACAAGAACAATGCAATATACCTGGGCCTGAAGCTATCAGCTCTTAAGAAACTCCAACTGCAAGGAATGTTGCAGCATCTTTTCTCAGCAACATGGACCACCACATGCAGATCACACCTGTCCTTTAGTCTCTACATGGCTTCCCGTAAAACATCAAATCAAGTTCAAGGTTTAGTCCATACCTTCAAGGCACTCAATGGCCCGGGCCCAGGACATCTAAAAGATCACCTACAGCTTTGAGACAATGGTCAACAATTCCACACCTCTGGCCCAAGGCAACTGTCTATCATAAGGGTAAAGCTCATCTGTGCAGGCGACAGAACTTTCTCGGGTGCTGGTCCAAGACTGTGTAATGAACTCCCACAGGAAGTAAGGCCCATCACAAACCTCATCACCTTCCCACTCAAAGTGCAAGGGGCACTTCTGGGGCCTTGCCTTTTCCAGTATAGACACAGAACATAGCACACACACACACACACAGAGAAATAAACCCGACCACAACAAAACACTCTGTTACACATACAATTCTCCCCAGGGCAAGAGGATGAGAGAAAGAACAAACCACACATATCAGATGTTAGTTATGTCACTCAGTGAACTAGTGGAAGAGGTTCATATGTTATGGTGATGACGATAGTATACCAACCTGTATAAAAGATTTCATACTTGAACGTTCAGTCTGGTGGTGGTTGAACGTGAGCAACCTCAACCATTATACAACGTAGGATTTTTTGTGTTAAAACATGAATCATATTTTGGTATATACAGTTTATTTATTCAGTTGTGAGTTATAATGTGGCAGTGTATTTGTTTGCGGTTATTAAATGGTTTGAATAAATGTATTTGTTTGTAATGCTATATACTCTGATAAGAATGGATTTGAACTAGTATAGGAATTATATTACTTATTTTAATTTAAATGCTTTGCTAGGAAATAGTGCTCCTTTAATGATCTATTTCAGGGGTTCTCAAACTTATTTGATCATGCCCTCTTCTCTGTGTCTGTAGTAGTTTATGCCCCGCCTCTCCCACCACACAAGTACATATAGTGATATATGCAGTGGCAGTGCTTCACTTGAATCAATTTCAGTTTCTTTGTTTTTCACTTGAGTTGTTTTTATTTCTCTTGCATGAATGAGCAATGATCCATTGTAATAAAAGCAAAAGCAAAACTGCAGTTGTGATCCATGCTTACAATTAAATGTGCACACCATGTTGTAGCAAACAGATTAACGTATAGATGGCAATGATTTTGTATAATGCTATGCAAGCTTAACAGAAATCCATCTATGCACAGCACCATCTAGAGTTAAATGCACAGTACCATGTGAGGACCTGATATATCTGAAGGAATCAGCTTTGCTAGTTATTCATTGCTGTGGGTAAAATGTGCGCAGTAAATCCCCCACCCCAAGCTTCTCACACCAACTCAGAATACATTACACACACACCCAGTTTGAGAATCTCTGATCTAGTTGATACTCTTTGGCAAAGTGACTCAAGTCATGGCTAGGTGTGACATTGCAGCATTTTTCTCCATTATAGTTCTGCAGACCAGCCATCAATGCCTGCTAGTTGTCCCCTTTGCCTTGTGAGTTCGCCCTCTGGCCAGGTCATTCTTGAGACATGCCCCTTTTGAGCTAATAACGAGTCTAGGTCACAAGACAGGAAAAATCCAAAAAGTCTAGTAGTCTCTATGCCAGGGTCTCGGCCCCCATCTGAGTGTGTCATTCTTGACTTCCTTCAGTCTGGAAGCCTGCCCTCTCCTATTCATCTGGGGGAAAGGTAGAGAAACACAGGCCCACCCTCTCTTCTGGCTGTCAGGAATCAAGGTCTGCAGCTGATCCTAGGCCAGCTAGCTGCACTGCAGCTGAATACCCTAATCAACCAAATCACCTGATTGACAGAGACATCACCAGACCTGCTCTTAAGTGCAGCAGCAACACTAAGCCACCAGCTGCTCAATGCTCATAGTTGTGATCATTCCTGTGCAAGCCTTGTTCCCAAGACTTGCTCCAGCCCAGCTTCTGTCTTGCTCCTGCTCTGTTCCAGTCCATGCCAGCCTTGCTCCCCAGCTTGGTTTCTGACTCCAGCTTTGATCTTCAGCATTGCTCCTAGTTGCTGGCTCCATCTCTAACCACTAGGCCTGATGGTTGTTGCTCCAACCAGTAGGTTTGACCAACCACGCTGTGGTCTATGAGGCAGGGTTCCAGCCTAGGGACCCTGCTTAAGTAGCTAAGGATTGCTTCTTCCATTTTCCCTTGCCACGTCCCTGGGATGTTTTTACCTTTCTCTGCTGGTCAGTTGCCTTCCCCAGGTCTGTAAATGCTGCTATTCCCACCATGAAATTGTGGCTCCTTGCTGTTTTCTTCCAGCTGACCACTGAGTAGTTTCTGAGAAGCTGCTGCTCTCCAGCAGCAACTGGGCTGTATTCCAGACAGTCCTTCTGATTCCTAGTTTTCCTCCTGAAGCTGGAGTTGTGGTTCAAGAAGTCCCTGGGTCATCCTTCTCAAGGTAGGAGTCCTCCAGGTCTCCTCTGTGAACCTGGACTTGTGACTGGGGCCACCTAGAGGACCTCAGTTCACTGTTTTTTCAACTAGCTCCTTTTCCCCAATTAGTCCCCAAGTTCAGCAGACTCAGAAAGCCAGCGTCTTCTTTTTGATGTCTCCTTCCTAGTAGCTAGTGGGGAGATATTTGTCCACCTCCCAGGGTTGGACCCTTCTGAACTGGGCTTTTTCCTTTCAAGACTCCTCCTCCACGACTGGCATGCCTGGCAGATGCAGCAGAGCAGGGCTGCTTGAGGCCACTGCTGCCCCTTAACCTCTTCTTGCCTGGTGTAGTGTTAGTACCTCACGTCACATACCTTTATCGGTGTATGTGGGGAATGGTCTGCCTTGCTTGAGAGCTTAATTATATGATGGAGTAGAATTTTAAACAGGCCTAATTGCTCTAAGAAAAAAGTGGCCCATATGATTAAACATGGTGTGTTCCTGCTCGTCAAAGAACAGAGACAAATATTCCATAGTGCTAGAGAACTTTTATTTGCACATGCATATTTCACATTAAAGATCTGAATCCTACTATTTTCTTTGCAACTTTAATACCAAAGTATTGATATAAATTTTGGGATTACTGTGATTGCTGATCATCCTTAATTTACTCTGATTTTCCAAACTGGCGAGATTAAACAAATGCCCTTCTGATGAAGATTTTCTTCTAAGAATTTTCTTCTATATAAAGAAGTTTGTATAAAAGGGTGCTTGCGGGACCTGACTTTGGAAATGGTTTAAAAGACCATTATAACAAAGCTACTTTAAATCATCCACTTCGAGCTGACTTTTCCCAGGGCCAGATGACTGGTATTGCAAAAACCTGGAGAAATTACAGACTCAAAGTTGGAGCAGAACATTTATTAATTGCTTCAGACACAGACTTATATTTCCACTGTTAGCATAAATTATATCCACTAGAGGGCAATTGTGCACTACTCTGAGCAAGAAAAATAGGATGTATGAAAAATGCTAAGCAAATAGATATTTTTAAAAAAGTAACTAGGAAAATAGCCTCCCAGTTAAGAAACGTAAGATCACAAGAACTGAGTGGATCAAAAGCAGCTTTCACCATCTTATCTGGACCGTATTAATGTCTCATGCCCATTGAAGCTTTTAAATGGGAACTTTTAAGCTAGACAATGAGGGGCTGCAGACATGTCTTACCTAAAACTGACTTAGATAGACAAGGTGGGTGAGATAATATCTTTTATTGGACCAAGTTCTGTTGGTGAGAGAGACAAGCTTTCGGGCTACACACTGAGGTCCTATAGGTGGCCCAAGTCACAAGTCCAGCTTCACAGAGGAGACCTGGAGGATTCCTACCTTGAAAAATCCATCTTTAAATCCTACCTTGAGGAATCCATCTTTAAATCAAGATTGTGCCTGGAATGTCACCAGGTCAAAGAGTCTTTAATGTTGTCTGTTAACAGAAGCAATGTGAGAGTCCCTGGAATGCTTGCTTTCACTGGGACACTGAAGTTGCCTCTTACAAACTTATGCCATGGATACTACTGAATATGTTTACAGTCATCAGATCCAATGTTCACAGTATTGTCCCAGTTGTCACATGCTAGCTCTTGCTTAGTATTTCTGCCCATCTGGTGAGGTCTTGGATCCTGTCCTGGGCAGGAATACTTGCACTGTGTCTAGTAGGGCTCCTATGTACTCCAATCATCTACTGGGAAAAAGGAAGGACTTGGACACTTTATCATAAACACGAGGGTATCCAATATCTCTGTTGTGTTGGCTTTTTGAACCCTCAGGAATGTCCTTCATTATCTAGTTGTCTAAGTGGGGAAACACATGCACCTACTGTTTGTGCAGACAGGTTACAACTACTGCCAAGCATTTTGTTAAAATGGGGTGTCAATGCCACGCTGAAAATCTAAATATTATACTAATAATGGTTTTCCTTCTACAACAAAAGAGACACTTCAGGTGCTTGAAAGGTATCCCTATGTCCACATAAGTGTCCATAATGTCAAGATCTCATAACCAGTTACCTATCTATAGAAAAGGTATAATTGTTCCTAAGATGACCATGTTGCATTTTTCCTTCTCCTAATACTGGTTGAGGTGTGGGCTGGAGCTCTTCTGTCTTTCTGACCATCAGAAAATTATCTGTAACCAAAACTCTTCTCTCTTTAGCACACTGGCATAGGCTTGATGGCTCTCTTTCCAAGAAGAAATGGATATTCTGGAGTATTTATTTCTTACAATAAGATGCCCAAGGACACTTATGAGGTGGGAATAGGGACACGCAATCTGGAGGGTTTTCTGGGAACCTGCTGTTGTAGTGCTACCAATCCATACTGGTCTGTTTGAGGTAACCAAAAGCTATCAGGGATATCTCACAGTCTGCCTCTGACAGGGAGGTCCTGGCAGTGACTGAAAGTAGTCAGTTGGCTATACGGTCTGGAATCTTTTCAAAAAGCCTTTGGGTTTTGGAATTTGCTCAAAGGACCCGTAGAACCCTCAGAGAATCCCTTATTAAAGACTGCTTACTTGGATTTGTCCTTATCTTGCTTTTTTCTTTAAAAAAATGTGGCTGAGATGGCATAGAGTGCAGTTTTCTGGGGGGTTGGGGGTGTACATATATAAAGTAAAGCAGTTGTGAAGATAACTGCATTAAAGCAGTACTTGATAAAACATTTTAAAATCCAAAGATGCATTTTTCATAAAATCTGATCACATCAGAAATAAAATTTTAATTCTCTACATTTCCGAACCACCATTACCTGTTTGTCTTAATGAGTCAACTTTAGCAGAAGAACAGAACCTGTTTTACTCTGCAATTAATATTGTCCTTCCACTTATGCTGTGATTTCAAAAGTCTTCAACCTATTTCCCCTGTTTATTCAGATTCAGTGTGCACTTACAGCATATAGTGGCTGCCACTGGCTGACAAATGCAGAAGTGAAATAATTCACTGGGTATCCTCCTTTAATGCAAACCATTGGAAGGACAGCAAAATTTTTCAGACAAAAGAAATGTAATTTAAACTGGGACTATATATATTTATTTATTCTCTCTTTGGGATTGCAGTATATTGCTGAATCAAACAAAATGTGAACTGAAAACATACATATTTAGACTAGGATTCTGCAACCCTTACTCATATTAAGTAGTAATTTACTATATAAGTAGTCTCATTGATTTCAGTGAGACTATTTGCCAAATAAGGTAACTACTCACTGTGAATAAACACAGCAGAATCTGGCTCTAAAACACTTAATTCTGAAGAAACTGGTGAATTACTGCAAAATACATATAATACAAACAAAAGCACACAGACATACATGCAAAGACAAACAACATATTTGAAAGGTAAATATATTTTGCAGAGCTACCATCACATTAGCTACTGAGCAGGAATATGGTAACTTAAATGCAATACTGATAGAGAAGTATTATGTAAAGTACAGGCCTGATTCTCCATTCCATTTCATCAGCTTTATGAGTTGTACCAATGTAAAACTGGTGTAACAAACAAGAGAACCAGGCTGTAAGTGTCTAAATACAGTGGAAGGATAAATGGTAGAAGACAGTCAAATATTCTAAGTCAGTTTTATAAACAGTTCTTATTTTCATTTGGAAATGGTAAGACTTACCAACAGACAGTACAGATGCCTGATTAATATAAAGACGGTTGATATTTTCTAAATCACATATCTTCCCAAATAGAAGACAACTAAGCAGGCTGCTTATTCCAATTCCTACCATAATATATGATGCATCATCCAAAGAAATGCCCAAGTCACCTGCAAGTTTCATCTGTAAATAAAATATCAATTAAACGCATCTATCACAAATGATACAGTGCATATTTGTTAGTTTGTGTATGTGTAGAGTTCAGCCTTTATTCCAACCAATTTGAATTAAAACTCTGCTTAGAAGGAGGTTGTCAAAATATTGTATGTTTCATAGTTTTTAAAATATTTGTATCCTCAGTGTTAAATTTCAAGCTTCCAAGAGGTTTAAACTGTTTTCTTGCTAGCTGTTTTATTCTTTTATTCCATGAGCACAAAGTTAAGCTTACCCGTGACATGATGTTGTTTTCACTCTAGTTTTGAGAACGGACTTGCATAATATTTTACATTTATCTAGTGCCTTTTATTCCAAATAATCCCTAAACGTTTCAGACACTGTAACTTATGTTGAGAAGGGCAGCAATCATGTGATGCACAACAGTGGGAGGAGAGAGCTTTAGCTAAGGACATCAGAGGTTAACCCTTCCTCTTACGAAGAATGAGGTGATCTTATTTATTCCCCCAATGTCCACTGCATAGGTCCTTTGAGAATCGCCAACTGTTTTTCAACAACATTCTGTCGAGGGGCAGGGTTTCCACCACTACTCCACATACAAGGGTCTAGAAGTTCCACTCCCTAAACCAGGAGATCCCAGGTGATCTGCTTGAGATAACAGGATTCCATGTGGAGGACCAGTGCCTCTATAGTGCTGTTTAGCTCACCAAACCAATTACAAGGCATGCTGCTGAGTGCTCCCCAACCATGGGTGGATTTTTATGGCACAGAGAGGTGGAAGTTGCATAAGTTACTGTTGTGATCAATGAGGCCTTGATCTCAGTTGAGGCCTGTAAGTGCTACTGTAATACAAATAATATGTAATAATAATAATAATAATAATGAGTCTAATATTTTCTTCTAAGGTGGAAAGGAAGGACCTCCATGAAAACTCCTTCAGACAAGACTCCAGCCAAGGGGAGTCATACTAGAGAACCCAAAATTGGGGCCATTTGTTTATATGTTGCTTCCTGTCTCTTAAGTGACAAGTGACATAATGCTATTTTAGATGAAAATGTCATTAAACTACGGAAGATGTTTGTTTGATGAAGTTATGTTGACTGATACACATCTTTACTAACTAGTATTCAGTCTCTATTCTTTTGAAGACAGACAATAATTTGTTGTTTTTCTAAATTACAGGTAAACTATTACAGAAATTTATTCAAAAACACAAATATATATGTCCATTAATGAAAATACAGAAATTACATTCTTACCATATGCACAAAAGGTATGAAGAATCCAAATTTTGCTAATCCAAGAGCGCAAACCCATAACTCGAAGATACTATCCTTCCATAAACTCAGATCAACAATAAAACCTTTTAATGGTGATGTTTGAAAGTTTTCAACAACACTTGGATGTCTTCCTTTAAGAAAAAAATAAAAAACAATTAATATAAAATTATATTTACCATTTATTTACATACATTTTATATTATATAAATATTCTAAGTACAGCTCTCAATAGGTCATCCAGTCCACTCCCCTGTACATGTAGTCCAGTCCCATGCACTGAGGCAGGACTAAGTATTATCTAGACCATCCCTGACAATGTTTGTCTAACCTGTTTTTAAAAATCTCCAATGATGGAGATTCCAAAACTTCCCTAAGTAATTTGTTTCAGTGCTTAACTACCCTGACAGTTAGGAAGTTTTTTCCAAATGTCTATCCTAAATCTCCCTTGCTGCAGTTTAAGCCTATTACTTCTTGTCCTGTTCTTGGTGGTTAAGGAGAACAATTTATCACACCTCCTCTTTACAATAACCTTTTGAAGACTATTATCATGTCCCTCCTCAATCTTCTTTTCTCTGAACTAAACAAATCCAATTTTTTCAATATTTCCTTATAAGTCACGTTTCCTAGAACTTTAGTAACTTTTGATGCTCTCCTCTTGACTTTCTCCAATTTGTCCACAGCTTTCCCTAAGTGTGGTACACAGAACTGAACACAGTACTCCAACTGAAGCCTTATCAGCACAGAGTAGAGAGAATTATTTCTTGTGTCTTGCTTACAGCACTCCTGCTAATACATCCCAGAATTATGTTTGCTTGTTTTGCAATGGTATGACACTGTTGACTCAGATTTAGGTTGTGAGCCTATAACCTCAGATCCTTTTCAGCAGTACTTCTTCCTACACAGTCATTTCCCAGTTTGTATTTGTGCAGTTGATTATTCCTTCTTGTGTGTAATATTTTGCATTTTGACTTTTGCCTTATTGATTTTTCATCTTATTTATTTCAGACTATTTCTCCAGTTTGTCAAGAACATTTTGAATTCTAATCCTGTCTTCCTAAGTGCTTGCAAACCCTCCCAGCTTGATATCATCCGTAAACTTTTATAAGCGTACTTTCTATGCCATTATCCAAATTATTTATAGATACTGAATAGAACTGGACCCAGGACAGATCCCTATGGGAACCCACTCAATATGCCTTCCAGCTTGATTGTGAACCAAAGATTATCACCTCTGTGTCATATTTTCTAGAATTACCTTAGTTAGAAAGCATACCAGTGGATGAAGAATTTTATGTTTTTATAACAGAAACACAGGAATAACAAAAACTAATCTAATTTTTAAAAAAATTTCAAAAAGAATGACCTACGTTTTTCAAGTGGTCTGTATGCAAACCCAGCAAAAATACATATTGTTAGAATTCCACAATACACACGCAGACTAGTTCTCCACCCAAATGCCTTGATTAGGTATCGATGCACCTGATTCTGTACAAGAGTTCCTGCTGCCCCTCCAGCCATCACAATCCCAGTTGCAAATGAACGCTTTGTGGTGAAGTAAAGGCTCACCATTATCAAGCCTGTCAAAAACAAATAAGAAATATTACAAGTTGAAAAGGAAAAATTTATTTCATATTAAAAAAAAAAAAAGCTATCTCCTTCACTCTCACTAGTGGCTGTAGAAGCAATGACAGGGCACCTTGGCTGACACAGTAAGGGGTAACCACACACAGAATGCTCTAGTTGAACCACAAGTTGGGATCAATAAAGGAATTACTGGCTGAAGCGCTAAGGCTTATATTACTCAAGAGATCAGACTAAATGATTCTATTGGTTCCTTTGAACTTAAAATGCATGAACAGAAGAGAAGAAGCCTAAAGGCAGTTTGTGGAGATACAAAGACATCTGATGCAAGGCTCCATATGTCCAGATAAGCATTTGAATTTTACGATGTTTCTCAGAACCAACACCAAATTTCAGACATTTGGCATTCTCTTATCATTGGTTGGGATTGTATAGTGATTTTGCAATTTTGATAGTGGCTTTATGTATGCTCCTATGTTTTTACAATGTAATGTCATTATGATGAAACATCAGCATCTATTGTTACAAAATCATGATACAATATATATGGTAAACAATGTAGGATTTAGTAGATTTTTTTAGTTTAGTCCTCTAGGTCTAGCAGGAGAACGAACTGAAAACTGTAACAGTTCTGAGGCTCTGATAATAAAACATATATATAAAAATTACCTAAAAGTTAATCGAAGTACACACACAATGCTCTACAGGGTAGAGGTTTGGCAACCTCATCTTACAGAGCATCATCTATTAGAAAACGTTTTGCATGCTGGCAACCACAATCTAATAAAGTCTAGAACAGGAAACAATGTTGAAAGTTCAACAGGAAACATTTGTTTTCTGAACAGATGTTTTTTTCCATTTAAAAATACTAATGTTCTTTGTGAAAATTCATGAAATTTGTAATCTTTTTCACTAGTAACATGAAAGTAGTGCTCATGCTGAATTAACATTGCAAAAGCAAGTCCTCTATCCACAGAGCTGGTACAACAGGAACAATTTTCACCATACTGCCCAATCAATGTGCTTCACCCCTGCCTTTTATAAACCATCTCCATAGGCGAATGGGGTCATTCAGCCTCTAATCCAATTCCATTATTTGCCTCTCTGCTGAGACTACTAAAAAGAATTCCAATCAGTATCAGTATTTTTTTGTGAAGTGAACACCAGGAATACATAGTAAATGGTCTGATAATACCAATACATTTCAAATAAACCTGCACAAAACTAAAATAATAATGATTTTTGAGCAATACCAACAGGGATCAAATTTGAAACAGCAAATAGATAAGAAAGACTTTATATTTCATTATTAAGCCCATAAATCATCTAGCTCTGAAGGTTTTTTTTCTAAATTTGTTTATTATAATTTCTCTTGCATACATTAATAATCATTAGTATTTTAGTATGGAAAAAGAAATATATTAAGAACTGTACTGCCCATCAGAAGTGCAAGATGCATGCATCCAATTCATATTTTTGAATGAAGAATGTATTTTCTTCATTAAGTCATACTTCTTTCTCCTCCACTTTTTATTTAAGCAATGTAAGGTGGAATGTAAAAAGAAAAACACTAACAGTCATTAATTTTTTAAAATTATTTTGTTTGTAACTTGATGCATTTTTGCCTAAAATCCTGGTCTACTGGTAAACAAATAAAATCAAATTACCTGGAGTAGAAGCAAAACTTGATCCTACACCTACTAGGATTCCATGGGTTAAAAACAGAACACGTATATCACCAGCAAAAGATGAACAAACAACGCCTAACATGACAACTAGAGCTCCAAATATTGCTACTTTGATGGCTCCATATTTCTGCAAAAGTTTTCCAGAAACGGGACCAAAAATCATAATGAAACCAAAACTGACTGATCCAATCCAGGCTGAAAAAGAAAATATATTTTTGCAATTAACTGCATTTAAAAAAAATAAATAATAACAATGATACCAGACTAAGTGCCAGATACTCCACTTCTGGCAATTCCATAGTCAATGGATCTATGCTGACTTACACCAGCTGAGGATGTACATATTTAGTACTTCCAAGATATACTTGTATGTCTACCATCAAATACTGGATATTGTGGAAGATACTAAGTGCCCTCTACTTCCACTGCAGCCTCAGTATCTCACAAGGTTCTGTTCAAAAATTTTAATTTTATCAGTGCATATTAACAACACTTAAAAGCAATTGCAGAAATAATGGTAGAAGTATATCAAGGTGGCTTAAATCAGAGCTTTTAAAATCTTTCACAAAGAGAAAATGTATTAAATTACATTGTATTAATCTAACTTTACAAATATAGCTAATGAATCATTCAGTATTCACTTTGGACTTTTAGTAAAAAATCAGAGACATTAACACCAGGGGCATGAAACTCATTCAATGGAGAGAAAAAAATTCTACTTGTAATTATAGGGAGAGGGGGCCAGGATATAAATGTAGATTACATACTACCTTCAATCCACAGCAAAATAACCACTGACATCAATAGGAGGTTTGCACAAAGATCAAAGATAGTTTTATCATTTAGGCCAGATTCTAACTTGTATTAATGATGTCATAAATAAATAATCTCATTCAGTATCCCACGACTGAGAAAATATGTTCTCTTTTCAGATTACCACTACTTCTGCCCTTTGTTTATCTTCCTTCCTCATTTTCCTTTCTTCCCCTCTCCTCTCTTGCTGTGTTTTCTGTGTTCTTCCCTCTGCATTTCCTTATTTGTATAACTCCCAAACCTCATTTGGTCTTCTGGGCTCACTTGCACACCTGTTTTGGGCTGAGTGACTCAAGGTGAGCAGTTGTAAGTTATCAGGGACCCAATATGTTAACAACTACTTAGCACTTATGTAAATGGAATAACAAAAATACAGTATTTATAATACAGTATATTCATTACAAAATTTATTTTTATTCTGTAATAAGATCAAAATTTAACACCATAATAATGTGAATGTTGTTATATGTTCAATCATTTAAATTTTAAATTTAAAAGTCACTGAGAAGTTCAAAAGAAGTTGTATCATTCATTTTTTATATATGATTTCCCCAAGCTCAATACAGGGGGTCTATGGGATACCACTGGATTGGCCCCTCTATAGGTGTTTGATCCTACTCCAGGGAACTTAATGAAAGCTTTACCACTGACTTTCAGTATGAACAGAATCAAGCCCTACATGCTTTTTTCTAGGAGCCTGCTAAGGTTAAGAGCAGATAACACCTGTGCTAGATGTACCACTGTGTCTTGCTCCTGCACAGGAGACATAAGGGATGAGTAGGTTGGCCTTACTTGGGCCCTGTTCCTCCCTTATGCACCTGTCCAGGGGTTAGGCACAATCTGGCCCCAGAGAGTAACAGATCCATGAGCAATAAACCTCATGAGTTTATAACAGTCAGACAAACATACAAATCCAACTGATTTTAATAGGATAGTAAAATAAGTGGATGAATAGAAAAGAGAACATAGTATATTTGGATTTTTGTGTCTTATGAAATCATAATAAAAAATGTAATTTACACTGGCTCAGCTATGACAGTGACACAGTCTTTCCCCAAGTTCCAGCCCCTTTATGCTAGCTGAGCAACTCAAAGGAGCCAGAATCTGATCATAGCTGCCCAGCGGAGAATTCTCCCAACACTACTCTAACTTGCACTGAGGCCATAGAAACTGAGGCTTGAGAATAAGGAGCTGTGATCAGATCCTTAATGGCCACCCAATCCTGTGATAAGCAGATCTAAGGCTAGGACAGAATCTGGTCCATAGGCTGGTAATTGTCTGAAGCACTGTAAACAGATCAAAAGGAAATATGGCAATGTATCCATTTAGGGAGACGGGTGTCTAGCTGGTTGCTGCCAGAGTTGGCATTAGGGCCAAGCTTAATTTATATCTTCATTAATGAGGTAGAAGTGAGCATAAATAAAGAAGTAATGAAATGTGTAGATGATACTATATTAGGCGTTGTGCCAAATACCAGTGTGGACAGAGAAACAATACAATGGGGGACCAAAAGTGGTTACCAAAGATTAACAGAAAATAGCAAAATAAAATTCAGCTTGGAAAATGTAACACATTCGGGAAAAATAATTTGAAACATACATATTCAATGAGAAGAAGAAACCTGGAAAGTAATAATTCCACAGCAGACCTAAAGTGGTCCTCAGTTAAAAAAAAATCTTCATCTGTCACTGTATTTAACTTTATAGTCATTCTTATTCTAAGCATAAGAATATATTAAATATCAGAAAAACATCATGATAAATTCAAACACTACAACATGACAAAAGTTGATTTTTTTTTTTCAGGTGACCACTTTAGTGGTAACATCAGACAGTAAATTAGATGAGTTTTCAACATATGTTATCAGAAAAGATTGATTTAGTTTTGAGCAACATATATAGAGAAATATCAAGCTTTGGTTTCATATTATACACTGATGACCTACCTGTCCGTGACCTGCTTGACTGGAAAGTCTCAAGTAAGGAAATCATGTACACACCAAAAGCATTGTGGAACCCACTGACAAGCAAGGAATGAGTACATGCAGCCAGCACCACAACCCAGCCCCAGCCCCCATCTGGAGGAGGATAGAAAAATGACGACTCTTTCTGGAGATTATCAGCATTATCATCTTTCTCCAGTTTGTGTATGGCATGATGCAGCACAGTACGTATTCTTCTCCCTTTAATCATGACAGGAAATTAAGACCTGTATACAAACACATTATTTTAGTCTTAAAAAGTAGTTTGATTAAAAACGCACGACACAAAAGAAAACTAAATATATTTATAATACTGTATCTACCCCAAAATTAAAATGTCTGTTATTAAGGAAATGTCTCGTCATGATGCCATGAGAAATAGAAAAAAATCTATTATGTCTTTAAAAATCAATTTAAGCTACTCTGGAACTACAAAAAACAAAACAAAACAAAAAACTCTTAAGATTATTTCATGACATCACTATAGGGCAGAGTCAAGGTTTGTTGGGTGCTCTCACTGTGCATTTCCATATCTTAACATAACCTTTAACCTTAACTCTGAATTTATATATTTACAATTGCTGCAACTTTTATAGCACCTCCTCCCAAACTACTGCTGCTCTCATTGAGGTATTAGTGTAGAGGCAGGCTCTGCTACTGCTGCATCAATCCAAAAGAACCAAATTAGAAGCAGGGCAGGAAGTCTTTAGAGGCTAGATCCCCAAAGAGACTGAGGCATTGCCCAGTGGAATTCACAGCCCCAAATGAGGCACCTAGGTTCTGGGGAGAGTTAGGAGCCTAAGGTATCCAGTAGGAAATGATGATGAAAGGAATGGGGCCTAAACCCTAACCCTCAAAGATAGTTAGGTGCTTAACTTTAGGCTTTAGGCAGATGCTCCCCTCTGCTTGGGATTTACAACCATGAACACTGGATGTTAGGTGCCTAAGCCAGCTCAATTATTTCCCACAAAAAAAATGAGAGCATCATCACACTACAGCCAACTGGTTAAGGTATTCCCCTAGGAGACCTGTTTTCAAATCCCCATCTGCCTGATTTGAAGCAGAAACTTGAACCACTGGGCTGTGAAAAGACAGTCGCACTCTCTGGGGTCCAGTGCTTAATTATTTATTCAAAGTGGCACAGCTCCAACAGGAGGAACTGAGAGAGACTCATCCAGGAATACCCAATAGGCTGGTGGTTAAAGCAGTTAATTGGGAATGGGAGATCTCAGTTCAAGTCCCTGCTCCAAATCAAGCATAGTGGCAATTCAAACCGAGGTCTCTCACATATTAAGTGAGTGTGGGCTACTGTAATACAAACGTATCACCTAGCCCCAAAAATTCCTGATCAGCTTGCCCTCAGCTTTCTCTTCTGCAGATGAGGAATGCTCATCCCTATCAATAGGCAGGAGGATAACCAAATTTGAGAATCCAGCTGGATGAGCGAGGTGCCAAGCAGCATCAGGAATTAGGCAGTTTTGCACATTCCCCCCAGCAGTAATTTAGAGAATGTAGGTTGCTCAGATGCTTAGGTGGCAGCTAAGCAGGGTTTCTGAAGATCTCAGTAGCACCTAAATGTTGGACTTAAGTAGTACAGTGGGAGTTAAGCACCTAAGTCCTTTTGTGGATTTAGCTCCAGGTGCCTTCTTCATTGCTCCTCAGACTAACTGAATGCCACAAGAAATACAAAGCAGGCAGAAGAGACTCTCCAAATGTGGTTCTATCCCAAAAAGTAACTGCAAAAACTCTACTCTCTTATGGTCTAATCCTGAACCACTGAAATCAATGGAAACAGGTTCAGGTCCTTAATAAATCTGATCCTTGTGCATATTCAGTACTATCCATGTCTGTTGAAAAAAATAATTTTCTATACTTTTTACCAATCTGAGCCCTGAAAACTCAACAGAGCTCTAAGAAACTGAAACGGATTCTTTCCTGGTTCATGCATCAGCAATAGAACTGCTAATTAGGTTCCATTTTCAATGCTGCTTGTGCAATCCAAATGCCTTCAAATTATGTACTCAGTTACCCTCGGGCAACTAGGCTGTAGAGATGTAAATAACGGCAGCATTTGGCCTGCCAGAATTTGTATTAATAGCGATGATGAGGCCAAAGTAATACAGCTTGACTTTCAGATCATGTGCTGAGTTTTCATAATTATCAGTTAGAAAAAACTCAAATTGTAAACTAAGCAAATTTGATATGAAAATATTGATGCAATATATGTAGAGCCCCATGATGCCATTTTTACAAAGTCACTTTTCAGAGTAAAACCCATTTTTAGAACTGCAGCAAAAAGATGGGAATTAAAGTTACTTCTCCAAAGACTTCTCTCTGCATCATTCCAGACTGGGGAAGCCAAGAGCAGATGCCCCAGCAGTTTCAGAAACACAGGTGTTAAAATATTTGCTTCTTAACTAGCCTCCAGGAAATAGCTCTTAAAATGCAGTAATTGTTTATTAAACAGTTGATTCTACTCTGATTCAAGGCCTGATTCAAAGTCTGCTGAAGCCTATAGGAGTCTTTCCATTCACTTCAATGGACTTCAATGGACTTTGAATCAGGCCATATTTGAAGCACATCTTAAATATAATAGCTAATTTTACAAGATATGCAACAGGACATCACTACAGCATAACATTGTTTTGTATCAAAGCAGGATGGGAAACCAGAAGGGAAAGACATAAAAATAAAGAAGAGGGGAAGAAGGAAAAATAGGAGAATAAGAGGAAAAAGTGCAGGCAGAAACAGAGAAAAAGAATCAGGCTGGTAGCTTAGGACCTTTTGAAATTAACCTATCCTTCAAATGCAAGAGGTCTTCCCATTTGAAAGACTAATGGAGTAGATGAAATAAAGCCCTAACTTGCACAGCTCTTGAGAACTAAGAAAATTGCAAACAAGTGCTACTTGTGAAGTCTCTTGCAAGCTTCTTGAAGTACTCCTTCTTTAGATTACCATTAATTTTTAACTTTATTTCCTCTACATTTGATATACCAATGGCTTAAATCTCTTAAGTATTTTCCTATCTTTGTCTTTTTTGAGATCATACTAATCTCAAATCATACTTTCATACTGTAGCTATCAATTATACTCAAGACAAAAACCAGGAGAACCTGAAACTAATTATAAAGGATTTTTAAAGGAATCTTTTCACAGGACAATCAGTAAAATCAACCACCCACCTAATCTAATTTGCTCACAGAAAATCCCTTTATCTTTGGTTAATTTGAAAACACTCTTTATTGGGAAAATATGGAGACTATGAAACCCTTACATACAAGTTGTTCTTTTCTCCTGTTTTCTTTATGGTTGATTTGTTTCTTTTCCTAGGGGAGGAGGAGATAACAGATTTCGTTCTGAATTCGAGGAGAGGAGCTTACCTTATTTCTCCTTACTCTCTCCACTCTAGATGCCCCTTACTGATATTATTATTCATGGGCTCTGCAGTGTAATCATTACTTTGTATTATTTACATTGCCGCTGCCGGCACCATGGCCCGGATCATCCCACTGGGGCATGCTATTGGCTACAAAACTAGAGGAGGAGGAGGAAGAGGAAGCAACTGTGAAGGAAGAGTCAGTGTTACCTCCCTCTGGCCCTGTCCAGCTGACAGTGACACTCCCTACATCATCTCACCCCCTCATCTATAACCTCAAGGCCCCCTTCCTTCCCTCCTCCACTGTCCTCCTGCCCCTCTCCCAATCACTCACCTACCCATAACCAAGCCTCCTCCCCCCTCAGCCATGCCCCGCCCCCCACGCATCACCCCTCCCCTCCCCCACCTCTAGCCCCTCCCCCAGAGCCATGCTCCTCCCCCAACGCCCGGCCCCGCCCCCACACACCGCTGTACTGCCGTTCCCCGCCGGGGGAAATGGAGGCTGCGCCTCCGCCGTTATTCCCCCGTCGACCGCGGGGCGGGGAGGCGGACACCACGCGCCCCTCACTCCAATTCGGGGGGGGGAGGAGCAAATGGGCCCGGAGTTCTGGAAAGGGCGGGGCAGGGCGAGGGGCGGGGTCAGCGGGGGGAAGGGCCCTGAGGGAGGCGGGAAGTGAGTGGACGGGAGTCACGGGACTACTGGAGTGGGTGGAGCCTGAGTCGGCCCGCCCCCTACCTGTCCGGCACGCGTTGGGGCACGTGCCACGCGCGTGTCTCTGGGCTGAGGCCAAGGGGGCAGCGCGTGGGGGCTGCTTCCATGCGTAGCGGGGGTGGGGGGTCTCGCGCGCGCGGGCCGCCCTGGGACTCTGGCGGCGCTGATCCGCCGTGGGTTCTGCTGAGCCTGGCGCGTCTTTGCAGAGTAGCAGAGGCAGGGCTCGGGAGCCACCCCGCTGCGGCCTCCTGCCCCAATACAGCCCCCACCACCCATGCAGGGACAGCTTTGGGGGATGTGGTTGTTACAGACGCTTTAAGGGAGCTGATCCCTTTGCATAAATGCCCTTGTGCTTGAGGCAACGCTTCCAGGAGACAGACGATGCCGTCCTGCTTTGTAAGTGGCCCTCACGTTTCGCTCACTGCATAGCATCGAGGAAAAGAATTACACCTCGGTAAGGAAAGGAGGCGTGGAAAACGTTGATACGCTGTCAAGAGCGCGATCCTGTGCAGCATACTGTGTTTGCACAACGGTACTTCTGCTTTAAACCTTCCTCGTGTAGCAGGTGCTAGCAGGATTGCTAACAAAACTCTAAATCTCACTTTACATGTATTTGAAGCAAAGTGCGTTATTTTCAAACCTTGGTTCCTAAAGGTTTGTAAACTTAAAAGCAGCTTGGTTTTCAGTGGGGTAGGTCATCCACTTCAGTGGAACTTACGACAGTTTTTATTCTGATGACTACATGATAGATTTGGGAGCTTAATTTAAAGCACCCAGGTTTGAAAATTGTTTGCTAAAGGTTGCAATCCTGCTTTTATTTAAACTCATATTGGCTTCATAGGGAGCAGGAGGGGCCCTGCAGGCATTTCCTTAGTCACTGTGTTGACGGGGAGTTTTTTTTTCAGTATTTTATTTATAATGTCTGGGTCAGTAAAATGATAACTAAGTATAATGCTAAAATTCTGGAGTTTGTAAATTCCTATGGTTTTTATTTTGAATAGTGGTTTTTCTTTTTTAATACAAAAAAAATTGTAAGCAAAAGAAAGCATAAATTATGCCTCCTGGATCTATTAGAATTTTTTGAGGGTGTCAATAAGCATGTTGACCAGGGTGATCCAGTGGCTATAGGGTACTTGAACTTTCATAAAGCCTTTTACAAGGTCTCACACCAAAGGCTCTTAAACAGAGTAAACACTCGGGATAAGAGGGAAGGACCGCTTATGCATCAATATCTGATTAAAAGATAGGAAACAAAGGGTATGAATGAATGGTCAGTTTTCACAATGGAAAGTGGTCAGTAGTGAAGTTCCCCAAGGATCTGTACTGGAACTGGTGCTATTCAATGTATTCATAAATGAGATGGAAAAAGGAGTAAACAGTGAGGGGGTGTTTGCAGCTAATGCTAAATTACTCAAGATAGTTAAGTCCAAAGCTGACTGTGAAGAGGTTCAAAGGACTCTCACAAAACTGGATGACTGGGTAATAAACTGTAGATGAAATTCAGTATAAAGTGCAAAGTAATGCACATTGGAAAAAATAATCCCAACAGTGCATACAAAATAATGAGTTCTAAATTAGCTGTTACTACTCAAGAAAGAGATCTTGGCGTAATCATGGATAATTCTTTGAAAACATCTCAATGTGCAGCAGGAGTTTAAAAAAAAAAAAAAAAAAAAAAAGCTAACAATGTTAGGAACCATTAGGAAGGGGCTAGGTAATGAGAGAAAATACCATAATGACACTATAAACCCATGGTAAGCCCATATTTTGAATACTGTGTGCTGTTCTGGTTGCCCCATTTAAAAAAATGATGTATTAGAATTGGAAAAGGTACAGAGAAAGGCAACAAATATGATGAGGGGTCTGGAACAGCTTCCATATGAGGAGTGATTAAAAAGACTGGGACTGTTCATCTTAGAAAAGATAGCTCAGGGGGATAAGATAGAGGTCTATAAAATCATGAATGGTGTGGTGAAATTGAATAGGGAAGTGTTATTTACCTCTTGCATAACACAAGAACTAAGGGTCACCCAAAACAAACATAAGGCACTGTTTTTTCACACGACCCACCGTCAACCTGTGGAACTCAGTGGGGATGTTTTGAAGGCCAAAAGTATAACTGTGATTTAAAAAAAGAATTAGATAAGTTCATGGAGGATAGGTCCATCAGTGGTTGTTAGCCAAGATGATCTGGGATGCAACCCCATGCTCCAGGTATCCCTAAACCTCTGCCTGCGAGAAGCAGGGACTGGAGGACCAATGGATCACTTGAAAATTTCCCTGTTTTTTTCATTCCCTCTGGAAGACAGGATACTGGGCTAGATAGACGATTAGTGTGACCCAGTATGGGCAGTTTTATAATGCTGAAGATACACAGGTGATAACAGCACTGAGATGTCTGGGTGACATGCAGTTTGTATGCTGCTTATCTAAGCATCTAAGTATGTATTTTTGTTACTTTCTCTTAACCACTGTGGAAAGACATATCTTTGAAACAAACTCTGAACCATTTATTTAGCTGCCTGGCAAGGAATATAGTATTGAGTTCTACAGACTTTGTGTACTCTATTTAGTGATGCCTTCAGCTTCTAGTACCCTAATCCCTAGAGTCCAGAGTATTCCCACCTGCAGCAAATCCCCAAAAAGTTTCTTCCAAATTTTTCTGTTTGGGGGGGTGGGGTTTAAATTCTCACACACAGAATAAGCACACAAATCCTGCAAATCCCTTGTGATCTGTGCAGATTTTTGTGATCCTGTGGAGCACAGCTTCATCTGTATGGATATTGTGTCTCTACACCTGCTCCAGGACCCTCAGACTTGCTGATGACAAAGTTTCTCCTGCCAGCAACTGCCCTCAAAACTATTTTAAAAGGAAGGGAGAGGCTTGGGAAGGGATAATGTATGTCTACTTGGTCTTTGCACTCCTACTGCCTCGTCACTTGCAGGTAGGTCCCTAGTCCTGTTCTCTATGGTCAGGGGACAGTATCAAAGTCTATCCACACATCATTCTCGCCCACCTCACTTCTGTACAAATTGGAGCAGATCCAAATGTGGGGAGTCTCCTCTGCATATGGTGCCAGGATTGTGAATGCTTCCTCAGGTCCCCTAGTAGCATCTCAAAATCATCACTTACACTCCAAAATTTAATAATATCCAAAACACCACAAGATTTGGGTGAAGAAAGCACACAAAATTCAATAAGGAGTTTCTTTTTTAATTTATACAGAAAAAACTATAATAAGCATATCTTACTTATATAATTTTCAAACCTTACCTAGGAAATCTGTTACAGTTGCATGTTCACTTGCAAAAATCACAGAAGTAATATTAACACATTTTAAATTATATTTTCTACTATATACAGCAAAATACAGTTCAAATGCTCGTATCTAATGTTATGAGAAGGAGGGGACATTGAATAGGCCTGGATAATAGAGTTTTTAAGATTACATTGAAAATTCCTTCATTCATCAACAGACATAGCAAGTGACCCTCTTTCAGCTATTTAGAGTTAGGATAATAAAGAGGGAACTGTTATTTTTCTGTCAATCAATTATCACACCATTTGCTGGTAGTAAGAATGCTTTTCTGTATATAAGTAAATGTGTGTTTATACAGCTTGTGATTTTTGTATCATGTTTGTATAATTTACAGTTAATCGACAATAAAAGCCACATCTAATTTTGAAATTTGGAGAGTTAGAAAAAATATACTTAACATTTATATCTGAGAATCTCAATCTATTTTAGAAACGGATGGATTGTTCTGAGAACCGTCCCCATGTAGCATGTCCTATCCGTATTCTCCCTCAGTACTCCAGCAGCACAGCTCTTGACACTGTCATGTTGCCACGGGCAGGTACTCGGCTCACTCCAACCTGCTGGCCCCTTCTGTAGTCAGTTAAAATCATTCCAGGGTAGTTATTCTGCCAAATGCAAAACTTCCATTGGCCTGGGAATGGAACATTCCACATGCAGAAACTATTCCCCAGGCACCTATTGGGATTCAGCCAGCTGCATCCCCACATTTCAGCAGTACTGCAAAAGAGTTGTGGTTATAGAGACGCTCCTTTCTATGCTGCCCCTCCACCCTCCATATCAGACTGGAATTGATTGCCCTCTACACTTCAGAGAAAAATCATTCCCTCCAAGATTCCAAGCTCCTGTCTAGAGTATTCTCATACCAATCCTGTTTACGAAGGGGTGGGACTTCCTCTTTGGTTCTCTTCTGACCTCTGTTACAATTTTATGAACTCCCATAACAAACAGAACTTTTAATTAATTAAACAGAAGTATTAAAGAAACTGTCAATTATTTTAAGGTAGCTGTCCTATTTACATATTTTTCTGAGAGTGTTTTCTATACACATGCTTAATGTATTCCTGTGTGTAATTTAAAAAATTAGTTAAGTTCCATCCTAAATCTTTATTGCTGAAATCTTGTAACTCTGTAAATAATTATAAAATATGAGAAATTGTTAAATTGTATAACAGATGTATCCCAGTTTGACACTGGATCATGATTAGGTTGTGTTATATGCATCCAGAACTGATTCATAATAATTTAAGATTTGTTTATAATGGGCCAAGTACTGAAGTCCTTATTCAGTATTAACTCAGGCAGACCTTACATTGAAGTCAGTGAGCCAGATTCTGCTCTCAATCATATCAAAATAATTTCTGAAGTCAGTAGAGTTACTCCAGGTTTGCATTGGTGTAGCTGATAGCAAAACTGAAGCCAACAGGAATTGTGTTAATGACTAATAAGTAGTGAAAGAAGACTTCAGGATTTTCCTCTGGGTCAGTGATCTGGTTCCAATAAAACTAAATATCAAGAGTCAAGTGAGCCAAATACAGCTCACTGAGGTCATCTTCAAGGAAAAACAGAAGTCAGTCATGTGAATTTAAAATTTCATTTTCTAAAGCAAATAGAAGAAGAATCAGAGTGGTGTTTTTGGTCTTTCTCAAAGACAAATTCACAAAATGGTCAGTTTCAGAGGAGTCTAAACCCTGAAACTCCACTGCAAAATCAGGAAAATCTCTCTTCTGAAATAAACTTTATTTTCTGTTCCACAGATAATAAAAACTGAGGAGGTGTTACAAAACCTTTCAATGCGTATTTAAAAAAAAATTGTAATATTCCCTTCAATAGCCATACTAGTATTGAATCTGGACAATTCAGTGCTGACATAAGCAGGCACAACTACATAGGGAGACAAGCACGATCCGTCGTTAGGGCAGTGGACTGCACTGAGATTCAGGAGACCTGAGTTCTAAGCCCTGTTCTACTACAGACTTACTGTATGACCTTGAGCATGTCCCTTCCCATCCTCAATCCGTCTTGGCTATTCTGAATGCAAGGCTATTGGTGTAGGGACAGTCTCTTACTATGGGACCCCACTGTGCTAGCAGTGTACATACAGGGTCTTAGTTGGGACCTTAAGACACTACTGCAATATAAATAACAAGTATAAACGGAGTTGGGCTGGTGGTGAATTTGCCTCTCTGATTCTTTTAAGATTGTTGTTATTATTGGCATATTGATATGACATAGCTGAGTTGAGAGCTGTTTTAAAACCAAAATACCAAGACACTATTCAAACCAAACCTGCAATTTTTTATTAGAATCAAGGAAGTTCCCTGATCAAATTCTCCAGAGAGCTAAATTTAAAACAGCATAAACATTAGCCAGACAGTTATTAATACTTGAGTTTTCCATAGTCAAGTGTCATTCTTCTATTTATGTTAATTGTGTTGATGGAGGGAGCTGTAGATAATAGGAACTATCATTTAGGGTGTAGAAAAGTCAAAATCACTAGCTGTGAAATGAATATTGAGATTAGTTTGGGTTGTTGGATGAATATAATCAAAGCCCCTTAATAATGTTGAAGTCATATTACATAGTGAAGGATGTCACATTGTCACTCATATTTTCACTTGTCTGCCTTGAGTGATAGGTATCAGAACTTATCCTTGAACTCTGGGTCTTGTATTTCTTGTATCTCAAGCACCACAGGTTCTTCATCATATTCACAAAGTAACTTCTAAACTTCACCCCAATAAATGCATAGAGCACTGGGTTCAAGCAACAATGTAAAAAGGCCAGGACTTCTGTAATGTACTTCGCCATGGCTATTTGCTTTTCACTCTCACACGATTTATTCAATTTACCCATAGTTGTGGCAGTCACAAGAAGAACTATGTTATGTGGTACTTGACAAACCAGAAAAATAGCCACAATTAATACAATCACACGTATTGCTTTGTTTCTTTTAGAATTCTGTGCTTGCATCAAGGTTTTGACAATGAATGCATAGCAAAACACCATAAACAGCAGAGGGATAAAAAATCCAAATAGAAGCTGCATACAAACTAGCAGTAATTTCAACGTAAGGCCTTTCATCTCTGTACTGGATCTGTGTTCACAAATCTCTCTTGTTTTATTGATCGAGTGGCTGTAGCTTTCACTGAATATGAAAGTGGAACTGGAAATTAAAATTGACGATACCCATACAACCAAACAGATAAGTCTACTGTATGCTAGTGTTCTAGCTCGAAATTTAAATGACTTTGTTGCCTGTACAATAGCAATGTATCGGTCCATACTGATAAAGGCCAAGAGCAGCATACCACAATTGAAGTTGATTGCATAGATACCTCTGGCTATTTTGCATATGAAATCACCAAAGATCCATTTGTCAGCAGCATAATTCACTGCCCAGAATGGAAGAGTGAGAACAAACAATATGTCTGCTATGGCCATGTTGAAGAGGTATACATCTGTCATAGACTTGGCCTTTTTGTATAAAGCAAAGGTCATCACTACAAAGATGTTGCCCACTAAGCCCAAGACACATATAATTGAGTATGCTATTGGCAAAAATAGTTTTGTGAAGTTTCTGACTTCCCCCTTGTCACATGGTGTTGTAATTTGTAAATAATCATACGAGTAGTCTGGATATTCTGTGGCGTTGAGATCTACCTGCAAGAACAATACAGCCAGTTAACATGAACATTAGTGCTCATTTCTGCAAGTTCTTTGTATTGAGTAAACCATGGAGAATTTATAGTACGTGACATAAAGGATCAAATTCTGCCTTTAGGTGCATCCTTTTGTCTCAATAGAAGTTATGGAAATATTTGGTCCCAACAGTTTTTGAAAGTAAAGCGTACAAACACTACACCCAGTCACGTCTTCTCTTTCAAATCCACTTTTTCCTAATCATCCTGACCAAATCCTTGTGCGTGCCAGTGATGTGCTGTCCAAATTCTAACAAAGGGTTCCCTCAAAAATGTTCTCCTTCAGTCGGCGATACGGGCAACACTCTTCAAATAAAATCTTCTCTCCCCCACTGCATACTTGCACTGAGCACAGCTCAGACAGTCCAGATCTTTATTGTCTGCCTTAGTACTTTCACACAACTGTGGAATACTCTATTTTAAGAGAAGAAGAATTTTCTCAAGATGGCAGAGAAGTGAAGGACTCTGGGGGAAAAGCTGAAAAATGACTCATAGACTTGAAGGTCAGTAGGGACCATCATGATCTTCTAGTTTGACCTCCTGCACACTGCAGGCCACAGAACGTCACCTACCCACTCCTGTAAGAGACCCCTAACATCTGGCTGAGTTACTGAACTCCTGAAATCATGGTTTAAAGACTTCAAGTTACAGAAAATCTTACTATTACATAATACTGTCTTCCAACCTTGAATATTATTTTCCCATATTTACAAGTCTTTCTTCTAGCATAGTGTATTTGTTGTTTTTCTTGTGCTTTAGAAATAATACTAAGAGCCAATGCAATGTCAGCATTCTTTCTAGCTTTCAAATTAGTGCTGTACTCCTTGTACTATTACTCATCGAGTTCCTGGAAATATGGTGGCTAGTGAGCTTAATAAAATCTTCACTAAAATATAAGTGGTGGAGATAATCTTCTGAAACAGTCCACAGAATGTCATCCTGAAAACTCTCCAGCAGGATATCAAGTGACAACACAGTCTATGGAACGTCACATCATCACAAATAACTCTCATTAGCCAACCACTCCCAAGGTCGTGACAATTTGTCAAGCAGCTTCATAGAGCTGCCACTTCCAAATCAGCTGTTTCACTGCTATATTAATACACTTAAGCAATAAATTGCTTACCTCAGTCATTTTGGTGATGTGCTTCCTCTGATGAGAAAAGAATTGGTGAGGACAGTTCCCTATATAGGAAGGAAGTAGATTGGATCTGGAAAGCAAAACAGGAAGTGTCAAGAGATCAAAACAAGAAATATGCAGCAACGGAGAAAACCAAGACTAACAAAATTAATCAAAATATATTGTTTTCACTGAGATGTTTCAGTTTTGATGAAGTCTTCATTGAAAAGGTAGGAAGTTTTTTAAAGCGGGGAAAAATGAGTCTTATATTATAAAGCTTGGAGGCGAGGGTATTGACCTGCGATGTAGAAGACCCAGCTTTATGTTCCTGGTCTGCCAGATTCAGAGTTCTCTGGGATGAAAACCTCTGCTGTGAATCAGGCAGAGCAAGGACTTGAAACTGGGGTCTCTCCCAGTGCTCTGCACATGCACTCTTCCTTGATTTTTGTGAAAATGTTTGAAAGGTTTTGTTTTCGTGCCAGTGTAGAACAAAAACAAATGTCAATATCTCAGAAGTTGCTGTGAAGCAGAATTGTTCTCTGGTCAACTGTAGTTGAATGTGATAGTACTGTTGAACTGAAATTGAGTGTGTTTGAAATGATCTGAGTGTGTTGGTAAGCAGGGTGGATAGATTTAAATCAAGGCAATTTAAATAATTATTTAAATCGCCAAGAGAAAATCATTGATTTAAATCAAGTTTCCCACTGATACTACTTCACATATTTCTTAAACAAGGGTGCAAATCTGATCACTAAAACATCATTTACAACTCAATACAGCATTTTACAACTTCTAAGAAGGTATACTTTGTGTAATTCTTTAGATAACTTGATTTTTATTAATTTAGGAAATAGTACATAATACTCATTACCTGTGTCAAGCTGCAGATGCAGCAGCAGTACATTAGGAATGGTAAGAAAGAACTAAATCACACACACACAAACTCAATAGCACTTATATTTTATTAAACTAAATCTTAAATGTTACATAAATGTTTCACATTTGCAATTGCAGCTGTCTCCTGAGTTGCCGGCTGACAGCTGTCCTTAAACTCTTTTTTTTTTTAATTTTCAAATTTTATTAACGCTAACAGAAAAGTTATCACAACACTAAACATACGCTGTCCTTAAAACTTTTACAACTAGCTCTTATCTTCCCCACTCCCACTGTCATTTTTATTTATAGACTGAAACAGAAATATGAGTTTTCCTGCTTTTTCAACTCCCAATTGATTTCTTAGCTTTGAGTGAATAATACCAAACGATGAAAATATTCTCTCTGTGCTTGCAGAGGATTCTACTGCTGTGAAAAGTTGACTTAGCAACTGAAAGAACTCTGTTTCAAGGTGCCTGGCTAATGATTTCCACCAATTCAGGGGAGTGACTTTGTTCAAACATCATCAGTAAACATGTACTGTTTAAATGGTTCTGTGCCAGCCCTGAAATTTATTATGACTGGCATAACTGAGGAGTGATTTTGAGATGTCCATGCCATGGCAGCAGCATCTTCTTCAGAAGTTAGGCATCTACCTTTATATCTGGGATCGAGAATGTTCACAAGAAAATAAGATAGAGTTATTGCTTGATCCATTCACTTCTTTATTGCCTGCAGTTAACTTTCTGGTGAGGTATTTCTTTCTTCAATGTCTCTTGAAGTGCTTCCAAATTTTGACAGTATCAGCAATGCAGCAACAATTTCTCTGAAGTTCGTTTAAGGCTATGGATGTAGGCTTCGGTATACTGAACAAATCCTCTACATTCCTCTTTAATCCAATGTTAGATCTTTGGATGACATACTTCCATCTATTTTATCACAGGTTTCTTCACAAAGTTTTATGAGAATAGTCCAGTTCTTAATAAATTGTTCAAAACAATCAACCACAGAATTCCATCAAACATCTTGAGTGAGAATTAGTTTGGATCCTCCTGCTCTTTTCAGTGAAGCTGAAGCAAAATGGTTGTTACGGAAGTATTTTGCAACTTCAGCAACATAATTCTTTTATTCCTGGAGAAGACATACTTAAGTCTTTGATTAAAAGATGCATTAAATGTGCAGCCATATGTTATTAAGGAGCATCCTTCCATTTCTTCTTCTAAGTATCTTCTCATCTTTGGCACATTTGCAGCATTGTCTCTGACAAAACTGCTCATGTGACAGTTGAATTTTTGTTCACCGTTTATTACAGTTTTCACTGCCACTTCTTTTAAATATTCTGTTGTGTGGGCATTTCCCGATGTATCTATTATTTCTGAACGATATGTTGTCACACAGGCACATAGTACTAGATCATTGTGTACATTGCTCCACACATCAAGGCTTAAACTGGCAAATTTCCACTCAGTATTTCTTGGACACTGTTTGAATTCCTTCTCACACACTGTATCTAGCAACCTTCCACTAATGTCTACTCTACCAGGTGAAGTGTAGCCTGGTCATAAGGACTCAACCATGTCAAAGAAGTGTTTATTGTTAACAATGCGAAAAGGAGAATTTGTGGCATAAATGAACCAAGCAATCTTTTAATTTATGGTGTCTTGTTGGTATTTGCTGGTCTTTACTACAAACTCATCTATGGTGGTGGTTTTACTGGATGATTGAAATCTTTTGCTTGCTACTGATACTCTGTTGTCTGAAATATGTTTATCTGCAGCACTGCTGCTAAAAGTACCAACAGATGACTCTGAAGTTGCTGCACATAGACAGTCAAAGTCTCTTATGCGTAAATGGAATCCTGAAACAAAATTCAAAAATGATTTTGAATAGTTGTTCTTCTCACTCCGTTATTCAGTTAATCATTTACATTTTTTTCAGCAAGGAAGGATACAGATCCAATTTCAAATTACCAAAAAAGCTAAGACTGACTGCACTTAGAGTGCACTTAATTTTGGAGTGAGCCCCATAGAACTCACTGGCACTTCTTTTTTTTGAGAAAACAAGCATAGGATGGGGTTCCCTTGGGAAAGCTGAGTTATGTTGAAGTAAAATCAGGAATAGACTTATGGTATCACCATTATGGTCTGTGGCCATGACGTTCCAAAATAAGGGGCATGTATTATGTAATATAAAATAAGAAAATGACACCCAGTGGCAACTGGCAACTCTAGATTTCTCTTATTGCAGCTTTCTGTACCGTATACTTGGGTGATAGATTCTAAAATTAGTGAACTAATTAAACAAGCCATAAGGATTAGATAAGCTAAACTTTTTTTTCTAGCAACATCCAACATAGTATACAGCTTGGGAATTTACTTGTTAAATCACACTTATACTAAAAGATATAGAGAGAGCCTTGAAGAATGATGCATTGGAAAGTGAATTATTTAAGTTTCTAACAGTTGATCCACATTTTTCTTCAGACATATCCACATCTTCATCCACATCATTTTCTCCCAATAAGCAGTTTTCATTATGTTTCATTCTTGCAACTAGGCCTTGCATCTCCTTCTTGCACTGCTTACACTTAACACATTTTCCTTTTTTTATTCAGGGAAGGAATTTCTTCAAAATTTTTCCAGATAGAGTCTCTCTTACACCTAGTGTGGAGGGAAAAGAAGATGGAGTCTCTGTTTCTTATGAGAACTGATCTATAGGAATGGCTGCAAAAGCCTGAGATGGAATGTGTCTTTCTAGCAGCTGTTTAGTCTCAGGCTTTTGCAGCCCTTCCTATAGACAGTTTTTCTGTGGCAATAGTGTCGGGGCATCATAGGAAGCTGTGTGTGTACTGAATGTCTTCCCTTTTTCTTTCCAGTCCACTTCACTGTTCCTTTTTACTCTGCCTCCATCCTTTGTCTCTGGCCTGGTCTACACTGGCGACGGAGGTCGACGTAAAGTCATTTACGTCGATCTCTGAACACCTGCGTCTACACTGGCACTACAGTTAAGTCGACTTAAGTCGCGGCAAAAGTCAACTTAATAAGACCACCTCTGCAAGTGGCATAGCACCTAATTCAAATTCATTGGTTCGATTTAGTGTCAGTGTAGGCACAACTTCACTTAAATCAGCCTTATTGGCCTCTGGGAGGTATCACACAATGCCCCGTTTTGACTGTTCTGGACAGTCGCGCTGTGCTGCTCAGTGGTCATGCTACCAGGAAAATCCCCTCCCCTCAAGCCCCAGCAAGATTTGAATTTTCTTTTCCTATGCTGCCAGCATGGAGAGAGCTTTGTCACTGTTCTCTGCATGGCTACTGCAAAGCCCAAACGCACTCCAGCATGGAGTCGACCAGAGGTCTTAGATATCATCGGGCGGTGGGGCGAGGAGTCCGTTCTGGCTCAGCTCAGAGCCAGCAAAAAGAATCTGGACATTTATGGGAAGATATTCCAGGCCATGCTGGAGAAGGGACACAAAAGGGATGCTCAGCAGTGCCGCGTGAAGATCAAGGAGCTGCGTCAGTCGTATCAGAAAGCCAGGGAAGCTAACAGCTGTTCTGGCTCCTCACCCAAAAAATGCCGCTTCTGTGATGAGGTGCACGCAATTCTCGGTGGCGATTCCACCACGGTGCCTCCTTGCAGCATCGATACCCCCGCTAGGTCACAGTCCATGGTCAATGATGAGGACTCCATGGACGAGGAGGAGACTGAGGAGAGCAGGGTGCAGGAAAGCGGGATGTCCGTTCTCCAAGAAAGTCAGGACCTATTCCTGACCCCAGAGCAGTCCAGCAGCACACAGGACAGCAATAATGATCCTGGGGAAGGCACATCTGGTGAGTTTTTTTTCTTCTTAGCAGTTCTGTCATTTTAATTGGGGAGGAGGGGGGCGGCCAGGAAGGGGATTTCAGGCGTTTCTGTGACTGTACTGGGGGGTTACCCAGGGAACAGTTTATTTATGTGCTGAGATATGCTCCAGTGATCATCTGTTGATATCTCACGGTGCATGTTTAAAATACCTGAGCTGTACAGCAGATGCCCGTGTACCTTTGCATTCCCCGTTGCAGTGTCCTACCAAAAAACTTTGATTACTTTTATTTGGTTTAAGCAGAGACTATATACCCCCCCCCCACTCACCCCCGCGCTGTCCGCAGATCCCATCTCTGTAAGGGCACAGCGAGCCGACCCTTCTGGGATGTTAGGAATGGAATGAGGGTCTGTGTTTGCCCTGTGCACTGCATGGGGAGTATTGTCTACATTGTTGCAGTTGTATCATTTTTTTAAGTCTGCTAACAACAGCTACCATGTTACTTTTTTTTTCATTCTGTAGCCACCTCTGCCTTGGCCCAACCCTCAAGTAATGCCGCGGAAAGACTAGCGGAGATTTGAAAGAGGAAAAAAACCCCAAGAGATGAAGTGTTTGGTGAGCTCATGAACGCCTCCGCAGCCGCAGAGCTCAGAGCATGGCGACTGACTTTGTACCAGACTATGGACATGCACGGGGAGAGTTGCAGAGAAATGCAGGAGCATGGTCGCAGCACCACGCAGGAGATGCTGCGAATCATGCGCGACCAGGCAGACATGCTCCGGCCATTTGTGGAGCTTCAGGAAGAGCGGAGGCAGGACAGAGTCCCACTGCAGCCCCTCCATAATGCTCCTCCACCTAGGGCTGCGCTGCCCTACCCCTCCCCTGAGGTCTCGGAGGAGAATGGCCAGGCTGCAGTACGTGCTTGCCTCCACCCCGGTGGAGGCAAGCAGAAAGCTGCGGTAGCCCCGCTGACAGCTGGCCAGCAAGCTACCACACTACCCCTTGAGACTGTGAATGAACACTAGCCCCCTTCACCCATGATTTGAATGTTCATAAATAAAAGGTTGCATCATTTCAACACGTTTCTTTATTAAATCATATGTTGTCCTGGAGGGATTTGGAGGGTACAGATATCGATTTGGGGGGGGGGGCGGGATGTTTAGAAAAGGCAAACAACATTCAGGAACATAAATCAGTCCTGCATCTCATTGCAGAACATTGTTTTTAAAGCTTCCCTAATGTAAAGTGCTCCGCGATTAGCTCTCAGCGTACTGCTGGTATCTGGCTGCTCATAATTGGTGGCCAGTCTTTCTGCCTCCACAGCCTAACCTTGTGGGAACCTCTCACTCACCCTTCGCTTCACACACATTATGAAGAACACAGCACGCAGATATCACCGAAGGGAGGTACTTTTCACTCATGTCCAGCCTAGTGAGGAGACTCCTTCATCTGCCCTTTAAGTGCCCAAAGGCACATTCTACAACCATTCTGCAAGTGCTTAACCTCTTATTAAAACACTCCTTGTCGCTGTCAAGGTGCCCGGTGTACGGCTTCATTAGCCAAGGGAGCAAGGGGTAAGCAGGATCCCCCAGGATCACTATGGGCATTTCCACACCCCCGATGTAAATTTTTTGGTTGGGGAAAAAAGTGCCCGCCCGCATATTCGAGAACAGTCCTGAATTATGAAATACGCGCACATCGTACACCTTCCCAGACCACCCCACATAGATGTCAGTGAAACGACCCCGGTGATCCACAAGGCCCTGCAGAACCCTGGAAAAGTACCCCTTGCGCTTTATGTACTCAGTTGCTAAGTGGGCAGGTACTAAGATAGGAATGTGCGTTCCATCAATGGCCCCCCTGCAGTTTGGGAACCCTATCATGGCAAACCCCCCTACTATGTCTTGTACATTTCCCAAAGTCACTATCCTTCGTAGCAGAAATCTATTGATGCCCCTGCACACTTGAATCACGGCGGTGCCCATTGTAGATTTACCAACTCCAAATTGATTCCCAACTGAGCGGTAACAGTCGGGGGTTACCAGCTTCCACAGAGCAGTGGCGACTCTCTTCTCCACCGTCAAAGCTTGTCTCAAGCAAGTATTCACGCTCTTCAGGGACAGGGTCAGCTCTGAGCACAGTTTGAGGAAAGTTGCCTTTCGCATACGAAAGTTTTGAAGACACTGGTCATCATCCCACAGCTGCAGAACGATGTGGTCCCACCAGTCTGTGCTTGTTTCCCGGGACCAGAACCGGCACTCCATGGACTGCAGATGATGCATTACAGCCTGCAGCAATCGTGAATTGTTCTGCTTTATGTCTTGTAGCAGGGCAGCCTCGGTGGCATTGCTGTTGCCTGTACTTCAGCTTCTTGCTCTACTTCGAAAATACTCGATGATAAGCCGCAATGTATTTGTGATGCTGGCTCTATGTCTCTGCAGCAATGGCGAGCGCACGGGGTAAAAAAATGGCACAAAAATAGTTTTCCTGTTTGTTTGGGGGAAGAAGGGAGGGGGAAGCAGCATTGCATCATGGGATGATGACACTTGTCCCAACAACCACCACGGCTAGTTACACTGTGGGATAGCTACCCACATTGCACTGGTTTGAAAGTCTAAATAAGCGTGCTGAGTGTGGACGCACAAGACCTGCGCAGACAGCGTGGTGTGTACACGCTGCTGTAACTTCTAAAAATCGGCGGGTGAAAGTCTACTTTAAGTAAGTCGACTTCACTCGGCAGTGTAGACATACCCTCTCTGTCTTAACTAACTCCTCTGCCTTGCTTGGCCCAGCTCCAGCACCACATAAGCACAAGACAACAACAATCCTATCCAGCCTGTGTCTTTCTTTGCACGTGACTTTAGTCTGCTGAGAAACAGAAACAAACAGAAACTGAAAGCCCAGAACTTTCAAGAAGCAAGAGCTGGTAGTTAGGCTGGACAGACTAGAGCCATTAATTCATATGTATGAGACTGTAAGTGTAGGTTTAGCATGTTTGGTATGAGATTTAATTGTAACTGTTATTTTTTAAACAAGAGAAATTTAATATTTTATTGATTTTTTTTTAATTTAAAAATCAAATTTTTTTTTATTTAGAAAAAAAATCATCCATTTTTATCCACCCTGTTGGTAAGGCAAAGTGGTGATGGACTTGCAGACTGGTATTGTATGAATTCTGCCTTAACTTACAATTTCTTTGCTTTTTAGCGTTTGCATTGTTGTGAGGAAACACTCACAATCAATCTTAGCTCTAATTTAACAAACTTTCTTGTGTAGGAATTATTTAGGTTTTAAAAATATTAGCATTTGGAACTGTGGGGGCTGCAGACCCATTTATGAAGGGTCTGGAGAGAGAGGCTAGTCTATAAGTGGGACTGAGGAGACGGTCGTGTCTGTTTCAGACTTAGCATGTCCATTAAAGAAAGCTTTAACCAGTGCTCCAACTTCTTTTGCCTGCTTCTCAAAGTTTAAATTATGAAGCTGCAGGAGCCTGGAAGCCTGAAGAGGTTTGAGCATCTGGTGGAGAAAGCTTGAGCACTATTTAAAGCAGGGGTGTCAAACTTCCGGCCCATGGGCCGGATACGGCCCACCAGCCTTTTTGGTCCGGCCCCTGGTGGCAGCGTGTGACGCCGTGAGATGTTGTGGCAGTGTGCAATGCCGCCAGAGAGTACGACGCCGTGAGATGTCACGGCAGCACGTGCTGCCACGAGATCTGTGTACTCTGGCGGCAGCGCGTGGAGCACTCTGTGCACAAGACACAGCGCTCCAAAAGGCAGGAGAAGGACGGAGCAGTCTTGGGACATCGTTGATCAATTCTTAATCATTGATCAATTCTTTTAATCGTAAAATTGTGGTAGTTGTAGAAGTGAATTTACTGCAGTTTTTATATCGCTGATATCTAGCAAATAAAGTATAATACTACATGAAAATGGTTGTGCATAGTATTTCAATTTATGGTATGTATGGCCCACTGGCCCGCCATAGCAAATGAGTTTGACACCCCTGATTTAAAGCTCTTTCTTAGAAGTGTAAAGTTTCAAACCAAACAGATACGTTTGTTTAACAGGCTGCATTGTTTCTCCAGCTCTGCTTCCTGGCCAGTTCCACTCTCAAGACTCTCAGACAATATCTGTCTGCTCCTTTAAATCATATGTAGGCACTTTCTGTCTCCATCCAGCTACTGTCATTTGTCCACTGCCCCAGCTAATTTTCTTCTTGTTTGTTGTAAGCTAACAGCACTCACATGCAGGACAGTTCCAGAGGGGTAGCCGTGTTAGTCTGTATACAGCAAAAACAACGAGAGTCCTGTAGCACTTTAAAGACTAACAAATTTAATTTCTGCAGGCATAAGCTTTCGTGGGCTGCAACCCACTTCGTCAGATGCAAGAAATAGAAATCAGATAGGGAGTATATATATACATCCAACGGTGGGGAACAACAATGGGGAGGGGAGGTGTTAGCAAAGTCCATTCAGTTAGAATAGATGAGGCATATTCACAACCATTGATTAGAAGGTGAGAATGTGTGAACAGTGACAGTTACTTCTTGTAATGAGAGAACCATTCCAAGTCCCTATTAAGACCCAGTTTGATTGTGTCAAGTTTGCATATGAGTTCCAGCTCTGCAGTTTCTCGCTGAAGTCTGTTTTTGAAGTTTTTTTGTAGAAGTATGGCAACTTTCAAGTCAGCTACAGTGTCCTGGGAGATTGAAGTGCTCTCCGACTGGTTTATGGATGTTACCATTTTTTATGTCTGATTTGTGTCCATTTATTCTTTTGCATAGTGACAGTCTGGTTTGGCCAATGTACGTGACAGAGGGGCATTGCTGGCACATGATGGCATATATTACAGTAGTAGACGTGCAGGTGAGTGAATGAGCTCCTTATGGAGTGGCTGATGTGGTTAGGACCTGTGATGGTGTCACTAGAGTCGATGTGCGGGCACAGCTGGCAACGGGGTTTGTTGCAGAGATAGGTTTCTTGGTTAATGTTCTTTTTGTATAGTGTACGGTTGCTGGTGAGTATTTGCTTCAGGTTGGGGGGCTGTCTGTAAGCCAGGATAGGTCTGCCTTCCACGGCTTGAACAAGTGAGGGATCATCTGCTAGGATAGGTTATAGATCCTTAATGATGTGTTGTAGAGATTTTAGCTGGGGGTCGTAGGTGATGGTCAGTGGTGTCATGTTGTTTTCTTTGTTGGGTCTGTCCTGTAGTAAGTGACTTCTGGGTACCCGTCTGGCTCTGTCAGTTTGTTTCTTCACCTCTCCTGGTGGGTATTGTAGTTATAAGAAATTTTTTATGGAGATCCTGTAAGTGTTTGTCTCTATCAGCAATGCCCCTCTGCCATGTACATTGGCCAGACTGGACTGTCACTACGCAAAAGAATAAATGGACACAAATCAGACATAAAAAATGGTAACATCCATAAACCAGTTGGAGAGCACTTCAATCTCCCAGGAGACTTTGTAGCTGACTTGAAAGTTGCCATACTTCTACAAAAAAAACCTTCAAAAACAGACTTCAACAAGAAACGGCAGAGCTGGAACTCATATGCAAACTTGACACAATCAAACTGGGTCTGAATAGGGACTTGGAATGGTTCTCTCATTACAAGAAGTAATTGCCACTGTTCACACATTCTCACCTTCTAACCAATGGTTGTGAATAGGCCTCATCTACTCTAACTGAATGGACTTTGCTAACACCTCCCCTCCCCATTGTTGTTCCTTACCCTTGGATGTGTATATATATACCTCCTATTCGATTTCTATTTCTTGCATCTGACGAAGTGGGTTGCAGCCCATGAAAACTTATGCCTGCAGAAATTAAATTTGTTAGTCTTTAAAGTGCTCCAGGACTCTCATTGTACATGCAGGATAGCTGCTCCTTCGTATGATCTTGTCAAGATGCAGGAGACAGGCTGTGGCAGAGTGTCCTTGCTTATAGTTCAGCTAGTGAAAGCCTTGAATTAAATAACTGTAAGGCAGTGCTATCTCTGTCAGTTCCCCCTTAGGTGGCTTACCTTCCAATTATATATTAAAAAGTACATTCCCTCTCACAATTAATCAATGCAAAATTAATTATATGCCACAGTAGTTGTTGTAAAATGCATTTAACAATAAATAAATGGAAACAAAAACTGCATGCGGTGTAAAAAGAAAAAGTTATGACTAAAAGTATTTATAGACCATACACATCAATTAAAAAAAATAACCCATGCCTTAAATTTTGGAATAATCTCCAAGTGAGTCTGTTCTCAATTCTCAAACTCCAGGGACCATTAAGGTTAGGTTCACCCCCCTCCAACACAGGATCAAAAGGAGCCATTTAAAAAAAATTATAACTCAATAGATTTACTTGAAAAACTCTCACAAATTATAAAAGGTAAATTCTGTCAGTTTGGTGAGGATACAGAATTGGATCCCCATTTTAAATGGGGTAAATAAGGAGTGCACGATTTAACCCTGAATACAAAGACTTGCCACACTTCATGCTGACTGCAATGGGAGGTGATTGAGACCCAATATAAGCAAATATTTGTTACTAATAACGTTATTTTTAGTGGCCTCTTAACAGGCATTTGGATAGTATGCCTGCTTCTGGTTTTCTGTAATGTATCAAGTAATAATCAGGGATACATTTTCGTATTGATCCACTAAAAACTTAACTTCTTTAACAGTGCTTCTACACACACACACATTCTATACATTATATATAATACAAATCCAGCAACCTGTTTTTCAGTTGTGCCATTTTTCCAGTGCATATATCTCAGTATATTTCTTTTTGCTATCTACCAATACATCAGTTGTCAAAAGTACTAATCAGATACAAGGGTAAAGAAGTGAATTACCTGCAATTATAACAATATAGACAGAAGAGTCTTATGAGGGTGGATAAATGGTAAACATGGGTAAGAAAGATAGATTTCTGAAAGGTAAACAGATTTCAGATACTTCAATTAAATCAGTACGTAACCTCCAAGCATTGCTAAAGGTCACCACAGCTCTACTTCTTACACTTTCCAGGTGTATGGATTAAACAGATTCAATCAAACTGCCATTTAAATATTTGGATTTCCTTGTTTTATTTCATTACTCACCAGTACTGAAAAAAATGTCTGAAACTTCAGTCAAAAAGGAAGTAAGTATTCTGTTGTGTTGTGTTGTGCTCACCCTCAACTTCAGTAAAAATACACTTGAATATTAGGAACTAGAGAAACAACAAAATAACATGGTTAATTATAAATACAGGTTAAATTCAAATGCTCACCACTTCCTCCCAACAAGTAACAACTATAACCTGCTTTGTATGCTAGGGCAGAGATTCAACCATAGGTATATTGTAGATGAGGAAGCTGGATGTTACTTGTTTAATTGTTAGACACTATTAAAATTTTGATAATTTTAATTAAATGGTCCTGTTAGCACTGGAACCATGGACACTAGGCTGCTACCTAATTAAATGGTTTCATTGTTAATTAAATAGTTTAATTGTGCTCAGAACACATCATGGATTATGGCCTCTATCCTGCAAACAATTAAGAAGTGCTTAACTTTATGCATATGATTAGTCCCATTGAAGTCAATAGAGTTACTGGCAGTGTCTATAAAGTTAAACACATGTAAGAATATGCAGGATCAGGACCTATCTTAGTTACTCAACTGAGCAATAACTATTTTCTGAAGTACACATAAGATCTTACTATATATTGGGTTTGAAATTTTCAAAATGATGTGCCTGACTTGTATTCAAGCAAAATGTGTAGTTCCACAGACAAAACAGGAAAGTTGTTGTGCAGTTGCCTATTTTTGTGCACTCTTTTGCTATTTGTATATGCATAGCTCAGGCACAATGTTAACATTTGTTCTAATTAGCATGGAAGGATTTGATTTTATGTTGTATGAATTCTGGATAATAGCTATGTTTATTTCCATGTATTTGTTTATGTTAATTTAAATGTTTGCAGTAACAGGAAACTAAACAAAAAAGCCCACTCAGATGTGAATGATTTACTCAATGTACTGAGTGTCAAGTTGTCATAGTTTGTAATATTATTGGACGTCACCAGGTGGTGCTGTTACTATGAGCTTTACAAATGTTATTTAAATCAACAGAAGACTAGATCGTGGAGAAGTGCTAGATGTTGGGTGTGACACAGTTCTTTTTGGAAGTTGAACATGCAGCAGTAAAGTTGGTTCCAACCTGCATTTCTTTGACTGGAGTCATTTTATAGATGCCAGGCTGCTGTCTATGGAACATACCCACAGAATCAAACACATTGCATGATGTCAAAACATTAAATAATTGATTCAAACTGTTGTGTCACAAAGCCCATAATAATTTACAGTTACTGTTCTATATCTATTTTTAAGGTGCCCTTCTCCATAATATCAACACAGAATGCCCTGAATCAACTTATATGATAGACTTCAATCCTTTGCTAACATTACTGACACAAGCACATACTCTCTTATTAGCCCTCAAGTGAAATCTAGTTTTTCACCCTATCCACACACACATATACACACACCCTCTCTCTCTCTCTCTCTCTCTCTCTTTATTAGTGATACAAAAATTTCCTTCCATTTTTGGTGTGTGACTACGCATGTAGAACAAAAAAGGGGTGAAATTAATCTGTGGTATGACTCGATTGACTTCAGTGGATTTATTTTGAATTTAGCCACTTGTCACTGTATTACCTAATCCAGGGGTTCTCAACCGGTGGTATGCGTACCACTAAGCCGGCTCGGTGGTACGCGAGGCAAACCGCGCCGCCGATTCCGCCGCCGAATCCCCCCCTCCCCTCCGCCGAGAAACCCTGCTGCCGCCGATCCCCCCCGCCCCTGCTGCCGCCGACAAACGCTGCCGCCAATTCCCCCCCGCAGCCGCCGAGAAACCCTGCTGCCACCGATTCCCCCCGGCAGCCGCCGACAAACGCTGCCGCCGATCCCCCCGCCGACAAACGCCGCTGCTGATTCCCCCCCCCCCCCCCCCCCAGGGCCGAGAAACCCGCCCTCCGCTGTTCCCCCCCACCGCCGCCGATTCCCCCCCCCACCGCCGCCGAGAAAACCTCCCACCATTGCTCCCCCGGCCCGCTGAGAAAAGCCGCCGCTGCCGCTCTTCCCTCCTCCCGCCGAATCATGCCCCCTTGCTGCCGCCTAAAATGGGCAAATGGCCGTAGGGTTTCGGCGGAGGGCATTGATTGAAAGTGCTTACTGCGCTCATTTTCCGAGTAGTACTCTGGCCAGGTACAGTCAGGTGAAGCGGTACTCGACCTGACTCTACCTGACCAGAGTGGTACTCGGGGAAAAAAGGTTGAGAACCGCTGACCTAATCCATAGTTCCATTTGGATAGGCACATGGCAGATTATTAAATTTATAAAACAGTTGCGAGACTGACCCAGTTTCTGGTGGAGACTGAGGCATGGAAGAGAGCAGTATGTCTGGATTGAGGCTCAGTCAAGAGAGAGATGATACTGGTAGACTGAGAGAAACAACTGGAAAAAATAGCAGAGATTCTCTCTGCCTCTAAATTCAATTGCCTTTGGTCACCGGAGTTTATAAATAGGGGCTTTGCTAGGCCAACAGCTGCGTTTAGAAGATCAGGTGGGAGCAGTGGTTCAAAAGGTATTTTACCATCTGTGCCTGGCCTGACAGGTGTGACAAAAGGATCCTGACAAAAGGAAGAAAGGAGAACAGCAAGATATGGACCATGGGCTTCAGAAAAGCAGATTGACTCCCACAGGGAGCTGATGGGCAGGATCCCCTGGGAGGCTAATATGAGGGGTAAAGGAATCCAAGAGAGCTGGCCATATTTTAAAGAAACCTTATTGAGGGCACAGGAACAAACCATCCCGATGTGCAGAAAGAATAGCAAATATGGTAGGCGTCCAGCTTGGCTTAACAAAGAAGTCTTTGGTGAACTTAAACACAAAAAAGAAGCTTACAAGAAGTGGAAGCTTGGTCAGATGACTAGGGAGGATTATAAAAATACTGCTCGAACATGCAGGAATGAAATCAGGAAGGCCAAAGCGCAATTGGAGTTGCAGCTAGCAAGGGACGTGAAGGGGCACAAGAAGGGTTTCTACAGGTATGTTACCAACAAGAGGAAGATTAGGGAAAGTGTGGGCCCCTTAGAGAATGGGGGAGGCAACCTAGTGACAGAGGATGTGGAGAAAGCTGAGGTACTTTTTTGCCTCTGTCTTCACAGACAAGGTCAGCTCCCAGACTACTGCACTGGGCGGCACAGAATGGGAAGGAGGTGAACATCCCGCAGTGCTGAAGGAACAGGTCCAAGACTATTTAGAAAGATTGGACATACACAAGTCCATGGGGCCGGATTCAATGCACCCGAGGGTGCTGAGGGAGTTGGCTGATGTGATTTCAGAGCCATTAGCTATTATCTTTGAAAGCTCGTGGCAATTGGGGGAGGTTCCTGATGACTGGAAAAAAGCAAATATAGTGCCCATCTTCAAGAAAGCGAGGAAAGAGGATCCAGGGAACTACAGACCGGTCAGCCTCACTTCAATTCCTGGAAAAATCATGGAGCAGGTCCTTAAGGAATCCATTTTAAGGCACTTGGAAGAGAGGAAGATGATCAGGAACAGTCAACACGGATTCACCAAGGGAAAGTCATGCCTGACCAATCTGATTGCTTTCTATGATGAGGTGACTGGCTCTGTGGATGTAGGGAAGGCGGTGGATGTGATATACCTTGACTTTAGCAAAGCTTTTGATATGGTCTCTCTCAGTATTCTTATCAGCAAGTTAAAGAAGTATGGGTTGGATGAATGGACTATAAAATGGATCGAGAACTGGCTAGAGCATAGGGCTCAACGAGTAATGATCAATGGCTCCATGTCTAGCTGGCAGCCGATCACAAGCGGAGTGCCCCAGGGGTCGGTCCTGGGGCCGGTTTTGTTCAACATCTTCATTAATGATCAGGAGGATGGGATAGATTGCACCCTCAGCAAGTTTGCAGATGACACTAAGCTAGGGGGAGTGGTAGATACCCTGGAAGGTAGGGATAGGATACAGAAGGACCTAAATAAACTGGAGGATTGGGCCAATAGAAATCTGCAGAAAAGGACCTGGGGGTTACAGTAGATAAGCAGCTGGATATGAGTCAGCAGTGTGCCCTGGTTGCTAAGAAGGCTAATAGCATATTGGGCTGCATTAGTAGGAGCATTGCCAGCAGATCGCGGGAAGTGATTATTCCCCTCTATTCGGCATTGGTGAGGCCGCATTTGGAGTATTGTAGCCAGTTTTGGGCTACCCACTACAACAAGGATGTGGACAAGTTGGAGAGAGTCCAGCGGAGAGCAACAAAAATGATTAGGGGGTTGGAGCACAAGACTTATGAGGAGAGGCTGAGGGAACTAGGCTTGTTTAGTCTGCAGAAGAGAAGAATGAGGGGGATTTGATAGCAGCCTTTAACTACCTAAAAGGGGGTTCCAGGGAGGATGGAGCTAGGCTGTTCTCAGTGGTGGCAGATGACAGAACAAGGAGCAATGGTTTCAAGTTGCAGTGTGGGAGGTCTAGGTTGGACATTAGGAAAACGTTTTTCACTAGGAGGGTGGTGAAGCACTGGAATGGGTTACCTAGGGAGGTGGTGGAATCTCCATCTTTAGAGGTTTTTAAGCTGCAGCTTGACAAAGCCTTGGCTGGGATTATTTAGCTGAGGTTAGTCCTGGTTAGTCCTGCTTTGAGCAGGGGGTTGGACTAGATGACCTCCTGAGGTCCCTTCCAATTCTATGATTCTATGACTTTATGGAATCTTGCTCCCACCATGTCTTTGTCACGTCCAGGTTAGATTATTGCAATGCACTTTACATGAGACTACATTGTAAATTAGTTTGTAAGACGGAACTGGCACAGAGGGTGGCTGCTTGGTTTGCACGTACAGTGTCCTTTAGAAAGTACATAACATATGCGCACTGGTATCTGCACTGCTTACTTGTGAGTTTCCAGATAGATTTGAAGATGCTGGTTTTAAATGATATAGCCCTAAATGATCTAGAACCATTTCATCTGAGAGATGTCCTTCTTCCTATGAAACACTGCCAGAGTTGTGGTCAGTAGAGGTACTGATCTCTTGATATAAGGGGTGGCTAACGGGGCATTCTTCATAAGGGCTCCAGGACTCTAGAATAGCCCAAGTTAGAGACTCTCATGGCATGCTTCAGGGCCCATCTGTTTCGCTGGACTGAGATATTGTTTAGAGTCTGATGAGGAATAGTATTTAAGCACCTGCCACGGTATGGTTGAATGCATGAACTGAGCACATTGCGTTTTGGTTTTGTATGTTTAGATAACTGGCAGAATGCCCAGAGCTTGTGGATGAATGCTTTCTACTTATTGCCAACAAAAGTTAATAGTAGATACAAAAATCTCTTCTACATAATTTATTTGTTTCATGATATATAAAAATGCATTCATCATTAAAATCTCACCATCCTGTACATAAATTAGGTCTCCCAAAGCCAGCTACACACCAGTTAAACTTGTTTTATTAATAACAAATAAAACCTGCAGTTATTACAATCAAAATATTATGCAGCTTGGTTAAGAAAACTTTTTCTTAAGATCTTATTTGTTAATATTTTTCTTGAGATTAGTTATTCTGTTTTGCTGTAATGTGAAGACTGGCATTTCCAAATGTACCATATAGAGTCTGATCCAAAACCCACTGAAGTAAATGGAAGTCTTTCAGTTAACTTTACTGGGCTTTGGATCGGGCTCATGATTCTGAACAGTCCTGGAGGGATAAATACTAGTTTTATTTCTAATGAGTTCTCTTGCTTCTGAAGTACCATAAACTATAGCACATAACCTCATTTGTTAATACTTTACGTGAAAGTAGCATGTGCCAGTTCTTTCATAATGATGATAGAAATTACTTTCTTTCTAAATAAATTATTATAAAATGTTTTAAAAATCCCTAATAGGAAATTCTGTGGACTGTGACAAGGCATTTATAAACTGAGGTACATATAGTTATTTATACCATGTCTTTATTAAGGCTGATAGCATGTCTCCGAGGAACTTACTAGAGAGAAAAGCAGTTTCTGTTAATATCTAAAACAGATCCCTTGATTCATAATATTGCCCTATTAAAACTTTGGCCCCAGTCCTGCCATGAGTCCCACACAGGCAGACCCCCGGTCTCACATGGAATCCCACTGAAGATAATGGGACTCCATCTTGGCACAGGTATCTGCCAAAACAGAAAGCATTTCAGGATCAGGGTCTTTTAACATTTCTTTCTTGCCAGTAGAAGATTTTTGAGAAATTTGGGAATGAAAAGGAGATTGTGATTCTTACAGAGTCAAGTTCATTACATAAAGCCCACTCCAGTTCATCTCACTGGTGGGAGTAGTCTTATCTGCTTCAATGGGAATACTCATATGAGTGAAGTAAGCAGGATATGGTATATAGGTAACGGGAATGTTTTATACTCTTCTAAACTTGATAAGTAACTCGATAATAAATGTGCTCTTTTCAGTCCAGATGCTCACTTCCAAATAAAGAATTTGGCTGCTAGTAATGGACTTAATTGTCCCTATCAGGTGCTGGCACACATTCTAAACATTTACAAGGCAATGATACAAATACTTTTACCTCACAGGGTATCATCATCACTATGTTACAGACAGAGAAACAGACCCAGAGTAGCTACATGACTTTCCCGAGGTCCCAAAGGAATGGTGGTGGAAGTGAGAACTCAAAAGAAGATAGAGGTTTACAATCTGACCCGTAAGCACATTTAGTTAAAATAAGAGGGATGGTTATTGCCCATTAAATAGACTGGTCACATGTTCAGCTTGGACACTATACAAAGCATTGCTGATTCTTTTCTGTATTCTAATATTCCCTAGTTAAATAGCAGCTTATGCTTTTGGTCTGTAATATACACAGTTAGCAGCAACAAAAGCAGTCTTTGAAAATGAAGAATTAAATTCATTTTCCTTGGCTAAGGTAGCTAGTCTGACTTACCACCACAGCACTTCTTCTTTTGACCCATTTACTAAAATCCAGACAGCACTCCGATCAGACACCTCAGACTTCTCCTTCAAAGTGCTGTAAGGAAAGGGTTTTTTTTTTTCTTTTTAAGCTTGCCGAAAATCTGTGTATTATGCAAATGAAACCCCACATGGTCTTATAATTTCTGCTCAGAAAGGAAACTCTCTCATTTTACTAATACGGTTATTGTGGTTTGTCAATCTCATGATCTGTCAGTTGTCTGGCACCACTAATTAAGCAAAGCAAATGCAAATATAAAAGGTAAGAAAAATACTGTGCAGGTTATGCAGATGAAATCCATGGGCTTAACCTGGGCCAATCATAGGCTTTTTTTTGCTACTCTAGGAAAACTTCAGCATGTGTCTTCCACTTTGTTCCATCCCAGGTTTTGAATGTGTATTCATTTAAATTTAGATTGACATTTATTGATTTATAAAATAGATACAGTAGACGCTCATTAGTAGCAACATATCGGTGCCCTTTTGCTATGTTGCTCCTAAGTGGCGGTTGCTCTTACAATTCACAGTAGGGAAAGTGTTCCCAAGGAAGACGTTGCTCATAAACAGTGGTTGCTCTTACAAGGTGTTGCTGCAAACAAGCGAGTACTGTATACGCAAAGTGGCATCCATCGTAGGTTCTGGGCTTTCTGTCATTCCTGAAGAGCACAGAATTTAAATAATTCACAGATATATTTAGTTTATTATATGTAAGTTACCACATCACATTGTCACTATACTTTCTCTCAAATATATTTTTACCTTTCTCCTCTGTGCATCTCCTTATTCTGTTTCCCTCTCAAACTTATTTTTCTACAGCGCATAGTTTTCCATCTTTCTTTCTCCCGCTCTCCTACTCCTTTCTCTCTCTCTTGTGTTCTTTCAGTCTTTTCCTTCCCTTTTCTCCTCTTCTCAATCCATCTCTCATCTGATTTTCCTCATCACCCCAGATAGACCCTCACCACCACCTACTTGTCACCCTTTATAACCCATTGCTCAAATTCTCTTTTTTATTCCCAACCTTGACTCACTCACGTTTATTCTCTCTCATACACACACATTCTGCCCTTGCCCAGGATGGATAGACATCCTGTCCCTACAGCCACATACTTCTGGAAGGGGCAGCGTTTCTTCCTTCTTCAGGGTAGGATCAGGTAGTAGAGGGTACGTCTAGCCCCCATGGAGGCGAGAGGGACTGAGTTAGGTCTTCACTGTTAGGTTTAGCTCAGTTTTTAGCTCAGTCTATTTAATCTAGTCTGACCAGGCAGAGAAAGCTGATCCCTCATCAGCTGTTCAGCAGGGGGCTTTCAGGGGGATGAAGGAGGGAGTTGCAGGTATGGGGAGAGTGGAGATGAATGGGGGAGTGGTGGTTGCACATAAGGTTCAAGTGAGGTGAAGGGACTGCATGGTTCACCCATGTGCTTAGTTCTTGTTCTTAGCTCAAGAGATACTTGACATTTTATTCTCCTTACAACATCTCATCAAATGTCAATATTCTGTTACCAGTGCATGCACCATTTACCAAAGGTACCAAATAACAGAAAACACAGTATAAATGGGAAAATAACAAATGATCTATGTGACAATGATAAAGAATTACAGAAAGTTTCTCTTTCTGCTATCATTGAAAAAGGAAGTGTCAATGAGGAAAACATGATTATTTCTAAAACTTCTCTCTCAATCTGCTTCACTGTAGAACTTCTGTTTAGAACCTTTCCCAGCTGCTCAGCTTCCTGAAACAGATTTAAAGAAACAGTACATGTCCTTATACTTGTATTTAACTTTTCAGAAGAGCAGGTCAAAAGTTTTATTTTCCTGCAAATTTTTTTTTTAAAGGAAAACAAAAAATTTTGTCTAACTTTTCCACAGAAAATTTTGATTTTTCATCAGAAATTTGAATGTCAAAATATTTTAGCTGAAAAGACAAACAACATGTTATAACAATGTATCAAAATAATTGTTATGGTCTAAACTAAACTGATTAAATCATGGAAATTCTGCTGGATTGTCATTTTTAATTAATCTAAGCATACCTAAATACAGGCGTAAGGGGTGTGTCTAGTGAATGAGTTTCCATATCAAATGCTGCAAACCTCAGGCACGAGAATTACATACAGAATAATTGCCTCAATTCATAATTTCCACATTTTTGATGGTTTAGTCAGAGCATGAACTTCGTGGTAATTTTTTTTTTTTGTTGTTGTTGCTCTTTCTCTGTGTTTCATGCCTCTTTCAAAAAGTACTTTGGTAGTTTCTCAAAGGTCATCTAAACCCCCAAATGGTGACATTTCTAGCCAAGCACATTGAATACACTGACCTGATTTCTGCTCAGAGTTGTGCTTTCTTTGTATTACTCTGTTTCTACAAGACATTGGTTCTTGGAATGCCCCAATTGAACAGAGGCAGCTAACAGGAGAGTTTGGGAGGGACGTCAGAGAAGGAGTGGGAGAAGCTTTCTT